>NW_024063145.1:1440000-2137939 GCF_006381635.1 Hibiscus syriacus | reverse complement strand
AATGAACGACCAAGATTGAAGTAAATCAAGGGTTGTAAAACCCTAAAAAGATGCATGGTTGCACAGTCAGATCTGGATCGTTGGATCTGGCCCAATACAACGGTCATGCAACAATCACAACCAAGGTCCCAGTTAAAGAGAACCGGCCTAATGAGAAAACCGGGACTACACCATCCCGGGATTCTCGGCCACGTGAACGACAGTAAACCCGAATAAGTTGGAAACGAGGGGAACAACCCCTTTAAGATCGGTAACAGACCCCCGAAGGAGTCATATAAATACCTCCAGTGAGACACACCAAAGGACACGAAAAAACAACAACGATCAGAGCCACAAAATTGTTAAAAATAGCCCAAGTAAACCAAGCAACAGAGCCAAACACCCAGCAAACATATCACGAAAAGCAACACAACAGCCAAGGATATGAAAAAACTGAAAACAGACCACAAAAATCAAAATCAAGCAAAGCATTCACATAAGTAAAAGGAATATAAAATCAACGTTAATCTTGGCTCAGGAAAGAATCGCCACCGGAAATTGAAAAGACACACGGAAAAGGTAAAATCTAACCTTCCACCTTAGATTTACACAATTTAGGTGATTTTAGGGGATTTGGGGTTCAATTTCGACATAGGGATAGTGAGAAGAACATTCTGGGTAAGGTTTTAATATTCCGGCCATCGGTGGTGGTGGCCGGAGCGGCGGAACGGTGACAGAGCTATGTTGGTGATGGGCCGACTGTTTGGCCGGGGAGAAAAGCATCGGGAGCGTTTGAAGAGAGGAAAGGGCGCAGTGTTTGTTAAATGGGTTAGAAATGAATTTTGGGTTTAAACGGGGGTATTTATAAGAATGACTGAGATGTAATGAGGAGATTTCTAAATCCTTTCCGCAGTCCTCATTGTTTTGAAGCGTAATTTGTTTTGGTCACCATTTGCAATTTTGTCCTCAAATTTATAATCTATTCAATTTAATCATTACTTATATTTTTATATTTGTGTAAATTAGCCCCCTACTTTTGGTTTTTCTCACTGCATCATCTAATTAATGTCAATTTAAGCCTTGACTCTCTTTATTCTTTCCGATACATTTAACTTTAATTTTCTTGTATGTCTTTTATTTATTTTAATATTATCAATTTCTTTTTATTTGTTTTTTTAAATCTATTTTTATTTTAACTCTAAATTTAATTCTTGTCAATTTTTATTTTATCTTATGGCCTAATTAATTTGATTTTTAGGGCAATTTTAAATTTGTTAAAGGGGTAAGTGATTCGGATCGAACTTGTAAATATAATTTAACTTTTAATTTTCACAATTAAGACAACTGATAAGTTAAATTAGTATCGAAAGGGTAGTACAAGGGTGCTAATCCATACATACTACAATTTATTTAAAATGAGTAGTTGAAGTAATTAAGTCGCATCACAAACTATAAATAGTAATAATTAAAAAAAGGATTGAAATCCAGCTAATATTTTAATCACAACTGGTAACGGATAAAAACAGGCAAATTAATTGGCTCTGCAAATGTGTGATTTGCCTGGAAGATTCATGACTCCCATATTTTTCTGGCAAAGAAGCAAATGTTACTTGACAACAAGATTCATGTCTGGAAGTTTCCAACTAAGAACAATAAATTAGACAAAAAGAGAGGCTTTTCTTGTTGCAAGAAATTAATGAGCAAAATGTGGCATAACTACGGAGATTGGTTCAAGTAGTAAGCAGTTATCGTTTAAATATATCTCAAGTTCAAATCTTTATGCATATAAAAAATTCTCATTAAGAAACTCACCCACCAAAATCAAGTGTACGACCCAAGTCTGTTCGAATTAATCATTGCAAAATCTTGAGAACCAAGGAGGCAACTAAAAAATTTCACATAACCTACCAGTTTAAAATTTTCTATTTAATGGAATTAATTGTATCACATGTCCTCAAAGAAGGATCATCATTTTAAATTGGTACCTAAACTTTAAAATTTTCCAATTTCATCCCTAAACTATGACTTTAATTCTGAATTATTCCTTTAACTTTTGAACATTTCAATTTCATCCCCAAACTACTACCTTCATTCTAAATTGGTCTCCCAAACTTTTTGAACATTTTAACTTCATCCCAAACTATATGTATATACTAATCATATCCCTTGTTAGTAAAATCAGGACAATTTATATTATTATATGTTTGAAAAAACATAATTTAGGTTAAACTATGGTTGAAATTAATTACATATTTGGATGAATTTAGGGATGACATTGGAATATTCAAAAGTTTGGGGACCAATTTAAAAGAAAGTCATATTTTAGGGATGGAATTAGAAAGTTCAAAATTTTAAGGACTAATTTAGAATGAGAATAATAGTTTGTGATGAAATTGGAATATTTAAAAGTTTAAGGATCAAATTAAAATTAAAGTTATAGTTTGAGGACATATGATACAATTAAAATGAAACTTTGTAACTTTTGTTATTTTAACCCTTAAATATTTTTATGTCTTTTTTTTATTCTTAAAAGAAAAAAAAACTGGCCAAACTAAACATAAAATGTGTCAGAAATATTTCAAAATTTTGAATTTTTTATAAAAATTTTGTGTTTTAAATTTTTACATTTTTTTAATAATGTTTTATATATTTCCATTTTTTTAAATTTTCTTAAAACTTATATTCTATTTTTACAAATATTATAATATTTATACTATTTTACAACTTTTTTTTACACATTTTAGAATATTTTTTATGATTTTTTATAGTTTTAATTTGTTTTATATTTTAAAAATTTGATAATATTTTTAATTTTAATAATGATAAAATGATTAACAGTAATATTGATAAAAAGATAAAATAAATTACATAGCATAAGGACTTCATCTAGGGATGGGCATGGGACTCGAACCCGACATGTTTCGATCCGACCCCATCGGGTCTGGTTTTTTTAGTTTGGGTTCGGGTCGGGTCGGGTCAATTTTTTTAAGGTTGTGTTCGGGTTGGGTCGGATTCGGGTTTAGGGTGAAAAATATCTGACTTGACCTGATAAAAATATAATTTACCTTATATATTTAGAAATAATTACAATAATATCCTTCTATATATTATTTTTTCCAATTAAATCACTATTTTTATTGAATAAAAATGTTTTTTTATTATTTCAGGTCGGGTCGGATCAGGTCAGATCATATTTTATTTCAAAAAAACGGGTCGGGTTCGGGTCAGATAGAGGGTATATATTGTGAAGGAGTAGTTGTTCTCGGATAGGGTCAGGTGGACCAAAAATTCGACTCATGCCCATCCCTAACTCCATCACTTTTTCTATCAGATTTAGTTATTTTAACAAAAAAAAGTAAAAAAAAAAAAATTGAAGGGACACAAAATTACAAAATTTAAATGATAAAATATTATTTGCATTAAAAAATGATAAAATCATGTTAAAATCTTGTGTAAAAAATGATACATAATCAATAATATGTTAAAGAAGTGTAGTAACGAACATAAAATCTTATGTTAGGAGATAAAGTTATAAAATTTTAAGGGATAAAAATAGAATATAAATAGAAAATATTAAAAAAAACTAAAATTATATGAGTATCTAAAATTTTCAGGGACCACCTCTATCAACTACGGGTGCTTATCTAGCGAGCCAATCACGAGTTGGACACTGCTCGACTCGCTCGTTAAAACATTTTGTTACTCGACTCAACTCGTTGTTTATTAAGCTTGTTAAAATTTTACTCGGCTCGTTGCTCGTTAATAAAACTTGTTACTCGACTCGATTCTTTGCTCGTTAAACTTACCAGAATTTTTACACTGTTTTTAAACTATAAGTAAAATTTTAATATTATATAGATCTTAATATAAACATAAATTAATAAATTTAAGCAAAATTTTTTATCAAAAGAGTGTATAAAAACAATTTCAAAGTCTAAACTTTAAAATAACAATCCATAAACACACCAAACTAGTAAATTAATAGTAATTATTAATTAGTAATTTACCATCTTTCTTAATTAGCAAATTAGTAATTATTATTTAAATTTTCTTTTTTTAATGAAATAATTTTTTAAGGTAACTACTAAAAAATTATAAAAAGAATTAAGGAACTACTTGCAAACTTATAGAATTGAGTTGGACCTTATTCGATTCAACTCGATAAAATCTCGAGTCGAATTCAAGTCGAGTTAATACAAATCGAGTATTGATCAAATTCTGATCGAATCAAATTCTAGCAGCTCGAACTTATCAACTCATTAAACACTCCTACTATAACCCTTCGGTCTATCCTCAAAAACAGATCATCCATATAAACAGTATTTTTTCGTCTTATTAAAATTAAAATTAAGTGTAGTATGATATATTTTTAAAGCACGTTTTATATTGCACATATTTTAATTAATGCTTTTATCCAAATTCGTTAGATCTAAAAATAATTCACTTAACACTTAATTATATTATAAATTTTTGTATTGATTTCTTAAAGCAAGCCGAAGCCATTTTTCTGAAAATTCAATTTTATTAATATTTGTAACCATAAAATTTTGCGGTGCGGGTATTGTTTAGGGATGTCAACGAACATAACGTCTGACATATCGTTGGTGAATAGTTTATATAATATTTGTTTATAATCTTTTATTAAATTAAATAATTAAGTATGAACAAAAAAATTATGTTCATTTAAGAAACAAAGGAACACGAATATAAGTATATTTGGTTCGTTTATGTTCACTAAAAAACTTGTTTATTGAATTGTTTATTAACTCGTTTATAAGATCGTTTACTCATTTTCATTTTCATTTTTTTATTTTTTATTTTAAATATTAGTGATACTAACTAAATTGAACATATGATAAATTTTAGAGTTCAAATTGTGAAACCTAAGAAATTTAAAGACTAATATATTATTTTCACTATTTTTCTTTAGCTTGTGAATAAAATGGTAATAAGATAGTGTTTTACCTAGCATTAAACAAACATATACGTTAAATGAATATGTTTGTGAACGTTAAATGAGTATGTTCGCAAATGTAAAAGTGCGAACACAAATATCTTATAAATAAATAAACAAACACGATAATAAAAATTAAAATAAATACAAATCGAATAAGAACATTGTTGACTAGTAAAGTAACCAATAACCGTAGAAGGTGGAAGAAAGGTGGTCCCAATGGTGATTCCGGTAGTTTTGAGGGTGTTGGTCTTGTTTTTTGTGGTGAAGAAGTGTTTGTGCCCCGTTCTCTATTGCATGTCTATTTATTATATCCTACACAAGTGTCACTAAGGAATTATAGTGGCATTGGCATTGATTGAACGTCATAGAAAGTGATAATTTAGATTAAGAGACCATGTGTATCAACATGTGGATGCTAATGATGTGACGTGAGATGTGTTTGCAAGGGTAATAGATTATCAACACGTGGTTACTTGTATGGTACGATCCGCATGCTTGAAGGTTCTTATAAATATTATGTTCACATATCTGGAGTTTGCAGTACTAGAGGTTTGCAGATAACAACAAACAATTTCATAAAAAGAAAATAACCTCAGTGATCGAAAATTCTTTATAATATACGATTTTGACCAACTTTTTTTCGATTTGTCAAAATGACCAACAAAATCGCAATTCGATCTCTAAATTGCAACGCGATCTCCAGTATCGCAAATCAGTTTCAAGATTCGCAACGCGATTTTGACTATCGCATTGCGATTTTCCAAATTCGCGTTGCGATTTTTGAAAATCGCAATGCGAATATGTAAATCGCAACGCGATAATACATAATCGCAACGCGATAATACATAATCACAACGCGATTCTGACTATCGCGTTGCGATAATACAAAATCGTAATGCGATTTTCAAAGCGCCATTATTGCAACGCGTATTTTATTTTCAAATTCCAAACACGAATATTAATACATCCCGTAATCGCAACTCTTAACCTAAAACCCCTAAATCATAACTCAGTCCCATCTCCATTCTCACTCTCTACGACGACATCCGTCCCCATCTCCGACGAAATCCATCCCCATCTCCGACGAAATCCGTCCTCATCTCTGGCGAAATCCATCTATCTCCATCTCTCAGAGCCACCCTCACAATCATTCACGATCAGAAATGGAAAATCAACCAAATCAACCATCGAGGGTTATTTTTTTAATTATTTTTAAAGAAAATAACCTCAGTGACCGAAAATTCCTTATAATATACGATTTTGACAAACTTTTTTTCGATTTGCCAAAATGACCAACAAAATCGCAACGCGATCTCTAAATCGCAACGCGATCTTCAGTATCGCAAATCAGTTTCCAGATTCGCAACGCGATTTTGACTATCGCATTGCGATTCAGACTATCGCATTGCGATTCAGACTATCGCAACGCGATTCTGACTGTCGCAACGCTGAATTTCAAATTTGCAACAGGTTTTAGTTTCGCAACACAAATGTTTTGGGTATATAACTACGCAGCAGCAACAACTCATAACCTAAATCCCTAAATTGCAACTCATTCCATCTCCATCTATCACTCTCTCCGACGACATCCGTTCCTATATCCAACGACATCCTTCCCTATCCGGCAACAGGTTTTAGTTTTGCAGCTCGTTTGTTTAGTAAATTAATTTACAATAATGAAATCATCTAATGTTGATCATGTTTGGATAGATTTATGTTTTAGAGGGTCATGAGAGAATGTTCATGATGTTTTACAATATATGCCTTTACCCATGAATCTTCATCTAAAACTGTCATTAAAGAGTTAACTTATGAAACTCTAATGTTACGTGTTGCAAATAAATTGAATTTAGAGCCCTTAAGTGGATTTAGGCTATCTTATCAGAGAAAAGGTAAAGTTTATTTGTTAACCGCCAATGAAGATGTTGAACGATTCATTGCTTACATTAGTGTTTCGCAAGATGATGTTACATTTGTATGTTGTTGAACCTAGAAGTAGTGAAGTTGGGTCAGTAGAGGGTAATAATCAACTAAGTTTTTCAACTCCAGTTTATGGTGCTCAAAATTTAATGGTTCCACCACAATTTCATCACCAAGCAAATTTTGTTTCACCACATTTCCAATACCAAACACAATCTCAAAACCCACAACCTTTCCCTAATCCAAATCCCAATCAACTTTCAGCACCAAATTCCGGTTTTCGTATTGACCAGTTAGACGATGATGAGCCAACAGAAAAAATTGTGAGTACTAGTCAGTATTCGAAATTTGATCTTGGTCAATACCCGGACTTTGATCTTGTTCAATACTCAGATTTTGATGATGTTTCAGAAGAAGAAACAGACCCTGCGTGTAATGATTTTGATATTGGTCAATACCCGAATTTTGATGATGAAACAACCGCTGCCGAGGAAGATATTGTTGATGATAATGAGGAGGAAGTTACGACTGTGAATGAACATGTTGAACATCCATTCTGTAATTCATATAACCCTGAAGAAGAAAAAGAAGAAGAAGAAATCCCCAAAGAAAAGTCCCCAAACAAAATACCACGGGAGTATAACTAGAATATGTCAGAATTACTTCAGATACCGGAAGAAGAGTTGGTAAAGACAGCAGTTGATTGTTACACAAAAATTATTCGTATCAAGAAAGATGATTGTTTTGATACAAAGGAAGACTTGAAGATAACTTTGTATACAAAATGTGTGGAAGATGGCTATCAACTAAAAGTTAACAAATCAAGCAAAGATCGTTTCGAAACAAGGTGTATGATTGACAAAAACTGTACGTGGCGTATGATTACAAAGATGATAAAAGATTGCGAAATATTTCAAGTTAGGACTTTTATTGATAAACATACATGTTCAAGAACCCAAGTTTTTCATCACCATAGACAGACAAACAAAAAAGTGTTGGGTGGTTTTCTGGCTGAGTTAATGTTTTTGAATGGCAGGGTATATCGGGGACATGAAATTATGACTGACATGAATGCTCGGTTCAAGATTAGTATCTCATATTCTCAAGCTTGGAGAGCCAAATGTTATGCCTTGGAATTGTTGAGGGGGTCGCCAGAAGCATTGTTTGCCCAACTGTCGGCTTATTGTCACAATTTAAAGCTAAAAAATCCTAGGTCGGTAACTCATATCAAAACAGATAGAGATTGACGCTTTGAGTTGCTGTTTATCGCCATTGGTGCTGCGGTTAGTAAATCAATATAATTTTGTTGACTCATTTTTGTTAGTTACATGCATTTCACATTTAAATGATTATATTTCTTGTGTATATGATTTTGTAGATTCGTTCGTTTATTACTTGCATGCGTCCAGTTATTATAGTTGACGAAGCATATTTAAAAGGTCGATACCTTAGAGTAAACTTATTAGCAGTAGCCATGGATGCTAACAATGGGATACTGCCAATATCTTACGGGGTTGGCAAATCTGAAACCTATGATTCATGGACATAGTTTATGGGGCATCTTAGGGATTACATAGGTCCTATTAGCAATCTGACAATCATATCCAATAGGGCAAACTCAATTGACAACGTTGTTAGAAGGTGTTTCCCATATTCTTTTCATGGACTTTGTGGTGTTCATTTGTATAGAAATCTAAAATCAAGGTCTGCTGGTATAAAAAATCACAAATGGATATACTGGAAGACTGTAAAAGCTTATCGGGAAGTGGATTTTAATAAGCATATAAATTGTTTAAGACGTGTTTTGCCTCAGTGTGCTCAAACACTAGAAGATGTCGGGTTTGAAAGATGGTCAAGAGTACATCAACTTGGAGCAAGATATGGTTTCATGACGTCTAATAGTGCAGAATCAATCAACGCTCTAAGTCTTCATTCCCGGAAATTACCCATTACTATGTTAATGGAGTTTTTTCGAGCCTCTATTCAACAGTGGTACTACAAGAAAAGAAACCATGCAGGTATTATTTCTTTAAATTCGTAACTTATCATGTATTTTACTAAGTATTATTTATTTAAATTTACAGGAACATTGGAACATCGAGTTACACCATGGACTGAAAAAAAGATAACGAAACGTGTTGTGAAGTCAACGTCATGGAGAGTTGAACCATGTTCAAACACTTTGTTTGAAGTACTGGATAATAACTTAAATGGTCTTGTCGATCTAAATGAAAAGACATGTAGTTGTATGAAATGGCAAACATCTGGTTATCCGTATGGCCATGTTATAAAAGTTTCTCTTCATCTAAACCAAGATGATTCAAGCGCATACGCTATGGATTGCTACACTACAGAAGTATATCTACAGACTTATGCCGAGATTATCTACCCTATTCCACATCATTCTGAGTGGGACATACCAGATGACTTACAATCAGTTTTGCCACCAGCCATGGACAGAAGGCTACCTGGCCGACCAAAAAGTCACGATCGTATACCGTCTAAGGGTGAAGAGAAGAAGAGATCGACATGTAGTC
This sequence comes from Hibiscus syriacus, assembly GCF_006381635.1. Lineage (NCBI taxonomy): Eukaryota > Viridiplantae > Streptophyta > Magnoliopsida > Malvales > Malvaceae > Hibiscus > Hibiscus syriacus. The sequence continues at coordinate 2,128,546 of NW_024063145.1, read as the reverse complement.
GGTGCAAGGAAAGTGGTCATACAAGGTTGACATGTGGATCACCAGTGCCATCACAATCATCTTTTCCTCTACCAAAATATGGATCCTCATCAAAATCCAAAGCTCATATGGTATCAGGAAAAAGGCAATCAAAATCGCAATCAAAATCAAAATCCCAATCACAACCCGGCTTCACCTTTTGGGACTATTAACTTAGGTGATTTTTAAATGCAAACGTTGTATTATGTGTATTTTATGTGTAAACTTTTAATATTTTCAGTTAGGCATGTATTAGTAACTTGAGTTTGAACATTGCTATGATCTGTTCAGTTGTTATCAATTATTACACATTCATTTGAATATCGCAACACGAATTTGACTATTATGTGTATTTTATGTGTAAATTTTTAACATTTTCAGTTAGGCATGTATTAGTAACTTGAGTTTGAACATTGTTATGATCTGTTCAGTTGTTATCACCTATTACACATTCATTTGAATATCGCAACGTGAATTTGACTATCGCAACGCAAAAATCGCAACGCGAATATGACTATCGCAACGCAAAAAATCGCAACGCGAATTTGACTATCGCAACGGGAATTTGACTATCGCAACGAGAAAATCGCAAAGCGTATTAGACTATCACAACGTGAATTGACTTTCACGCGATTTTGGCTTTCGTATTGTGATTTTGACTTTCGCATTGCGATTTTGAGTTTAGCGTTGCGAAAGTGTACCTTCAACAGGTCTTTTGCCTTCAATATGTTGCAGATTGAAATCAACAAATCAACTTTTACATTTCAATCAATTAAACAAGCACAAATAAGAATTATTTACACATCAATTAAACAAATCAATCAACTTTTACAAATCAATTAAACAAGCAAAAAATGCTAATAATTCTTATTTTCCTCATCAATTAAACAAATCAGACTTTTAAGAATCAATTAAACAATAAAAAAAGTGTACCCCAGATAGTTGTTTATGCACCCATACATCAATTTCACGCAGCTCACTTCAGGATTAACCTGCAGAAACCAAACATTTGCTCAAACAACACTTTCTACACATCTAAAACCAACAAACAACAAATTATTATTGAATTCTAGGTACTTAACAACACTTGCATTTGACTTACAAATTGTTTATGAACACTTTGATAACGCGGATGCAGGTAGGCAGTGTCTCGCATATATCGCTCTAGCCATAAAATACCCAAACCACAAGCCTACTGCACCTCTATCTCTATCGGTGGGAGGTAGAAACTGTGTACTTCCTGTCGTCAAACGCTCCAAGCACATGCATACGAGAGGACCACAATCCCCTCTGGCTTCCTACATTTGTTGTGGCGCGGTCTCGTCTCTGATAACTGTAACATTGAACTTCTTTGGCTTCTTGTTTCCAGAATAAGTCCAATAATTAATCGCATCCAAGAATTTAGCCAAATGAGAGCTCCATCCCTTAATAATATCTCTCAAATCAGACAATGATCTGTAATTTATCATGTTGTCATATACTATTGTCTTCAGGGATGGGAGCTGAAGCTCGACGAGAAGCCAATGAGTATGTTCCAAAACAGGGATAAACACCTGCAATCATAAGTAATAATTCAAATTGCGCACTTATTTATGAACACCTTTAAAATATTTAAAAATAAATACTAACCTTATCGACCTCCCACCATGCAGGATAAAGTTTAGCTTGTCCATTAGCCAACACATATGATTACTGTCATTGATTCTTCAAGTGAACTACGTGAAAAGACGTCGACATAATTGTATATCACGTTTTTTTTTATTTTTCCTCAATTTCCTTACTATTAGAAGACATGACACCCATGCATCAATATGTTGTTTTAATAAAAAAGACATATTACTGAATTACATAAATTTAAAAAACAATTAATCAAAATGAAATATAAGAAGAAATATAAGACTTACCCCCATCGAAATAGCCTTTGTCTTCAACCCCTAATAACACACCCCACCAAGACCGATCAATCAACAAATGCATATCATCGTTGAGTTTGTATATGTCAGCGTAACACCCCTGGCTCTGCTCATATAGATAAAAATCAACTGCAGTCTTAGCCCAAAGGGTATTATCCAGAATTGTTTCCGGTAGTTGTCTCCTCTCCACTTCATCTGCCGGAATGGTACTGGCCGGTAACTCATACGAAAGCCAACAGTCATCCATCATATCCGACACGTGAGGTGGTTTCTCAATAATTCGACATATTACGCCGTATGAATCGAGCTCTTGAATGGTGGGAGGGACCTCTTCAACCATGACAGGGGCCTCTTGAACAGTGGGAGAGGACTTTTGAGGGATGATAGGGGCCTCTTGAATGATAGGAGAGGCCTCTTGAACGATGATAGGTGAGTCAGGCTTCTTCTTACGGAGTCTTCGCACTATTGGGGTGAACGGAGACGTAATGGCACGTGCACGCCGTCTGATGCGTGAACCCCGTCGTACAAGAAAAACCCGACGTAAATTATCCACCTTATCGGGCCGCTAAAAATAAATTAATACATGAATCAGTAAATAAACAGACATGATATTAAACAGTGAAAACAAAGACAAATATGTTTCAAACTTGCACGATATTCACCCAAGTCATTATTCTATCATAGTTCACAAAATGCATCAGATAACATTCCGGAAGTAAGCACTTATATAAACATTTAAAATGACAGCATATAGGTTTAGTGCATGTTCAAGGACAACATAAAGAGTAGTAGTTTATTCTTGAAACTTAAATTTGCAACACTGTGAAGTTAGTATTTGTCTTTTGGTTGAAGTAATGCAATCCATTCAAGTTTCAATTTGCAGAAGAAGAATAGTTTCTGAAACTTAAAATCGTAACACGAAACTTAAAAATCGCAACGCGAAAATGACTATCGCAACGCGGAAATGACTATCGCAATGGGATAATCGCAATGCGAAATAAAAATCGCAACGAGAAACCAAAATCTCAACGCGAAACTAAATTCGCGTTGCGATTTTCATTTTCGCATTGCGATTTTTATTTCGCATTGCGATTATCCCGTTGCGATAGTCATTTCCGCGTTGCGATAGTCATTTTCGCGTTGCGATTTTTTAAGTTTCGTGTTACGATTTTAAGTTTCAGAAATTATTCTTCTTCTGCAAATTGAAACTTGAATGGATTCCATTACTTCAACCAAAAGACAAAACAAAGACAAATACTAACTTCACAGGGTTATTTTAGAACTATTTAGCAGTATTGGCAACAACCGAATGAATTTACTAAGCAATCTAAGTGAAATGGTTAATCTAAGTGAAATTACAAGTAAATCAAGTTAAATATGAAAAATCTTAAACTTACCTCGTTGCGTAGAGTATGAACCTCATTCTGCAACGATGCTACCATCTCACGCAGAGTCGCTACCTCACCATATAAAGTAGATACCTCGTCACGTCATGCACCATTGTCATCGCGTAAAGTATCGACCTCCTCACGCAAGGCATTGACCTCATCACGTAACTCCCCTAACTCATCTCGTGGAGGTGGAGAACATGGAGATAAATATCATGGCATCTTTGCCGGTCGCCTATCATGAGGTGATGGTGGAGAAGAGGCTCGATGATGTGACGGAATAGGTGATAGCTCTCGTTGTAAAGGTATATAGTATGGTCGATCAGGTGATGGCTCTGGGTGAGGTGATGGCTCTCGAAGTGGAGGCTGCTAATCATTCGTGCCATCAAAAAAATGCTTACTAGCTTGCCACCAATCAGTGGCAAGCTCAGCCTCTGTAATGGAGTGTTGGCCTCCTAACAATATAAAAGTTCAAACAAAGTTAAACGTGTACTAGTAATAACTTGTTTATATATGATATTATTTGTGTTAACTTACATCATTTATTATCGTATACCGTAGTAACTCTTCCCAAATCAACAGCCGCCGTTTCCTCTTCCAGGAAATAGCTCTAGGAATATCATTTGAAGTTTTTAATGCGTCGGGAAAAGCCTCAAATATCCAAATCTACAAAAACAATATAATACACAAACATTAGTAATTGTTAAATAATTAATTATAATTTTGGAAACATTATATAGAAATTCTTACCTTAAAGGCCCAAATAAAGCCTGACAAAGTGTATTTGGAACCATCGCCACGCAAACTTTTACGGTCATCAAAGGTAGACGACAACTTATTCCAGGTAGCTTTCCATAGATACGAACCCCACGGAAACAGGTTCCATGCATTTAGGTCCTCTACCTAATAATATTAGGTCATTAGGAATAGGTTGTCTGGCCTCTCTGCCTAAAAAGCCGACATGCAAAAGTACTAAAAGGCATACTCGGACAACATCGACGTTATCCATCCGAGTAAAACCATCTTTCTTATTCAATAATCTCGTCAAGTCGTCGACGTGTAAATTCGGCTTCTCCATTGACAGCTCAGGAAAAACCCGGGATAACCATGATGGGCGGGTAATATGACTAATGTATCGACCTACATCATCGTGTCCGAAGCGTAGACCAGTGATTACGCAAAACTCCTCCCGCCCAAAACACGTATACGCCGGTGGAAAATGAAACCATATCTCTTCATTACCACGTTTTATACTCTCGGGTAGATCGCTAGTCATGGTCTGAAGCCACAAATGGGTCAACATAGCATCTCCACCCGGATGTTGTATTTTCAGCCATGGCCTGAAGCAAGTATTCTCAAACAATTTTCTTTGTACAGGTAAAAGCTTCGACGTAATTGTAGTGACTAGGCTTATTTTATTCCTTAAGGTCAATTGAGCCGAAAAAAAGTTCTACAAAAACAATAAACATACCAAGTTAGATTAAAAACTACACTGTGAAGATATACCAAAAATAATAGAGAACAATAATAAACATAAAGAGTAGTGGTAGTTTATTCTTCAAACTTAAATTTGCAACACTGTGAATTTCGTATTTGTCTTTGTTTTTTGGTTGAAGTAATGCAATTCATTCAAGTTTCAATTTGCAGAAGAATAATAGTTTCTGAAACTTAAAATCGCAATACGAAAATGAAAATCGCAACACGAAAATGACTATCGCAACGCGAATTTGCCTATCGTTGCGATTTTCATTTCGCGTTGCGATCCTCGGTTTCAAATAGTCATTGTCTAAAATTGAAACTTGAATGAATTGCATTACTTCAACCAAAAGACAAAACAAAGATAAATACTAACTTTACAAGGTTAAAGACTAAACAATTTAGTAGTATTGGCAGCAATCGAATGAATTTAATAAGCAATCTAAGTGAAATGGTTAATCTATTATTGAAATTACCAGTAAACTTATCATCAATTTCAATATGAAAAACCTAATAATAATGCAAAAATTTCAAAATAAAAATAAGAGAAAATAACCTCAGTGACCGAAAATTCCTTATCATATACGATTTTGACCAACGTTTTTTCGATTTTCCAAAATGACCAACAAAATCGCAATACGATCTCTAAATCGCAACGCGATCTCCAGTATCGCAAATCAGTTTCCAGATTCGCAACGCGATTTTGACTATCGCATTGCGATTTTCCAAATTCCTTATAATATGTAAATCGCAATGCGATAGTCAAAATCGCGTTGCGAATCTGGAAACTGATTTGCGATACTGGAGATCGCGTTGCGATTTAGAGATCGCATTGCGATTTTATTGGTCATTTTGGTAAATCAAAAAAAAAATTGATCAAAATCGTATATTATAAGGCACCCAAATAATTCTGTTTTTTTTTCTTTTATCAGCCGTTTTCCTCTCCTCCAAAATGGCAAAATTTGTATTTTAATATGAAAAATTAAAATATTTTGCATTTATTGATCCCTGCCTATTTCTACCCTATGGGTTGCTTCCTCCCTCCTGCAATATAAAGAGGCTTGAGCTCCTCTTACATTTCCCACTCTCATTTTCTTCCTTCTCTTATTGGTGGGTTTTATCAGGAATTTTAATCCATACCAACATTGCTTGAATCTCTTTGATTTCTAGAAAGTTGAAGGAAATCCCATTTTGCAGTGTACAGATTCTGCAGAAAACAGATTTGTTTTCCCCCTGTTTTCGTTGATATTGCAACTTGGTTTAGTGTCTTACTGTGAATACATGGAGAAGAAGCTCATTTCAATGGCTCCTCTGCTTTTAATACTGTGTCTTCCTTTCGCATTTGGTGGGCATGACTATAACCAAGCTCTAAGTAAGAGCATTCTCTTCTTTGAAGCTCAAAGATCTGGGTATATTCCTCGTGACCAGAGAGTCTCATGGAGAGCTAATTCCGGCTTGAATGACGGCAAGGCCAGTGGGGTAAGCTAATCTTAACACTTAACACTCCCATTGATTTTGAATTGAGAATTATGATTGTAATTTTTGTAGTGAAATTGAACAGGTGGATCTGGTAGGAGGGTACTACGATGCAGGGGACAATGTGAAGTTTGGGCTGCCAATGGCATTCACCATCACAATGATGTCATGGAGCATAATAGAGTACGGTAAGCAAATGGCGGCGAATGGAGAGCTCGGCCATGCCATGGGAGCCGTCAAGTGGGGCACTGATTATCTCATCAAGGCTCACCCTGAACCTTACGTCCTTTACGGAGAGGTAATCTTGTTAAGTGAAGATCCATTTCGAATCTGTTTGTTTTTGGAACTTTCCGGTGATCTTCGTTTTAGGTGGGAGATGGAAACAGTGACCACTACTGTTGGCAAAGACCAGAGGACATGACCACTGACCGCCATGCTTACAAGATTGACCCAAGCAACCCCGGGTCGGATCTCGCCGGTGAGACCGCCGCAGCCATGGCTGCCGCCTCAATCGTCTTCCGCCGCTTCAACCCAGCGTATTCCACCGAGCTCCTTCGACACGCTTATCAGGTATATTCCTACTCCCTCTAGCTTATGGTTACACTTCTTGAGCCTATTTTGGTGGATTTATTTTAATTCTGGATTTTTAAAGTAATCAAATAATATTTATTAACTTATTAAGTGATTTTAGTGATATAATAGATTATTATTATCTTTAGAGATTTTAAATTCGAATAATTAAATCTATAAGATGTTTATTAGTCATGGTTAAAAAAATTCAGAACATATAATACATTTAGTTAAATTGAAATTGATCTTTTCGACTCTACTCGATTCAACTCGAATTTGACTTCGAATTTTAATTTCATAAATTCGACTTAAAATTTTAATTTGATAAATTCGACTAGACTAGAAAAATTGATCTTTTCGACTTGATTTGACTTGAAAAACTGATATTTTTTGACTAGATTCTACTCAACTCGAATTAACTTTAAGTTGTAATTTTATAAACTTGACTCGAAAACATTTTAAATTTGAATTAAGTTACATAATAGAACTTGAATAGTAACCCGAATAACTCAAAAATTTTAGTAATTAGTAGATTGATTTTAAAGTTTGAGTCGAGTCATTCGACTCTATAATTATATATTTATAACACTAATGGAAAAATATGAAGAAATATATATATATTGTATATTGTTATAGAAAATTTTTAAATTGAAATAAAATAGTATCATAATATTATAAAAATTTATAATTAAATTTAAACAAAAACTCAAACAACTTAACTCAATTCAACTTGACTAAAAAATTTCAAGTAAGTTTGAATTATAAAATAAGATTCATCAACTCAATTTTTTTTACTCGACTCAACTGAACTCGATCAAACACTTACCCCTAACTACATTATAATTGTCTTAAATTATTTATTAAAAAATATTATTATTAATAACTTTTAATTAGGTTTGTTTTGTTTAATGTAATAATTATAAAGTTTTTAATTGGTTTTATAATTTTTTTCCTTGTAACCAGTGTTTTGAAAATCGGATCGGACCGGCATGTTCAACCGGGAACCGTTATCTAGTCCGGTTCAAACTACACTGGTTGAACCACTACTAGTGAACCGACCGAAACTGCTGAATTGTTCGAACCAGACCGGCTGAAAACCAGAAAAAATCGAAAAAAATCGGAAAAAACCGGAAATTTTGTTTTTTTTAAAAAAAAAAATTAAACCAAACGACGTTGTTTGTTAAATGAGCCAAGTCAAACTCGAGTATTGTTGAGCTCAACTCGACTCAAACTCACGAACTAAAAATTATCAAGTTCAACTCGAACTCGAAATATAATATTGAAACTTGAACTCGAAAAGGCTTGAACTCAAAAAAAAATTTAGAAGCTCGATTGAAGCCTAAAATTCGAGCTTGATAGAAGTGAAAGAATAGTTCACTCTATGCTCACCAAAAAGCTCAATGATTTTGAATGCCAAATTACCTCTATTATTTATAGAAGTTAGTTGGGATGCTCTTCTATGTTTCTTAGCAATGTGGGATTGTTTTGTTCTCATATTTTTACTCTTTAGACTTTTGGGATGTTCTTCTATGTTTCTTAGCCATGTGAGATTGTTTTAAAAAAAAAATTTAAACCAAACAATATCATTTTGTTATGATTTTTTTAGTCCCAAATTTATTTTTTAATTATAATTATATAATTATATTTATTATTTAATATGTTTAACTTAAATATTATGTTGTAGTTAATTTGAATCATTTTGTTTCACTTGATTTTATGGTTTTTAACTTATATATGTTATGACTTGCTTTGAATATGATTTGTGATATACAAAATTATTTTTTATTAAATATTTTTGGTATTTTTATTTAATTTTTTAAATAATTATGACGTCGTCCGGTTCTTCTGACCGATCGAACCGATTCGACCGGTTGAATCAGTGAATCAGTAGTATGACCGGTTCGCTAATCGATCCGATTCGCTAACCGCTCCGTTTCTGAAAACAATGCTTGTAACTGTTAAGCATTTGTTTCCCAAAAAACCAGTTAACTTTTTGTCTTGTCTGTAAAAGAAACGTTGTCGTTTAGGTGTGTTTTCTTCAAAACTTTTGGTGTCAAATTGAATTTTATATAGCGCATAAATTGGATCTTGGAGGCACTTTTGTCATGTGTGATTAATTTTCTGTTGACCGTACAGATCTATTGTACCAGTAGATCTTAACCGTTTATTTTATCGCAAAGTTTGCCATATAATTTTTTTTTAATTAATATGGGTGAATATAATATAATATCTGTTTAAATCTCTCAATCAATTCACAATGTAAGTATATGTAATGCTCGAATTCACAATCTCTAAAGATAATAACAATCTCTTAACGAAAGTAGGTCATTTGATTCGTTTGTAATATAAGTTTCTATTTTTCAGCTATTCGAATTTGCTGATAAATACAGAGGCAAATACGACAGCAGCATCACAGTTGCCCAAAAGTACTACCGATCCGTCAGTGGCTACAATGTAAGTTTTCTTCTTCTTCTTCAAAATTTCTTAAACAAAATATTTTACCAATGTTACTGCAAAATTCATTTGATGGTCGAAAATGGGATGTTAGTTGTGATAACTGGGAATTTTGTATAGGATGAGTTGTTGTGGGCTGCAGCATGGTTGTACCAAGCTAGTAACAATGACTACTACTTGAACTATCTTGGAAAGAATGGTGACTCTATGGGTGGAACCGGCTGGGCCATGACCGAGTTCGGTTGGGACGTCAAGTACGCTGGGGTTCAGACCCTCGTCTCCAAGGTATATCGAACGATAATTGTTCGTCTTTTCAACGAGTAATTCCTTGGTTTTTCTCGGTAATTAATGGTTGTTGGTGAACCTGCAGTTCTTGATGCAAGGCAAAGCTGGTCTCCATGCTCCAGTGTTTGAGAGGTACCATCAGAAGGCAGAGCACTTCATGTGTGCATTGATTGGAAAGGGTAGCCGTAATGTTCAGAAGACTCCCGGTGGTTTGATTTTCCGACAGCGATGGAACAACATGCAGTTCGTAACGAGCGCCTCGTTTTTAGCCACCGTGTACTCTGACTATCTCACATCCTCTAGAGGAACCTTGAGGTGTGATGCTGGCAATGTTGCACCATCTCAGCTTCTTTCTTTTGCTAAATCTCAGGTAACTCTAAAGAGAGATATAAATGATAAGCAACTTCAGCCTTAAAACAAAGTTTTCCTAATGTAATTTTTCTATGTTAAAATCTCAGGTGGATTACCTTCTAGGGGACAATCCAAGAGCTACAAGTTACATGGTTGATTATGGTAACAATTTCCCACGACAAGTTCATCACCGAGGCTCTTCAATCGTTTCAATCAAGTTCCACCCTCAATTTGTCGCGTGCCGACAAGGTTATGCCACTTGGTATTCAAGGAAAGCAAGCGATCCCAACGTCCTCACCGGTGCTGTGGTTGGAGGGCCTGATGCGTACGACAACTTCGCTGATGAAAGAGACAATTATGAACAAACAGAGCCTGCTACCTACAACAATGCTCCTCTTCTTGGCATACTGGCTAGACTTGGGGGTGGTCATGCCGGTTACAACCAGCTGCTTCCTGGTATATACAGCGTATATATATCCCCATTAAGTTCCATGGTTCTTGCTTTCTGAATCAATGATCATGATCATGGCTTTTCCTTCCAATGCAGTGGCTATCCCAGCTCCTAAACCAGTTGCTGCCAAACCGAAGACCGAGCCAAAAGCCAAACCGACTCCTGGTACATTCCGAGAACGTTGTTTCGGTTAATGATAACACCATCTCCCCCATTCTGACTCAGGATTCTGTTTTTGCAGCATCTTATAGTCCAATTTCCATACAGCAGAAGGTGACAAAGTCCTGGAATGCAAAAGGAAGAACTTACTACAGATATTCCACAGTGGTGACCAACAAGTCCTCCAAGACACGAAAGGATCTCAAGCTGTCCATATCAAAGCTCTATGGTCCTATATGGGGTCTCACTAAATCTGGGAATTCTTATGGTCTCCCAACACATCTCAACCCTTTACCTGCAGGAAAGAGCATCGAGTTTGTGTACATCCATGCTGCTTCTCCTGCTGATGTCTCGGTTTCGAGCTACGATTCGGCTTAAGAGAAGAAGATTGGTGATACATATTGAAGGTTCCAAATAGTTTCTGGATTTGTGCAGCCATACAAAATGCAGTGTCCTTGTTTGATTAGGGGTTGTAGTTCATATTAGGTAAAAATAATAGTGGAAGATGGGAGGAGAAAGGAGTGAAGAGAAATTAAAGGAGTTGCTCATCCTCTTTCTCCCTCTGCTTCATTTGTTATTATATATCTAATAGACATGATTGAGAGGCATTCAAAGAGTAAGTTAATGCCAAATTGACTTGTCATATGGATTGCAAAGGGTCTTGTTTTTCATATGTACTTCACAGCAGCCATTTCCTTTTCTTTTTTGTTTCCTTTTGGTGTCCTCATGTTGCATCTCTGCAGCTGTTTGTACTTCCAGTATAAATATAGTTTGTTGTACAACAATGTTGTCTCTCTTCTAATGATTAAGTTCGAGTGACAGATTCATAAATATTTTTTAATAATATAACTTTTGATGGGATGAACATAAATAAAATTTTAAGATGAACACAATCAAATAAACTAGATAACTAATTGAACAAAATCCAAAATTCAAGATGAATACGTGTCCACCTTAAATAAAGGATGATTCTGTCAATTTTAGATTATACTCCATGTTTGATACCCTCAATAATTACTTTTGTTCTGTTTTGATTACACAAATTTTTTTTAAATCAACTCTAACATTTAACTTTGGTAGTTTTGATTTTATTTTAGTTATCTGTTATTAGAAAATTGACAGTAATGCTGATATATCAGTGTAAGGTAATGCTATATTATTTTAACCATTAACAGAAACTAAGCTACCTTGGAGGTGGAGGGGCAATTGCCCCCTAGTTTTGACGGTGTAATTAATTTTAGGTTACTAATATCTTTGAAATCATTACTATTAAGTTTGTTACTAATATCTTTGAAATCATTACTATTAAGTTTAAGTTTGTATCCCTTTCGAAATTTATTGATTTAATTATATTTTAATATCCTTTTAGTTTTAAAATTAACTTTTGACTTCTATTTTTTTTTGGTTTGATTATTTTTTAAGACCCTTCAATTTGAAATTAATGAATTTCAATCATAACTCTTTCAAATTTATGATTTATTCAATTTTAAAGACATTATTCATTTTAAACTTAAGCAATTTGTCCTCTTGTAGTTTAATCTTAGTGTCGTCTTTAATTGTGGGTTATCAAAGTAAAATCAAAATCTCTGATTGTGGATGACTAAAATAAAATCAAAATATAATACTAAGTAAGATTTAGAAAAAAATAGTTGGATGGACAAAATAGAACAAAAATAATAGTTGAGATACTAAACATGTAATTTAACCAAATATCCCATGCTGTAGCCTGTCGCAGAACAAACTTTACATGTCAGTTTGGGATTACAACTTGAAAACAAAGTGAAAAAGGAAGCAAAAACATATGAGAAAATAAAAGAGACTTTCAAGTTTTCAACTCAACTACAGTTACACTAATGTTGTCGGTGCTCCCTCGAGACATTTCTAACTCAGCTACCATGGCTGCCGCCTCTGCAGCTCGATTTCCACTTAACCTGTCGTCGTTGTCGATATCGTCGTCGTCTGATCGAAATATCTTTTGACAACTTCGCATGCACGTTCGTTGGAGACAACATCCCACAGACCATCGCTGGCTAATATTACAAAGGTGTCGGATTTTGTTCTCTCAGTCACAGAGACCTCTGGTTTGGAGATCAGATGTGGCTTCAAATATTGATGTCCTGAATCAGTTCAACACCATTTTATCATAAACAAACAAATGATCGAAGCGATGACGGACCTAAAAATATTTTTAAATATAAACATACATGTTAATAATATAACTTTTTTTTAAAAAAATTTAAATTTTAGAAGGAACACGTGCACATGCATAGATTTTTACAAACCGATTGATGATCTTGGAGTGGCAAGTACTCCAAGGACACGATTCCTATTAATGTTTATGATCCTTCCTCCACCTGCTTCTACTCGTTCCCTTTCGTCAGGCTTGTCTGGCTGCTCAACAAAAGCCATTGATGTGTTGAATTTCGAAAAGATACATTTAATATCTAAACTATTAATCTATCTATTTTAATATATAAAATTTTTAATTTTTTAAAATCATACTTATGTTTAGTTTTTGTTTCATTTTAGTATTCCGTTAAAAAATTAACATTAAATTTTGAAAATAATTGAAATTTTAGATACTAAAGCAGATCAAAGCTTAGTGCATGAGATGATCATAATTATACAAACACAAACCCAAACTAAACAACTTAAACATGTGCAACTATTTGCCAATTTTCGCACCTCAAAATGCCAATGAACTTAAGAATGTACCCACTAAACAAATGATTAGATTGTTAACTTTCCTGGTTCGATTGACGTGTGATGAAACTTGCATCAATTCCATGAACTGCAAGAGAATCTGAAACGCTTCCTTGTGTGAGAATTACCTCCCCCACTCCGCTCTGACCACCTTATCTGAAAATGCCAAGCAATCAAAACCTATATGAAATTTGAACAACCAACATGAGCATGCAAACCCAGTGTCTTGCAGAAAGAACGAGGTAAACTAAGTCTCATACAAGATAGTACCAATATGGCAACACAAATGCAGAGGCATAAAACATCTATCTTAAGTAATGCTTACCTCCTTACCAGCTAGGTGAGCTGGCCTTTGAGCACCAGGTGAGAGTGAACCTAGATTGCTATTGGTTGAAGATGGCAGCGAATATCGCCTGTGAAAATGTCCAGCGTTGAAGCCACTGCCATAACGAGTTAGGTTCCTCTTGATCATATTGAAGTCGTTGAGGTAACACAGAAAGTGATGAAGCTAGAAGCTACAAGTGATGGCATGAATAAGCACAAGCTGGATTTTTTTAGAAGCATGAAAAATGTCCTAAAGGTTAAACATCAACATGGATTCACATAGTAAGCCAAATCAATTCACAATATCAGAAAACAAAGGAAAGAAAAAGATCATACCTTCTGAACAAACACATTGTTTGTTGAATTCTTCACCAGAGAAAATGCATTAATCCTTAATGGATCTGAGGTTGTAGAACATTGCTTAAATAAATAAATGATAACTAGCTTAGAAGCAAGATGCTTTGATCTCATAGGCACTAATCCTTTATAATTAAAACATGATTGCTACATTAGTACTCATATTAATATTTAGAGTAAATTACATAAATGGTCACTAAACGTTCAAGGCGCTTGTATTTTGGTCACCTAACTTTTAAAATTTACAATATAATCTCTGAAGTTTTAGTTCGTTTTCAGTAAGGTCTCTAACGTTACCTCCCGTTAGTTTTATAAGACGTGTCACATTACAGTTATTTTTAAGCTTAATAAAAATTAAAAAAAAATCTAAAACGATGCCGTATAAAATTTGAGAAAAGTTAAAATGGTTTAAAACTCTTTCATTGCTCAAATGACTTAAATAAATTAGTTTAATTTGGGTTTTCTGATTTAGATTTTTCCCCTCTAAATTTTTGACTGCTTCTGGATAAAAATGAGAGAGATAATGACTCGATCGAAGGTTTGTTCAAGTGTGGCGAACGATAAATTGTTATTTCTAGTTTGATTCATGTATTATCCAATTGTATGAAGTTTGTTTAAATATTTTGAAATCTGAAATTGAGCGACTTTTCATATTCTGGAATTACTTTTTATCATATTGAATGTGATTTTGTCCCAATAAGATTCGAAATAAAAAAATAGATTAAGTTGTAATGATTTTGGATTTTAGTCCCAATTTGATTTCTAGGGTTTCCAGTCAATTTTAGGTGAGAACATTTTTATTAAGATGAAATCTGTTAAAGGAATTGTTTTATTAAGTTAAAAAATAACAGTAAAGTGCAAGGTCAGATAAAACTAACGGGGGTAACGTCAGGGAGCCTGCTAGAAACAAACTAAAAGATTGGTGACTGTATTTAAAGTTTTAAAAGTGTTTGACCATAATGCAAGAATCCAAAATGCTTGGTGACCGTATTTGTAGTTTACCCTTACGTTATTATACTTAAAAAACGTCATTTTTTCCGAATTTTTTTCTGAGCCTTCAATAAAATTTCATTAGAAAATGAAAACAAAATAAATAAACATTCCACATCTGACATTTCAGTTGAATTGCAATCAAATAAAATAATAGTTGCCGACTTTGAATTTTATCTTTGGTCAGATTCAATTTTCGAAGATCTGAAGCCTGAAAGATCAAAGAGAGAAAAAGCGAAGAGCAAGATCGATCGAAACTCAATAGAGAACAGAAAAGTAATAAACCTAAAGGAAATGGAGCAAGAGAGCGTGTTGATTCGGCGGTGCATAGAAGCAGCTTGTCGAAGCAAAGAGAGCGTGGAGAAATGGCGGAGACAAAGAAGAACTCTTGAGCGGCTGCCATCTCACCTTTCTCAAGCTCTCCTTCGAAACCTCCTCCGTCGTCGCCTCCTCTTCCCTTCCTTGCTCGAGTAAACTAACATTCGTTTATTATCACTTCAATTTTTTATATAATTTCTAAATAGTTTGATTTTTTTTTTGTTTTCTATTTGTTCAATTGTTACAATTTCTAAAAACTTAGATCTGAATTGTCTGCCAAAAAAAAACTGTGAATAAGAATTTACGTTTTTTTATTTAGCTTTCAGTTTAATTTTGAATTTTTGCAATCTGATCCCTATTAAAGTAGATTGTTCATTTTTGTATGCAGAGTGTTCAAACACAGTGCGGAGGAGATAGATCTTAGTGGCGAGAATTCTGTTGATGCGGAATGGATGGCGTATTTAGGCGCTTTTGGTTATCTACGAACTCTTAATCTCGCTGATTGTCATAGAATTAATAATTCTGCTATTTGGTCCTTAGTTGGTATGTTTTCATTTATTTTTCTCAAATGTAATAAAAAATATAAGGGAGTTTATTTTCAGTTATCTATACGAAAATTAGGCTATTTTAGATGCATTAAAATAATAACCCCATAAAGAAATGGATACCAAAACTCAATTTTGTCGTGTTGGTAACCTGAATTACTTTTATAAATTTGTTGTGTTCTTTCTTTCTTGGTCTTAGGGATGACTAGTCTGAAAGAGCTGGACCTTTCACGGTGCATGAAGGTTAGTGATGCTGGCGTTAGGCATATTATATCCATTTCAACTTTGGATAAGTTATGGATTTCTGAGACCGGTGTCACTGAGAATGGAGTTGGACTGCTCTCGTCTCTTAAGGATTTGTCTGTATTAGACTTGGGTGGTTTGCCTGTCACTGATACTGCATTGAATTCTCTCCAGGTACTCACCCCATTATATTTACTGTATTTATTATCATTGGCTGAAGAATGAAATAATTCACAACTATATCCAAAATTACTGATGATCCATGCCTCTTGAGTTTTGCTGGACTCTGCAAACTTTGTTAGTAACCTTCTCTTTTTGTAAGTACTTTATTTAGATGAGAACTTGGATGTTTCAGTTGATATTTGTGTTAGTGAAGTTTCCTTGCAGTTAAAATCATTTGTAAGAGCTGGATGAGCTTAGTTATATTTCAATTACCATAGATTGTTCTTTTAGTCTAAGTTTGGCTGTATCATTTTGAATGATTGATTCTAAGATCTATTAGTTAGTTTTCATTTTCAGGTAAAATTATTCAGGTTAAAAAGATTTGTGGTGGCTGTTTTGTTTTAGGCATTGACAAAGCTACAATACCTTGATCTATGGGGGAGTAAAATATCTAACAAAGGGGCTTTGGTCCTTCAAAGCTTCCCCAAGCTGAGCTTCCTCAATCTTGCTTGGACCAATGTTACGAGCTTTCCAAATCTGTCATCTCTTGAATGTCTGAACATGAGTAATTGTTCCATTGATTCTATCCTTGAAGACGGTGGTGATGAATCTCCTTTCTTGAAGCTTGTTTTTTCCGGATCAACTTTCACGAGTGAGGCTGAGGCCTTCTTACATATCAAAATGAGTTCCTTATCCTATTTAGATGTATCCAAATCTTCCCTTAACCGGTTTGGTTTTTTAGCTGATATGAAAATGCTAGAACATTTGGATCTCAGCTCTAGCACCTTTGGGGATGATTCTGTTGAAATGATTGTATGTATTGGAGCCGGTCTGAAAAATCTAAATCTAAGCAGAACAAAGGTCAGCTCTGTAGGGATTGGGATTTTAGCTGGACATGTTCCCAAACTTGAAATTTTATCTTTATCTCAGACATCAGTTGATGATGTTGCCTTGTCTTATATTGGCTTGATGCCATCACTTAAGGTTGTTGAACTAAGCAACACAAACATTGAAGGTTTGGTTTCTTCACTACAAACCTTAAGTTAGTTAGTTACTTGGAATCTTGGATTGATCATGAATATTGTGGTAGTCTTGATTTTTCACGTCTTTGGAAAATATGTTTTTCTGTTGCCTTGTTCTTCAGTTGTGGACTTGAACTGAATTATTAATCCTTGGCATGCTTGTTTAGTTTTTAACATTTCTTTTGCAATTTGCAGGTTTTATTCTCCAGCCAGGCATCGAGTCACATAAGGATAGCACACTAACGGCACTTCAAAATCTTAATTATTTGGAGAGCTTGAACTTGGAGCATACACAAGTTAGGGATCCGGATTTGCACCCTTTATCAAGTTGCAAAGAACTGAGTCATTTATCTCTCAGATGTGCTTCCCTTACGGACGCCACGTTGCATCACTTATCGTCTCTCCCAAAGCTGACCACACTTCAGGTCCGTGATGCTGTGTTAACAACTAGTGGCCTGGATGCATTTTGCCCACCAAGAACATTGAGATTACTGGACCTGATGGGTTGTTGGCTTTTAACTGAAGATGCTATCTCACTATTCTTAAAGAAACATCCTCAAGTTGAGATACGGCACGAAGTTATCGAGAACATTTCAGCAGAGCAGCAAATATTTTCCAGTAGCCCATCCTCATCACAACAATTTTCAAAGATTTCTCGATGGAACAAAAAACAGGTAAAATTGCCCATGCCTGAGTTTCTCGTAGGTAAGTAGACGTTCACAATTTTATTCTTCTAGTATCAAATATCGTCTCTCTTTTATAATCTAATTTTCCTTTTTTTCTTCTCAAATATTAGATCAAAGATTGAAATATAGCAGAGAGGAGTTACTTGCACTACAGTTTTCACCTTCATCCCTTAAATATCCCCATAATATAGGTTAGTACCACACCCAACTTACAGTCATATCAAATGGAACCATTGACAACTACTTCTCTGTTTAGTGGCAACAAGAAAGCTAAGTGAGACATGTAAGCTTGGTTTTTTTTATTTCAAGTCATCCCTCTCCCTATCCCCAATATATATGTGTTACTGTATTCTTGTGTTTGTACTTGAATGATGAATTGTGTTTTACGTTTCCACCCTTTGTACTAATATCACTTTTGATTTATACGAGTTGTTTGAATACTAGCTGATTACAAGGTAGTATATATTGATAATGCACACACATCCTGAACCCAATATATGTGTTACTGTATTCTTGTACTTGTACTCGAATGATGAATTGTGTTTTTTGTTTCCACCCTTTTTAGTAATTTCACTTTTGGTTTAAATGAGTTGTTCGAATACTAGCTGATTACAATTCAGTGTCTGTTTAGAATTTTTTTAATCGGTTGATAATGCACACATCTCGAACCCAAAATCTCTAGGCAGAACATCATTTTCATTTTATCACTGAGGTCGGGTTTATTATCGGTTACGTTTAACTTCACAAGTGGGACTAAATAATTGTTTTGCTTTTATTTTCTTTGTTAATAATTAACTTTTTGACACATGCCATGCACTTGTGTTTATTTTTATTTTATGTAAAGATAATTTAAATGTAAAAATATAAATAAATTAAATAATTTTAAACTATAATTTTAGTTTAGTATTAAAAAAATTGTTTGCAATCTTTAAAAGAACAAATTATGAAAGGTTCGGATTTTATATATTTAAAACTCAAACGTAGTAAACATACACTATATTTTACAGAAAATAAGTCAATTGTTTCAATTGTATTTATTTATTTTATATTTATAAATTTCAATATTAAAAAATATTTTATAAATATCATATATAATTGATGTAGAATATTACGTCATCTATTATACCATCAAGATTTTTTTCCCGATGAATAGTAAATTGTTTTGCAACTATACCAACCAAAACCATATGTACAGCATAAAACCTGAAGAGAAGATAGCAATACCTAATCTTCAAGGTTCCAGGTCTAACAAATAACTGTGTTAAAGGAATCCTCTCTATTTAAAAGCCTACCTTTAAGCCTTAGCCTAATAACATACGTAATACGGGTAACCAAATCCGAAATCGAGCAATTGAAATGTAGAAACACCATTTGATTTCTTTCTCACCAAATTGTGGAGATAAAATAATTTCAGGTCAGCTTCAACACCAAGGAGAACAAGGACCTCCTCAACCTGCGATAGGCCCACCCAAGCTCCGAGCCATAGCTTATAGCACCTCTATTCAGTTGGCACAAATGCAATACATCTTGCCAAATTCACCTAGAGAGATCACACTGAGAGAATATATAGGATCACGAGTCTCTAAGTCATTCTTGCAAACAACTCATGAGGTATCCACATTTAATCCAAACTCAATAAGTCTACATTTGATTGGGAGCCTATCTAGAACCATCATCCATGCCATGACTGAGTTCCTGGGAATGTGGCCAGAATGCCACATCAGTCTATCCCAAAGGACTTTATCCTTCTTAGGCCTAATCTCCCCTCCAAATTTGAGCAACAAAGAACTATCAAGAAGCCCCTGAATAGAAGCTGCACTGCTCCTAACACGCAGTAAACTCCACCATGTCCAGCTACACCCCTGAGGCCCTGCCAAAAGGAGCATCTCTTAATCACATAAGAATGGATTCAAGATATCCAAATAGAACCCTCCTTCAACAACACCACCTTGTTCAACAAGATAGAACACGCCTAGTTTCAGTTACAAAGATCCTTAAGACCAAGCCCCCACCCCCACCCCCGATTTTGGGCTACAAATGGTCCGCCAACTGATCCTAGCTCCCTTAGTACGCTTATCCTCGCTTTTCCAAAAAAAAAAAAAACGAGAATACAATTGATTGATTCTTCTAATAACAATAGTAGGCAAGTAGAGCTGGTTGGACCAGAAGTTCTGGATGCTATATAAGACATTGAATAAGGTGAAGTCTCCCCTTGTATGAAAGCTGCTTAGATTTCCAACTCTGGAGCTTGACCGAGATCTTCTCGAGTAGAGGAGCACAATCTTTCACAGCGAGTCTCCTAGAGATTAGAGGAATCCTAAGATATCACACAGAGAGGGTATCTCTCTTGATGCCTTTGAACTCAAAAACCGCCTGCAGGGCTACATGTTAACACCAGAAGAATAAATTTCAGATTTGAACGAATTCATTTACAAGCTAGAGAAGTGATAGAAGACTTCCATAATCCTCTACGCTCCCAAGATAAACTCATAAGTGCCCTTAGTAAACACTACCAAATCATTAGCAAAGCACAAGTTAGTTAGCTGAACTCTACGACATTTCGGATGATAACTAAACATCACCCACTCCGCAGCCTTGTCCAATAATCTTGACAGCACATTCATAGAGAGGACAAAAATGTAGGGGGAGAGTGGATCGCACCCCTTTCGCGCCCTTGAAATACAGCATCAGCCCCCCATTTAAAGATACATAGAACCGAGGCGTGGTAATGCATTCTCTAATCCAACTGACAAACAACAAAGGTAGACCCAACGTAGTCAAAACAACAAAGATAAACTTTCAATCAATAGAGTCAAACGCCTTCTGTAAATCGATCTTCAGAGCACACCTAGGAGAAAGAGTACCCCTACCATAGCCCCTAACAAGCTCTTGAGCCATGAGCGTGTTGTCCACTATGTACCTCCTAGGAACAAAGGCACTTTGACTACTCGAGACAATATCCGACAAGAACGATAGAAGCCTTCTAACAATGGTCTCAGTGATACGATTATAAACAATCGAACAATAAGACATCAGCTGAAAATCCCTCATATGGTTAAGATTTGCATCCTTCGGAACAAGCACCAAGATTGTAGCATTGAAAGCTGGATACATCTCAGAGGAACTAAAAACCACGAAACAACACTAACAAGATTATCCCCCACTATCTCCCAAGCAGATTTGAAGAAATGGGAGGAAAACCCGTCAGGCCTCGGAGCCTTATCCGACCCCTGCTCATAGATGACTTAATCTCCTCCCTCGACACTTCCCTAAGAAGAGTTGGCTTATCAGCACCAGAAAAAGAAAAGTCTAAGAATCTCGTATTTGAGTCTCCCTCTTGTAGTATTCAGGGTGTTCACTTCTTAGAGTTAATCGAATTAATTGACCAAACCAAATTAGTTCGATTAAACAGTCGGCCACCGAAATTAGTTCGGTCAGAGAATAATTTATTTTTTCAATATTTGATTAATGAATAATTTAATTTGAAATCGATTAATTAACAGAATTAACCAAAATATTAAACACTTCATATATTATATACTAAATACATACTTTAAGATCAAATCCATTAAAAATTAAAGACTCAACTATTTTTTAACCACACCCATTAAATTATCAAGATCTAATTAAATTTTAACTCAAATAAAAAATATCTATGTGCATGTACCTTTAACCAACTAATCAGAATATTGACATATGTTCAATTCTAAAACCATAACTATGAGTGTCAGTAATCTTTAGAGCATGCATACAAACAAAATTCTTCTTCTCCTCTCCCTAAGTAAGAAATGTTAAAAAACCACAACTATGAATAGCTTATAATGAGTTAATTCATGCGAGAGAATAAGGCATCTTTCGGGTGATTTAAGAGATGAATAATGAGACTATTAAATTAGCCTTTGAGAGATCAAAAAGGATTTGCATCTTCCCAATTTCCAGTTGATGCGTATGATAATAAAAGTTAGGGTAAACTATACGTTTAGTATTTTAATTATTATCTTTGTTCTATTTTAGTATCCAAATTTTATTTTATTTCAAAATCATACTTAATGTTTAGTTTAGGTTTCAATTTGATACTGTTAAAAAATTAACATAAATGCTGAATATTATTTTTTTCATCTTTATTCAATGATGACATGACATTATCTAATTATGACACTTCTATATCATTGTTATGAAATATTTTAATATTAATATTAGGAAAAAAGTATTAAAAAACTAACATTTAATATTATTTGAAGATTAAATGTAAGAACAAAGATTATATATTCACTCGATATATAATAATTTATTAAATTAATTTCTATAAATATTAATATTTTTTTATATTTTCATTTTAAATTAATGAAAAGAAAAATCAAAAATAAATATTAAACAAATGGAAAATAATTAAAAATAAGTGTAAACTACGCGTTTAGTACCTAAACTATCAGCTTTGTTCTGTTTTAGTACCTAAACTTTTAATTTTTCCAAAATCATACCTAACGTTTAGCTTTTGTTTCATTTTAGTACACATCGTTAAAAACTTTACACGTTTAGTACCTAAACTACTAGTTTTAGTCCGTTGTAGTACCTAAACTTTTAAAAAAAATTGAAACTTCACGTTAAGTTTTTAACGGGGTACTAAAATGAAACAAAAATTAAATGTTATGTATAAATTGGAAAAAATTGTAAGTTTAGGTAATAAAACATACCAAATAATATTTTAAGTCCTAAACACATAATTTACCCAAAAAAACAATTAGTAAACTAAATCATGAACAAATTAACAAAAAAATCCCCAATATCATAACCATTTAAAAAATCAATTATGATTTTATTTGAAAAATTGGCGATTTTGTATGAATTTGAATTAAATTGAATAGGAGTCGTCATCGACCTTTAAATTATGTAGGTCGAATACCTAAAAATATCTTTTAAACAATTCAGAAAAATAATTTAAAAGACAAAAATATGTATGCGTTTACGAAAAATTCGAATTAACGGGTTCGGGAGTCGATTACACGTGAGGAAGGATAAACACACCCACAACGCCCAAAATTAGTACTTAATCGCTTATATATTGTCGCAGTAGTGAAAATTATGACTCAATATAAAGTTCGAATGTGATCCATTTATGAAAGTTTAATTAATTTGCTTCGAATTATTTATTAGGGAAAATCCTTTGATTTGAAAAGAAATATCGAGATTTGTTCATCCTCCGACGAGAAGGTTATATCTTCTATTTCTTGCCTAAAAGAATTCACTCCTCGATTTGAAAAAAAAGCGAATCAAATATAAATTGAACATTAACATTTGCATAAAATAAAATAAATTGCTATTTAGAGAAACATGCACTGCATTATTTGACTTGAAATAAGAAAATGAATTAATTAGAAAAATAAACTCGATTTATTTCAAGTTCACATTTCTTTCGAACTTCGTATCGTATCGCACTACTTCGACTAAGCAATGCTTTCTGTTGAAAACATTTTTGTGTTTCGTTATAACAAATTAGTTTAAATGAATTTTAAGATTTTACAAATGATTTTCTAAGTATATTCGATTCAATTAATCGAATATCAAATTATTACTCCAAGTCCTTTAAGATCAATTTCAAACCTTACTAAATGCGTAAAATTGTGTTTTATACTTAATATTTTTTAAACAAATTTCACAAAGTATTTTGAACCAAAATCAAGCCTAAAATCAAATTTTCAGAGTGATGCACCGATGCACCAATCCATGCATCGATGCACCATGAATTAAATTGAACATCGAATGCATTTCATCGATGCACTTACCATGCACCGATACACTGAGGATTTTATGAAAACATCGAATGCATTTGATGCATCGATGCACTCTGGCTATTTTGAAACATCGAATGCACTTGATGCATCGATGCACTCTTAGTGCACCGATGCACTAAGGGTCCAACGGTCAAAATATTTGAATTTTACACTGATGCACCGATGCACCATGGGTATGCATCGATGCACTGACGCTCCCAACTGCTTTAATTAATTGTTTTCACACTTAAACATCTCTATTGACTCCACTAATCATCCCCAACGTTTAGAAGTGATTCAAGGTGTATTTAAACAAGCTTAGAAGCCATTGATCAACAACAAGAATCAAGAGAGAATCAAAGAGAAAGAATCAAACCTCAAGTTTGAGCATTTCAAGCCTATTTTTCATTCAATATTCATTTTGCTTTCAAGAACACTTATTGTGATCAATTGTATTTATTATTGAGTGCTCTTTCTTTGTTCTAGAATTGTGCAAACATATTTTCCTTGTGAGGTTTTTCTTGTGAGTTTGCAAATTTGTAATCTTCTTGTAATCTTCTCTTTGAGAAAAGAGTGTTCTCAAGAATTGGGGTATATTCTTGAGGGAGTTGTAAGGTTATCTATTTGACCTCAAAGAAAGAACAAATTAGTGAATTTGTTGGAAAATCCTTAGTGGATAGCTAAGGTAGTGGACGTAGACTTTGGTTGATAAAGTCGAAACACTCTAAATCGCTGTGCAATTACTTTTAATTTTCTGCAAAAGCTTCCACCAAAATTTTTATTGCCAATTCACCCCCTCTTGGCCGATTCCATCGATCGATTAACTCAACAATTGGTATCAGAGCCTAACTCATTTGAAGGTTTAATCGCCTCTTGAGTCGATTCGGGAAGAGTTACATTGATAATCAAAGTCATCAATGGCCTCTACTTCAAACTTCGACTCCGGTCTCGATTCGATGCCCGTCAACAAGCCTCCTTTCTTCAATGGGGCTAACTATGCCTATTGGAAAAATAGGATGATGTACTTCATTCAAGCAAGTGACATGGGAGCATGAAATACAGTAGAAGAAGGATATATCAAGCCTCTCACTCATCCAAGATTGTGGAGTGAAGGAGAGACAAAAATGTTCCAGCTCAACTCCAAAGCCATCCATATCATATTTTGTGCTCTTGGACCAGATGAATACGAAGAGTTTCATTGTGTACAACCGCCAAAGAAATATGGGACAAACTTCAAGTCACTCATGAATGTACCGATGAGGTAAAGAAATCTAAAATTAGTATTCTAAAGCATAACTATGAAATTTCAGGATAAACCAAATGAAGATATCAAAGCTATGACAGATAGATTTTCAATGATTTTCAATGGTCTTAAATCATATGGAGAGATCATTTCAAATGAAAAGCTTGTGAGGAAGTTAGTCGACTCTCTTCCAAAATCGTGGCAATCAAAGAAGACGACGATCATTGAGTTTAAGGACCTAACGTCCTTAACTCTTGAAGAACTAATCGGTTCCCTTCTCACTCATGAAATGATGCTTGAAGATAAAGTAGACCTCGATAAGATTGACGAGACACCAAAGGAGAAGAGAAGAAGAAAACATTGGAGTTTCTCTCAAATCCACAAAAGATGAGAGTGATTCGAATGACGATGATGATGACGAGGAAATGACATTATTTGCCAAACGATTCAGAAAATTGATGATGCCCAACCGAGGAAGAAAATTCAAACGTCATGAAGGCTTCAAAACTGAATCGAAGGAGAAAGACCCGATCATTTGCTATGAATGTAAAAAGTCGGGGCATGTCAAATATGATTACCCATAATTGAAGAAAAAGGGTCAATCCAAAAAGAAGTACAAGGCTCATGTAGCTATATGGAGCGATGAAGAAGGTTCCGATGAAGAGGAACAAGAAGTTGCAAACTTGTGCTTGATGGCTATCGGGGAAGATTCTAAGGTAACCTCTAACTCATTCGATTTGGATGAATTATCTTATGATGAGTTATTAGAGGATTATAATGGGTTGGCTTCGGATTATAAGACTCTATTTTCAAAATACAAAAATATATTTCAAAATTGAAAACAAAAATAGTCTTATATCCAAGACCAACAATGAGCTTGAAAGTAAGATCAAGAATTGCAAATCAAATTAATGATTTTGAAAAGAAAAATACTGATTTGCATAACTTACTTTCAAAAGTTCATGATGATCATCAAAAGAAGATTGATGATCTTAAAACTTCTTTTAATAAGGTTGGAACAAAAAGTTTTGAAAAAGGTGAGAATTCAAAATCCAACTTTGTTAAGAAAAGTTTTAGAAGCTACAATCATAGAAGTCCTCAACGAACCTTGAATGGTAAAATTGTTAGGAGTATATGGTTCCTGAAGAATTCATTACTACTAAAGATAAGAATGTCCTTAATAAATGGATACCAAAGGGGATAAGGATTTTAGAAACTAATGAATATGGACCCAAAAGAATTTGGGTACCAAAAATTAGAAATTAATCTATGTTTGTAGGAAAAGGAGCATTGCTACAAGGCACGAGAAACAAATCCAAATTCATGGTACCTTGATAGTGGATGCTCGGACACATGACCGGAGACAAAAGCCGGTTCATAGAGCTTAACGCCAAAAATGGAGAAGTGACTTTTGGTGATAATTCAAAAGGTCACATTGAAGGTATTGGTACTATAGGTAATACCTCTTCCATAGAAATTAAAAATGTGTTATATGTGAATGGATTAAATCATAATCTTTTGAGTATTAGTCAATTATACGATAGGGATTCAATGTCATGTTTGAAATTAATGGTTGTAAAGTCTTTGACATTGCATCTAATCGGATTATGCTTGTTGGTCATAGAATAGGAAACATATACATGGTGCATTTAGATTCTATTGATATGACTAATTTGTGTCTAGTTGCTAAGGATGAACGTGATAGTTGGTTATGGCATAGGAGACTAGGACATGCTAGTATGAGTGTTTTGCAACATCTAATTCAAGGAGACTTAGTAAGAGGGTTGCCTAAGCTTAAATTTGATAATGATAAAATCTGTGATGCTTGTGCTAAAGGAAAACAAAAGTGAATTTCTTTTAAATCCATTAATGACGTATCAACTAGTAGAGTATTACAATTGATCCATATAGATCTTTTTGGGCCAACTAGGACTACTAGCTTGGGTGGAAAACAATATGCATTTATCTTGGTAGATGACTATTCTAGATATACTTGGGTTTTATTCTTAAATACTAAATATGAAGCATTAGAAAATTTCATCACATTTTCAAAAGTAATCCAAAGCGAAAAAGGTTACTCTATCACTAGTGTTAGAAGTGATCATGGCACTGAATTTGAAAATCTTGGATTTAATGAGTTTTGTAATTCTAATGGTATTAGCCATAATTTTTCAGCACCTAGAACCCCTCAACAAAATGGAGTTGTTGAGAGGAAAAATTGAACTTTAGAAGAAATGGCTAGAACCATGCTTTGTGAAAATAATTTGCTAAAATATTTTTGGGCGGAAGCCACAAATACCGCTTGTTATGTTGTAAATCGAGTAATGATTAGGCCAATTTTAAAGAAAACTCCATATGAAATTTTCAAAAATAAAAAGCCTAACATTAGCTATTTTCATCCTTTTGGATGTAATTGTTTTGTTTTAAACAACGGTAAAGAAAACCTTGGTAAATTTGATGCTAAAAGTGATGAAGGAAATTTTCTGGGTTATTCCTTAAATTCTAAAGCTTATCGAGTATTTAATAAAAGAACTTTAGTTGTAGAAGAGTTCATACATGTTGTTTTCGATGATAATCTCCTTTCGAGGAAGGATTCTTATGTTAATGATGATGTAGGTATTGTACAAGCAAATGACGTTAGATGTGACGTTGGAGAATCATCATCAAAGGAAGAAACGAAATATGAGGAAACTCATGATCCTCTCGAGAATCCAACCATTGAATAAAGGAAAGTATCTTATCCAAGAGAGTACAACTATGTCAAGGATGGTGAGATTATAGGTGATCCATCCAAAGGGGTAACAACTAGATCCTTTCTTAGAAATATTTGTAATTATGTTGCATTTTTCATGCATAGAGCCTAAGAACATCAAAGAAGCATTAAAAGATGAACATTGGATTATGGATATGCAAGAAGAGTTAAATAAATTTGAGAGAAGTAAAGTATGGACATTAGTTGAAAGGCCTAATAATAAATCTACTGTAGGTACTAGATGGGTATTTAGGAATAAGCTTGATGAGAGTGGTAATATAGTGAGAAACAAGGCTAGACTTGTTGCTCAAGGGTATACTCAAGAAGAGGGCATAGACTATGATGAAACATACGCTTCCGTAGCTAGGATGGAAGCAATTAGAATGTTATTAGCATTTGCATGTTTTCATGAATTTAAATTATATCAAATGGATGTTAAAAGTGCATTTTAAATGGTTTTATAAAAGAAGAAGTGTATGTGGAACAACCTCCAGGTTTTGAAGATTCAAAATTTCCGGATCATGTCCTTAAATTGACAAAAGCACTTTACGGTTTAAAACAAGCTCCTAGAGCTTGGTATGAAAGATTGTCAAACTTTTTAATTGAAAAAGGGTTTTCAAAAGGGAAGGTTGACACTACATTGTTTTTAAAGCAATAAGGTAAAGATTATCAGTAATTCAAATTTATATTGATGATATAATATTTGGTTCTACTAATGATGTTCTTTGCCAAGAATTTTCTAAGCTAATGCAAAGCGAATTCGAAATGAGCATGATGGGGGAGCTCTCATTTTTCTTGGGACTCCAAATCAAGCAAAGAAAAGATGGCATCTTCATCAATCAAGCTAAGTACGTCAAAGATATGCTCAAGAAATTTAGACTGGAAAATGGCAAGCCTCATGACACTCCAATGAGCTCTTCAACAAAGCTTGACTTAGATGAAGGAGGTAAATGTGTAGATGTTAAATTATATAGGTTAATGATTGGATCTTTACTTTATCTAACTGTAAGTAGACCAGACATTATGTTTAGTGTTTGCTTATGTGCTAGATTTCAATCATGCCCTAAGGAATCATATTTACTAGCTGTTAAGAGAATCTTTAGATACATTAAGGACACTCCTAGTTTAGGACTTTGGTATCCTAGAGACTCTAACTTTAGCTTGCATGCCTTTTCTAATGCGGATTATGGAGGATGCAAATTAGATAGGAAAAGCACCTCCGGTACTTGCCAATTCCTTGGAAATATGTTGATTTCTTGGTTTTCAAAGAAACAAAATTGTGTTGCATTATCTACCACTGAAGCGGAATATATTTTAGCCGGTAGTTGTTGTGCACAAGTTTTATGGATGAAACAATAACTTTTTGATTATGGAATTGAAGTAGGTACTATTCCTATTAAGTGTGACAATACTAGTGCTATTTGTCTC
Organism: Hibiscus syriacus; assembly: GCF_006381635.1. Lineage (NCBI taxonomy): Eukaryota > Viridiplantae > Streptophyta > Magnoliopsida > Malvales > Malvaceae > Hibiscus > Hibiscus syriacus. Next base: position 2,099,461 of record NW_024063145.1, on the reverse strand, counting down.
ACTAAAAATCCCATCCAACACTCTAGAACTAAGCACATTGAAATTAGACATCACTTCATTAGAGACCATGTCACTAAGGAAGATGTAGTTCTAGAATTTGTTGATACTTTGCACCAATTAGCAGATATTTTTACAAAACCCTTAGATAAGGAAAGATTTTGGACACTTGGGAGAGAATTAGGTTTAACTGACCTATCTTCACTTAGTGTTTAAAAATAATTTTTAGCACTTTTAAGAATAAATGAAAAATGCTTAAAATAATATTTTTGATTGCATTCTTGTTATTAGTTAGGGGGAGTTTATGTTATTTGGTGAAAATTAATTTTATGTTCAAAGATTAATTTGACTGATTGAACATGATTAATTTTCAATATATGAGTTGCCAATACCACTAGAGGTAATTAATTTAGCATTTTAAGTATTTAAAACGGATTTTTGACATTTCTGTGCTTCATGCATCGATACACTTAACAGTGCATCGATGCATCCCTTTGAATGTGCATCGATTCATCATGTTGATGCACCGATGCACACCTTGAATGTGCATCGATGCACAGGGTCATGCATCGATGCATCTGTCGGGTTTTGGGTTAAAATGCCTCATTTTCTTTATTTTCTTAAACCCTAAAACTAAAACTCTCCCGCCGTTCATGCCTCTCTTACTCTAAATCCTCCTCTTGCTTAAAATCATCAGAAAATCATTGATTTCTTTGTGCTTTTCATCTTCAAAACCTGTTATATCATTAAATCGTGCAAAACAACTCCTCATCCCTCTCAATCCGAATTTTCAAGGTAATATTTCAAAAACCTCTATTTTATTGATTTTTTGATTTTAGAACTAGTTTTGATTAGTTCTAGGATGAACATTATATCGGGCATTGATTGTTTGTTGGTTCTAAACTAGATTTTACTACCAATTTCGTAAAAAAAACAATTTTTTCAAGATTTTCCTTAAATTTCGAAATTAAAAAAAATGATTTCAAAATTAGTAATATTTTTGAATTAATTGTTTTGTTTTCATGAAAACTATACTATGATTATCTAATATTATTTTTAAATAGTTTTCAAAACATGCCCATTAGGATATGGTTTAGAGAACCTTGAATTATTGAGGACTAATTTGAGTTTTGGGATTGATTGTGCATACATGTGTTTCAAATTGCAAGTGATATTCCTTATTCCGATTTCCTTTAATCATGTCAAACCCTAAATGCCCTAGAACTTCGTCAAGTCGTTCTCGTTCAAACTAACCTCCTAATCCCGTTCCTCATCCACCTTCATCTCTATTAGGATCTTGTTTTAACATGCTTGAGCGTCGTAGAGACGAATTGTACTCTAGGTACATAAATTCTTTCCAAACTTATAGAATTCGTGAAGAGCGTATTCATTCGCTTCAAGCCATGGTTGACATTGACTTCGAATACCTTCCGATTCTTAAAGCTTGGAAGTTTGATAAATTGTTTCAGCTTAAACCTATCGTCTATCAACAATTGGTCTTCATTTTCTATTCCAATGCGGTGTGTATTCAAAATGAAACTCAATGTGGAACTATAGCCATTAGATCCCATCTTTTAGGCCAATATATTAATATTGACCCCGAGACTATATCTTTCCGATTTGGGTTAGATGACAGTGGTGTATATAATGAGAGTGAAAATGTGGAATATCCCTATGTTCCAAACTCCAGTGTTAGTACTCTATGATCTCATCATGATCGTTTTCTCCATTTGATGATCTCTTAGTGGTTTAGACCATCTGGAGGTAGGTACTCCACACTTCGTGCTAGGGATTTATGGTGGATGTATTGTATTAGAAATAAAATCAAAATAAATTTGCCCCACATTATATTCAGTCAATTAGTGGACATCATAAACATTGTTCCTTCAAAACATGTTGAAACATTGATTTATGGATGTCTTCTTAGTAACCTCTTTATCAAACTTGGTCTAGAAGTCTCTCTCGACAATCCTATCCCACTCTAAAATCAAATCAATCTCATATCCTTGAAGAAAGTGGATTGGAAACAAGATGAGGTAACCGGTCAATAGGTTTTTAGACCCGGAAAACAAACTCAGGGAGCTAGTTCCTCACGAGCTGCTCCTAGCTCCTCTCGTGTTCCTCCTCCTCCTCCGGCTCCGGCTTCTGACGATGATCCTGAATTTCAACAACTTATGCAAGACATCGATGATCACGTACCTGATGACGAGCCTGCACCGAAAACAGCTCCACAAGAAGATCAAATGCCTCCATATTTACGTTCGTTTTTGGAGACATTTGATTTACGGTATGCGTCCATGGATTCACGCTTCACATTCATTGAGTCTTAGCTCTCTACCTTGGGAGCTCGACAACAAGATATGCATGATCGTTTGGATGCACTTACGCTTGAGATGAGAGCTCGTTATCCTCCTCCTCCTCCCGATCCTTCGATGGATGAATAGACTTATCTTGCTTTGATTGTTTTTGGGTTTGAACTTGAATTTAAAGTTTAAAACATTTTGGATTGTGTTTCTTTGATTGTTGGATGTTTGTTTGATGGATATTTGAACTTTTATTTCATATATATTTTGGTTTGTTTCAATATATGCATCATTTATTTTTTAGTAGAAATATGACCAATTTACCATTTCACATTTTATTATGAATATTGATTATGAAACTAATGGCTAATCTCTCTTTTGATTGTGATCTTAGCAGCTTAAGTTATATATATATATTTAATCAATTGGCTATGTTATTTCAAAACCTTGTTTAAATCGGTTTTTAAGTCTTTTTGATTTAACAAAAAGCGGGATAAATGTTAAGTGTTAAAAATGTTTTTAAAAGGGAGAAGTGTTATAGTAAGGGGGAGTAATTTTTCAAAAATTGATTTCAAATTTTTAGAAAATCTTAAATTAACACAAAAGTTTTGTTATATCAAAAAGGGGGAGATTGTTGAAAACATTTTTGTGTTTCGATATAACAAATTAGTTTAAATGAATTTTAAGATTTTACAAATGATTTTCTAAGTATATTTGATTCAATTAATCGAATATCAAATTATTACTCCAAGTCTTTTAAGATCAATTTCAAACCTTACTAAATGCGTAAAATTGTGTTTTATACTTAATATATTTTTGAAACAAATTTCACAAAGTATTTTGAACCAAAATCAAGCCTAAAATCAAATTTTCAAAGTGATGCACCAATACACCAATCCATGCATCGATGCACCATGAATTAAATTGAACATCGAATGCATTTCATGCATCGATGCACTTACCATGCACCGATGCATTGAGGATTTTATAAAAACATCGAATGCATTTGATGCATCGATGCACCAGCCATGCATCGATGCACTCTGGCTATTTTGAAACATCGAATGCACTTGATGCATCGATGCACTCTTAGTGCACCGATGCACTAAGGGTCCAACGGTCAAAATATTTGAATTTTACACCGATGCACCGATGCACCATGGGTATGCATCGATGCACTGACGCTCCTAACTGCTTTAATTAATTGTTTTCACACTTAAACGACTCTATTGACTCCACTAATCACCCCTAACGTTCAGAAGTGATTCAAGGTGTATTTAAACAAGCTTAGAAGCCATTGATCAATAACAAGAAACAACAAGCAACTAGAATCAAGAGAGAATCAAAGAGAAAGCATCAGACCTCAAGTTTGAGCATTTCAAGCCTATTTTTCATTCAATATTCATTTTGCTTTCAAGAACACTTATTGTGCTCAATTTTATTTATTATTGAGTGTTCTTTCTTTGTTCTAGAATTGTGCAAACATATTTTCCTTGTGAGGTTTTTCTTGTGAGTTTGCTAATTTGTAATATTCTCTTTGAGAAAATAGTGTTCTCAAGAATTGGGGTATATTCTTGAGGGAGTTGTAAGGTTATCTCTTTGTCCTCAAAAGAAAGAACAAATTAGTGAATTTGTTGGAAAATCCTTAGTGTGGATAGCTAAGGTAGTGGTCGTAGACTTTGGTTGATAAAGTCAAACCACTCTAAATCGCTGTTCAATTACTTTCAATTTTCTGTAAAAGCTTCCACCAAAATATTTATTGCCAATTCACCCCCCTCTTGGCCGATTCCATCGATCGATTAACTCAACACTTTCCATGCCCATTCTACAAATTGGTGTTCTTGAAAATATTCGAATAACATATCGATAGATAAAGAAATATGATGAAAACAAATACAATTTAAAACATATAGAATAAAATATCTACAACACATAGAGCTAATAATGTTTATTTAATATAATACATAGAGTTGTAATATACAAAATATACATATACATGAAGGACTAGAATGAAAAACAAAAAAATATTACATATCAACATACAAATAACAAAAATAATCATATTTGATGATTTAAGGGATCAAAATGATACTAACAGAAACTTGAAGGACCGAACAACAATTATAAGTAAACCGAACCACAATCAAACATATTAAGCAATATAGGTACCAGAAACGAAAATAATCCATAAATAATGTTAAGGACTAAATAAACTAAACCATAAATATAAAAGGGCCAGTAATAATCAAGTCTAAATGCATTCATACTAAATAGTGACTAAAACAAAAGAATCATCAATGTTGAAAACATTTTTGATATTTCGATATAACAAATTAAGTTAAATGAATTTTAAGATTTTACAATTTTATATTCGATTCAATTAACCGAATATCAAATTATTACTCCAAGTTTTTCAAGATCAATTTTAAACCTTACTAAATGTGTAAAATTGTGATTTGTACTTAAACTATTTTTAAAACAATTTTCACAAAGTATTTTGAACCAAAATCAAAGCCTAAATTCAATTATTTGAGGTGATGCACCGATGCATCAACCATGCATCGATGCATTAGTGAATTAATTGAAACATCGAATGCATTCCATGCACCGATGCATTCTCCATGCATCGATGCACTCTGAATATTTTCAAAACATCGAATGCATTTGATGCATCGATGCACAAGCCATGCATCGATGCACTCAGGCTATTTTCAAACATCGAATGCATTTCATGCATCGATGCACACTTGGTGCACCGATGCATCAAGTGTTCCAACGGTCAAAATATTTGAATTTTACACGAATGCACCGATGCATACTTGATCATGCATCGATTCTTGAGACGCTCCACCTAGAAAAATTAATTGTTTTCACACTTAAACGGCTCTATTATCCCCACTAATTATCACCAATGTTCAGAATTGATTCAAGGGGTATTTAAACAAGTTCTGGAGCCATTGATCAACAAGAAGAAACATCAATCAACAAGAAATCATAGAGAAACAAGAGAGAAAGCATCAAACACCAAGTTTGTGCAAATCAAGCCAATTTTCCTTTCAATATTCATTTTGCTTTCAAGAACACCATTTGTGCTCATTTGTAATTATCTTTGAGTGTTCTTTTCTTGTTCTAGAATTGTGCAAACATCTTACCTTATGAGGTTTTCTTGTAAGTTTGCAAATTTGTAATCTTCTCTTTGGGAAAAAGAGTGTTCTCAAGAGTTGGGGTATACTCTTGAGGGATTTTGTAAGGTTATCTCTTTGGCCTCAAAAGAAAGAACAAATTAGTGAATTTGTTGGAAAATCCTTAGTGTGGATAGCTAAGGTAGTGGACGTAGACTTTGTTTGAGAAAGTCGAACCACTGTAAATCGCTGTGCAATTTCTTTAAATTTTCTGCAAAAGCTTCCACGAAATTTTTAATTGCCAATTCACCCCCTCTTGGCCGATTCCGTAGATCGATTAACTCAACAATTGGTATCAGAGCCTCACTCATTTGAAGGTTTAATCGCCTCTTGAGTCGATTCGGGAAGAGTTACATCGATTACCAAGTCATCAATGGCCTCCACTTCAAATTACGACTCCGGTCTTGATTCGATGCCCGTCAACAAGCCTCATTTCTTCAATGGAGCTAATTACGCCTATTGGAAGAATAGAATGATGTACTTCATTCAAGCAAGTGACATGGGAGCATGGAATGCCGTAGAAGAAGAATACATCAAGCCTATCACTCATCCAAGGTTGTGGAGTGAAGGAGAGACAAGAATGTTCCAGCTCAACTCCAAAGCCATCCATATTATTTTTTGTGCTCTTGGACCAGATGAATACGGAAGAGTTTCATCGTGTACAACCGCCAAAGAAATATGGGACAAGCTTCAAGTCACACATGAAGGTACATATGAGGTAAAGAAATCAAAATTAGTATTCTAACGCATAGCTATGAAAATTTCAGGATGAAACCAAATGAAGACATCAAAGCTATGACGGATAGATTTTCAACGATTGTCAATGGTCTCAAATCATATGGAGAGATCATCTCAAATGAAAAGCTTGTGAGGAAGTTAGTCTACTCCCTCCCAAAATCATGGCAATCAAAGAAGACGGCAATCATCGAGTCTAAGGACCTATCGTCCTTAACTCTTGAAGAACTTATCGGTTCACTCCTCACTCATGAGATGATGCTCGAAGATGAGGTGGACCTTGATAAAGTTGAAGAGACACCAAAGGAAAAGGAGAAGAAGAAAAATATTGGAGTTGCTCTCAAATCCACAAAAGATGAGAGTGATTCTAATAATGATGATGATGACGAGGAAATGGCATTGTTGCCAAACGGTTCAGAAAAATGATGAGAACTTACCAAGGAAGAAAATTCAAACGAAACGAAGGCCTCAAAAATGAACCAAAAGAGAAGGACCCAATCATTTGCTATGAATGCAAAAAGCCGGGGCATGTCAAATATAATTGCCCACAATTGAAGAAAAAGGTTCAATCAAAGAATAAACACAAGGCTCATGTGGCTACATGGAGCGATGAAGAAGGTTCCGATGAAGAGGAACAAGAAGTAGCAAACTTGTGCTTGATGGCATTCGAGGAAGATTCTAAGGTAAACTCTAACTCATCCGATTTTGATGATTTATCTTATGATGAGTTATTTGAGGAGTACAATGGGTTGGCTTCGGATTATGAGAAATTGTTTTTAAAATATAAAAATGATGTTTCAAAAATGAAAAATGAAAACAAACTCATATCCAAACCAACAACGATCTTGAAAGTAAATCAAAGATTTGCAAATCAAACTAGAAGAGTTTGAAAAGAAAATTTAGATTTGCAAAATTTACTTTCAAAGATCAATGATGATCATCAAAAGAAAATTGATGATCTTAAAACTTCTTTTGATAAAGTTGGAACAAAACATTTTGAAAAAGGTGGAAATTCAAAATCCAACTTTGTTAGAAAAAGTTTTAGAAACTACAATCATAGAGGTCCCCAAAGAACCTCTAATGGAAAAATCATTAGAAGTATGTGGGTTCCTAAAGAACTCATTACTACTAAAGATAAAAATATCCTACACAAATGGATACCTAAGGGGACTAGGATTTTGGAAACTAATGAATATGGACCCAAAAGAATTTGGGTACCAAAAATCAAAAATTAATCTATGTTTGTAGGGAAAGGAGCATTGCTACAAGGCACGGGAAACAAATTCAAACTCATGGTACCTTGATAGTGGATGCTCAAGACATATGACCGGAGACAAAAGCCGGTTCATTGAGCTTAACGCCAAAAATGGAGGAGAAATGACTTTTGGAGACAATTCAAAAGGTCACATTAAAGGTATTGGTACAATAGGTAATACCTCTTCCATACAAATTAAGAATGTTTTATATGTGAATGGATTAAAGCATAATCTATTGAGTATTAGTCAATTATGCGATAAAGGATTCAATGTCTTATTTGAAATTAATGGTTGTAAAGTCATTGACATTGCATCTAATCGGATTATGCTTGTTGGTCATAGAATAGGAAACATTTACATGGTGCATTTAGATTCTATTGATATGACTAATTTATGCCTAGTTGCTAAGGATGAGCATGATAGTTGGTTATGGCATAGGAGACTAGGTCATGCTAGTATGAGTGTTTTGCAACGGTTAATTCAAGGAGACTTAGTAAGAGGGTTGCCTAAGCTTAAATTTGATAATGATAAAATCTGTGATGCTTGTGCTAAAGGAAAACAAAAACGAGTTTCTTTTAAATCTATTAATGATGTATCAACTAGTAGAGTATTACAATTGATCCATTTAGATCTTTTTGGGCCAACTAGAACTACTAGCTTGGGAGGAAAACAATATGGATTTGTCTTGGTAGATGACTATTCTAGATACACTTGGGTTCTATTCTTAAGTACTAAAGATGAAGCATTAGAAAATTTCATCACATTTTCAAAATAATCCAAAATGAAAAAGGTTACTCTATCACTAGTGTTAGAAGTGATCATGGAACTGAATTTGAAAATCTTGGATTTATTGAGTTTTGTAATTCTAATGGTATTAGCCACAATTTTTCAGCACCTAGAACCCCTCAACAAAATGGAGTTGTTGAGAGGAAAAATCGAACTTTAGAAGAAATGGCTAGAACCATGCTTTGTGAAAATAATTTGCCAAAATATTTTTGGGCGGAAGCCACAAATACCGCTTGTTATGTTGTAAATCGAGTAATGATTAGGCCTATTTTAAAGAAAACTCCATATGAAATTCTCAAAAATAAAAAGCCTAACATTAGCTATTTTCATCCTTTTGGATGTAAATGTTTTGTTTTAAACAACGGTAAAGAAAATCTTGGTAAATTTGATGCTAAAAGTGATGAAGGAATTTTTCTGGGTTATTCCTTAAATTCTAAAGCTTATCGTGTATTTAATAAAGAACTTTAGTTGTAGAAGAGTCTATACATGTTGTTTTCGATGATAATCCCCTTCCGAGGAAGGATTCTTCTGTTAATGATGATGTAGGTATTGTACAAGAAAATGACGTTAGACATGACGTTGGAGAATCATCATCAAAGGAAGAAACAAAAGATGAGGAAACTCATGATCCCCTCGAGAATCCAACCATTGAAGAAAGGGAAGTATCTTTTCCAAGAGAGTACAACTATGTCAAAGATGGTGAAATTATAGGTGATCCATCAAAAGGGGTAACTACTCGATCTTCTCTTAGAATATCTATAATTATGTTGCATTTATTTCATGCATAGAGCCTAAGAACATCAAAGAAGCATTAAAAGATGAACATTGGATTATGGCTATGCAAGAAGAATTAAATCAATTTGAGAGAAGTAAAGTATGGACATTAGTTGAAAGGCCTAGTAATAAATCTACTGTAGGTACTAGATGGGTTTTTAGAAATAAACTTGATGAAAGTGGTAATATAGTGAGGAACAAGGCTAGACTTGTTGCTTAAGGCTATACTCAAGAAGAAGGCATAGACTATGATGAAACATACGCTCCCGTAGCTAGGATGGAAGCAATTAGAATGTTATTAGCATTTGCATGTTTCAATGAATTTAAATTATATCAATGGATGTTAAAAGTGCATTTTTAAATGGTTTTATAAAAGAAGAAGTGTACGTGGAACAACCTCCAGGTTTTGAAGATTCAAATTTTCGGATCATGTTTTAAAATTGACAAAAGCTCTTTATGGTTTAAAACAGCTCCTAGAGCTTGGTATGAAAGATTGTCAAATTTTTTAATTGAAAAGGTTTTTTAAAAGGAAAGGTTGACACTACATTATTTTTAAAGAGAAAAGGTAAAGATTTATTAGTAGTTCAAATTTATGTTGATGATATAATATTTGGTTCTACTAATGATGTTCTTTGCCAAGAATTTTCTAAGCTAATGCAAAGTGAGTTTGAGATGAGCATGATGGGGGAGCTCTCATTTTTCTTGGGACTCCAAATCAAGCAAAGAAAAGATGGCATCTTCATTAATCAAGCTAAGTACGTCAAAGATATGCTCAAGAAGTTTGGACTGGAAAATGGGAAACCTCATAACACTCCAATGAGCTCTTCAACAAAGCTTGACTTAGATGAAGGAGGTAAATGTGTAGATGTTAAATTATATAGGTCAATGATTGGCTCCTTGCTTTATCTAACTGCAAGTAGACCGGACATTATGTTTAGTGTTTGCTTATGTGCTAGATTTCAATCATGTCCTAAGGAATCACATTTACTAGCTGTTAAGAGAATCTTTAGAAACCTTAAGGACACTCCTAGTTTAGGACTTTGGTATCCTAGAGACTCTAGCTTTAGCTTGCATGCCTTTTCTGATGCGGATTATGGAGGATGCAAATTAGATAGGAAAATCACCTCCGGTACTTGTCAATTCCTTGGAAATATGTTGATTTCTTGGTTTTCAAAGAAACAAAATTGTGTTGCATTATCTACCACTGAAGCGGAATACATTTCAGCCGGTAGTTGTTGTGCACAAGTTTTATGGATGAAACAACAACTTTTTGATTATGGAATTGAAGTAGGTACCATTCCTATCAAGTGTGACAATACTAGTGCTATTTGTCTCACTAAAAATCCCATCCAACACTCTAGAACTAAGCACATTGAAATAAGACATCACTTCATTAGGGACCATGTCACTAAGGAAGATGTAGTTCTAGAATTTGTTGATACTTTGCACCAATTAGCGGATATTTTTACAAAACCCTTAGATAAAGAAAGATTTTGGACACTTAGAAGAGAATTAGGTTTAACTGACCTATCTTCACTTAGTGTTTAAAATATTTTAGCACTTTTAAATAATATTGAAAAATGCTTATAATAATAATTTTTGATTGCATTCTTGCTATTAGTTAGGGGGAGTTTATGATTCTTAATGAAAATTAATTTTATGTTCAAATAAAGTTTGAAGATTAATTTGATTGATTGAACATAATTAATTTTTGATATATGAGTTGCCATTACCATTAGAGCCAAATTATTTAGCATTTTAAGTGTTTAAAACGGATTTTTGACATTTTTGTGCTTCATGCACCGATGCATTTAACAATGCATCGATGCATCCCTTTGAATATGTATCGATGCATCACCATGATGCACCGATGCATGCCTTGAATAGGCATCGATGCATAAGACCATGCACCGATGCATCCGTCGGGTTTTGGGATTTTAAAGACTTATTTTTCTATTTTATCTCAAAACCTAAAAACTCTTCCTCTAGCCGTTCGTCCCTCTCTCTCTTAATCTCCATTCTTGCTCAAAATCAACGATTTTTCGTCGGAATCTTCAAGCTTTTCAACTCTCAAACCTGCTTCAATCATTAAATCGTGCAAAACAACTCCTCATCCCTCTCAATCCGAATTTTCAAGGTATTTTTCTAAAAACCTCTATTTTACAAATTTATGATTTTAGAACTAGTTTTAATTAGTTCTAGAATGTACATTATATCGGGCATTTATTGTTTGTTGGTTCTAAACTAGATTTTACTACCAATTTCGTCAAAAACAAACAATTTTTCAAAAAATTTTCTTTGAATTTCGAAACTTAAAAAAAAAAACGAAAATTAGTAAGATTTTTGATTTAATTGTTTTGTTTTCATGAAAACTATATTATGATTATCAAATATTATTTTTTAAATAGTTTTCAAAACATGCCCATTAGGATATGGTTTAGAGAACCTTGAATTATTGAGGACTCATTTGAGTTTTGGGAATTGATTGTGCATACATGTGTTTCAAATTGCAGGTGATATTCCTTATTCCGATTTACTTTAATCATGTCTAATCCCAAACGCCCTAGGACATCCTCTAGTCGATCTCACCAAAACCGTCCTCCCGTTCCTCAATATCCTCCTCCCGATCCTCCGATGGAGTAGACTTACTTGCCATGCTTTCTTGTTCTTAAAACTTGGATTTGATTTTTTGTGTTTTGATTGATACTTTGAACTTGATTAATTGTTGGATGTTTGTTTGAGGATGCTTGAACTTATTATATATATTTGGTTTGAAATTTTAACGCTTTCTGTTTATTAATTTTGCATCATTAGAAATTTATGACCAAATTATGCCATTTCACATTTTATTATGAATATTGTTTATGAAAACTAATGGCTAATCTCTCTTTTGATTGTGATCTTAGCAGCCTAATATATATATATATATAATATCAATTGGCTATGTTTTTTTTCAAAATTCTTGTTTAAAACGTTTTTATAGAGTCTTTTTGATTTAACAAAAAGGGGGAGAAAATTTAAGATGTGCTATAGTAAGGGGGAGTAAGTTTTTCAAAATCGATTTCAAAAATAATTTCTTAAACAAATCTTAAAATTACTCAAATGTATTATACTAAATGTTGAAAGCATTCATTTTGCTTTCAAGAACACCATTTGTGCTCATATGTATATTCTTGAGGGAGTTGTAAGGTTATCTCTTTGGCCTCAAAAGAAAGAACAAATTAGTGAATTTGTTGGAAAATCCTTAGTGTGGATAGCTAAGGTAGTGGTCGTAGACTTTGGTTGATAAAGTCAAACCACTCTAAATCGCTGTTCAATTACTTTCAATTTTCTGTAAAAGCTTCCACCAAAATATTTATTGCCAATTCACCCTCCTCTTGGCCGATTCCATCGATCGATTAACTCAACACTTTCCATGCCCATTCTACAAATTGGTGTTCTTGAAAATATTCGAATAACATATCGATAGATAAAGAAATATGATGAAAACAAATACAATTTAAAACATATAGAATAAAATATCTACAACACATAGAGCTAATAATGTTTATTTAATATAATACATAGAGTTGTAATATACAAAATATACATATACATGAAGGACTAGAATGAAAAACAAAAAAATATTACATATCAACATACAAATAACAAAAATAATCATATTTGATGATTTAAGGGATCAAAATGATACTAACAGAAACTTGAAGGACCGAACAACAATTATAAGTAAACCGAACCACAATCAAACATATTAAGCAATATAGGTACCAGAAACGAAAATAATCCATAAATAATGTTAAGGACTAAATAAACTAAACCATAAATATAAAAGGGCCAGTAATAATCAAGTCTAAATGCATTCATACTAAATAGTGACTAAAACAAAAGAATCATCAATGTTGAAAACATTTTTGATATTTCGATATAACAAATTAAGTTAAATGAATTTTAAGATTTTACAAATGATTTTACAATTTTATATTCGATTCAATTAACCGAATATCAAATTATTACTCCAAGTTTTTCAAGATCAATTTTAAACCTTACTAAATGTGTAAAATTGTGATTTGTACTTAAACTATTTTTAAAACAATTTTCACAAAGTATTTTGAACCAAAATCAAAGCCTAAATTCAATTATTTGAGGTGATGCACCGATGCATCAACCATGCATCGATGCATTAGTGAATTAATTGAAACATCGAATGCATTCCATGCACCGATGCATTCTCCATGCATCGGTGCACTCTGAATATTTTCAAAACATCGAATGCATTTGATGCATCGATGCACAAGCCATGCATCGATGCACTCAGGCTATTTTCAAACATCGAATGCATTTCATGCATCGATGCACACTTGGTGCACCGATGCATCAAGTGTTCCAACGGTCAAAATATTTGAATTTTACACGAATGCACCGATGCATACTTGATCATGCATCGATGCATGAGACGCTCCACCTAGAAAAATTAATTGTTTTCACACTTAAACGACTCTATTATCCCCACTAATTATCACCAACGTTCAGAATTGATTCAAGGGGTATTTAACCAAGTTCTGGAGCCATTGATCAACAAGAAGAAACATCAATCAACAAGAAATCATAGAGAAACAAGAGAGAAAGCATCAAACACCAAGTTTGTGCAAATCAAGCCAATTTTCCTTTCAATATTCATTTTGCTTTCAAGAACACCATTTGTGCTCATTTGTAATTATCTTTGAGTGTTCTTTTCTTGTTCTAGAATTGTGCAAACATCTTACCTTGTGAGGTTTTCTTGTAAGTTTGCAAATTTGTAATCTTCTCTTTGGGAAAAAGAGTGTTCTCAAGAGTTGGGGTATACTCTTGAGGGATTTTGTAAGGTTATCTCTTTGGCCTCAAAAGAAAGAAAAAATTAGTGAATTTGTTGGAAAATCCTTAGTGTGGATAGCTAAGGTAGTGGCCGTAGACTTTGTTTGAGAAAGTCGAACCACTGTAAATCGCTGTGCAATTTCTTTAAATTTTCTGCAAAAGCTTCCACGAAATTTTTAATTGCCAATTCACCCCCCTCTTGGACGATTCCTTAGATCGATTAACTCAACAATCAACCTTAGGACCAAACTCAAAAATAAGCAAACATATCATAATATATGAACTGGTGACTTAAATGAATACAGGGCTAAATATACGTTTCAAAACATAAAACACACAACTTTATGCATTAGTAAATACTAAGGACTACAGTTAAATATTATGTAAAATCAATGGTCAAAAGTCTAAATATGAACAAATATAATAACCAAATTATAGGGACTGAAATAAAACATAAAATAAAGGAAGAAACCAGAATAGAAAGATAAAACTTTTATTAAGTGACCAAAACATAAATGTTACAAACCAGGGACCCCTCATGCGCGATTAACCCATGTGCTAAACGCATAAAACCCTAGAACCAAAACGATACCATTTCCATGTGGGGTTATATATCATACTAAGGGTTATGGAACCCCATTTTCTCATTTGAATCTCCATTTGTCACTTCTTACAAAACCAAAAGGGAGATTTCTTTCTCCAAACTAAACCCGCCACCGTGAAAACCTTCCCGACCACCACAGGTAGGCACCGAAAGAAAAAGAAATCGGTCCCAAATAAACCTTCTCTCATCCCTTACTCAAAAACCAAGTCTAAAATCCCCTGAAATACAACCCTTCACCCTAGAACTGAAAAAACTCTAGTGGTTACCTTCTTAAAATCGAAGTCTTTGTCTCGATGGAGATCTCGGTTTTTGCAAAAAACAAAGGTAGACTTTTTTTTTCCATGCTTTTATTTTTTTTCTCTCCGTTTTTTTTTCTTTTCTGGTTTTTTTCTTTTTTTTTCTTCAAATCGATGTCTTTTTTTTTCTTGAATATTCAAAGTTTTCTTTTTTTTTTCTTCGTTCCAATCCCTTCTTTTTGAATCTGGTCCTTCTTTTTATCTTCTTCTTTGTTGATTTTGGTGATGGCTTGTTGTTTCTGAGGAAATAGGGTTTGAGTACCCTATCTCTACAGATTAACAATCCCAGATTTACCTTGAGATATCATTTGATTTGTTCTCATTTTATTGTTTTTTTTACTTTGAGCTGATCTTCTGATTGATTTGGTGTTTTGTCATTGTTGACGACGACGATGGCTCAGGGATCTTTTGGTGACGGCTCACGTGGTGAGAAGACGAGCGGTGAGACTCACGCACCAGCTGGGTGGTGGCTCATTGCTGATAATGGCGGTTGGTTAATATATTTAGGGTTTAAAATCCTAAACTTTAGGTGATATGGACCATTGTATGGGTCCAGATCGAACGATTGATGTTGGAGGTGACTGGCAGCTAAGATGAAAACCCTAACTCATCTGGGTTGAGTGTAATTAGGTCTGAACTGGGTTGGTGGGTTATGATTTAATTTGTTGGGCTTTTTTCCTCGTGGGCTTGTATGCTGGGATTTTTTGGGCTTCAGGTTGGGCCTACAAAATATAATTATAATGTTAATAATAATAATAATAATAATAATTAATTAGAACCCAAACATAAACGAGTGTCTATATCTGCCCCTCTTTGCATATTCTTGTATTAACAGGAATAGGGCAAAGACGACAAGACATCGAGTTTTTGTTCGGTTTTCTTTGTCTCTTTGAAACTTGATGGTTTGTTGTAGATGACGTTGTTCTTTTCGTTGAGGAAATCAGGTCAATCTAGAGATGATTTTGGAGACAAGATGGTTTTATGTGATGAAGAAGTATGGTTATCTGAGGATGACACTGCTCCTACATGTTGAGGAGATCTGGTCGGTGGACGACATTGTTCCTACGTGATGAGGACGTCTAGCTATATTTAGGGATAATTTAGGGACAACACAGTTCCTACGTGATGAGGATATCTGGTTATATGAGAATGATGCTACTCTTACGTTATGAGGAAATCTGGTCGGTGGATGATTGTTCCTATGTGATGAGGACGTCTAGCCATCTTTAGGGATAATTTGTTTCAAGAGAAACTATCTCAAGAAAGACAAAATTTGTTTCAAGGGAAACAATCTCAATTATTTATGTTTCAAGAGAAACTGTCTCAAGAGAGACAAAACTTTGTTTCAAGAGAAATTGTCTCAATCGTGACGAAACTTTGTTTCGAGAGAAACTGTCTAAAGCGAGACAAAATTTATTTCAAGGGAAACAATCTCAGTTGTTTATGTTTTAAGAGAAACTATCTTAAGAGAGACAAAACTTTGTTTTAAGAGAAACTGTCTCAACCGAGATGAAACTTTGTTTCGAGAGAAACTATCTCAAGCAAGACAAAATTTGTTTCAAGGGAAACAATCTCAATTGTTTATGTTTCAAGAGAAACTGTCTCAAGAGAGACAAAAAATTGTTTCAAGAGAGAGTATTTCAAGCGAGACGAAACTTTATTTCGAGAGAAACTATCTCAAGCGAGACAAAATTTGTTTCAAGGGAAATAATCTCAATTGTTTATGTTTCAAGAGAAACTATCTCAAGAGAGACAAAACTTTGTTTCAAGAGAAACTATCTCAAGCGAGACTAAACTTTGTTTCGAGAGAAACTATCTCAATGGTTTATATTTTGCTAGTGAAAAAATTTTCGAATTTGTGTTTCGAAGAAAAAACTGTCTCAAGTGAGGCGAAATTTGTTTTGAGAGCAATCTTAAGCAAGATAAATTTTATTTCAAGTGAAACAATTTCAAAATGGGAAATTGTCTCAAGTGAGATGAAATTTGTTTTTAAGAAAAATTGTCTCAAGTAAGACAAAATTTGATTTTACGAAAACAATCTCAAGTGAGATCAATTTTGTTTCAAGAAAAAATTGTCTTTAGCGAGACGAAGCTTTGTTTCAAGAGAAATAATCTGAAAGGCGACAGACAGTTTGCTTCTTCATGTTGAGGAGATCTAGCTTCCTTTAGAAGATCTGATCATTCACTTCAGGATGTCAAATCTGTGGATGACATTGTTCTTTCATGTTGAGGACATCTGGTCATCACCAAACTTTATTTACTAAAAGATCAATATGATGCATTTATGAATGATTATCTTGAATGTTTTATGGGTGTATTATGAAGTTTATTTCATGTGTTTGATTTGATCAATTTTTTAATTTGTCCTCATGAGAGGGTAAAATGTCTTTAAGAAAGACAAGATTTCAAGTAAAATTTTTAAAAGTATCCTCATGAGAGGGAAAATGAAAGTCTTTATTGCACATGTTGATGAACGTTTGATGCAAATATGCAAAATCATGTGTATATATGATGATGCATGTTTCTTAATTAATGGTAGGAATGAGCGCACAAGTAGTTTTCATTCTCTTCCTAATTCAGATGTCTTTATTTTCCACCAGGGTGTACTCTTGCAAACTTTGACTTGCAATAATTTGTTTTCCTTGTCCCCAAATTTTACCCCAAAAAATTTGGCTTCCCTTGCCCCATCTTCGATTATGAACTTCTTAGAGATATTTGTTGAATTCCAAGAAATACTTCCAGAGAGACTATCTTGTTTGAAAATGCTTTTCTTTCTTACTGAAGAAAGAATATCTGAATTTGTATTGTCGAATGAACTAAAATAATGCCCCATCTTCGACCTCACAATTGAAGTAAATAACAAAACATGAGTTTATTGAATATCAAAAGAATCAACTCTCTTTTAATGTTTCATAATTACAAATCTTTGACAAATTTCAGGATCGACAGGTTGGTTTTGAGGTTAGTTACCTAAATTTTAAGGTTTGTTTATTCGATTCATCATTTTTCCTTTTCTCGATCTTCGTGAAAATTATGACATACCCTCTTTATTAGTTTGGTATTTTGATCAGAGATGAACAAAATGACACAACTAGCATAGTCAATTACTAGACTTTTTAGAACACTTCTATTTCAGTTCTCTAAAATCTTCCATTTGTTCAAGCTTCGTACACTCATTTAGCCAAGACAGTGCAGAAATATCGATCTAAAAATGAGATTCCTGAGTGCTCGTGTGAAATTGACTATAACAGGTTTTCCTCAACTCTCTTAGTCCATATTCACCGAAACTTCTTATTTAGTAAATTTGATTTAGTTTGCCATGGTTTGGCTAGCTGAATTCAGTTTTATTTTAAAATTGCCTTATTTGGCTAGTTAAAGGATTCATGTAATCACAAAATTTTTGACTTGACAATCACAGTGGAGCAAACACCGAATTTCCCATTACCCGATCAATGTCATGGTTTGAATATAATCTATTCATAAAGCTAGGGCTTTTGAGTTTCCTCTATAACCAATTGCTTTAACGGAATAGATCAGCTTTATTGTATACATATAATTATATTCTGGTATACAAATTCAATTTTTTAAGCTTGTCAAGAAGAACCTATTATAGTCTAGGTGTTGTTGAAGGTTAGAGAATCTCATAGTTAAAGTTCAATTTCCAAGCAACTTACCTAAACTAGATTCACTTACTCGACCATTCCATCTGTGAAGATCATGATCACATTGAACGTCATCAACGGAAGTGGAAACCAATTAGCTTTGCAATCTCATATGCAAGATGCCCCATTTTGTCCGCTCCTAATACATACCTTAATGCCAAGCCCTTTGATTGACTCCACATGCAAGGAGAAAGCTAGCTTGGTCCCTGTAAGAGAATGTTATGTATTCTGGTGTATATTCTAGAGTAGGATTAGGGGTTCTTTTTTTACAAAGGTTTAATCTTGTCATTTGCCAAAGATTTACAACCTCGATTATTAAAGAGCTTTTTATTGAGTTGATATTCAAAGAATTTCAAGATTAAAATTTGCTCATTTCTCATTACCTTAGAAGGAAACATTTTATTTAAAATGTTCGAACGTCAAATGACTTACAAACATTCAAACATAGGAAGAAAACAAGTTCAAACAAGATGAATGCTTTTAATGAGAGTGCAAGAAAATTTCTGATGGATATCATAGTCCACTCCTGATCGGAATGCCCTATTACTCATCGAATGTCCAAGCCCCTAAATCAATCAGATTTTGGATTTTGCACTTCAATGCCCCACAATTCTCAATAGTGTGCCCTGAGCTCCTAATATGGTAGCTATATATGGCGTTAACATCATGGCCTTTAGGATATGTGGTCTCTTTTGGTTTGGATTGAACTGGAGTCATAAGGTTCTTCTCAACTAGTGTTTGGAGTGATTCCTCATACGTCATTGGAATTGGATTGATGTGAATCTTTTCATGGAACACCTTATGAGGTTTGATCCTCTGATTAGCTAGATAAGATCCCACTATGTTAATCTCGGCTCTTGACTCAATGTCAGTACTACTAGCCTCTTATCTCGCCATTCTTGACAACTCTATCAATCATTTCTCCACACATGATAGCTATAGAGAAACTCTTAGTGGAAGCTTCTATCATGTGGTTAATATATTGAGGTATTAATGTATCGATGAATAAAGTAATGAACTCCCTTTCAATCATTGGTGGATGCACTTGATATACAACATCCCTCTATTGTTGTGCATATTGTCGGAAGTTCTCATCACACTTCATCTCCATATTTTGCAGCGTTGTTCGATCAAGGGTCATATCAGTCATGTGTTTGTACTGACACAAAAAGGAATGAGTCAAATCCTTCCAGGAGTGGATTTGAGTACGACTCAATTGCTTATACCACTTAGAAGCGGGTCCAGTCAAACTGTCTTGAAAGTAGTGGATCAATATCTGATCATTGTTGGTGTATCCAATCATCCTTCGAATAAACATCATGAGATGGGCAGTAGGGCAACTGGTTCCATTGTATTTTTCAAAATCAGGCATTTTGAATTTGAGCGGGAGCATCAAATCAGGAACTAAGACTTGTTCTCTTGCATCAATTTCATTATGAGAGTTTTGTCCTCTCATCCCCTTGAATGTCTCTCTACACCACTTTTTTAAGTTCTCACTGATCTCATTCTTGTCTTTTTTTCATCTCATCGGGATTAGACATGTCGTGATTAGTATTATCATGAGGATCTAACATAATTGCTTGAGTTTTAGTGGCGAATAAGTCTACTTGGTGGCTTAGAAGCCTGTTGGGCGAAATGAGTAGTTGTGGACTAATCTGTGCCATCACATATTCAGAGGTTTCCATGGTCGAAAATCTTCTCTTTGCCTCATTCTTGGTTGAACTCAGTCAATTTTGTTATAATTTGGTCAACTAGGTGGTCCTGGTTTTGCAAGATGCGATTCACAGTGGCCTTTTGCGCTTGCTCCATTTTAGCTTCCCAATCTATTTGCATCCTTTGCAAATTATCTTCTAGTTCTTTCTTCAGTTTCTTAAATTTTGCTTCCATGCTCAGTACTGTGTGAATGAAGTTGCATAGTTAGAAATATCTCCTCAGAGTCCTCCACGAGATAAATCCATGTATCCATGATTAATGCATGTAAAAATGCCTAAATGAATGTCATGCATAATGCAGATGAAAAAAGTGTTAGTCCCAACGATGAATATCATTGAATAATTTTCACCAGAGATAAAAGTCTTTACATTGAAAGATAGTCCATTTTACAAACATTCTTTTGCTTGGATGTTGAGTCTGAAATAGGTCAATGTTTCGTCTCGGAGCTTCATCCTTGAAAATTATGCCCCTCGAATGACCTGTAACGTAACTCGGTTAATGCCCCAACAGTGTTGAAGTCACGCGTCACTCCTTTGTGATTAGCGATGGAACGATCGTAGACAAACTCTTCTACTGGATTACTTCTCGGATCAATGTATCATCTTTCCAATCTCGAATATTGCACGATCTTCTAGCAAGTTTCCTTCTTGCACTTTATGAATTTCTTTTAGCCTTCGGTCTGTGTCTGTGTACGTGACTGCTTGATTGAAAACTTTTATTTCACCTTGTGAAAATTTTCACTTGAATATCCCCTTGCGGGTCAACACCTTCACATTATGTCATGTTGATGAAATGCAATGCAAAAATGTGAAAATGACAAAAATAAAAGAAACGAGTTAGTACAGGTAAAATAATTGATGGAATTAAATGATGCTATTTAAATGTATCACCTACCTAATCATGATATCTACCCAAAATTATTTATTTAAAAAATAATCCTAACCACAAATAATTTATAGTTGTACGCTTTTATTCAAAAAGAATAATATATTCTATGAACTTAAATCAAAAGGTAAAGGTTCAAGAACACTCATCTTTTGTGTACACTTATTTTGGCACCTACCGATGGATAAAGCCGATAAAGGTTCGGTATGGCTATACCTAGGGTGACCGTTCTACGGTTCACTATATGCATGGTTTCGGCTCTATGAGGAAATAATACTCAAATTGTCCTTGATGTCAGTGCCCATTGGGCTACCAAACCCTCAATCCTAACCCATTACAGGCGTAAACGAATCGAGTTCAATTCGAGGGGATTCACTTCCTTATACCCATACGAGGAATAAATCCCTACGAAGGTATAAGGTATGTGTACCCCAGAGGTTATTGCTAAAACTCATACGAAGAATAAATTTTACGAGAGTAAAGCGTTCACTCACTTACTTGAAACAAAGCTCGAGTCTAGAGCTTATGTCATGCAAATGCACGTGATGTGTGTAAGGAGGAACATACAAACCTTTGACTCTAAAGAAAAAAAAACTCTCAATAGAAACTTGAACATTGCTGAAAACAAAAATTAAAATGTTAGTATAAAAAATAAAGAATTTAGAAAAATTTAAATAAATGGATCATAAGTTAACTATAGACTCAAACTTATAATTTCCTACTACGACAATGTGTAAGCGACTTACAGTCTGACTCTCTAAAAAAGTCCCCAGTAGAGTGGCCAAGCTGTCATAACCATTTTTTTAAAAAAATAATTATGATTATATTTGAAAAATTGGCAATTTTGTATTAATTTGAATTAAATTGAATAGGAGTCATCATTGACCTTTAAATTAGGTAGGCCGAATACCTAAAAACATCTTTTAAACAATTCAGAAAAATAATTTAAAAGAAAAAAATAGGTCTGCGTTTACCAAAAATTCTATTTAACGGGTCCGAGAGTCGATTACACGTGGGGAAGGATAAGCACCCCCCACAACGCCCAAAATTGGTACTTAATCGCTATATATTGTCGCGGTAGTGGAAATTATGAATTGAATATAAAGTTAGAATGTGATCCATTTATGAAAGTTAATTAATTTGCTTCAAATTATTTATTAGGGAAAATCATTTAATTTGAAAAGAAATAGTGAGATTTGCTCATCCTCCGACAGGAAGGCTATCTATTCTATTTCTTGCCTAAAAAGAATATTCCCTCCTCGATTTGAAAAAAACGCGAATCGAATATAAATTGAACATCAACATATACAAAAAAAAAATTGTTATTTAGAGAAACATGCATTGCATTATTTAACTTGAAATAAGAAAATGAATTGGTGTTCGAACGTCGTATCAGATCGCACTACTTCAACCAATCAATACTTTCCATGTCCATTCTACAAATTGTTGTTCTTGAAAATATTCGGATAACATATCGATAGATAAAGAAATATGATGAAAACAAATAGAATTTAAAATCTATAGAATAAAATATCTACAACACATAGAACTAATAATGTTTATTTAATATAATACATATAGCTATAATATACAAAATATATATATACATGAAGGATTAGAATGAAAAACAAAAAAAATATTATATATCAACATACAAATAAAAAAAATAATCATATTTGGTGATTTAAGGGATCAAAATGATACTAACAGAAACTTGAAGGACCAAACAACAATTATAAGCAAACCAGAACTACAATTGAACATATTAAGCAATATAGGTGCCATAAATGAAAATAATCCATAAATAATGTTAAGGATTAAAATGAACTAAACCATGAATATAAAAGGGCCGATAATAATTAAGCCTAAATGCATTCATACTAAATAGTGACTAAAACAAAAGAATCATCAACCTTAGGACCATATTAAAAAATAAGCAAACATATAAATATGAATTGGTGACTTAAATGAATACGAGGCTAAAATATGATTTAAAACATAAAACACACAACTTTATACATTAGTAAATACTAAGGACTACAATCAAATATTATGTAAAATCAACGGTCAAAAGTCTAAATATGAACAAATATAATAACCAAATTATAGGGACCAAAATAAAACATAAAATAAAGGAAGAAACCGAAATGGAAAGATAAAACTTTCATTAAGTTACTAAAACGCAAATGTTACAAAGTAGGGACCCTCATGCGCAATTAACCCATGCTCTAAACGCATGGAACCCTAACGCCAAAATGACGTTGTTTCCTGGTGGGGTTATATATCATACTAAGGGTTCTGGAACCCCATTTTCTCATTTTAATCTCTCATTGCCATTTCTTACAAAACCAAAGGGGGTGAATTCTTTCTCCAAACTAAACCCGTCACCGTGAAAACATTCCCGGCCACCACGGGTTGACGCTGAAAGAAAAAGAAATTGGTCCCAAATAAACCTTCTCTCAGCCCTTACTCAAAAACCAAGTCTAAAATCCCTGAAATGAAACCCTTCACCCTAGATCTAAAAAAGTCTAGTGGTTACCTTCTTAAAATTGAAGGTTTTGTCTCGATGGAGATCACGGTTCCATCCAAGAACAAATGTCGACTCCTTTTTTCGATGTTTTTCTTATTTTTTTCTCTCTGTTTCTTTTTCCTTTTCTGGTTTTTTTCTTCTTATTTTTTGAACCGATGTCTCTTTTTTTCTTCTTCTTTTTCTTGAATGTTCGAAGTCTTCTCTTTTTTCTTCATTCCAGTCCCCTCTTTTTTAATCTGGTATTCCTTTTTATCTTATTCTTTATTGATTTTGGTGATGGCTTGTTGTTTCTAAGGAAATAGGGTTTGAGTACTCTATATTTGCATATTGGCAGTCCCAGATTTACCTTGGGATATCATTTGATTTGTTCTCATTTTTTATTTTTTTAACTTTGAGTTGATCTTCTGATTGATTTGGTGTTTTGTCACTATTGATGACGGTGGTGACTTGAGGTTCTTTCAGTGGAAGCTCACGTGGAGAGAAGACGAGCAATGGGACTCATGCGTCGGCTAGGTGGTGGCTCATTGCTGACAGCGATGACTGGTTAATATATTTAGAGTTTAAAACCCTAAACTTTAGGCGATCTGGACCGTTGGATGGGTCCATATCGAACGTCAAGGATGGGTCCATATCGAACGCTGACGTTGGACGTGACTTGCAGTTAAGATAAAAACCCCAAACTGGTCTAGGTTGAGTGTAATCGGGTTGGTGGATTATGCTTTGGGTTGTTGGGCTTGTTTCCTTGTGGGCTTGTATACTGGGATTTGTTGGGCTTCGGGTTGGGCCTACAAAATGTAATTATAATGGTAATAATAATAATAATAATAATAATAATAATAATAATAATAATAATAATAATAATAATAATAATAATAATAATAATTAGTTAGAACCCGGACAAAAATGGGTGTCTACACCCAATAACTAGAAAATTGAAACATGCTACTCTGCATCAGAGCATACTTGGATTCAAAACAACAGAGTATCCAATGTCAAAGCCTGTATTATTCTTGTACTGGCAAATGCCTTCCCTGTCTAAACACCTTTTACAATCTGATTCATTCCACCTTAACCATATCCTATCATCAAGAAATTCCCATTTTCCAGCAACGGCAACGAGACCGTCTCTATTTCCCAACACGACGAGAACGATTTGAACAGATCTGGTCGGTCCACCGGTATCACCACGGTACAATTATAATCACTACTAAGACAAGGAGTATATGTTAGGTTTAATGTTTCCATGTAGGGTACATTATAGGAGCTGTTGAGCAGCGTGAAGTTCTGTAGGTAGTCTTGGTGGAATGGTGTGACAGTGGTATCAAACCCTTCCAGTAGATGTTTCGCAAGGCAATTATCTGGATCGCCTATCACAATGAATTGCACATAATAGTTGATGACTTGAACTGTGAAATTACCCGATGATGGGAATGTTATGATGGTGTCGGTCTGGTTATTGCATGAGAGGTCGAAGCCTGGATAGCCGCACCGGGTTTCGTTTTTGAGCTGAAATGGGAAGTTGATCTCCTGGTACCCGCATTTTGGTTGACAGATATCGCTCGTGGTCGATGATATAAGAGTGAAAGAGATGATGAAACAAAGCTTGGAACCCATTTCATGTGGTCTAGTGTTTTAGTTTTAGTTTCTCTTTATTGGAACAAGAGATGAGGGGTTTCTCACCATTCAAACATCTAATTTCTACTCTCACCTCGGACCAAATGTTGGTTTTCCTTTTAAATTATTAAACTAAAAGGTAAATTATGCGTTTAATACCAAAATCATCAATTTTGGTCTGTTTTAGTATCTAAACTTTCATTTTTTCAAAACCATTCCTAATTTTTAGTTTTTGTTTCATTTTAGTACCATGTCTTTAAAAACTTAACAGACGGGCTCATCGATCGCCGCATCTACAGTCGCCGATCGTCAAATCCATCGGCTAATGAAGCCCAAACTTTTCAGCCTACATCTTTTCGACCCCCTAAACATTATTTTTGGCCTCCATTTTAATGTAAAATGCCTCAATCTCCCTAATTCGACGATGAACTCTTCAACTTATTCTTCCTCTAATCTCTTTCGTCAACCATCATTTGGGCCTAAATTTGGACTATGTTGGTTGACTCATCATTCTCTCGTGGTTCACTGTTCAGATTGACTGTTTGTCCACCAGAGCTATGCCCCGTCAGCCTGTCCGTTATGTTTTTAACGATAGGGTACTAAAATGAAAGTTTTGGTATGGTTTTGAAAAAAATTGAATGTTTAGGTACTAAAGCAGACCAAAAGTGATAGTTTAGGCACTAAACACATAATTTACCCTAAATTAAATGATAAAAAAGTCTCCAATCGGATGGTGACATATCTCACTATCTGATTGTGGACTAAATTTATTGAATTAAATTTAAAATTAGGATCGAATTGATAGAATGTGTAAGTAATAAGGATTATATGTGTGATTATATTGATTTTATTAATCGCGTCAGTGCCTCCGTTAAATGTTAACGGTCGGTGGTTTGATTAACAACAATTAAATAATTAAAGGATTCGATTGTCAAAATAAAAAATGACAATCATTAAGTGGTCATCGATATAATTTATCTATAATATGATAATAATTTCTTTTTTGACAAATTATAAATCTAATCATAATCTTACTTAAAGGGGAGAGAAGTGAGACTCTAGGAGACTGAATAAGAGTTCTCCTAATGAGTCCAGAATTTATGATCTAAAAGAATATAAAGGAATAAAGATGAACAACTTGACTAATTGAATACGTATATTTTTCCATAATATGATATTACAAGTTACCCTAGAACTGTGTTAATTCATGGGAAAACTTTTTTTTGTTGAAGCATAATACCAAAAGTAGGAGCTTCCTTAATAAGATAATTCCAATGAGAAATTAATAAGACAAATTGGAGAGAGTTGACCTTAGAAATAATGTTGAAATTACCAATTCGGCAGCTAATGTCATAAATTTATTTCTTCACTAATTGTTTGCAAATTGAAAAAAACTAAATTTAAACAAAGAAACAACTGAATTATATTGATTGATATTTGATTATTTGTCATTTGTGCATTAAAGTAAAAAAACGTCTCTTTCTTAAAATTAAAGTAAAAAAAATTTGTACCAAAGAATTGATTTAAGTGATAAGCAATATGATATCGTTTAAGTAGATTTCGAGT
This sequence comes from Hibiscus syriacus, assembly GCF_006381635.1. NCBI lineage: Eukaryota > Viridiplantae > Streptophyta > Magnoliopsida > Malvales > Malvaceae > Hibiscus > Hibiscus syriacus. Next base: position 2,072,707 of record NW_024063145.1, on the reverse strand, counting down.
TTAAGGCCTTGTGTAAGTAAAAAAAATCCTATTAAAAAACTTATCCACTAAAATCAGACGTACAACACAAGTCAAACATAGGAGAACGAAACGGAAAAAAATTCAAAATATTTGTTTGATAGTTGCCGCGTTATTTCCAAGATCAAGAGGCACTTTATGTTTTAAAAACAATATAGTGTCAACCTTCCCTTTTGAAAAACCTTTTTCAATTAAAAAGTTTGATAATCTTTCATACCAAGCTCTAGGAGCTTGTTTTAAACCGTAAAGCCCTTTTGTTAATTTAAGAACATGATCTGGAAATTTTAAATCTTCAAAACCTGGAGGTTGTTCCATATACACTTCTTCTTTTATAAAACCATTTAAAAATTCACTTTTAACAACCATTTGATATAATTTAAATTCATGAAAGCATGCAAATGCTAATAACATTCTAATTGCTTCCATCCTAGCTACGGGAGAATACGTTTAATCATAGTCTATGCCTTCTTCTTGAGTATAACCTTGAGCAACAAGTCTAGCCTTGTTTCTCACTATATTACCACTCTCATCAAGCTTATTCCTAAATACCTATCTAGTACCTACAGTAGATTTATTACTAGGCCTTTCAACTAATGTCAAAACTTTTCTTCTCTCAAATTGATATAACTCTTCTTGCATAGCCATAATCCAATGTTCATCTTTTAATGCTTCTTTAATATTCTTAGGCTCTATGCATGAGATAAATACAACATAATTACAAATATTTCTAAGAGAAGATTGAGTTGTTACCCCTTTGGATGGATCACCTATAATTTCACCATCCTTGACATAGTTGTACTCTCTTGGGTAAGATACTTCCCTTTCTTCAATGGTTGGATTCTCGAGAGGATCATGGGTTTTCTCGTCTTTCGTTTCTTCCTTTGATGATGGTCTCCAATGTCATGTCTAACGTCATTTGTATTTATAACACCTACAAGAATCCTTTATCGAAAGGAGATTATCATCGAAAACATGTATAGATTCTTCTAAAACCAAAGTTCTTTTATTAAATACTCGATCAGCTTTAGAATTTAAGGAATAACCCATAAAAATTCCTTCATCACTTTTGGCATCAAATTTGCCAAGATTGTCTTTACCGTTGTTTAAAACAAAACATTTACATCCAAAAGGATGAAAATAGCTAATGTTAGGTTTTTTAGTTTTAAAAAGTTCATATGGAGTTTTCTTTAAAATAGGCCTAATCATTACTCGATTAATAACATAACAAGCGGTATTTATGGCTTCCGCCCAAAAATATTTTGGCAAATTGTTTTCACAAAGCATGGTTCTAGCCATTTCTTCTAAAGTTCGATTTTTCCTCTCAATAACTCCATTTCGTTGAGGGGTTCTAGGTGCTGAAAAATTATGGCTAATACCATTTGAATTATAAAATTTAGTAATTCCAAGATTTTCAAATTCAGTTCCATGATCACTCCTAACACTAGTTATAGAGTAACATTTTTCGTTTTGGATTACTTTTGAAAACGTGATGAATTTTTCTAATGCTTCATATTTAGTACGTAAGAATAGAACCCAAGTATATCTAGAATAGTCATCTACCAAGACAAATGCATATTATTTTCCACCCAAGCTAGTAGTTCTAGATGGCCCAAAAAGATCTAAGTGGATCAATTGTAATACTCTACTAGTTGATACATCATTAATGGATTTAAAAGAAACTCGCTTTTGTTTTCCTTTAGCACAAGCATCACAGATTTTATCATTATTAAATTTTAGTTTACGCAACCCTCGAACTACATCACCTTGAATTAGCCGTTGCAAAACGCTCATACTAGCATGTCCTAGTCTCCTATGCCATAACCAACTATCATGCTTATCCTTAGCAACTAGGCATAAATTAGTCATATCAATAGAATCTAAATGCACCATGTAAATGTTTCATATTCTATGACCAACAAGCATAATCCGATTAGATGCAATGTCAATGACTTTACAACCATTAGTTTCAAACATGACATTTAATCCCTTATCACATAATTGACTAATACTCAAAAGATTATGCTTTAACCCATTCACATTTAAAACATTTTTAATTTGTATGGAAGAGGTATTACCTATTGTACCTATATCTTCAATGTGACCTTTTGAATTATCACCAAAAGTCACTTCTCCTCCATTTTTGGAGTTATGCTCTATGAACCGGCTTTTGTCCCCGTCATGTGTCTTGAGCATCCACTATCAAGGTACCATGAGTTTGAATTTGTTTCCCGTGCCTTATAGCAATGCTCATTTTCCTACAAATATAGATTAATTTCTAATTTTTGGTACCCAAATTCTTTTGGGTCCATATTCATTAGTTTCCAAAATCCTAGTCCCCTTAGGTATCCATTTGTGTAAGATATCCTTATCTTTAGTAGTAATGAGTCCTTTAGGAACCCATAAACTTCTAACAATTTTTCCATTAGAGGTTCTTCGGGGACCTCTATGATTGTAGTTTTTAAAACTTTTTCTAACAAAGTTGGATTTTGAATTTTCTTCATTTTCAAAACATTTTGTTCCAACTTTATCAAAAAAAGCTTTAAGATCATCAATTTTCTTTTGATGATAATCATTGACCTTTGAAAGTAAATTTTGCAAATCTGAATTTTTCTTTTCAAACTCTTCTAGTTTGATTTGCAAATCTTTGATTTTACTTTTAAAATCATTGTTGGTCTTGGATATGAGCTTATTTTCAATTTTCAATTTTGAGACATCATTTTTATATTTTAAAAATATCATTTTTATATTTTAAAAATAATTTCTCATGATCCGAAGCCAACCCATTATATTCCTCTAATAACTCTTCATAAGATAAATCATCTAATTCAGATGAGTTAGAGGTTACCTTAGAATCTTTCCCGAGTGCCATCAAGCACAAGTTTGCTACTTCTTGTTCCTCTTCATCAGAACCTTCTTCATCGCTCCATGTAGCCACATGATCCTTGTGCTTATTCTTTGATTGACCCTTTCTCTTCAATTATGGGCAATCATATTTGACATGCCCTGACTTTTTGCATTCATAGCAAATGATAGGGTCCTTCTCTTTTGGTTCATTTTTTAGGCCTTCATTTTGTTTGAATTTTCTTCCTCGGTAAGGATTCATTATTTTTCTGAACTGTTTGGCAACCAATGCCATTTCCTCGTCATCTTCATCCGAATCACTCTTATCTTTTGTGGATTTGAGAGCAACTCCAATGTTTTTCTTCTTCTCCTTCTCCTTTGGTGTCTCGTCAATCTTATCGAGGTCCACCTCATCTTCAAGTATCATTTCATGAGTGAGGAGGGAACCAATTAGCTCTTCAAGAGTTAAGGACTTTAGGTTCTTAGCCTCAACGATTGTCGTCTTCTTGGATTGCCATGATTTTGGAAGTGAGTAAACTAACTTCCTCACAAGCTTTTCATTTGGAATGATCTCTTCATATGATTTGAGACCATTGACAATCATTGAGAATCTATCCGTCATAGCTTTGATATCTTCATTTGGTTTCATCCTGAAATTTTCATAGCTATGTGTTAGAAGACTAATTTTGGATTCTTTTACCTCGTCGGTGCCTTAATGAGGGACTTGTAGTTTATCCCATATTTCTTTGGCGGTTGTACAAGATGAAACTCTTCCATATTCATCTGGTCCAAGAGCACAAAATATGATAGGATGGCTTTGGAGTTGAGCTGGAACATTATTTTCTCTCATTCATTCTTTTCTCTCCTTCACTCCACAATCTTGGATGAGTGAGAGGTTTGATATATCCGTATTCTACAACATTCATGATCCCATGTCACTTTCTTGAATAAAATACATCATCCTATTCTTCCAACAGGCATAGTTAGCTCCATTGAAGAAAGGAGGCTTGTTGATGGGCATCGAATCGAGACCGGAGTCGACATTTGAAGTAGAGGCCATTGATGACTTGATAATCGATGTAACTCTTCCTGAATTGACTCAAGAGGCTATTAAACCTTCAAATGAGTGAGGATCTGATACCAATTGTTGAGTTAATCGATCGATGGAATTGGCTAAGAGGGGGGTGAATTGGCAATTAAAATTTTGGTGGAAGCTTTTGCAGAAAATTGAAAAGATTTGCATAACGATTTAGAGTGGTTTGACTTTCTCAACCAAAGTCTACGTCCACTACCTTAGCTATCCACACTAAGGATTTTCCAATAAATTCACTAATTTGTTCTTTCTTTTGAGGCCAAAGAGATAACCTTACAACTCCCTCAAGAATATACCCCAATTCTTGAGAACACTCTTTCTCAAAGAGAAGATTACAAATTTGCAAACTTACAAGGAAATCCTCACAAGGTAGATTGTTTACAAAATTCTAGAACAAAGAAAAGAACACTAAAAAATAAATACAATTGAGTACAAGTAGTTTTCTTGAAAGCAAACTGAATATTGAAAGAAAAATATGCTTGAAATTCTCAAACTTGTGGTTTGATGCTTTCTCTTTGATTCTCTATTGATTCTTGTTTCTTGTGTTTTCTTGTTGTTGATCAATGGCTTCTAAGCTTGTTTAAATACACCTTCAAATGATTCTGAACGTTGGGTATGATTATTGGAGTCAATAGAGCCGTTTAAGTGTGAAAACAATTAATTAAATCAGTTGGGAGCGTCAGTGCATCGATGCATACCCAAGGTGCATCGGTGCATCAAGTGTAAAATTCAAATATTTTGACCGTTGGACCCTTAGTGCATCGGTGCACTAAGAGTGCATTGATGCATGAAATGCATTCGATGTTTCAAAATAGCCAGAGTATATCGATGCATGGCTGGTGGATCGATGCATCAAATGCATTCGATGTTTTCATAAAACTCTGAGTGCATCGGTGCATAGTATGTGCATCGATGCATGAAATGCATTCGATGTTTAATTTATTCCATGGTGCATTGATGCATGGATTGGTGCATCGGTGCATCACTTTGAAAAATTGATTTTAGGCTTGATTTTGGTTCAAAATACTTTGTGAAAATTGTTTCAAAAATATATTAAGTATAAAACACAATTTTACACATTTAGTATGGTTTAAAATTGTTCTTGAAGACTTGGAGTAATAATTTGATATTCGAGTAATTAAATCTAATATACTTAGAAAATCATTTGTAAAATCTTAAAATTTATTTATACTTAATTTGTTATATCGAAACATCAAAATGTTTTCAACAAACCTCTTTCTGTGTTCTTGGGGGTGGTAAATCTTGAATGGATTTTACTTTATCTGGATCTATTTCAATTCCCTTTTGGCTCACTACGAATCCCAAAAGCTTTCCCGATGTCACCCCAAAAGTACACTTATTTGGGTTAAGTTTTAGTTGGCACTTTCTTAATATTTGAAAGAGTTTCCCCAAATTCTCAATATGTTCATCCTCCATCTTGGCCCTAACAATCATACCATCGACAAAGACTTCTATTTCTTTATGCATCATGTCATGAAATAACAACACCATGGCCCTCTAATATATTACCCCTGTATTCTTTAATCCAAACGACATAACTTTATAACAGAACGTCCCCACATAGTGACAAACGTCATTTTCTCCATATCTTCAGGGTGCATTTTAATTTGATTGTAGCTAGAGAATCCATCCATAAATGAGAATAAGGAATTTCCAGTAGTATTATCTAACAAAGTATCTATATGTGGAAAAGGAAAATTATCCTTTAGACTAACTCTATTAAGATCTCTATAGTCAACACACATTCAAACTTTCCCATCATTCCTTGGTACTAGGACAATATTTGCCAGCCATTCAAGATATTTGGCAACTGTAAGAAACCCATCATCAAATTTTTTTCTTCACTTCTTCTTTAATTTTGAGCAGCATCCCAGGTCTCATTCTTCTCAGTTTCTGTTGTACGGGCTTCCAATCAGGCTTTATTGGCAGTTTATGGACAACAAATTCTGTATCCAAACCTGGCATATCTTCGTACGACTAAGCAAGTATATCCTTAAATTCTTGAAGTAATTCTATCAGGTTTTGTCTTCCTTCAGCAAACAGAGTGGTACTAATCTTTACTTCTCTCTTATCCTCATTCGTTTCCAAATTCAAAATCTCAGTAAGCTCTTTATGAGGCAGAATATGTTTATCTTCATTTTCCACCATCTTTAGCAATTCAGAAGGTAGTTCACATCCCTTATCATCATCACAACCTTCGATTGCCCCTTGATATGGGTATCTCAAAATCAATCTCTGGGTCAGGGTCATCAACATTCGTATCATTGATATCTGAGTTCCTGAAAGAATAACGGAAGAGAAAATATATTTATACACATATATATATGGGAGAATCTTTTCCCATGAAATTATGGGAAATTCTTCTGAATAGGCAAAATCCTTCTAAGCACCAAATCTCCTTCATGGAATTCTAGAAGGTGAACTTTCTTATCATGTGCTCGTATCATACATTTATGGTACATCTGACCATGACAAATTACTTTCAATCTCTTTTCTTCAATCAAATTTAATTGGTCGTATCTGGCCTATACTCATTCTGCCTCATTTAGCTTCCATTCTGACAAAACCCAAAGTGAAGGAATTTCCACATCAATAGGGAGGACAACTTCTATCCCATAAACCAAAGAAAACGGAGTTTCCCCAGTTGACGTCCGTACTAAAGTTCGATAGGAAAATAGAGCAAATGACAACTTCTCATGCCAATCTTTATAAGTCTTAGTCATCTTCTCTATAAGCCTATTAATGTTCTTATTAGCAGCATTCACTGCCCCATTCATCTTTGGGAGATAAATAGTGGAATTATGATGCTTTATTTTGAATTAATCACAGACATAGTCCATCATCTTATTGTTTAAATTCAATGCATTGTCTGAGATAATCCTCTCTGGTAATCCCTATCTACAAATGATTTCCTTCTTTAAGAACTTACATACTGTTGATTGTGTAACATTTGCATAGGAACCTGGTTTTACCTATTTGGTGAAGTAATCTATTGCTACCAGAACGAAGTGATGATCATTTGAAGCTTTGGGTGAAATTTGTCCAATAACATCCATGCCCCACATTAAAAATGGCCACAGAGCTGTCATCACATGCAACAGATGAGGATGGGTGTATATCTTATCTCCATAAATATGACATTAGTGACATTTTCAGGCATAACTAATACAATCATTTTCCATAGTTGACCAATAATACCCAAATCTCATAATCTGCCTGGCCATTACATGCCCATTAGCATGGGTACCACATATTCCTTCATGTACTTCTTCAAGAATCATCTTGGCTTCTTTTAGTGTCTACACACCTTAATAGGACCTGATCTATGCTTTTATTATATAGGGTCTCACCATCGACAACATACCCAGCTGACATTCTTCTAATGGTCCTTTTTTCAATCTCAGCTACCTGTTCGGGATAACTTTGATATCTTATATATTGAAAGATATCATAGTACCAAAGTCTTCCATCATATTCTTCTTCTTCTTCAATATTAAAGCAGTGAGCTGGATACTCATAATCCTTCATCTCAATAGGCATCATATTTGAATGCTCGTTCATCTTAAAGGCTGCTGCCAAAGTAGCCAAGGCTGCTGCCAAAGTAGCCAAGGCGTCCGCCATTTGATTTTCTTCTCTAGGGAGCAATATAATTCATTCTCCCCAAAAATCCTCAAACCTATTTCTATGTTCTTGGGGGTGGTAAATCTTGAATGGGTTTTACTTTATCTGGATCTATTTCAATTCCCTTTTGGCTCACTACGAATCCAAAAAGCTTTCCCGATGTCACCCCAAAAGTACACTTATTTGGGTTAAGTTTTAGTTGGCACTTCCTTAATCTTTGAAAGAGCTTCCCCAAATTCTCAATATGTTCCTCCTCCGTATTGGCCTTGACAATCATATCATTGACATAGACTTCTATTTCTTTATCCATCATGTCATGAAATAACGTCACCATGTCCATTTGATATGTTGCCCCTGTATTCTTCAATCCAAATGGCATAACTTTATAACAGAACATTCCCCATATAGTGACAAACGTCGTTTTCTCCATATCTTCAGTGTACATTTTAATTTGATTGTAGCCAGAGAATCCATCCATAAATGAGAATAAGGAATTTCTGGCAGTATTATCCACCAAAGTATCTATATGTGGCAAAGGAAAATTTTCCTTTAGACTAACTCTATTAAGATCTCTATAGTCAACACACATTTGAACTTTCCCATCCTTCTTTGGTATTGGGATAATATTTGCCAGCCATTCAGGATATTTGGCCACTGTTAGAAATCCATCATCAAATTTTTTCTTCACTTCTTCTTTAATTTTGAGCAGCATCCCATGTCTTATTCTTCTCAGTTTCTATTGTACAGGCTTTATTGGCAGTTTATGGACAACAAATTCTGTATCCAAACCTGGCATATCTTTGTACGACTAAGCAAGTAAATCCTTCAATTCTTGAATTAATTCTATCAGGTTCTGTCTTCCTTTAGCAAACAGAGTGGTACTAATCTTTACGTCTCTCTTATCCTCATTCGTTCCCAAATTCAAAATCTCAGTAAGCTCTTTATGAGGTAGAATATGTTTATCTTCATTTTTCACCATATTTAGCAATTCAAAAGGTAGTTCACATCCCTTATCATCATCACAACCTTCGATTTCCCCTTGACATATGGGCATCTCAAAATCAATCTCTGGGTCAGGGTCATCAACATTCGTATCATTGATATCTGAGTTCCTAAAAGAATAACAGAAGTGAAAATATATTTATACACATATATATATGGGAGAATATTTTCCCATATAAATAGAAAGAAATAATATAGACATATATACAACCAAAGATGAAATGCATGGGAGAATATTTGTCATTTTGGACTAATGAAATGCATTATTTATTGAAAGCAAGTAAAAACAAACAGCTTAACCATTTACAAAAAATCATCCATTGCCCCAAGATATGAACAACTGAGGAAAGTTCTAGTGCATTACTCTGTAAAAGACTTGTAAACTACATGCAATTCTTCTGCAGTCCAATTGTTCAACACGAAACCTGGCGGTGCAGGGTAAATGCCCGTAGTTCTCATTTCCAAACTCATCATAAGTTATAACATTAATATCTAAATCTCACAGGGCATTCTCAACCATCACCTCATTGCTCCCCAAATTCCCTTGAAGCATATGCCCTCCTAATTTGAAAGTGTTGCTTAATGGCGGGAAGGTCATGGGTTTCCAGTTAAGGTCTTCACCAGCCAATCTAGCCTTTCTCATTTTCTAACCCTTTTTAATTCCCCTCAGCTTTTCCCTCAAAGCTGACTGACACCCTAAACCAAACCTGTCTCTTTTAGTAATAGGGTAAATTGGATTCACCGGTCCTTAAAATTGACTTCCTAACCCTTTTTTAACATTTACTCATGAATTCTTTCGATCCTACCAATATACGCTAATATCTCATTCATTTTTTTCTATCTTTCCAGAAACACACCCCAGGTAATTTTAATTTGCTTTCAAAGCTTCTATCACAATATCTTTCACTACTTACTCTCACGTTTTCATGATTGATGCATGTAAAAATGCTTAAATTAAAGCAATGTGAATGTAAATATGGACGCAAAATGCAAATGCAAAAGGTGTTAATTCCAAAATTGACCACTATAGAACAACCTTCATGTAGACAACAAGATCTCATTACGCCATGTAGTCAAAATATAATTGTGATTCTTCATTTCCTTGTACCGTACTCTTCATGGAATCTAACATTACACCCTAAAGTTATCGGCGTATTCTATCACCTTTGATGACGACGGATGCCCCCATATTTACTTTCAATGCAAAGTGGTCTTCATGTCTTTGTGAAGGGTCTTCTCGTCCTTGGTATGACTGCATCTATCTTCTGAGGGAACTTCTTTGGCCTTCGCTCCTTTGAAAGAAGTCTTCGATCAACTTCAAACTTCTTCATTCATCGAATGTCTTTCTTCATGGACTGGTCTTCAATCAGTTTCAAATTTCTTCATTCATCGGATGCCTTTCTTCATGAATTGTTTGAACATTTTTGGATCTCCCGATTTTGACTACATGGTTAAAAATTTCTTGTCTCATTATGACCAGCCTTCTTATTAGTCAATCACTTGCGAATTAATACCTTTAGATGACATGAAGATGCAAATGCAATAAATCCAAAATAAAATAGACATAAAACCAAAATGAGTTAGTACACATAATATAAACAACAATATAATAAATATCAAAATCATTAAATAAAACCTACCCTCACATCCTCACTACCTAATCATGCTTTAGCAAATCCTACCCAACATGATATATACCCCCATGCTTTGTCATTCACAAAAAATCCTAACCGCATGATATCTAATTCGCATGTTGGATTGAAAAATAAACCTAACCGCATGATTTCTAGTTCGCATACATTTACTCAGAAAACAAAATTAAATGACTCAAAAATCTTTTCCTCGTGTACCCTCCTCACGGGACTCCTAAGGTTCGAGACAGGCTCGACCTAAGTTTGGGATCTATATTCATTGTATGCTGGGTTAGGTTCTAAAGCAATAGGTTCTCGAATTATCCTTGTCGGTGCTCCCTTGGGCTACCGAACCCTCAATCCTATCCCATTACAGGCTTTTGGGATCGAGTTCAATTTCGAGGGAACACACCTCCTTATGTCCATGCAGAGGTGAAAACCTCACGAGGATCATAATGCGTGAGCTCCAGGAGTGATCTACTATCCCATGCGGAGGTGAAAACCTCATGAGAGAGTAGTTTCTCACTCCTACTTAAATAGGACGGAGTAGGGTTTTAGCTCATGTCATGATAATGAAACTGTGCAGTGTGTGAGGAAAAGTGAAAATAAAACAACACATAATCACAAAACACTCAAAAGATCAATCCTCTTTAAACACATAATTAATCTGAAATCATTAGCAAACAGATCAGTACAACTATTTATTGGTTAATCAAATTATGAAAAAATGATATTAAAACCCAAACAGGGGATCAAAAACCAAATTAGAACGAATTTATAACTTTCAATTGCAAAGACAATCAATTAATCGACTATAGGTCTTACTCTCTAAAAAAGGTCTCCAGCGGAGTCGTCAAGCTATCAAAACGGTTTTTTTTCTCAAAGGAGTGAGATTTTGAAAAATGAAACCATTTTTTATTATTCTCTTTTTGTGATTGATTTTTAATTAAAAACAAATACGATTTAAAAAGCCTCTCGTTTCGAAAATTTGGAAATTCCTTTACGATAAAAAAATATACAGTTCGAGGAGTCACCACCAATCTTTGATTAGGGTGTGATTGGGCACCCAAAAATGTTTTGTCTTTTTAAACAAAAAATTAATTTTAATTAAAACAACAAGTGACATGCGTTACCAGAAAATGAGTTTGGGAGTCGGTTACACATGGGGAATGATTAGCACCCCCACAACGCCCTAAATCGGTACCTTGTCGATTAATTAATGTCTTTACAACGAAATGTACAAATTCGAATTTAATTTGGCTTTTGATCCCCACAACAACATAAATGTGAATTTTATAATATTGAAAAACAACGAAATAGATTAAATTAAAATTATCAAGCCATTAGAAAGATAAAGAATATTCAATTATTTAAAAATATTGAGACCATATCTTTAGGTGAGTTCTAAAGATCTTTTCTCAACAAATTTAAATAGCCGAACATTTCTTCTTTCATTCCTAAATTTTAAGGTGAATAATCAAATTTTTCAGTGACACTGATAGAATACACTTGTAATTTAAAATCGTCAAAAACAACTTTCTAGTGAGTTAAGAGAAGCCATTCAAACAATTTTAAATTAAAACGGTATTACTCTTAATCCGATTATGCAATAGGTTGAGTTGTGCACATAAGGTTAACATATAAAAACTAATTAACTAATGTAATTATTTAAATATTAATAAGTGCTTAAAAATATCCTATAAAGTAACTAATAATAAAAAATTAAATAAATATAATTTAACTAATATTAACAAATTACATATATGCGTACTAAAAATAATAATACAAATATGACTAAAAAAATAGAAACACAAGATTTCAATGTACAAATTTCAAAAATTGATCATACTTGCTAAAACAAGGGCTAAATAATAATAAATAGAAATTTACTTCCTTAATTACAAAAGTAATAACAATCTAGGTAAAAAACAACTAATAAGCTACTTTAAATACTAAAGTTAAAATAAAACTATGATTAATATAAATGACTAAAAATATAATAAACCCAAATATGCATAGGACTAAAAAGAGACATGCAAAAGTTTAAAGGTTAAATGTCTAAAACAGAAAAATTTAAATAAATTAACATTTAGGACTACAATTAAATATGCACAAAATAAAATGACCAAATTGTAAACATGTAAACCTTGATTTGATGACCTAAATGAATTACAAAGAAAAATGCTATTGCCTGAAGCTAAATAACCCAAAACATTATAACTAAAACCTACGTTTGAAAAATAATTAAATCGAGACAAATACAAAGGATAAATTAAAAAGCAGTCCTTATAAGTGATTAAAATGAAAATACATGGCTAAATTACAAGGGGTATAAGCAAAATTTACCCTAAATTTAATCTATAAAACCCTAATTATAAACTAAACCTAAACTTAAACTAAACTCACACACCCAACCACATCTGTCTTCCCTCTCCACTATCTCCCTCTCATTCTCACGCACATTCCTCCAATCAACCCACGCGAACACTGTGACCCTGTGGTAATCTTTATTGTAAACCAGTGGTCGGAAAGACCAACCAAAGGTCTAAATGACCTTAAACGCTTCCTCTTCCTTTGTAGCCTTTCTCTCATCTTCGGTTGAGACTCCAACGACCATAGCCACCACCTAAACCGCTGCAAATCACCACTGTCGGGAAACGAGTAACTGTCTTTGGGCAACCTTTCATCACCTTGCTTTATTTCCATGTCCATTGAAAGGATACTACTAGGGGAACTCTGTAAGTTATTAACAGTAGTACCCCTTTGCATTTTGGGGATTCTTAACCTCGGTGTCAGCTTGTAACACCCTAATTTAGGGGCTAAATTTAGGAAATTATAAAGTGGTGAATTTAATTGGTATTTTTGGTAGAAATTGGGGATTAAATTATAAAATTTTAAAGTTGGCAGACTATTTTAAGAAGTGCAGGAAATTCAGTGGCTAAACTCATGGTTTATCCATTTTAATTATGAGTTGAATTATAAATCCCCTTTCCTTGCGCAGGTTCTCATATTTTCCAGTTTTCCCTTCTCCAACAACCCTCCTTTCAACTCCGATTTACTCGCCGTCCGACCTCCAATCGACGAACCAAAACCATCATCGAGCTCTCCGCCATTCAAAATTGTGAACCGAGCTTTGTAAGTGCCTTAAAATCGCTTAAAATAATTTTTAGGAATTTTTTCGGGAATTTATCGACACCGGGTTACTGTTCACGCACCGCACGCGCCACCCCCCGAGAGTGGGCATCTTCTGGGTGATAATTTAGTAATTAATATCTATTTGGGTGCTATTTGTGTAAAATTTGGGTGTTAGTTTAGTAAATATTTGCAGAATGTAGCTAATTTTGTAATTAATTTCTGTTAGGGTGATATTTGTGTATAATGGTCGAATGTTGACAGTTGACCGTTTGACCGGAGTTGACCATAGTTGACTAAAACTTTGACCGGCTTTGATCGGGCATTAAACGACCTTTGGCTTCGACCGAGTATACCTATCTTGACGTTTTTCGACGTTCCAAATCCGATTCCACAATCCGTTTTTTCAAAATTCGGACCCGAAGGCCTCAAAATTGCCAGTCAACCCCGTTGACTTTTATTTTGACCGAAAATTCCAAATTTTCAAAAAGTCATATTTTATGCTTTCGACCTTTTGAATCCGAAGTCCGTTTTTCCAAATTCGAACCCGATAAGCTATTTTTCACTGATTTATCATCTGATTCAATCCTTTTTTCAGAATTAAGCTCTGTTTTTATGTAATTTCTGTTGATATGGATCCGAGGAAATATTGGAAGATGATTTCAAGATCTAGGGCGTTCGAATGGAATTTAATGGTCGATCTGTATTGCACAAAAATCGAGGTAATACTTTACTACCTCTTTATGCTTTATGGAACATGTTGATATTGGTAAATGCATGAATAAGATAATGTTGGTCACTTTTGTAAAGTTGATTAATTTATACACTCGATATGAATGTGGTAGAAATTCTGTAACTGAATACGGATCGAATGACTAATATAATAGATTGAGGAATTGTTAGAATTAAATTACAAGTTTGTGATTGGTGATAAAGAAATCAGCTCTGGATTTGTAACTTATATTTTATATCATCAAAGGTTAAATGTTAAAGGTACTTGGATGGAAAATTATGAGAATACTCCGGTATGGTAAAATTATGAATATACCCTTATGTTGTAGGATGACAAGAATTATCCCTGGAAGTTGGTTAATAACTCTGAAAAGACATATTGATCCGATATAACTACTGATTTGCATAAGAAATGTTATTTTTACTTGGAAATTTTGGATAACCGGATTTTAATCCCAAGAGGGTTTATGCAAGATACTAAAAGTATGTTAAGTAATCATTTCAAGATCAGATAAGGTTTGGGAAAACAATTAATTATAGGATTTCCAAATTATATTATTTTCGTTAAGAGATAATACCGAAATTATCTGGTTACGAAATTACGAAAATACCATTGAGAGGTAAAAATAGTCCAAGTTAACTTTGAACGAGCAGGTAACCTGCGAATTTGTAACTAAACCAATAAATTATTGATTTAATGGTTGAGATCCTACTTTTGTATGGAAAATTCCTAATAATTTGTTAGTAATGTCTGAAAAGACTTTTAACCTGGAAATCTCCGAGATATGAGTAAATACCTGAAGAATAAATTATCGAGGGTGCTCTTTTGTCTGAATTGTTTGAAAGGTCTGGAATAAATGATAAGTTAGAATTAAATAATAAGATAGAATGGAAAGAAAGGATTGAAATACATTGAATCTGTAAGATGACCAAAATACTCATGTAATGTAAATGATTAAAGAATATCACAAAGCCAGGAAAGAATGGATATCCTCAAGCTTTGAAATGAATGGAAGAACATTGAGCATAAAAATATCCAAAATACCCTTATGACCAAGGATAAGTAAATGAATTGGATTCATTAAGGAATCCAAATAAACATGGATGTTGCATTGTTTTTTTTTTAAGTTATGGAACATAGTTTAAGTCGGTCGACCAACGTTAATGCTATGTCAGTACATGAATGTCATAAATATCACTTGAATGTTTGTTCGTCTTCTTAAATTGAGATTTATGATAATTATGGAAGTACTCAGCTCAGCTCAATGTTAGAGCGCATTCGATATTAAGAAGTGAATATTCGTGAGATAAATCAACCAAGAACACAAAGTAATGATTTTAATAAATGACCAAAGAGAACTAAGTGGAAGTACAACATGTATCCGAAACGCAGAAGCATCTGAATTACTCGGAAATACTCTGAAGTAACTGGGATATTGATTTGATTACTAAATGAACTGAGTAACTTTAATGATTGAGAATTTAGTAAGTGATTGAATGAGTCTGAGAACTCCAATGATATTGCATGATGTATGATTACTATGGTTTATGAACCAAGAATTAAATACGTTGACAATTCGTGATATTGTTGCCATGTGGATAGAAATAAAGATTATTTGGATTCTCTGTTGCTTCCTTTAGATGTATTCAATGATGATTTTGAAGATGACTTATAAACAAGAATTGTTGGTATTAAAGTGTGAATACCCTGGAAGGGCAATGAATTGACCAGTTGAAATTTTAGGATTTGTTGATTGTTCGAACGATTGACATGGATGGTAAGTGCCCTGAATATTCGTTTCTACTTTATTAGCTCAAATTACTCTGGTCATACTTGAACACTTTCCTGAGATATATGAATCATAGAGGGATTCGAAAATATAAACCTTAAATGTCTGATTAGATTAGTTATTAATCGATTCTCTTCAATATGACCTCGTTCTTGGAATCAGATCAAATTTCATAAGTTTTGTGTTATCCATACTGATAATTACAATGGCCTCTGAAATCACTTGAATTCTCTAGTGTGTTCCCTAAGTACTATTTAATTATTTTATCTGTTTTGAAATATGGTACACTAAAATCTATGGTTTACTGCTTATTGATACACCGACTTACTGGTGATGATTTATAGACTATGACTGATATATGATTATTGGTTTTCACTGATATATGATAACGATGATTACGGATTTATGGAATTTATGCTTACTGCATAAATTTTATTTTTAAAATATTGATTTTGGATGGATTGAATTACAGAGTATAACTTTGATCGAGCTGATAAACCTTACGGACCTAATGTGACTCATGGGTAGGCTCATGGGTCCCAAGATGCTCCATTAGGTTGGCTCCCTTTTGCTGTGTGCTTAGGGTAAGCCCTACGGACTTACGGACTTAAGGATACAGGCCTCAAAGCCTATCCTTAGGTTGGCTTCCTTTTCGATGTATGCTTAAGGTAAGCCCTATGGACGCAGTTCTGGGAACTGCGGCTGGTGTACAAGAGAATGATTTAAACTACGAGTTTCAAAAGTTAAACTTCATTATGATTTTATGAGATTTACTGAACTATCATTTGATTAGTGTACCTATTATGATTTTAACGTACTGATGGAACACACTAGACATCCTATTCGACCTCATGAAAACGTGACTGTAGGAAAGGTTTCTTATGAACTGAGATTCATGGCTTCTACTCGATGATTACTAATGGAAACCCAGATTATTCCGCAATTGGTATACGTTTGATTCAATAAGGAAATTATGACTTCCCATTTATATGCATGTCCTGTAGCATCATCTGGTAGTTCTGTATTACTGAGCTTTTCGAAGCTCATTCTATTACTCACCATTACAAGTTAAAAGATTATACCAATACAGCTATCAACATCAGTAAGGGAGTTCTTCCAGCGTTGCTTGCAGAGTATGGTACATGTGATTAGGGGGCATGTAATTGTATTTTGCTTTATATATGAGTCTGAAAATCTGTTTTATTTCGAATACTAATAAATTTTATTTTGTACTCATAAATGATTTTACTAGTTTACATGTTTTAAGAAAAGTTTTAAAATTTCTGCTATTTTTACGGTGTGTCGCTCTGGTGGCCCAAATGTGACACTCCAGATCGGATCGGGCTATCCACATCGATCTGATAGGGTTACATTTACTGGTATCAGAGCTATGGTTTGAGTCAAAAATTTTAAAGATAGATCGGTCGGTCGAATGTCAAAAGATGTCTGATCAGTTCATGCCCCTAGACTACAATCGTACCTCTCTGAATTGGAACTCCAGGGCTAAGTCCCTATCTGTAATGAGTAAACCAAAGTTTCTATCCGATAAGGCTATATTTGTACTAAAAAGAATACCAGTAATATCTATCTTAACGCTCTGAAGTACCTCACAAGCCATGTGAGAGTTGTTTATCTAAAAACAATTCTGACTCAACTCTGGAAATGAAATTTAGATATGCTACTGCTCTATGAGCATATTCTCATTACCAAGACTGAAATGATTACTCAAGGAAATTTTCGTTCGGATTCTTTTATTGAAATGATGGAGAATTCTGATGAGAATGTATACTCAGATGGTTAGGGATTAGTAGAGGACACATACTTTTGTAAAAGCTACTTGAAGATATGAAAGAACTGATGGAAGTTTTATTTCTGCAATTATGTGACATGAATGAATTTCGAGGATGAAATTCTTTTAAGGAGGGGAGAATTATAACACCCTAATTTAGGGGCTAAATTTAGGAAATTATAAAGTGGTGAATTTAATTGGTATTTTTGGAACAAATTGGGGATTAAATTATAAAATTTCAAAGTTGGCAGACCGTTTTAAGAAGTACAGGAAATTCAGTGGCTAAACTCATGGTTTACCCATTTTTATTATGAGTTGAATTATAAATCCCCTCCCCGTGCGCAGGTTATCATATTTTACAGTTTTCCCTTCTCCAACAACCCTCCTTTCAACTCCGATTTACTCGCCGTCTGACCTCCGATCGATGAACCGAAACCACCATCGTGTTCGTTGTCGATCGAGGAAAAAACCCCTCAAACCTTTTGTCGTGAATCATCGCCGTTCGTCGTTAATTTCAGTCGGAAGTATCATCGGTGATAATTCGATTTCCGTTGGTTTTTCTTCGATTCACGACGATTCAGTCATCCGTTTACGACACCTTCCGCACCATCGTGTTCCTTGCATCGTTCCGAGTCCACCGGTGTTCTCCGTTTCTCTGTCATCACCGGCGTGTGGAGGGGTAAGACCGTCAAAGTTTTTGACATTTCAGAATCGAGCTCTCCGTCGTTCAAAATTGTGAACCGAGCTTTGTTAGTGCCTTAAAATCGCTTAAAATAATTTTTAGGAATTTTTTCGGGAATTTATCGACAATGGGTTACTGTTCACGCGCCGCACGTGCCACCCCTGAGAGTGGACATCGTCTGGGTGATAATTTAGTAATTAATTTCTATTTTGGTGTTATTTGTGTAAAATTCGGGAGTTAGTTTAGTAAATATTTGCAGAATGTAGCTAATTTGGTAATTAATTTTTGTTAGGGTGATATTTGTGTAAAATGGTCGAATGTTGACAGTTGACCGTTTGACCGACGTTGACCACAGTTGACCAAAACTTTGACCGGCTTCGATCGGGCATTAAACGACCTTTGAATTCGACTGAGTATACCTATCCTGACGTTTTTCGACGTTCCAAATCCGATTCCACAGTCCGTTTTTTGAAATTCAGACCCGAAGGCCTCAAAATTGCCAGGCAAACCCGTTGACTTTTATTTTGACCGAAAATTTCAAATTTTCAAAAAGTCATATTTTATACTTTCGACGTTTTGAATCCGAATCTGAAGTCCGTTTCGCCAAATTCGAACCTGGTAAACTGTTTTTCACTGATTTATCATCCAATTCGATCCGTTTTTCAGAATTAAGCTCCGTTTTTAATGTAATTTCTGTTGATATGGATCCGAGGAAATATTGGAAGATGATTTCAAGATCTAGGGCGTTCGAATGGTATTTAATGATCGATCTTTATTGCACAAAAATCAAGGTAATACTTTACTACCTCTTTATGCTTTATGGAACATGTTGATATTGGTAAATGCATGAATAAGATAATGTTGGTCACTTTGTTGGAGTTGATTAATTTATACACTCAATATGAATGTGGTAGAAATTCTGTAACTGAATACGTATCGAATGACTAATATAATAGATTGAGGAATTGTTAGAATTAAATTACAAGTTTGTGATTGGTGATAAAGAAATCAGCTCTGGATTTGTAACTTATATTTTATATCATCAAAGGTTAAATGTTAAATGTACTTGGATGGAAAATTATGAGAATACTCCGGTATGGTAAAATTATAAAAATACCCTTATGTTGTAGGATGACAAGAATTGTCCCTGGAAGTTGGTTAATAACTCTGAAAAGACATATTGATTCGATATAACTACTGATGTGCATAAGAAATGTTAGTTTTACTTGGAAATTTTGGATAACCCGTTTTTAACCCTAAGAGGGTTTATGCAAGATACTAAAAGTCTGTTAAGTAATCATTTCAAGGTCAGAGAAGGTTCAAGAAAACAATTAATTATAGGATTTCCAAATTATATTATTTTCGTTAAGAGATAATACCGAAATTATCTGGTTATGAAATTACAAAAATACCCTTGAGAGGTAAAAATAGTCCAAGTTGACTCTGAACGAGCAGGTAACCTGAGAATTTGTAATTAAACCGATAAATTATTGATTTAATGGTTGAGATCCTACTTTTGTATGGAAAATTCCTAATAATTCGTTAGTAATGTCTGAAAAGACTTTTAACCTGGAAATCTCCGAGATATGAGTAAATACCTGAAGAATAAATTATCGAGGGTGCTCTTTTGTCTGAATTGTTTGAAAGGTCTGGAATAAATGATAAGTTGGAATTAAATAATAAGATAGAATGGAAAGAAATGATTGAAATACACTGAATATGTAAGATGACCAAAATACTCCTGTAATGGAAATGATTAAAGAATATCACAAAGCCAGGAATGAATTGATATCCTCAAGCTTTGAAATGAATGGAAGAACATTGAGCATAAAAATGTCCAAAATACCCTTATGACCAAGGATAAGTAAATGAATTGGATTCATTAAGGAATCCAAATAAACATGGATGTTGCATTGTTTTTTTTAAAAGTTATGGAACATAGTTTAAGTCGGTCGACCAACGTTAATGCTATGTCAGTACATGAATGACATAAATACCATTTGAATGTTTGTTCGTCTTCTCAAATTGGGATTTATGATAATTATAGAAGTACTCAGCTCAGCTCAACGTTAGAGCGCATTCGATATTAAGAAGTTCATATTCGTGAGATAAATCAACCACGAACACAAAATAATGATTTTAGTAAATGACCAAAGAGAACTAAGTGAAAGTACAACATGTATCCGAAACACATAAGCATCTGAATTACTCGAAAATACTCTGAAGTAACTGGGATATTGATTTGATTACTAAATGAACCGAGTAACTTTAATGACTGAGAATTTAGTAAGTGATTGAATGAGTCTGAGAACTCCAATGATATTGCATGATGTATGATTACTATGGTTTATGAACCAAGAATTAAATAAGTTGACAATTCGTGATATTGTTGCCATGTGGATAGAAATAAAGATTATTTGGATTCTCTGTTGCTTCCTTTAGATGTATTCATTGATGATTTTGAAGATGACTTATAAACAAGAATTGTTGGTATTAAAGTGTGAATACCCTGGAAGGGCAATGAATTGACCAGTTGAAATTTTAAGAGTTGTTGAGTGTTTGATCGATTGACATGGATGGTAAGTGCCCTGAATATTCGTTTCTACTTTATCAGCTCAAATTACTCTGGTCATACTTGAACACTTTCCTGAGATATATATGAATCATAGAGGGATTTGAAAATATAAACCTTAAATGTCTGATTAGATTAGTTATTAATCGATTCTCTTCAATATGACCTCATTCCTGGAATCAAATCAAATTTCATAAGTTTCGTGTTATCCATACTGATAATTACAATGGCCTCTGAAAACACTTAGATTCTCTAGTGTGTTCCCTAAGTACTATTTAATTGTTTTATCTGTTTTGAAATATGGTACACTGAAATCTATGGTTTACTACTTATTGATACACCGACTTACTGGTGATGATTTATAGACTATGACTGATATATGATTATTGGTTTTCACTGATATATGATAACGATGATTACAGATTTATGGAATTTATGCTTACTGCATAAATTTTATTTTTTGAAATACTGATTTTGGATGGATTGAATTACAGAGTATAACTTTGATCAAGTTGATAAACCTTACGGAACTAATGTGACTCTTGGGTAGTCTCACGAGCCCCAAGATGCTCCATTAGGTTGGCTCCCTTTTGCTGTGTGCTTAGGGTAAGCCCTACGGACTTAAGGATACAGGCCCCAAAGCCTATCCTTAGGCTGGCTTCCTTTTCGCTGTATGCTTAAGGTAAGCCTTATGGACGCAGTTCTGGGAACTACGACTGGTGTACAAGAGAATGGTTTAAACTACGAGTTTCAAAAGTTAAACTTCATTATGATTTTATGAGATTTACTGAACTATCATTTGATTAGTGTACCTATTATGATTTTATCGTACTGATGGAACACACTAGACATCTTATTCGACCTCATGAAAATGTGACTGTATGAAAGATTTCTTATGAACTGAGATTCATGGCTTCTGCTCGATGAACTACTAATGGAAACCCCGATTATTTTGCAATTGGTATACGTTTGATTCAATAAGGAAATTATGACTTCCCATTTATATGCATGTCCTGTAGCATCATCTGGTAGTTCTGTATCTCTGAGGTTTTCGAAGCTCACTCTATTACTGACCATTACAGGTTAAAAGATTGTACCAGTACAACTATCAACATCAGTAAGGGAGTTCTTTCGGTGTTGCTTGCAGAGTATGATACATGTGATTAGGGGGGATGTAATTGTATTTTGCTTTATATATGAGTCTGAAAATCTATTTTATTTCGAATAGTGATAAATTTTATTTTGTACTCATAAATGATTTTATGAGTTTACATGTTTTAAGAAAAGTTTTAAAATTTCCGCTATTTTTACAGTGGGTCGCTCAAGTGGCCCAAATGTGACACTCCAGATCGGATCGGGCTATCCACATCGGTCTGAGAGGGTTACACAGCTGGTTCGAATCGAACCTCCCGATATCTCCCATTGCACCAACTTACGTCGCAAATCCAACGCCGATCGTCCTCCAAACCAACCGATGAGGACCCTATACCACCCTAACGAGCCTAGACGCCTCTATTTAAATATCTAAATTATCCCTCATCTCTCGGTTAAAAACCACTGACGAACACCACCGCCATCAAAATTGAACGAGACCTTAGACCTTCCTACCTTCTAACCACTTACGACGACGAAATCTCGATTACCTCCAATCAGTAACGAAACCACCTAACTAAACAGGTAGTGTAGATCCTTTCGCTATGCTTATTTTAATTTTATTTAGAAAAATATTTATTAACTTTAACTCCTTTTCATCGATAAGGGAACCAAAACGGCGATGAAACGGAGTCAACGAGACTCCATACACGTTCGCACAACACAAGTAAATATCTAATCCATATCTATTTTCTATTTATTTCGAAACGCCAACGTATACACAACATGCTAGGAATTTAAGAATGAACTGGAAAATACCTCAAATCACTACCATTTATTTCTGTTTATTCGAAAAAACATGAAAGGATGAAGACCCTTTTTTTACATTACTTAGTTACTTGCTATTGAGAGCAGAACACTCCTCCCCTTGTTTACAATTTTTTTTTTTTTCTCCTTCTTACCCTAATGATTGCCTCCATATTTATTGTTGCTTTGAATCCACCATTTTCCTTCGATTAGTGCTGAAGCAGATATGTTTAACCCCGTAATTTTTAGGATTTATTTTTATTTCAAAGGTTTAGGTAAAGGTTTGTTGAAAATCTTTGACTTTGGTGGCTGATTTGTTTGTTGATTTTGCTTATGTTTTGCTGTTATATCAGCTTCAATGATGGCATGATTGGCGCAAGTATGGGTCTTGCTCGGTGGGTGATAGCAGCACGTGGGAGGCATGGGCTTGGTGATGACTTAAACCGTGCTCCAGCTGCATTTGTAATTGATTTGTATACGGGCTTGAGCTTTAGGCCTACATAAAATGTAATTTGTATTAATAATAATAATAATAATAATATAATTTTAATACAATATTTATAACTCGGACAAAAATGTGTGTCTACAATTAATATATATATATATGTGAAAAAATTTCTTTCAATTTATCAAAATTTATTACTATTGTATAGCATGCAATAATCATTTTATAACTATTTGATAAATTTAATAATCGTCTTATAACTTTCAAAACTTCAATAATAAAAAAAATTATCTTTTTCTTAGTTTAGTAAATGTTTGTATACTTTATTTTTTTATAAAAGAAACAAGAAAAGTAAAATAAATAAATAAGATCTACCATTATATAGATTCAATCCAATATTAGGAATTTAACATTTAAATATTCTTAAAATAAAAATAAATTATAAAATTTATTTAGGGATGGGCAAGGGGTAAGTCGGGTCAAATTTTTTGTCATCCTGATCCCGACCCAAAAATATAGAACTTATACCCGACTCTATTATGCCTTGATAATTTTTAGTTTTTCTCCATCTCTAACCCCATTCTACCTTGATAATTTTTAGTTTATCTCCCATCTCCAACCCCTCTTGACCAACCCCCAAATTGACCCAAACTAAATATGTTACTGTTTAAAATATTATATTTTATAATATTTACTATACTTTTAATAATTAAATAATATATTTAAACACTATTAAAAGATACACAAATTTATAACATTTTGGATTACATTAAAAACACTTACATCACAAAAGTTTAAAACTTATAACCAACAAATATTACTATCTAAAATATAATAATTTTTTATGACAATCGATGTTGATAACTTTATAAGAACGATTTATATTTTAGAATTTCTTTAAAAAACAAATGCAAATCCCCATAATAAACAAGTCAAGTTGGACGTTTGGTTAAAAGTTGAGGATTTGTTTACCAAAGTTAATGCCCTCCTTTACTTTTCGTACAAACGGACGTCACCCGAAGCCGGTGTCAACTTCTTGAGTATGACTCAGTCATGTTGATTTATTCTTTTTTATTTAATGAAATACTTTTTTTAAATTAAAATTTTTAAATACATATAAATATATATATAGAAACTTTTTATGACAATCTTAAGAATAATACCAAGAGATGACATGTTTAATAAATTTAAAAATAATTATAAGAAGTTAATAAAGTTTGTTTAAGTGGTAAGTAATTTTATGTCGCTTAAACATATATCGAGTTCAAGACTTTATAAACATAAAAAATTCTCGTTAGGAGACTTATCTACCAAAACTAAATATGTAACACGAATTAATTCAAATTAATTATAATAAAACTCTGAAGAACCTAGAAGGCAACCAAAAAAATAGTTTACCTAATCGCGTGGGATATGATGACAAATAAAAATTGTCTATCATATTTAATAAATGATAAATTTATATATTAATTAAATATTTCAGATTATATAAATAAAAATTACACATAGACATTTTAATGGAAATAATTATTAATGTTATCAATTTGAAATACTAATAATATTATAAAAATAGATTATTAAAATAAAATAGAAAGTTTAAATTTTAAAATTCAGCATAGTGAATGAACTAAAGACAATAATTAGATGCAAAGAATATGGCAAAGTACTTTGAAAAGTTCTTATACTTGTACTTTTCGTCTTTGTTCTAGAAAGGAATTAAAATTAGCTGAATTTGATAGAATTTATTACCCAAATATTTTTTTTAATATCAAATAGCGGTTATAAGTTAATATATATTTATAATGAATGATAGGTTTAGAAATATTTTTTAAATAAGTAAATATGTATTAATAATATAATTTTTTTTGTATGAATAGACAAAAATAAAATTTCACGATAGATACCATAAGTAAAATAAATAACTAACATAAATAAATTCGAATTTTAAAGTGAACACATACCCACTCTGTAGTACGCGTACGTTCTCCATTGTGCATAATCTATTTTAATCATTAATAAAATACTTAAACCTTACAAATAGAGTTGCTCGAATTTAGAACATAAATAAAAAATAATAATATTTTTGAATTGGTCCTTCATATAATTCAAAGATAAGAGTAATGTATAATATAAAATATTAAGCAATGATTTAGATAGTTTTATTATTTTAAACGGAGGATCTCTAGGTCTTGCAGATTAAGATATGCGACTACGATAACGGTAATAATCAGATTCGTAGTATTTTATTTAAAAAAATTATTTCGTCACTTAATTTTTAGTGTTTTTAATTTAGTTTGAATTTCGGCCCTTAAATTGATGTGGATCGGATAAATTTGATATTGACAACAGCCTTTCATTATTTAAATGTGTTGTTTTGTTGGGTATTTGAATATTTAAACATGTTGGGGTCCTTACTTGATTTATGCCATAGGTAACATTTTTGTTGTAAAGCATGTGTTTTTATAATGCTAGATGACCCTAAATAATTTGTTTACGCTTTAGAACATGATTTAGGATTAAACTAGAGTGTGAGAGGATTTTTGAGTGGTTCTCGATCCTTATTATGAGGTTTTTGGGTTGTAGTATCGATATTGTTCATACGCTATCAATACTATATGAAGATGAAGAAATATAGGTAAAATACAATGATAACACTGATACTTTTCATGTAGTATCAATACTACTCATTTCAAAGCATTATTTGGCATCGATACTCCTAGCTTGGTATCGATACCAGTGAGAGTATCGATACTCTAGTACATATACTCCCCATTGAGTACCTATGCTCTCTATGAAATATCTATACTACCTAATTGAGTATCATAGTCTTTAACATTAGATTATTAGAAACATCTCTCATTGCAACCGAATGTTTATGGTACAAATAAGCTTAAAAAGGGGTCATAATTTATGAAATGGCCCAAATACCCATAAGTATATAAATTACATAAATACCCTTGGTAGGTAAGAAACTTTAAAAATACCCCTAAATGGATACATAAAGAACAATTATGAACGATGAATTGTTACGAAGAATATGCCTATAAACGAGATGGTGTACCATACAAATAATGTGTTGTGTACTATATGAATATCGATAAAGTGATAACGTGTAAGTTATCTTTCTAGTTTAAGGATGAATTGAGGAAAAGTGTGATGGGAGCGAATATAGAGTTTCTAATAAATAATCAGCTTCGAATCAAGTATCGAGCTATTAAAAAATATACCACGCGGATAATGATGATATTACTTGCCTTAATGGTATAAATCACTAAAAGACATCTTTAAAGACATAAATGACAAAAATACCCTTATCGACACTCGTTTTGTCCGGATCGAAACCATTTTATTATTATTGATATTATTATTTCTTTTTTTATTTATATTTTTCTTTTTATTATTTTTGCAGGCCAAGTATAATTCAAGCCCATATCCAAGCCTGATAGAACATCAATCGGTCTAAACAGTGAGCCCAACAACTGGCCTAAATAGTGAGCCCAACAGCTGGCCCAAATTACAATCCAAACTAAACCAAATCTCCAAACCCAATAAAAGACCATGTAAGGAACCAACATATCTAGGGTTTTCTTATGTTCTAGCGAGCCGCATCATCTTCGCCATTAGATTTGGACTAGATCAAACGACCCAGATTAATCACTTACTAGGGTTTTACCCTTAGCTCCAGCCACTACTCATCATGGATCGTCCTATCTAGACCCTATCTAACAGTTCAGATCAAGAAAATTAAGGTTTCAACCTATTACAATAGAGTCATCGCTTCTACCGTCGCTCTGGCCACCCAACAGCCGTCGTTCAACCACCAATGTCATTATCTCTCTACCAAGCTTCACCAAACAAGCAAGAAGGGAAAATAAAAATAAACAACAAAAACGAAATCATTCCCCTACCTGTTAACCCTCACCTGTGACCTCCATCATTACTATTACTAACCGTGAAAGACAACATGCCACATCAGTTCATCCAAATCAACAAGCCAGACAAAAGAAAAATGATGATAAAAATGTAACTTTTTTTGGGTTATAAAAAGCTCTGGTTTTCACTGTAATAGGGTTGATTTTTTTGAATTCCCAAAAAGTTATCAAAAGCAATATAGAGGTATTCTTTTACCTCAACTTTTCGATCAAAGAAAGCCTCGCATGCATTATTTTTTTTTCTTTTTTCGAAATGAAATAGTAAAAAAGGAAGATATGAGGGTTAGAGTTTTACCTTAGTGATTCGAGCTTCCCATCAGATCAAAGATCTTCACCGAAGTAGAGCCTCGTAGGTAGGGAGTTAAATAGTCAGTTCTGTCTAGGGATTAGGTATCTTGAGTGTTGGTTTTAGCCTCATTTTATGGTTAGATTAGGAAAGGCTTGGGCTTAGTCTAGATGTAGGTTTTGGGTTCAACCGACCACCGTTGATGATGGTCAGAGAGGTGAATGTCACCGATTTATGGTATCAGGGCTTCCTAGTGGTTTGGTGAGATTAGAGAGCTTTGAACCTCTCGGTCTAGGAGGAAAAAAGAAGAGTTTGAGAGAATGAGGCGGCCATGTTTGCTAAAAATAATTAGGTTTAGTTTAGGGTTTTTAGGGCTTTTAAATAAATCTTTATAGGTTAATTATTTTTTAGCCACCGAAGTTTAGGATAAAATTACGCTTAGGTCCCCCTAAGTTAGCCGCGTTTTTGCAAGTTGGTTACTTGTAGGGACCAAAGTTATTATTTACCCATGTTCATGCCTGTTATGTATATTTTGGGATATTTTCTGTTTAATCCCCCTTTTTTATGCGTGTTTTTGCATTTTGGTCATATGTAGTGATGATTTATTTTAATTTTAATATTTATGGACTGATTTAGTAATTTACACATTTTTCTTTAAAAACATGTTTTATGCTAGTAAAAAAGGAATAATTATGAAATAGTCCCTATAGTTTCAACATGTTTTATATTTCGATCTATAATATGTTTTAACAAGTTCACTAATTGAGAGGCAAGGTACTCACCGATTGAAAAGTTGTGTTGTGCTTTAGTTTGGACTACTCGAAGGCTCATGCAATATATGCTATATCACACTACTTGGTTGATCTCTAAACTTGACCCTCTGAAATATCTAATGGGTGTACATGTTTTATCCGGAAGATTGGCTCATTGGCAGATTTTATTGTCTGAGTTTGACATCCAATATGTGAGCCAAAAAACAGTTAAAGGGAGTGCTATAGCAGATTTCATTGCAAGAAGGGCTTCTGAAGAATATGAACCGCTGAACTTCCATTTCCCATACGAAGATTTGATGGCTATTTCAGCTGAAGAAGCAGTTACTTCTGTTATTGAACATTGTAAATTGAACTTTGATGGTACTTCAAATGCCTTGGGGCATAAGATTGGGGTAATTTTGCTCTCACCTAGTAGAGAACATTATCCTTTCACCAGTCGGTTGAATTTTGATTGCACAAACGATATGACTGAGTATGAAGCGTGTATTTTGGGTCTCAGAGCTGTTATTGAGCGTAAAGTAAAAACACTCAAAGTGTATGGGATTTAGCTCTAGTAATTTATCAACTTAGATGTGAATGGGAAATGAAAGATCCCAAGTTGGTAGAATATCGTAAGTTGGTCCTGGAGCTTATCAAAGAATTTGAATAAGTGACATTCCATTACCTCCCTAGAGAAGAGAATCAAATAGTGGAAGCTCTAGCCACTTTGGCAACAGCCTTTAAAGTAAATGAACATTCAAATATGATGCATATTGAGATGCAAGCTTATGAGTATCCAGCTCATTGCTATAGAATAGAAGAGGAAGAAGATGAAAATCCATGGTATTATGATATCTTGCAATACATCAGATATTAAAGTTATCCTGAACAGGCAACTGAGAATGACAAAATAACTATTAGGAGGATGGTTGCATGATAAGTGCTTGATGGTGAGATCTTCTACAAGAAAAGTCATGATAAGGTTTTGTTGAGATGTATGGATGCCAAAGAAGCCAAAACTATCATTGAAAAAGTGCATGAGGGAGTATGTGATACTCATGCCAATGGACATGCAATGGCTAGACAAATTAATGAGATTAGGGTATTATTGGTCAACGATGGAAATAAATTGTATCAATTATGCCAGAAAATGTCACAAATGCCAGATTTATGGAGACAAGCTCCATACCCCTCTTCATCCATTGCACGTGATGACTGCTCCGTGGCCATTCTCTATATGGGGCATGGATGTCATTGGACAAATTTAGCCCAAAGCTTCAAATGATCATCGTTTTGTTTTGGTGGCAATAGACTACTTCACTAAAATGGGTAGAAGTAACTTCTTATGAAAATGTCACTCAGTCAACAATCTACAAGTTCTTAAAGAAATAAATTATTTGTCGATATGGGTTGCCAAAAAGAATCGTCACTGACAATGCCATGAATTTAAACAATAAGATAAAAGAATCAGTATGTAAGCAGTTCAAGATAAAACATCATAATTCCACCACTTATCGCCCGAAGATGAATAAGGCAGTAGAGACAACCAATAAAAACAACAAGAGGCTTCTAGAGAAAATGAATAAGACTTATAAAGACTGTCATGAGAAGTTACAATTTTCTCTGTTTGCCTATCGAACTTCAGTAAGTACATCAACTAGGGCAACTTCATTTTATTTAGCCTATGGGATCGAAGCTGTGTTGCCCATCGAGGTAGAAATTTTGTCACTTCGAGTGTTATCAGATGTAATACCCCAAATTTTGACTAGTGACTATAATGTAAGTTTTGAAAGTTTAGTGGATGAAGTATAAACTTTGAAAAGTTTAGGGATTTAAAATTATAATTCTTAAAAATTATATATTTTAACATGTAAATGAATAGTTTGGATTAAAACAAAGATTTTAGTGGGAATCAGATTTTTGGTACGGGATTTGTGTTAAAAGCTATAAAGCGGTAAAGTTCGATATTAAAATCAGATAATCGGATCGAACCGAAATTTTACGAAAATTTGAAGGATGTTAGAAAATGGTTGAAATATTATTTTCATATTTCATATCAGAGAAAATTTGCTCAGAACAATGCAATTTTTTTCATATTTGACTTAACGGTGGAATTTTAGTGACTAAAATGCAATTTTTGAAAATTGCATGGCCAAATTCGAAAGTCAAAGCCAAGTTGATTCATATTTGACCAAGGAATATCTTAATTGAAGATAATACAATGACATTTGGTAATTTTCAAGATTTATTAAGGGTATTTTTGAGATTTTTCATTAATTGAATATTAAATTCAATTAATTAAAAATTGCCATGTGTTTTATCTTTTAAATGCTAGAATATTTAAGAAAATTCAGCCATTTTCAACATTCAACGTCTTCAAGGCTGAAAATCCAAGTTCTCCAAGGTAAGGATTTTTATTTGGATTTTTGAAGCAATATACTTGATTTTTGAGTCTAGCTATTTGATAGAGAATTAATCTACATTAAATTCTCTATCATTTGGTACCAAAATTTCATGGTGAAGATGATTATGTGATGAGATTTTATGATTTGGGGTTATGAAGAATTAAGTGATTTTAAAGAATTGGTTGTAAGAATTGATGAAGAACCTAAGGATGAAGTTAATGAAAACAGTTTAGATTTTGATTATGGCAGTGAGTTTGAAAATTCACCAGAACTTATATAAAAATGATTTGGAGGATATTTTTATATATTTGTGTTTTTATATCAATATATTTTTGTTTAAAACAATTTGGGATCAATTACAAGGTATATACAAAAAGATATTAATTTTTATCCGAGGAAAGGTCAGAAAAACGGGCAGTAGATTCTGCACAAAACAGATTTTGTTGGTCAACTTTGAAAATTCACCATAAATTGTAAAGAATGAATTAGAAGAATTTATTTATATGGATAGATTCTTATTCAAGTCTAGTTTTCATCGGAAGAACCAGAATTAGATTTCAGTGTGTATATAAATACAGAATACTGATTCTTTAAAGGTACTGCGAGTTATCTAAATATGGAAATTTTAGAATTTAAGTGGAAATGGATTAGAAGCTAAAGAGTAATGTTTAAATGTTTGAATATATTTTTGGATGCTTGGAATTGAAGTTAACTGGTAAGAGACCATTTTGAATAAATTGGAAATATGTAGAAGAATTCTAAAAGAATTCATTTTAATGGTTAGATAGTGGAATTCGAAAGGTTCTAAAACTTTGGGGACTTGTTTGCAAGTTTTTAAATGAAGAAGTATTATTTGAGTAAATTATTGAATGCTGGAAAATTTATTGGTATGCTGAATTTTGAATTAAATATTGAGTTGAGGTTGAATTACAAATTTATAAAGTTAAGTGTTGAAAATCGAAAATTTAGGAAAGTTTGGGTTGAAATTTATAATGTTTTGAATATTGTAGAATTGATTTGGGTATTTTATTCAAGTGCTGGAATTTTAGTAATTAATGTACAATTATCATAATGGTGAAGACCATTATGAATTAAATGGAAAGGTTGAGGTGAATTCTAAAAAGAATTCACAAATTGTGGCTTATTTGTGTAATCTAGCAAAGATGAAGGGTTAAAGATAAAAATAAATATTCATGGATTTAGAAGAGTATTTCAAAAGTTGGAAATTATAATAGAAATATGATTTAGTTTGATATCGATTTTTATTTTATAGATTTTTGAATATTTAGTAAGATACTAATATATAGTTCGAACAATTGTTGTGTTATAATTTGGTATTGTCACACCACAACAAATCTAGCAATCTGAACGATTCGAAAGGAAATGACAAAGCTCGTGACTAGGATTATTATATACAAGTTCTGTAGTGAGGTAAAGGTGAGTCTAATTTATTATTTTATTATTTTGATCGAGGACGACTTGTGATAAGTCAACCTCACCTTGTTTATTTCAAAGATATGAATTATGTTTTGATTATTGAATTATATCCATAATATTTTTAATAAGTTTAATGGATGATTTCGGGTATGAATTGCCCATGTCACATTTTACGAATGTGAATTAAATATATTTTTGATTCTAATATGATTTTTATCAAATGATTACGAAATGAACTAAAAAGCCCATTGTATATTATATGGAGAGTCATAGGTACAATTGGCATGCCATGAGATGAAGTGATTATCTGTTCTGATTTTGATATATTGTGGTGTACTGGAGTGTACACTAATATATATATTATGATATGAATACACTTTGTGTGCATATTGTTATTTCCGATGTGATAGCACTGTGTGTGCTTATCTGTTCCGATTTGGATGATGGCACTGCGATCTATATTGCGCACACTCGTCTGACTCACGTACCTTATATTCTCTTAAAATATACTTTGGGTTATAAAAAATGAAATACGAAAGTTCTGAAAAGTGTTTGATTACAAAAGAATATGGACTGATTATTCTGTCTGATATGATTTATTGTGATTTTGTGAAAATCATCAGATGATTCTTTTCAGGTTTCTGATAAAGTCCAACATGAGATATCCGATTTGAAATTCTAAAAGTTTGTTTATTTTATTTTTATAAATTTATAAATATTTTGATACTTTATTTATTTGTTCTCACCTTTAGTATTACTGTCTCACTAAGTTATACTTAGCGCGTGATGATTTTCATGCGTAGGGTCTGATTGAGATACGAACATTTTATGAGGAGCCTTTCAAGCATCATGTGCAGACCATCTATAATACCAGTATCAGTAAGACATCGTTAAAGTTTATTTTGACTAGTAGTGACATGTATATTTATGTTATCAGTTTGCTTTATCAGTTTTGACTAAATGGTTGGTAATAGTAAATTAAGACTGTTTAATTTGACTAGATTAGCTTATCAATATTTTAATATGCCTAAAATTCTATAGTAAATAAAATAGTATGTTTTAAATGGTATGGAAATTCAAGTAGATAAAACTAGTTGATAAAAGGTTGAAACTATGAATGTTTAAAATAAATTAAGTAACTGTGAATAGTATTTGTTAGTTAGATTGATGTGACATCTATGGCTTGTATTCTTAAATGTTTACGGGCTATGAGTGTTACATTTATTGGTATCAGAGCTATAAGTTTAGCCGATTCTCAGTCTAAACCGAGCCTATATTATATCAGAAATATGTACATGCCACTAGGATGTTGAAATTACTGATATGGTATGGTATGATGATTTTATTTATGATGATGCTACTTACTAAAGTAAATTTATGATTGTATTTATATGTCAGGTTCGGAAGGTATAAGACAATCCACCGAACAAGAGGAAATAGTAACAAGGTAGAGTATGTACCTCAACGATAGGGAACACATATACATCAGGGAGTGTTGACTCCAGATCAGGGAACATTTTACAAGCTCTAGGGGCTATCATGGCTCGATACCAGCTAGCTGCAACACCTTCCTTTCCTCTACATCCACCTCCTCCTTTAGTTCAGAGAATATCGGTTTTGAAAGAATTAAAAAGTTTAGTAGCTGCAGAATTTAAAGGAGAAGCAAACTAAGGCCCATTAGTGGTAGATATGTGGTTAAATTATGTGAAAAATAATGTTGGATAATCTTCACTGTTCTGATGATGAAAGATTGAATGGAGTAATTTCATTGTTACGAGGACAAGTTTGTATATGGTGGACGAACGTGATAACACATGTTCATCCAGATTAGATCTCTTGGTGGTTTATCCTAGAAGTATTTAGAAGAAATATACCAGTGAGTTGTTTATTATCCAGATAAAGCATGATTTCTTTAATTTGATTCAAGTTGGTAAATATATATACGAGCATAAATGTGAGTTTAATAAACTTTCTCGATATGCCTCAAAGATGGTTCTCATTAAAAGAGACATATGTCAGAAATTTATTTGAGGCCTCCACCGTAGACTTAGGAAACTACTGTTGACTGTAAATTTGACCACTTTTCAGGAAGTGGTGAATAAAGAAAATGATTTGAAAATGGCACAAAATGAGAGTTATATTATAGTGCGGAGATGACAAGCTAAAAGATCAGGAGAGTCATCCTCATTTTAGTCTAAAAGAGGTCGAGGTGTTCGGTTATTGGTACCAAAATAAATATGAAAGTGGTACTTTCTATCTTTATGATGAACTTATATTTGTTTTGATTGATCCGGGTTCTACGCATTCCTATTATGTTAATTCGTAATTAGTTAAGAATAAGAATATTTCGTTAGAACCCATCAATAGTGATATGATAGCTATAAATCCACTAGGTCATAGTGCTAGAGTTACACGGATTAGTAGAAATTGTTCGATAAAGATTCAACGGGTTGTATTCCCAAAGAATCTTTTGGAGTTACCATTTGACGAGTTTGAGATTATATTAAGCATGGATGGGTCTCGGCATTATGGTTAGAATTGATTGTCGCATGAAGCGATTATTTATAAAGCATGTAAAGGGTACCGAGATAATAGTAACTGGAGAAAAGGCGAAATCTTTTCCCAATGTGATATTAGCAGTGACAACAATGACAATGATGGAAAAAATTGTATAGTTTTCTTAGCAATTGTGATTGATACCCGAACATCTAAAATTCAATTGGAGGATATTCCGATAGTTTGAGAATTTCCATATGTATTTCCTGATGAATTACCCGGATTATCTCTTGATCGAGAAGTAGAGTTTAAAATTGATATTTTCCCGGGCACTGCACCTATTTCAATGGCTCCGTACAGGATGGCTCCAACATAATTAAGAGAATTAAAGGCCCAATTTTAGGAGCAACTTGATCGAGGTTTTTTTAGACCGAGTGTATCTCTGTGGAGTGCACTAGTACTTTTTGTTAAAAAAGAAAGATAGATAGATGAGATTATGTATAGAATATTGTAAACTGAATAAGATGATAGTAAAGAACAAATATCGTCTTCTGAGGATCGATGACCTATTTGATCAACTCATGAGTGCTTTAGTATTTTCAAAAAATTGATATTCGATCAGGGTATTATCAGCTAAAGATAAAAGAGGAAGATATTCCAAACACAACTTTCAAATCTCGATATGGTCATTATGAGTTTGTTGTGATGCCGTTTGGATTGACCAATGCTCCAGCAGCATTTATGGATTTGATGAATCAAGTATTTCAGCTGTATTTGGATCAATTTGTGGTTTTGTTCATTGATGATATTTTGGTGTATTCTAAGACTAAGGAGAAACATAACACACATCTCCGTATCATACTACAGACGTTGCAAGATAAAAATTATATGCTAAATTGTCAAAATATGAATTTTGGCTGTTAGAGGTCGTTTTTTCCAGGCCACGTGATTTCAACAGAAGGAATTAGAATAGATTCCAAGAAAGTGCAAGCGATAGTGAAGTGGAAACCTCCGCAAAATGTTTCAGAAGTCCGAAGTTTCTTGGGGGTTAGCTGGATATTATCAAAGATTTGTGAAGATTTTTTTTATAATTGCATCTCCACTTACTAACTTACTCCGAAAGGATATATCATTTGTCTGGACCGAAAAGTGTCAAGAAAGCTTTGATATGTTTAAAAAGATTTTGACACAGGCCCCAATATTAGTGCAGCCAGAGTGAGGAAAGGATTATGTGAACTACAGCGATGCGTCCCATAATGGTTTGGGATATGTTCTAATGCAAGAAGGTAAAGTGGTAGCCTATGCTTCAAGGCAGTTAAAAGCACAATAACAGAATTATCCAAAACATGATTTGGAGTTAGCAGCTGTAGGTTTACTCTGAAGATATGGCGCCACTACTATGGTG
Source organism: Hibiscus syriacus (assembly GCF_006381635.1). NCBI lineage: Eukaryota > Viridiplantae > Streptophyta > Magnoliopsida > Malvales > Malvaceae > Hibiscus > Hibiscus syriacus. The sequence continues at coordinate 2,036,726 of NW_024063145.1, read as the reverse complement.
AGCGAAACTACATTTGTACAGATCATAAGAGTTTAAAATATTTGTTCACTCAAAAGGAATTAAATCTAAGGCAAAGAAGATGGATTGAGATTCTCAAGGACTATGATGTCATTATTGATTTCCATTCGGGAAAGGCTAATGTGATAGCTGATGCACTTAGCCGAAAAATCTTTGTTGCTATGAAAGTGTTAGATGATTATCAATGAAAATGGTGTTGTAATTATAGAATGAGATTGAGACTGCCTTATTGGATCGAATTAAGGATCCACAGAATAAAGATAAGAAGTGTTAGATAAAATAGAAAAGCGAATAAAAAAGAAATGAAAGATTTGAAATTAAGTATGATGGATGTTTGTATTATCATAATCGAATTTGCATACCAGATGACGAAGAACTAAAAAGATCTTTCTGAAGTTCATTATAGTTATTTGACTAGCATCCAGGAAGAAATAAATGTATCAAGATTTGAAGAGTCGATATTGGGGGTAGGAATGAAAAGAGCTATCATGAGTTTTTTAAATGTCTAACCTTTCAACAGCTAAAAAACATCAAGTACCTTCAGGTTATTGCAACATCTATTCCTTAATGGAAATGGAACGAGTTACCATGGATTTCGTAAAGGTTTGCCTCTGAGACTCAGCTAGAAAGATTCGATTTGGATGATCATAGATAGATTGACCAGACAACACTTTATTTCCGTTCGAGATGATTATTCTATGGAAAGTATGTTGAGTTATATATAAAAAATAATAAACTTCATGATTTCCTATTCCGATAGTTTCAAATAGAGATGAGATTTACTTCGAATTTGAAAGTCTTTGCATAAAGCATTGAGAAAAACTAAATTTAGCACGGCTTATCATCCACAATAGATGGTCAATCTGAGCGAACTATTCAATACTTGAAAACATGTTAAGGGTGTGTTATTGATTTCAAAAGATCATGGGAAAAGTATTTGCCTTTATCAGAGTCTGATTATAACAACAACTATCAATCAAATATTAAAATGGCTCGTTTAGAAGCACCTATGGAAGAAAATGTCGAACGCCACTGAATTAATATGAACTATAAGATTGAGATATGATTGGTCCAGATGATTAAGAGGTGGAAGACAAAGTGAAAGTGATCCAAGATAATCTCAGATAGTTGTTGATTTACAAAAATCTTATGTTGATTTAAAAAGAAAAGAGATTGAATATCAAGTAGATGATAAGGTATTCTTAAAGTGTCACATTGGAAAAAAAATCTGAGATTTGGACGGAAAGGGAAATTTAGTCCAAGATTTATCGGGCCAAACGAGATTGTAAAGAGAGTTGACTAGTAGCTTAAGCTGGCGTTACCTCCAGAGATGGACAAGATTCATAATGTATTTCATGTATCGATGCTTCGAAGATATCGATTAGATCCTTCACATGTGATTGCATGAGGAAATTGAGATTCCATTGGTAAAAGTTCTTTGGCGGAATCATAAAGCTAAGGAAACAACTTGGGTATGAAGAAAAAAATTCCTCATATGTTTAATGCAGGTATGTAAATACATATGCAAAATTCAAGGATGAAATTTATTTAAGGGGGAGAAATTGTAATACCCCAAATTTTGACCAGTGACTAAAATATAAGTTTTGAAAGTTTAGTGGCTAAAGTATAAACTTTGAAAAGTTTAGGGATCGAAATTGTAATTCATAAAAATTATATATTTTAGCCCGTAAATGAATAGTTTGGATTAAAACAGATATTTTAGTGGGAATCAGATTTTTGGTACGAGATTTGTGTTAAAAGCTATAAAACGGTAAAGTTCGATATTAAAATCATATAATCAGATCGAACAAAAATTTTACAAAAATTTGAAGGATGTTAGAAAATGGTTGAAATATTATTTTCATATTTCATATCAGAAAAAATTTGCTCAAAACAGTGCAATTTTTCAGATTTGACTGAACAGTGGAATTTTAGTGACTAAAATGCAATTTTTGAAAATTGCATGGCCAAATTCGGAAGTCAAAGCCAAGTGGTTCATCTTTGACCAAGGAATATCTTAATTGAAGATAATACATTGACTTTTGGTAATTTTCAAGATTTATTAAGGGTATTTTTGAGATTTTTCATTAATTGAATATTAAATTCAATTAATTAGAAATTGCCATGTGTTTTATCTTTTAAACGCTAGAATATTCAGGACAATTCAGCCCATTTTCAACATTCAACGTCTTCAAGGCTGAAACAAGTTCTCCAAGGTAAGGATTTTTTTGGATTTTTGAAGCTATATACTTGATTTTTGAGTTTAGCTATTAGATAGAGAATTAATCTACATTAAATTCTCTATCATTTGGTACCAAAATTTCATGGTGAAGATGATTATGTGATAAGATTTTATGATTTGAGGTTATGAAGAGTTAAGTGATTTTAAAGAATTGGTTGTAAGAATTGATGAAGAACCTAAGGATGAAGTTAATGAAAACAGTTTAGATTTTGAATCTGGCAGTGAGTTTGAAAATTCACCAGAAATTCTATAAAAATGATTTGGAGGTTATATTTATATATTTGTGTTCTCATATCAATCTAGTTTTTTTTAAAACAAACGGGGATCAATTACAAGATATACAAAATATGAATTTTAACCGAGGAAATGTCAGAAAAACGGGCAGCTGATTCTGCAGATTCTGTCGGTCAACTTTGAAAATTCACCATAAATTATACAGAATGAATTATAAGGAGTTCTTTATGGATTCTTATTCGAGTAGTTTTCAAAGGAAGAAATGGTTAAATTTCAGTGTATATAAATACAGAATTCTGATTCTTTAAAGGTAGTGCGAGTTGTCTAAATATGGAAATTTTAGAATTTAAGTGGAAATGGATTAGAAGCTGGAGAGTAATGTTTAAATGTTTTTATATATGTTTGGATGCTTGGAATTGAAGTTAAATGGTAAGATACCATTTTGAATAAATTGGAAATATTTAGAAGAATTCTAAAAGAATTCATTTTAATGGTTAGATGGTGGAATTCGAAAGGTTCCAAAACTTTGGGGACTTGTTTGCAAGTTTTAATGAATAAGTTTTATTTGAGTTTTGAATGCTGGTGAATCTAAAAAGAATTCACAATTGTGGCTTATTTGTGTAATCTAGCAAAGATGAAGGGTTAAAGATAAAAATAAATATTCATGGATTTAGAAGAGTATTTTAAAAGTTGGAAATTAATAGAAATATGATTTAGTTTGATATCGATTTTTATTCTATAGATTTTCGAATATTTAGTATGATACTAATATGTAGTTCGAACAATTGATGTGTTATAATTTGGTATTGTCAGACCACGACAAATCTAGCATCTGACAATTCGAAAGGAAATGACAAAGCTCGTGACTAGGATTATTATATACAAGTTCTATAGTGAGGCAAAGGTGAGTGCAATTTATTATTTTATTATTTGATCGAGGACGACTTGTGATAAGTCAACCTCACCTTGTTTATTTCAAAGATATGAACTATGTTTGATTATGGAATTATATCCATAATATTTTAATAAGTTTAATAAATGATTTTGGGTATGAATTGATGATGTCACATTTTACGAATGTGTTAAATATATTTCTGATTCTAATATGATTTTTATCAAATGATTAAGAAATGAACTAAAAAGCCCATTGTATGTTATATGGAGAGTCATAGGTACAATTGGCATATCATGAGGTGGAGTGATTATATGTTTGATTCTGATATATTGTGTTGTATTGGAGTGTACACTAGTATATTATTATGATATGAATGCACTTTGTGTGCATATTGTTATTTCTGATGTGATAGCACTGTGTGTGCTTATCTGTTCCGATTCTGATTATGGCACTGAGATCTGTATTGTGCACACTCGTTGACTCACGTACCTTATATTCTCTTAAATATACTTTGGGTTATAAAAAATGAAATACGAAAGTTCTGAAAAGTTCTGATTACAAAAGAATATGTACTGATTACAGAAGAATATGGACTGATTATTCTGTCTGATTTATTATTAATTTTGTGAAATCATCAGATGATTCTTTTTAGGTTTCTGATAAAGTTTGCATGAGATATCCGGTTTGAAATTATGAAAGTTTGTTTATTTTATTTTTATAAATTTATATATATTTTGGTACTTTATTTATTTGTCTCACCTTTAGTATTAATGTCTCACTAAGTTAACTTAGTGCGTGATGATTTTCATACGTAGGGTCTGATTGAGATACGAACGTTTTATAAGGAGCCTTTCAAGCATCATGTGCAGATCATCTATAATACCATTATCAGTAAGACATCGTTAAAGTTTCTTTTGACTAGTAGTGGCATGTATATTTATGTTATCAGTCTGCTTTATCAGTTTGACTAAATGGTTGGTAATAGTAAATTAAGACTGTTTAATTTGACTAGATTAGCTTATCAATATTTTAATATTCCTAAAATATATATTAAATAAAATAGTATGTTTTTAAATGGTATGGAAATTCAAGTAGATAAAAATGTTGATACAAAGTTGAAACTAGGAATGTTTTTAAAAAAATTAAGTAACTATGATAGTAATCGTTAGTCAGATGATGTGACATTATGGCTCTATTCTTAAATGTTTACGGGCTATGGGTGTTACATCAGAGGATAAATTAGATGATGTAGAATGAGTACAAGCTAGATATGACCAGCTAAACCTGATTGAGGAAAAAGACTGAAAGATATATGTCACGGACAGATGTACCAGAAATGTTTGACGTGGGAACATGATAAGAAGGTTCGCCCACGAGAGTTTCAGGAAGGAGATAGGTACTTAAAAAGATTCTGCCATTCAAAAAGACTTTAGAGGTAAATAGATGTCAAATTGGGAGGGACTTTATGTGGTAAAGAAGGCCTTTCAGGAGGAGCTTTGGTCCTGACCAAGATGAATGGACCAGAGTTACCTAACCTGTGAATTTTAACGATGTCAAGAAATATTTCGCTAGAAAAAAGAAAAAAAGAAAAATGAAGAAAACTAGAAAAATGAAAAAAAGAAAGAGAAAGAAAAGAAGAAAAAGAAAATAGGGTTCAAGATGAAAATTCGTAAAGGGCATCTTGAAACCAAAGAATGTCTCAAGTTGAAAACCCACAAAGGCGGCTTGAGAATCATTCAATTCAGGAATCGTGCAGGTGGAGGTTCTGAATTAATTTTGAATATTTGAGCAGTGACATCAAATGGTGATCAATGTTAGGACTAGAGATTGAAAATGGCTTGAATAACCAGAACAGGAATGAAGAGCACATGAGATTCAAATATTGGTATATGGCATCTAACATTCGGGGAATTTGGTAGTACATGGGGAACTTCACACCCTGCACATTGTCACAATTCTCAGGATCCCTTTAACAGAAGCTACACTCGAATTATTCTGCGACGTGCCAGTTCAAAAGCATTCGTACTATTGATATATGAGGACGCCTACTTTATTTTCTTTTAACTTTTTCAGTTAAAAGTTTGCCATGTATTTACCCAAAAAAACTCTTCACATTTATATAAAAAAGAAGCTTTTTCTTGTTAAAACCATATTGCAAGCATCCTAATTCGAAAACAAAAACATATAGATTAACTTGGGAAACAATATCATTGTGTATTATTGTACAAAACGTTTAGGAAAAATGAAAGTGTTCCGAAGCTGAAAATGGTTTTAGCATGAGGCTTACAGATGATGGGCTATAGAAAGTTAAAACCTTGGGCTACACATAAAAGTTCAGCAAGTTGGGATAATCCAAGATGTTTGTCACTGATCAAGTATATGGTTATGAATAATGCATAGATTCAAGAATAAAGAGAATCAAAGTCATGTTCAACCAAAAACTGTCTTATCAGAATTGTCAGTCATGGTGAACTACTGGAGATTTTTGTGAAATGGTTTTAGCATGAGGCTTACAGATGATGGGCTATAGAAAAAGTTAAACCTTGGGCTACACATAAAAGTTCAGCAAGTTGGGATAATCCAAGATTTTGTCACTGATCAAGTATATGTTATGAATAATGCATAGATTCAAGAAAGAGAATCAAAGTCATGTTCAACCAAAAACTGTCTTATCAGAATTATCAGTCATGGTGAACTACTGGAGATTTTTGTGCCCAAGATTTGACAGAATTACAAGGCGGTTGACAAAAGAGAGGGGATTCAACAAGAAAGGGGAATAGAAGAAAATGAGAGAATGTTTCCACTACCCATGCCTCTCACTTGAAACCTACATATCATATCCAAAGACAAAAAATCATTCATCCATCGAAAAAAAACCAAAAGAAATCCAACCTAATCCCTAAAATTTCAGGGATGAACTCACCTACTCCAACCAAATCTCCAAATAAAAATGGAGGAAGTAATTTCAAAGAGGGGGGAGGAAAATTCATCAACAACAGGGAGCATTCAGTGGGAACCAGAAATTATCAAGCAAGTAGAAAACACAAAAAAATGGATATTAGTAATTCACCAGAGAAACAAAAAGTAGGAATTTCTCTGATGAAAAAAGCAAGATGTAATCTCCTTCCCCATTTGAAAAATACATTGTAACAATATCTCCTATCCATTTCAAAAGAGGCAATACAAGGAAGGTTTACCTCAAATTTTTGCTTTCATTTCTTTCATATTTGTTTTTAATGTGCTTGCATTATTTCGAAATTCATAAAAAAAATAAACAAAAACTAGATATGGACTAGATAATAACCTGACTTGTGTGAACGTTAGTAGAATCTCGACAGCTCCATCTTATAGTTGTTCAAAGTTCACCTGATGGAAATAGGGACTGGTGAGTGGTGGTAGTGAGCCATAAGGTTTTTTTCGAAAAGATCCAAATAAGAAAGAAAAAATCAATCTTTACCCTACCATTTTACACCAAGCCATAAAAAAGATACAAAGGGAAAAAACGAAGCTTAGAGGAAAACCTTACCTTTCCCCTTCGGGTGGGAGTGTATTACGTTCCTCAGAGAAAATGAGATCTTCAAATAGAAGGTTTGATAGCATCCACGTGTGTTGACCTGCCGGCGACATTGAAACGAACCTTTGAGCTCTCGGCCGACGTAGATAACAGGGAAGAAAGAGAGAAGAGGCCTTGGGAGTTTGAAGAAGAGTTAAAGCTTTTAGGACGTTTAGATATTTGGGGGATTCTCTTACTATTTTCGATGAAGATCACTGTCAAAGTACGCCGGAGCACGGCGAAAGCCATAATGGTTTTAGGGGTTTTGGTGTTCTCGATCGAACATGTGAAAGAGGGAGAGTTGAGAGGGGTGAAACGACTGAAGAGAGTAATATAAGTTTAGGTTAGGTTTAGTTTATAATTAGGTATTTATATCTTAAATTTATTGTAATTTGCTCTCGTACCCCTTAGCTTTAACCGCATATTTTCAGTTTAGTCACCTATATGACCATTTTCGAATTTTATTTTTTTATTTGTCCTGTTGTCGTTAATTTCCAGTTTTTTTTCTGTTTTATTCTTTTGGTTTAGTTCTTTTCATATCCTTATTAGTTAAGCACATTTTTATTTTAATCATGTTTTAATTATTAAGATTGAATGTTTAATTACGCCTCATTTCGTTTCAGCTCATTTGGTTTGTTAGCAGTAGATTTAATTTTATAATGACATTTATATATACGGCATGTACATAATATATTATTAAATGTTATTTTCAACTTTAAGTAAATAATATTAATAGTATATTTATGGTTGTTAATTGATATAGCATAAAAGATGAATCTTTTCTTTATTAAACCCACTAAGCATAGTTTATAAATCATCCATTAAATTGCTAAAAGCTTAGGTGACCCACGTTTTGGAGTCAAGTGGGGGTTAGGTTCATGCATAAATAGACCATATTATGCTAATGGAGGTTCACATATTTTTAGGGTGAATGGATTATTTTATGTAAGAAATATTGTTTATGTTTATTAAGTTAATATATATTTATATAAATGCTTGTTGTGCAAATGGAGGTTTTTTACGTCTTGTATATATATATATGTGTGTGTGTGTGTGTTGGCATATAAATGGTTATTTTGCATCTCATGAACTCGTGTATAATGAATAGTTATATATATGTATGCACCATGCGTGTATCTCATAGTAAATAATAGTCGTTCTATCAAATAAGTTTTCGTCTTTTAATTTCATCAATTAATTTAATGTGTAAAGTCATATGAATTTTATTTATTGTTAAAATACTGATATAATTGCAAGTATTTTTCGCTCGACCTGCATGATACCCTCACGTGCATAACTCGACTCATAATTACATAATTGGATTATGGGTAATACTCTTTTAATTTAAAATTGTTTTAAGTGGGTTGTCTTAACGTATTAGATATCCGCTTTTGACGATTTTAAATTAAAATATATCCCATCAGTGACACCTAAAAAAATTGATTTGTCACCTTAAAATGTGGGGAATAGAAGAAAAAGAACTGTTCAGCTATTTAAATTTGTTGAGAAAAGGTCGTTAGAACTCATCTAAGATCTGGTCTTGATATTTTTAAATAATCGAATACTCTTTATCTTTCTCTAACGGCTTGGTAATTTTAATTTAATCTATTTTGTGTACTTTTGAACATTGTAAAATTCATATGTTGTTTTTTTGGGATCATAAATCAAATTAAAATTGAACTTGTAAATTTCATTGCAAAGACATTAATTAATCGACTAGGTACCGATTTAGGGCGCTGTGGGGGTGCTAATCCTTCTCCAAGCGTAACCGACTCCCGAACTCATTTTTTTGTAACGCATACTTCAATTTGTTGTTTTAAGTAAAATTAATTTTATTTAAAATGACAAAACGTTTTTTGGTGTCCAATCACACCCTAATTAAATATTAGTGGTGACTCCTCGAACCGTATTTTTCTATCATAAAGGAATTTCTAAATTTTTAGAAACGAGATGTTTTTTTAATCACATTCACTTTTAATTTAAATTTAATCTGAAGAGAATAATTAAAAAATGGTTTGGTTTTTAAAATCTCATCCGGAAAAAAAAACCGTTTTGACAGCTTGGCGACTCCGCTGGGGATTGTTAAAGAGTCAGGCCATTAGTCGATTAATAAATTGTCTTTGCAAATAAAATTAAAAATTTGTTCTAATTTGGTTTTTTGATCCCTTGTTTGGTTTTAAATAAGTTTTGTTTGCATTTTGACTCTTAATTTACTTAACCACTAAATAGTTGTATTGATATGTTTGCTAATGTTTTCAGATTGAATAATTGTTCAGAGTCTTGAGTTTTATGTTCAGTGTTGTTTGCTTTGTTTTTGCTTTTTCTCACACACTGCACAACTTCATTTGCATAACATGAGCTAAAACCCTACTCAATCCTATTTAAGTAGGAGTAAGTAACTATCCCTCGTGTGATTTTCACCTCCGTATGGGATAGTGAAACGCTCCTTGGGCTCACACCTTATGATCCTCGTGAGGTTTTCACCTCCGCAATGACATAAGGAAGTGTGTCCCCTTGAATTTAACTCGATCTAAAAGCCTGTGATGGGCTAGGGATTGAGGGTTCGTAGCCCAAGGGGGCACTGTCAAAGGATAATTCGATAACCCCTTACTTTAGAACCGAACCCAGTATGTAGAAAACTTAGAACCCAGATACAACCTTACCCAGACCATATGATCCTATGAGGAGAGTACACAATGAAAAGCTTATTTAAGCATTCTTTAGTGTAATTTTAATTTCTCGAATAAATGTATGGGAACTAGAAATCATGTGGTTAGGTTTAATTTCTTGGGTAAGCATGTGAACTAGATGGCATGAGGTTAGGATGTTCTATAAACAACGCAAATGAGTAGAAATCATTTTGTTGATTATATTATGTGTACTAACCCATTTTAGTTTTATGTCTATTTTATTTTGGATTTATTGCATTTGCATCTTCATGTCATCCAAAGGTGTTAATTCGCTTATAATATGGCTTGTCATAATGAGACAAGAAATTCTTAGTCATGTAGTCAAAACTGGGAGATCCAAAGATGTTCAAACGATCCATGAAGAAAGACATCTGATGAAGGAAGAAATTTGAAGCTGAATGAAGACTTCCTTTAAAGAAGCGAAGGCCAATATATTCCCTTAAGAGATAGATACAGTCATACTAAGGATGAAGAGACCCTTCACAAGGTAAGGATATTCCCTCATGATCTAGATAAAGTCATACCAAGTACGAGAAGACCCTTCATAAAGACATGAAGATCACTTTGCATTAAAAATAAAGGTGGGGGCATCCGACATCATCAAAGTTGATAGAGAAGAGTATGGTACAAGGAAATGAAGAAATGAAGAATCATAATTATATTTTGACCACATGGTGTAATGAAATCTTGTTGTTTAAATGAAGGTTGTTCTATGGTGGTAACTTTTGGAATTAACACCTTTTGCATGTGCATTCGGCATCCATATTTACATTCACACTGCTTTAATTTAAGCATTTTTACATGTATCAATCATGAAAACGTGAGAATAACTCGTGAAAGATAATGTGATAGAAGCCCTAAAAGCAAACTGAAGTTACCCGAGGCGTGTTTCTGAAAACATTTGAAAGAAATGAATGAAATATTAGCACGTGTTAGTAGGATCGAGAAAATCCAAGAGCAACTCGTTAGGACCCATCAAGAAATGATCGAGGAAGCAAGAAAGTTCCAAGTTAAGTCCAGGGAACAGATGTCCAAGTTAATGAGCATGATGGTTATAGTAATACATGGGGAGAAATCGTTGAGGACCCTATTATACAAGGAAATATGAAGACTTCGAGTGAGAATATGAATGTTAGTGGTGCAGCCAATGCGATGACAACAAGTGATCAAGAACCTATTAGTGAGTGTGATAATCCAGGTCAATTCAAAGAATTGGGCACGATTCTAGGAAATATGACAGATATCATGCGTGGAAAAGCAAAAGTTGAAGGTGAAACTGCTACACAAAAGTTGAGTCTGACTCAAAGAAGAGAGGCATAGAGGAGGTTCAAATTCCAGTAAAGAAGGCCAAAAAGAATAGAAAGAAGAAGAAAGATGATACCTCTAATTCAGATTCCGATCTCATACTCAGACTTGTTACCCTTTCTCTTTGAAAGTGGGCTCTTAACACCTTTTCCTTCGAGGTACAATACTTGTTCGCGTCTAGACTGGTAACATGTCAAAAATTCATGCGACTATCATATTGGAGAGTTTAACCACTCTACAGAAGATTGTATGATCCTGAGATTTAAAGTTCAAAACCTTATCACGAAAGGATTGTTGTGCTTTGAAAATGGAAAAACTAAGCTCATCGAAAACTCAAAACTTGGCGATGAAGGGAGATCTGCAAACCAATGTCTCTCCCAGGATGTTGTTCAAATATTAAACCTTCAAAGTGAACGTTTCAGTGGTCAGTCACAAGGTCTTCAATATGATCATAATAACGGCAAGGAAAAAGTGGGGTCAAAAGAGCTTTCATACAGCCAGATATATCCCAAGTTGCTTCAAGCTCAATTGATTGTCCCACTATTGGCTAAGCCTTTGCTGCCCCCTTATTCGAGTTGGTATCATGAGAAAGTTTCTTGTGAATATCATGCTAGAGCCCGAGGACACTCCATCGAGAATTGTAGCAACTTCAAATGACAAGTTTGAGATCTTTTGGCTCATGGAGTTATAAAGGTGGATGTTAAATAGTTGAAAATCAATTCCCAAAATGGAGTTGATGGGGTCGAAATAAGTGAAGTACATACGAAAGAGAGTGTTGAAAAGGAGAAACGCGAAATCAAGGGAAAACAAGGTATGCGAGGAAGAGATAAATGTCTCAACTCTCGAGACCTCTCTGACTCTAAAACAGAAGATAGATGTGGAGTGACAAGAAAAAAGTCAAATGAGAGGTAATCCGAGACTGGCCGCAAAAGATATCTTGGGAAAATACGACCCTCAAGGTTTTTCAAGTGCCCATTTCTGACTTTGTTGAAAACATTTTGATATTTCGATATAACAAATTAAGATAAATGAATTTTAAGATTTTCCAAAAAGATTTTCTAAGTATATTCGATATAATTATTCGAATATCAAAATATTACTCCAAATCTTTCAAAAGTCATTTTTAATCCTTACTCAAGTGTAAAATTAAGTTTTAATATTAAAATTATTTCAAAATAATTTTACAAAGTATTTCAAATCGTTTCAAAGCCAAAAATTCCAGAATGTCCAGAGGGAACCGATTCCTCCCCAAGGGGGTACCGATTCCCCCCTGAATGGTTTGGCTCCGAGAAAAACAGAATGCTCGGAGGGAACCAATTCCCCCCCCCAAGGGGGTACCGATTCCCCCCTGATCAACGGTCGAAATATTTGAATTTTATACTTAGGGAACCGATTCCCCATGAGGGGGTTCCGATTCCCCTCACGCTCCAAGCAAAAATATTAATTGTTTTCACACTTAAACGGCTCCAATAACTTCATTAATGATCCCAAACGTTCAAAAGTGATTCAAGGTGTATTTAAACAAGCTTAGAAGCCTTTGATCAACAACAAGAAACAACAAGCAACTAGAATCAAGAGAGAATCAAAGAGAAAGTATCAAACCTCAAGTTTGAGCATTTCAAGCATATTTTTCATTCAATATTCATTTTACTTTCAAGAACACTACTTGTACTCAATTGTATTCATTCTTGAGTGTTCTTTTCTTTGTTCTAGAATTGTGCAAACAATCTACCTTGTGAGGATTTCCTTGTAAGTTTTCAAATTTGTATTGTTCTCATTGGGAGAGAGTGTTTTTAAGAATTTGGGTTATAATTCTTGAGGGCTTGTAAGGTTACTCTTTATCCTCAAAAGAAAGACAAATTAGTGAATTTGTGTAAAATCCTTAGTGTGGATAGCTAAGGTAGTGGACGTAGACTTTAGTTGAGAAAGTCGAACCACTCTAAATCGTTATGCAATTACTTTCAATTTTCTGAAAAAGCTTCCACCAAATTTTTAATTGCCAATTCACCCCCTCTTGTCCGATTCCGTAAATCGATTAACTCAATAATTGGCATCAGAGCCTAACTCATTTGAAGGTTTAATCGCCTCTTGAGTCGATTTGGGAAGAGTTACATCGATAATCAAAGTCATCAATGGCCTTCACTTCAAACTTCGACTCCGGTCTCGATTCGATGCCCGTCAACAAGCCTCCTTTCTTCAATGGGGCTAACTATGCCTATTAGAAAAATAGGATGATGTACTTCATTCAAGCAAGTGACATGGGAGCATGGAATATTATAGAAGATGGATATATCAAGCCTCTTACTCATCCAAGAATATGGAGTGAAGGAGAGACAAGATTGTTCCAGCTCAACTCTAAAGCCATTCATATCATATTTTGTGCTCTTGGACCAGATGAATACGGAAGAGTTTCATCTTGTACAACCGCCAAAGAAATATGGGACAAGCTTCAAGTCACTCATGAAGGTACCAATGAGGTGAAAAAAAATCTAAAATTAGTATTCTAACGCATGGCTATGAAAATTTTAGGATGAAACCAAATGAAGATATCAAAGCTATGACGGATAGATTCTCAACGATTGTCAATGGTCTTAAATCATATGGAGAGATCATTTCAAATGAAAAGCTTGTGAGGAAGTTAGTTTACTCCCTTCCAAAATCATGGCAATCAAAGAAGACGACAATCATCGAGTCTAAGGAGCTAACATCCTTAACTCTTGAAGAACTAATCGGTTTCTTCCTCACTCATGAAATGATGCTTGAAGATGAGGTGGACCTCAAAAAGATTGATGAATGAAACACCAAAAGAGAAGGAGAAGAAGAAAAACATTGGAGTTACTCTCAAATCCACAAAAGATGAGAGTGATTCGAATGAAGATGACGATGACGAGGAAATGGCATTGTTTGCCAAACGGTTCAGAAAAATGATGAGACCTTACCGAGAAAGAAAATTCAAACGAAATGATGGCCTCAAAAATGAACCAAAAGAGAAGGACCCGATCATTTGCTATGAATGCAAAAAGCCAGGGCATGTCAAATATGATTGCCCACAATTGAAGAGAAATGGTCAATCAAAGAATAAGCACAAGGCTCATGTGGCTACATGGAGCGATGAAGAAGGTTCCGATGAAGAGGAACAAGAAGTAGCAAACTTGTGCTTGATGGTATTCGGGGAAGATTCTAAGGTAACCTCTAACTCATCTGATTTTGATGATTTATCCTATGATGAGCTATTAGAGGAATATAATGGGTTGGCTTCGGATTATAAGAAATTGTTTTTTAAATATAAAAATGATGTTTCAAAATTGAAAAATGAAAACAAACTCATATCCAAAACCAACAACGATCTTGAAAGTAAAATCAAAAATTTACAAATCAAACTAGAAGAGTTTGAAAAGAAAATTTTGGATTTGCAAAATTTACTTTCAAAGGTCAATGATGATCATCAAAAGAAAATTGATGATCTTAAAACTTCTTTTGATAAAGTTGGAACAAAATGTTTTGAAAAAGGAGAAAATTCAAAATCTAACTTTGTTAGAAAAGATTTTAAAAACTACAATCATAGAGGTCCCCAAAGAACCTCTAATAGAAAAATTGTTAGAAGTATGTAGGTTCCTAAAGAACTCATTACTACTAAAGATAAAGATATCCTACACAAATGGATACCTAAGGGGACTAGGATTTTAGAAACTAATGAATATGACCCAAAGAATTTGGGTACCAAAAATAAAAAATTAATCTATGTTTGTAGGGAAAGGAGCATTGCTACAAGGCACGGGAAACAAATTCAAATTCATGGTACCTTGATAGTGGATGCTCGAGACACATGACCGGGGACAAAAACTGGTTCATAGAGCTTAACGCCAAAAATGAGGAGAATTGACTTTGGTGATAATTCAAAAGGTCACATTGAAGGTATAGGTACAATAGGTAATACTCTTCCATACAAATTAAAAATGTTTTATATGTGAATGGATTAAAGCATAATCTTTTGAGTATTAATCAATTTTTGATAAAGGATTCAATGTCATGTTTGAAACTAATGGTTGTAAAGTTATTGACATTGCATCTAATCGGATTATGTTTATTGGTCATAGAATAGGAAACATTTACATGGTGCATTTAGATTCTATTAATGTGACTAATTTATGCCTAGTTGCAAAAGATGAGCATGATAGTTTGTTATGGCATAGGAGACTAGGACATGCTAGCATGAGTGTTTTGCAATGGTTAGTTCAAGGAGAATTGGTTCGAGGGCTGCCTAAACTAAAATTTGATAATGATAAAATCTGTGATGCTTGTGCTAAAGGAAAACAACAGCGAATTTCTTTTAATTCCATTAATGACGTATCAACTAGTAGAGTATTACAATTGATCCATATAGATCTTTTTGGGCCAACTAGGACTACTAGCTTGGGTGGAAAACAATATGCATTTGTCTTGGTAGATGACTATTCTAGATATACTTGGGTTCTATTCTTAAGTACTAAAGATGAAGCATTAGAAAATTTCATCACACTTTTAAAAGTAATCCAAAATGAAAAAGGTTACTCTATCACTAGTGTTAGAAGTGATCATGGCACTGAATTTGAAAATCTTGGATTTAATGAGTTTTGTAATTCTAATGGTATTAGCCATAATTTTTAGCACCTAGAACCCCTCAACAAAATAGATTTGTTGAGAGGAAAAATCGAACTTTAGAAGAAATTGCTAGAACCATGCTTTGTGAAAATAATTTGCCAAAATATTTTTGGGCGGAAGCCACAAATACCGCTTGTTATGTTGTAAATCGAGTAATGATTAGGTTAATTTTAAAGAAAACTCCATATGAAATTTTCAAAAATAAAAAGCCTAACATTAGCTATTTTCATCCTTTTGGATGTAAATGTTTTGTTTTAAACAACGGTAAAGAAAACCTTGGCAAATTTGATGTTAAAAGTGATGAAGGAATTTTTATGGGTTATTCCTTAAATTCTAAAGCTTATCGAATATTTAATAAAAGAACTTTAGTTGTAGAAGAGTCTATACATGTTGTTTTCGATGATAATCTCCTTCCGAGGAAGGATTCTTGTTTGAATGATGATGTAGGTATTATAAATACAAATGACGTTAGACATGACGTTGGATAATAATCATCAAAGGAATGAATGAAAGATGAGGAAACTCATGATCCTTTCGAGAATCCAACCATTGAAGAAAGGGAAGTATCTTATCCAAGAGAGTACAACTATGTCACGGATGGTGAGATTATAGGTGATCCATCCAAAGGGGTAACAACTCGATCTTCTCTTAGAAATATTTGTAATTATGTTGCATTTATCTTATGCATAGAGCCTAAGAATATTAAAGAAGTATTAAATGATGAACATTGGATTATTCCTATGCAAGAAGAGTTAAATCAATTTGAGAGAAGTAAAGTATGGACATTAGTTGAAAGGCCTAGTAATAAATCTACTGTAGGTACTATATGGGTATTTAGGAATAGCTTGATGAGAGTGGTAATATAGTGAGAAACAAGGCTAGACTTGTTGCTCAAGGGTATACTCAAAAAGAGGACATAGACTATGATGAAACATATGCTCCCGTAGCTAGGATGGAAGCAATTAGAATGTTATTAGCATTTGCATGTTTTCATAAATTTAAATTATATCAAATGGATGTTAAAAGTGTATTTTTAAATGGTTTTATAAAGGAAGAAGTGTATGTGGAACAACCTCCTGGTTTTGAAGATTTAAAATTTCCAAATCATGTTCTTAAATTGACAAAAGCACTTTATGGTTTAAAACAAGCTCCTAGAGCTTGGTATGAAAGATTGTCAAACTTTTTAATTGAAAAAGGTTTTTCAAAAAGGGAAGGTTGACACTACATTGTTTTTAAAGCATAAAGGTAAAGATTTATTAGTAGTTCAAATTTATGTTGATGATATAATATTTGGTTCTACTAATGATGTTATTTGCCAAGAATTTTCTAAGCTAATGCAAAGTAAATTTGAGATGAGCATGATGGGGGAGCTCTCATTTTTCTTGGGACTCCAAATCAAGCAAAGAAAAGATGGCATCTTCATCAATCAAGCTAAGTACGTTAAAGATATGCTCAAGAAGTTTGGACTGGAAAATGGGAAACCTTATGACACTCCAATGAGCTCATTAACAAAGGTTGACATATATGAAGGAGGTGAATGTGTGGATGTTAAATTATATAGGTCAATGATTCGTTATTTGCTCAATATAACTGCAAGTAGACCGGACATTATGTTCAGTGTTTGCTTATGTACTAGATTTCAATCATGCCCCAAGGAATCACATTTACTAGCTGTTAAGAGAATCTTTAGATACCTTAAGGACACTCCTAGTTTAGGACTTTGGTATCCTAGAGAATATAGATTTAGCTTGCATGCCTTTTCTGATGCGGATTATGGAGGATGCAAATTAGATAGGAAAAGCACCTCCGGTACTTGTCAATTCCTTGGAAATATGTTGATTTCTTGGTTTTCAAAGAAACAAAATTGTGTTGCATTATCTACCACTGAAGCCGAATATATTTCAGCTGGTAGTAGTTGTGCACAAGTTTTATGGATGAAACAACAACTTTTTGATTATGGAATTGAAGTAGGTACCATTCCTATTAAGTGTGACAATAATAGTGCTATTTGTCTCACTAAAAATCCCATCCAACACTCTAGAACTAAGCACATTGAAATAAGACATCACTTCATTAGAGACCATGTCACTAAGGAAGATGTAGTTCTAGAATTTGTTGATACTTTGCATCAATTAGCGGATATCTTTACAAAGCCTTTAGACAATGAACGTTTTTGGACACTTAGGAGAGAATTAGGTTTAACTAACCTATCTTCACTTAGTGCTTAAAATAATTTTAGCACTTTTAAGAATAAATGAAAAATGCATATAATAGTAATTTTTTTAATTGCATTCATTGCTTTTAGTTAGGGGGAGTTTATGATTTTTGGTGAAAATTAACTTTATGTTCAAATAATTTTTAATGATAAATTTGATTGATTGAACATGATTAATTTTCAATATATGAGTTTCCAATACCACTAGAGAAAATTAATTTAGCATTTTGAGTGTGTTTAAAAATCAGATTTTAGCATTTTAGTGTAGAGGGAATCGATACCCCTTGAAGGGGAACCGATTCCCCCTTTGAATGGGAACCAATTCCCTCCTTGAGGGAATCGATACCTCCCACGGGTTTTGGATATATCACGACCAGAAAACCCATTCTCTCAAAACCTCTCTTCTTTCTTAAACGTCATTCATCCTCTTTTTCTCTCTAAATCTCCATTTTTTGCCAAAATCATCAAATACAAGTCGGAATTAGATCGTTCTTCAACTTCTAATCCTTGCAAACAACATCACATTCTCATAAAATCCAAATTTTCAAGGTAATATTTCAAAATCCTCTATTTCATTGATTTTTGAACTTAATACTAGTTTTGATTAGTTCTAAGATGAGCATTACATCGGGCATTGGTTATGTGATAATTTTACAACCAATTTCGTCAAAAACACTCAATTTTTCAAAACTATCTTTAAATTTCGAAATAAAAAAATCAAAAAATTGTTGTTTTAATTGATGTTTTTGATTCAATTATGTTTTCATAAAAACTATATGTATTATGATTTTCAAACATTATTTTCCAAATAGTTTTTCAAAACATTGCCCTCTAGGATTCAGTTTAGAGAACCTTGAAATATTGAGGACTCATTTGAGTTTTGGGTTTGATTATATTTCATACATGTGTTTAAATTTCCAAGTTACATATTCTATTCTGATTCTTAAACCATGTCAAATCCTAAATGACCTAGGACATTGTCTAGTAGCTCAAGTCAAAATCGACCTCTTATTCCTCCACCCAATCCAAATAACCCAAATATGACCATTATAAACTCTTGTTTCAACGTACCTGGTTGTGGACAAGATCTATACCATATGTACCATACTTGTTTTGAGTCATACAAAATCTGGGAAGAGTGTATCTCTTCGATCCAAGCTATAGAAGATATGGACTTCCAATATCTTCCTACTCTTAAATCCTAGAAGTTTGATAAACTCTTTAAACTCAAACCTTTGGTTTATCATCAATTAATCCGCATTTTTCTATTCCAATGTGGTATGTGTCCAAAACGAGCGTTGATCTGAAACTATAGGAATTCAATCCTATCTTTTAGGAGAATTCATTTTTATTGACTCCGGCACAATAGCTACCCATTTTGGACTAGATAACTCAGGTTTAATGAAAAAGAGACTGTGGATTCACCCTATAAGTCTAAGGATAGTGAGAGTACCCTAAGAACTCATCGTGATAGATTCATTCATTATTTGATCTCTTGGTGGTTTAGACCATCCGAGGTAGGTACTCCTCCCTTAGGAACATATATATGGTGGATATATTGTATCCAATATAAAAAGAAGATTAATCTGCCACAAATCATCTTTAGTGAGTTTTCATAAACATTATTCCTTCCAAGAATATAGAAACCTTGGTTTATGGTTGTCTCCTTAGTAATTTGTTTATCAAACTCGGTCTTTGGGTTAATGGGTTTATCGTCCCAAACTCAGAACTTTTAATTGTGAAACATTTTGATATTCATGGATTGTTTTATTTTGGGTGTTTGAATTTGTTGGATAATTGGATATTTGAACTTATATGCTTATATATTTGGTTTGATTTTCACTTTCATTTTGAGCTTAATGTTTATTTTTGCATCATTTACATATTAGTTGCATTATGACCAATTTTTGTCATTTCACATTGTTTATGAATATTGAATTATGGAACTAATGGCTAATCTTTCTCTTGATTATGATCTTAGCAGCTTATGCTATATTTAGTTATCAATTGGCTAAATGATTTCAAAACCTTGTTTAAAATCTTTTAAAAGTCTTTTTGATTTAACAAAAAGGGGGAACAATGTTTGTGTTTTTAAAAGGGAGAAGTGTTAGAGTAAGGGGGAGTAATTTCAAAACTTGATTTCAAAATCTTAAAATTACTAAAATGTTTTGTTATATCAAAAATGGGGAGATTGTTGAAAACATTTTGATATTTCGATATAACAAATTAAGATAAATGAATTTTAAGATTTTCCAAAAAGATTTTCTAAGTATATTCGATATAATTATTCGAATATCAAAATATTACTCTAAATCTTTCAAAAGTCATTTTTAATCCTTACTCAAGTGTAAAATTAAGTTTTAATCTTAAAATTATTTCAACATAATTTTATAAAGTATTTCGAATCGTTTCAAAGCTAAAAATTCCAGAATGTCCAGAGGGAACTGATTCCCCCCCAAGGGGGTACCGATTTCCCCTGAATGGTTTGGCTCTGAGAAAAACAGAATGCTCGGAGGGAACCGATTCCCCCCAAGGGGGTACCGATTCCCCCTGATCAACAGTTAGGGAACCGATTCCCCATGAGGGGGTACTGATTCCCCCATGCTCCAAGTAGAAATATTAATTGTTTTCACACTTAAACGGCTCCAATAACTTCATTAATGATCCCCAACATTCAGAAGTGATTCAAGGTGTATTTAAACAAGCTTAGAAGACATTGATCAACAACAAGAAACAACAAGCAACTGGAATCAAGAGAGAATCAAAGAGAAAGCATCAAACCTCAAGTTTGAGCATTTCAAGCCTATTTTTCATTCAATATTCATTTTGCTTTCAAGAACACTACTTGTACTCAATTATATTCATTCTTGAGTGTTCTTTACTTTGTTCTAGAATTGTACAAACAATCTACCTTGTGAGAATTCCTTGTAAGTTTGTAAATTTGTTTTGTTCTCTTTGGGAGAGAGTGTTTTTAAGAATTTGGGGTATAATTCTTGAGGGTTTGTAAGGTTACTCTTTGTCCTCAAAAGAAAGAAAAATTAGTGAATTCGTGGAAAATCCTTAGAGTGGATAGCTAAGGTAGTGGACGTAGACTTTGGTTGAGAAAGTTGAACCACTCTAAATCGTTGTGCAATTACTTTCAATTTTCTGCAAAAGCTTCCACCAAATTTTTAATTGCCAATTCACCCTCCTCTTGACCGATTCCGTCAATCGATTAACTCAACAGACTTGCTATCCCCTTTAATCAAGAATTGGTACCTCACTCCAAGACCTTTAAGAATGAAGACTAGCCCATCCGCTTATGGCTATGACTCGAATAGTGCTTACGATTTTGATATAGGGGCATTGAGCCATCACACTGACAAGTACATACCATTGATGGAAAAGATAGAAAGGCTCGTTGACAAGGGAGTCCTGACAAGAGACATGATTGAGAAATAGGGAGTAAGTAAGGGTAAAAACCCTAATTTGACTGGGCACCCATTATTCTATGGAAAATAGGGCATTTTTGCTAAACAAATGAAGGTTGTGTTCCACCACAATCGCATGTTCCATTTGTGACATCTTGTTTGAACTTTTTTTGTACTTTCTCATCTTTCTGTTTGTAAGGATATTTAAATAAATCTATGTTATTTTAAGGATGAAAATGACCATCCAGCTCAGTTGGTAGAGCATAAGGTTCTTAACCTTGGGGTCATGGGATCGAGTCCCACGGAAGGCATTTTATAATTCGGAGGTCTCCTACAGAATTTGCTCTCAACCTGGCGTTGGGGCAGCCTTCTATCCTACCTCCCCCTACCCCATTATATATGGGAATAAGGGTCATCTAATTTTTATGTTATTTTAAGGATGGTGAACATTGAATCGAATTTACGACTTGAAATTCTTTGAATATCAACTGAATTAAAAACTCTTTAAATGATTAGAGTTATAAATATTTAACAAAATGACAAGGTTGAAACCTAATAAAATAAGGACCTTGACCTTATCCTCAGAAGATACAATCGAACACCATACCTTTTTTATTACAAGGACCTATTCAACCTTCTTTTATCATAAGGGAATGAACAATAGGCTTGGTATTCAGGTATGCATAGGAGCGGACAACACAGGGCATCTCTTGTATATGATGTTACAAAACTGACTAGACCACACTTTTGTTGATGACGTTCGATGATGATTATGATATTTACAGATGGAATAGTCGAATAGATGAGTCTAGTTTAGATAAGTTGCTTGGGAATTGAACTCTAACGATGAGATTTTATGACCATCAACAAACACCGAGACTATAATAGGTTCTCCTCGATAAGCTTAAGAAATAGAATCTGTATACCCAACAAAATATATAACAGGTTCTCCTCGAAAGCCCTAGCTTTATGAATAGATTATATTCAAACCATGACCTTGATCGAGTACTTGGCAGTTCGGTGTATGCTCCACTGTGATTGTCAAGTTGAAGACTTTGTGATGAGATGAACTCTTCAGCTAGCCTGATAAAGGCAAATTACGATAAAGCTGATTTCAGCTAGCCAGACAATGGCAAATTAAATAAATATTATAAATAAGGAGTTTCGGTAAAGATGGACTAAGGGAGTTAAGGAACACCTGTTATAGTCAATTTCACACGAGCACTCAGGAATTTCATTTTTAGACCTATATTTTTGTACTGCCTTTGTTAGAGGAGTCTACGAAGCTTGAACAAATGGAAGATTTTAGAGAATTGAAATAGAAGTGTTCTAGAAAGTCTAGTAATTGATTATGCTAGTTGCGACATTTTGTCTGCATCCGATTAAAATACCAAGCCAAGAAAGAAGGGCATGTTGCGATGTTCACAATGATCAAGAAAGAAATGACATTTTGGTGGTTGAAACCTTAGAAAATAGAAAGCCAACCCCTCAATTTTGATACTTGTAAAAGAGCTATAACCCTGAAAACATTAAAGAGATATTGATTATTTTGATATTCTGTGAACTCATGTTTATGATTTGATTCAATTGTGAGCCTGAATTAAGGGGCAATGTTTTATAAAAAATTTTCATTCTTTGATCCCTAAAATAAGAGAAAATGGAAAACATTTTCAAACAGGATAGTTTCAAATGTGAAAGGTCCTTGAATCTGGTGAGGCTCATTGTGCCTTTATTGGAGAAGAAGAATAAGCAATGCTAGAACATGAATCATTCCACAATCTTGAAGCAGATGGTCTAAGAGATCATAAAGGATGAAGAATAAGAGCTTGTAACACCCCTTTTGTGACATTGTCAGCAATCTATCAAAAAAATGATCACCCTATGAGAAAGAATGCAGAGCCAAAATGCAAGAGTGCGACCAATCAAGAATAAGATGATCGCTTTATTTAAGAGAAGGGCACACATATCCCAACTCATAAGAAAATGAAAGACATTGTGTTAGAAGGGTTGATCATTTCTTAAGTGTCCATGACAACATGAAGAAAAACCCTCAAGCTATTTGACAACACTCTTGTTTAGTAACACTAGAATGTGAGCATTCAAACTTAAAAGATTTTGGTATAAAGGGAGCCATGAGTACCCATATTGGGGAAGGACTAAACCCACATCATGTTGAGATGACAAGATTCAGACCAAGAAGACATTGAGAGTGAGTCTTGCAACTTTAAATGTTAGGGCATTTTGAAGGCCTGTTTCAGCTAGAAGTATTAATGTGGGGCATTTTTGGAAGCCAATATTATCCTATGGAAAGATCATTGAATTGAACAAATAGTTCCAATGGGATAAAAATGTATGAAGAGTGAAAATGGTGAAACAATGACAATGGAGTTTATTGTATATGATCATTTTATCCATCATCAGTTGCACTACTTTCGTGATTTCATATGCATTAATGTTGGTGAGCCAAAACATTCCACTTTAATTTTCATTGAGTTTTAGTATCCTTGTAATACCATACAAAAACTCTGAAAGCTATGCAAAGAGCTTCTCTGGTTGAAAGATATGAGCAGAAGGCACAGGAAAGATGAATGTGCTGTCAAATGTTTTACGAACCAGTGAATATGGTGTTATATCAGTGTGGTGATCATGTGTTGTTTCCATTACCCAAGGTGAAGGTTGTTTTCTATAACCCCAAGGTTAAAAAGGAGAAATGATGAAGATTTCTTTCCAAGAAAAGGGCGATAGACTTTTAACAACAAGAGATTAATGGAACCAACTAAGGTTGAATGACAGGCTATTGTTAAAACTCTCGACATGATATGGTATAAACAAGCCTTATTTGATGTTTGATTAAATGTGGTGACATGAAAATTTGGATAGGTCCTCCCGGTGTCATGTTTCAAGAGTCAAATCAGAATAGACACAACACTCCCTGTGATCTTTACGGAATTTGGCATAGTCATATGTATAGTCTCCTAAAAGGGGGCATCAAGATCATATTATTGACTGCAGTAAGAAGTTGAGAGAGAAAACAATTTCTCTGAAATGAAGATAGAAAACAAAGACCACAAGATGATTGGGCAGATCTTCAGAAGTTGCGAACTGCTACACCGATATATGCATAAACCCTAGAGAAGAATGATCAAGAGGAAGAAGGCCTGGTTTCCCACCTTGGAGTCAAAGGAAAATTGAATCATCATTTATGCATGCATGAGAACATCATTTACATAAAAGAAAATGCATTGCATTGCATTCGCATTTCACACATAAACATTTTGTTTTTACAGATCTTCCAAGGGAAAAAAGATTCATGGTATTAAAAGCACAACAAGTGGAAGCTAGAATTGAAACCACAAATACAAGGAATCATGTCTAAAGAGGCAGAACCTGAAGAACAAAGTGGGCCCAGTCCACAGAGGAAACATTACTTTGAAGTGGGGCATGTTGGCCAACCATTAAGTCATTTTATAAGTGAAAAAAATGAGAAAGATTTCTCATTCAAATTTGAAATTTGAAATTTTTGAAAAGTAAAAAAGGTTTCTTACTTAGTAAAATATTTCCAAAATTTATAAGTCCTTTGGGTCATCATAAGACCTTTAGACATGATGTTTTTACTTGTCTATCAAAATATGAGAAAGGTTTCTCATTCAAATTTGAAAATTTGAAATTTTTGAAAAGTAAGAAAGGTTTCTTACTTAGTAAACTATTTCCAAAATTTATAAGTCCTTCAGGCATCAGTATGTCTTTCGAGCATGATGCTTAAATTCTTCAGGTCATCTTTAAGCCTTTCGAGCAAGATGATAAGTCCTTCAGGCCATCCATAAGACCTTCGGGCAGGATGTTTTCACATGTCTTTTGAAATATGAAAGTTTCTCATATTAAATCTGAAAATTGAAATTTTGAAAAGTAAGAAAGGTTTCTTACTTAGTAAACTATTTCCAAAATTTATAAGTCCTTCGGGCCATCAGTAAGTCTTTCGAGCATGATGCTTAAATCCTTCGGGTAATCTATAAGCCTTTCGAGCAAGATGATAAGTCCTTCGGGCCATCCATAAGACTTTCAGGCATGATGTTTTCACATGCCTTTTGAAATATGAGAAATGTTTCTCATATTAAACCTAAAATTGAAATTTTAAAAAATCTGATATTCCCTTCAGAGTAAGCGGAACAGTTCTCTCTTTTCCAGGATTTGATATTCCCTTCAGAGTAAGAGGAACAGTCTCTCAACTTCCCCATATCTGATATTCCCTTCAATGTAAGCGAACATGTTTCTCTTCTCAAAGATTTGATATTACCTTCAGAGTAAGCGGAACATGTCTCTCTTTTCCAAGATTTGATATTCCTTCAGAGTAAGTGGAATAAGTCTTCCCCGATTAAATGGATCAACTTCCCCAGATCTGATATTCCCTTCAGAATAAGCAGAACAGGTCTCTTTTTTGAGATTTGATATTCCCTTCAGAAAGAAGCAGAACATATCCCTCTCCTTCAAGATTTGATATTTATATTTCATGAGTGATAGCGGAACAAGTCTACCCCGATTTAATCTTCCCTGAAGAATAGTGGAGTGGATCAACATCCCATATCTGATATTCCCTGAGTGAAAGTGGAACAAATTCCTTATATTTCAAACTTTGAATTTGACTGACGAAAAACGCGTTGTCTTTTCGTCTTTGCCCTATTCTTGTTGACACAAGAATGAGCAAAGAGGGGCAACTGTCGATACTCATTTTTCGTCCCTTTTTTAATATAATAATAATATATCATTATTATTATTATTGTTATTATTATATTTTGCAACACCTCATGTGAAGCACTACCAACTGAGTAGACCCATGCCTTGTCAACATTCCATCTACTCCAATTCAACAACTTCACCAAATACACACAAGATTAAAAAGGAGGGGATTAAAAAAGAAAAGGGAATAGAAGAAAATGAGAATGATGCCACCACCCATGCCTCTCACGTGAAACTGCATATCATCTCCAAAGTCAAATAATCATTCATCCACCGAAAAGTAACCAAAAGAAATCCAACCTAATCCCTAAAATTTCAGGGATAAACTCACATACTCCAACTAAATCTCCAAATAAAAATAGAGGAAGTAATTTCAAAGAGGGGGAGGAAAATTCATCAACAACAGGAGAATTAAGTGGGAACCAGAAATTATTAAGCAAGTAGAAAACACAAAAAAGGGATATTAGCAATTCACCAGAGAAACAAAAAGTAGGGATTTCTCGGATGAAAAAAGCAAATGTAATCTCCTTCCCCATTCGAAAAATACATTGTAACAACATTTCCTATCCATTTCGAAAGAGGCAATACAAGGAAGGTTTACTTCAAATTTTGCTTTCATTTCTTTCATATTTGTTTTTAATGTGCTTGCATTATTTCGAAATTCATAAAAAAAATAAACAGAAAATAGATATGGACTAGATAATAACCTGACTTGTGCGAACGTTAGTAGAATCTCGACAGCTCCATCTTATAGTTGTTCGAAGTTCACCTGATGGAGATAGGGACTGGTGAGTGGTGGTAGTGAGCCATAAGGTTTCGTTCGAAAAGATTCAAATAAGAAATAAAAAATCAATCTTTATCTTACCTTTTTACACCAAGCCATAGAGAAGATACAAAGGGAAAAAACGAAGCTTAGAGGAAAACCTTACCTTTCCCCTTCGGGTGGGAGTGTATTCGTTCCTTGGAGAAAAGAAGATCTTTAAATTAAAGGTTTGATAACATCCACATGTGGTGGCCTGCCAGCGACGTTGAAATGAACCTTTGAGCTCTCGGCCGAAGTAGATAACAGGGAAGAAAAAGAGAAGAGACCTTGGGAGTTTGAAGAAGACTTGAAGCTTTTAGGATGCCTAGATCTTTGGGGGGTTCTCTGACCATTTTCAATGAAGATCAGTGTCAAAGTACGCCGGAGAACGGCAAAAGCCATGATGGTTTTAGGGGTTTTGGTGTTCTCGATCGAACAGGTGAAATAGGGAGAGTTGAGAGGGGTGAAACGGCTGAAGAGAGTAGTATAAGTTTAGGTTAGGTTTAGTTTATAATTAGGTATTTATATCTTAAATTTAGGGTAATTTGCTCTCGTACCCCTTAGCTTTAACCGCATATTTTCAGTTTAGTCACCTATAGGACCATTTTTGAATTTTTTTTATTTGTCCTGTTGTCGTTAATTTCCAGTTTTTTTTATTCTTTTGGATTAATTCTTTTCATATCCTTATTAGTTAAGCACATTTTTATTTTAATCCCTGTTTTAATTATTAAGATTGAATGTTTAATTACGCCTCATTTCGTTTCAGCTCATTTGGTTTGTTAGGAGTAGATTTAATTTTATAATGACATTTATATATATGGCATGTACATATTATATTATTAAATGTTATTTTCAACTTTAAGTAAATAATATTAATAGTATATTTATGGTTGTTAATTGGTATAGCATAAAAGATGAATCTTTTCTTTATTAAACCCACTAAACATAGTTTATAAATCATCCACTAAATGGCCAAAAGCTTAGGTGATCCACGTTTTGGAGTTAAGTGGGGTTAGGTTCATGCATAAATAGATCATATTATGCTAGTGGAGGTTCACATGTTTTTAGGGTGAACGGGTTATTTTATGTAAGAAATATTGTTTATGCTCATTAAGTTAATATATATTTATATAAATGCTTGTTGTACAAATGGTGGCTTTTTATGTCTTGTATATATATATATATATATATATGTGTGTGTGTGTGTGTGTGTGTGTGTGTGTTGGCATATAAATGGTTATTTTGCATCTCATGAACTCATGAATAATGAATAGCTCTATATATGTATGTACCATACGTGTATCTCATAGTAAATAATAGTCGTTATATCAAATGGGTTTTCGTCTTTTAATTTCATCAATTAATTTAATGTGTAAATTCATATGAATTTTATTTGATTGTAAAAATACTGATATAATTGCATGTATTTTTTGCTCGACCTGCATGATAACCTCACGTGCATAACTCGACTCATAATTACATAATTTGATTAAGGGTAATACTCTTTTAATTTAAATTTGTTTTAAGTGGGTTGTCTTAACGTATTAGATATCCGCTTTTGACGATTTTAAATTATAAGTATATCACATCATTGACACCTAAAAAAATTGATTTGTCACCTTAAAATTTGGGGAATGGAAGAAAAAGAAATATTCAGCTATTTAAATTTATTGAGAAAAGGTCGTTAGAACTCATCTAAGATCTGGTCTCGATATTTTTAAATAATCGAATATTCTTAATCTTTCTCCAATGGCTTGGTAATTTTAATTTAATCTATTTGTGTATTTTGAACATTGTAAAATCATATGTTGTTTTTTTGGATCATAAATCAAATTAAAATTGAACTTGTAAATTTCATTCCAAATACATTAATTAATCGACTAGGTACCGATTTAGGGTGTTGTGGGGGTGCTAATCCTTCTCCACGCGCAACCGATTCTCGAACTCATTTTTTTGTAACACATACTTCAATTTGTTGTTTTAATTAAAATTAATTTTATTTAAAATGATAAAACATTTTTTGGTATCCAATCACACCTAATTAAAGATTGGTGGTGACTCCTCGAACCATATTTTTCTATAATAAAGGAATTTCTAATTTTTTTCGAACGAGAGGTTTTTTAATCACATTCACTTTTAATTTAAATTTAATCTGAAGAGAACAATTAAAAAATGGTGTGGTTTTTAAAATCTCATCCGAAAAAAAACGTTTCGACATCCTAAAATTGCATCATTACACATTTTAGGCATAAATAGGATAATTTCATAAAATGCATAATGATAATAAATGCAATTGAGTACTTACATGTTTTCCAAAATGAAAGGTTGAAGATGTCGGGACCCAATATAAAAGTAACCAATTCAAAGTCCTAAAAGGGAAATGTTCAACTAACACTCAGTCGAGGCAGATTCCCATATTTGGTGACTATGAAACAAACTTCCACAAGAAAAATCAATTTCCAAGGATTATCTTGAATTCCAAAACTTTCAGGTATGACGTTTTCAAATTCTCAAACATATACTAAAAGTGATAATGTTTAATTTTCCAAATTTGATATTCCCTAAGGAACAGTAGAACAAATCTACCTCGATTCAATCTTCCCTGAATAACAGTGGAATTAATCAACGTCTCCATATCTGATTTTCTTGAGGAAGCAACGAAACATATCCCCTCTTTCCAGATTTGATCTTTCCTGAGTAGCAGTGGAACAAGTCTGCCTTGATTCAATATTCCCTGAAGAATAGTGGAATGAGACAACCTTTCTAGATTGATCTGCCCTAAAAAGCAGAGGAGTATATCCCTTTTCAGATTCCATCTTCAAGAATCTCTCTTGAGATACTGTTCATTTCCAGTCTCACTTGAGACAATATCAAATTTCGAAACACAGATTCGACCGGATGAAAAACTTATTGTCTCTTCGTCTTTTCCATATTCTTGTTAACATAAGAATGTACAAAGAGGGCAGTCGACACCCATTTTTCCGGATCGAAACTATTTTATTATTATTTATTTTTCTTTTATTATTTTTGCATGCAAGTACAATTCAAGCCCATATCCAAGCCCGATACAACATCAACCGGCCCAAACAGTAAGCCCATCAGCTAGCCCAAATTACAATCCAAACTAAACCAAATCTTCTAAACCCAATGAAAGACCAAGTGAGGAACCAACACATCTAGGGTTTTCTCATATTCTAACGAGTCGAATTATCCCCGTCTTTAGATCTGTAATAGATCAAACGACCCAATTAATCACCAACTAGGGTTTTACCCTTAACTTCAGCCACCACTTATCATGGATCGTCAAATTTGAACCCTATTTAATGGTTTAAATTAAGTAAATTAGGGTTTTACCCTATTACAGTAAAGTCACAGTTTCTTTGTCCCTCCAGCCACCCTCCAGTTATCGTTTCAACCACCAATATCATCGTCTTTTACCAAGCTTCACCAAACACGCAAGAAGGGGAAAATAAAAATAAACAACAAAAACGAAATCATTCCCTACATGTTAACCCTCACCTGTGACCTCCATCATCATCATTACCAACCGTGGAAGGCAACCTTCCACAACAGTTCATCCAAATAAACAAGCAAGACAAAAGAAAAATAATGATAAAAATGTAACTTTTTTGGGGTTATAAAAAGCCTCGGTTTTTACTATAATGGGGTCGATTTTTTTTAACTCCCCAAAAGTTATCAAAAACAATATAGAGGTATTTTTTACCTCATATTTTTATCAAAGAAAGCCTCGCATGCATTGTTTTTTCTTTTCTTTTTCTCAAAATAAAAGAGTAAAAAAGGAAGAGATGAGGGTTAGAGTTTTACCTTAGTGATTTGAGCTTCCCATCGGAGCAATGATCTTTGCTGGAGTAGAGCCTCGCGGGTAGGGAGTTAAGCAGTCAGTTCTGTCTAAGGAGTAGGGATCTTATATATTGGTTTTAGCCTCGTTTTAGGGTTATATTAGGAAAGAAAAAGGCTTGGGTTTAGTCTAAATCTAGGTTTTTTGTTCAACTGACCACCGTTGGTGGTGGTCGAATAGGTGAAGGTCACTGATTTATGGCATCGAGGCTTCCTAGTGGTTCGGTCGAAGAGTCTAGGGGTTTAGAAGAAGAAACAAAGGATGAGGTTGTTTTTTATTCGTTGTTCTAATTCCCTGGTCTAAGTTAGACGACGATAGGAGTGGTGAGGGGCCACCACAACCGATGGTCGGCGAGATTAGAGAGCTTTGGAGCTCTCGATCTATGAGAGAAGATGGAAAGTTGAGAGAAGGAGGCAGCCAAGTTTGCTAAAAATAATTAGGTTTAGTTTAGGGTTTTTAGGGCTTTTATATAAATCTTTTGGGTTAATTGTTTTTTTGCCACTGAAGTTTAGGGTAAAATCACGCTTAGGTCCCCCTAAGTTAGTTGTGTTTTTATGTTGGTCACCTGTAGGGACCAAAGTTGTTACTTACCCATTTTCATGCCTATTATGTATTTTTTGGGATATTTTGTTTAGTCCCTTTATTTAGGTGTTTTTGCATTTTGGTCATGTGTAATGATGATTTAATTTTATTTTAATATTTATGGACTGATTTAGTAATTTAAGCATTTTTCTTTAAAAGCATGTTTTAAGCTAGTAAAAAGGAATAATTATGAAATAGTATATCCCATTAAGTGACACGAATTAAATTGAATCCATTTTCAAATTTGGTGATTAAGAAAAAGATCATGTTCTTTTAATTAAGTTCTATGAGAAAAGACTGTTAGATCAAATCTAAGGTTTCTTTCGATGTATTTAAATAATTGAACATCTTTATTCTCATTAAAGGTTGGTAAATAAATATTAATTGTACTTGCTTGATGTATGTTTTTAATTTTTTTATTTTTACATGTATTTTTCAATGGGATTTCAAAATAATAACATTCGAATAATATTGAATTTTAGGATAAAATAGTAATATTTCTTCATTTCGATTGGAGTAATAAATGATTGCTTTAAGGAATGAGAGTCATTTATTCTCGGTTGGAAATAATTGGATATTATCATTTTCTCTCGGATTAATATTTAATTTTAGGATGAAATAATAATATTTCTTCATTTCGATTGGAGTGATAAATGAATGTTTTAAGGTATGAGAGGTCATTTATTCTCTATTGAAAATAATTAGATATTATCAGTTCCTCTCGAATTAATATCAAATTTTAGAAGGAAATAATACTATTTTTTATTTTGATTGGAGTAAGAAATGGCTACTTTAAGGCATGAGAGGTTGTTTCTTCTCGATAGAAGATAATTAAATATTTCCTTTTTCCCTCCTAAAATTCAAAGAACGTTTTATTCTTATCTTAAATTTATTTTTGTGCATTTAAACTTGGAATTAATAATGAATTTGGGGATGAAATTGTAATATTCCTTTATTTCGATTGGGGTAAGAATCAATTGCTTTAAGGCATGAGAGGTCGATTCTTCTCGATAGGAAATAATTAAATATTATTTTGTTTCATCCTAAAATTCAAAGAATATTATTTGTATGGGATCTAAAATTAAAAACTCGAATTCTTAAATTTCATTGCAAAGACAATTAATTAATCGATCAGGTACATATTTAGGGCGTTGTGGGGGTGCTAATCCTTCCTCACGTGTAACTGACTCCTAAACTCAAATTTTGGTAACACAGACTACAAATTTGTTGTTTTCATTAAAATTAATATTTTTTAAAATAAAAATATGTTTTGGGTTCCCAAGCACACCCTAACCAAATGTTGGTGGTGACTCCTCGAATCACTTTTTAGTATTAATAGATCATTAAATTATTCGAGACGAGATCTTTAAAAATCAACTTTCAAAACTTAAATTTGTTTTTGTTGTGTATTTTTAAGAAAAGATCATTTCGACAACCATTGTGCATAAAAATGATCAGAATAATGTGGTCTAATGAACTAGCAGATAAAAAAAGAAATATAAAACCTTGCATAACATTCTAGATGAGAGATTGAGTGATGTAATGTTGAGTTGATTGTGCTGGTGGTGCTCCAGTAGCTGAGTCATCTTACTTGCCTTTGTGTGACATTGATTGATGTGTGTGGCTTATGAACACCTACTTATGCATGTGTGATTGCATTAGTGTCTATCGTTGAATATCCATGATGCTTGACTTGACTACTATTGTGACATCATGCCAAAGCTATATTGAGCGAAAATTATATCGAGGTTATGTTGAGATCGAATTCCCTTCCATGATCTATACCCGATGGCTATGTTGAGACCGAGAGATCATTTGTATTGATTGGTGAGAATTTTACCGAGGTATGTGTGATATCGGGTTCCCCTATTTATGATTAGTACCTGACAACTATAGTGACACCGGGTGCTATCATTATGTTTATGTGATGATTGTGTATTACATATGATGATGAATGAATTGTATGATATTGAGATTGAAGACCCAATATACGTTCATGGTTAGACCCTTAGTAGTGAACTAAGGGAAGTATGAGACTCATACTAATTTGATAAAACTGAAGAACCTTAAGCATGCAACACTGGATAATGATCATGCATATACTTACTGCTTATTATCATATCTACTAGCATGCTTATGTTTATGAGATTTATAATGCTACTATAGATTAGCGATTATAGTCCTGAGCTTTGTAAGCTCATCATTTAAATATTTTTGTTCGCAGGTTAGTAGTTTGAGTTGTTTGAGGAGCACGATCGCAACAAGATTTTCAACATTCTTTTAGAGTATTGTAATATTATTTTAATGGACATGTGAATTCATAGGTCCCTTATTACTGTATTCGAATTTATAAACTCTAGGATATATATTATTTTGATTTAAAATATGTGTCATGAAGCTCCGATTTATGTATTTTTATAACTTAATGGACATCTATTTTGATAAAAATATCATGTTTAAAATGAAAATGAAAAATGTTTTAAATTTTAGTGGTTGTCTTGACAACCCAATGTAACACTTTAAGCTTATACATGTTTAGGGTGTTACGATCTTCCATCAGAGTTCCTCGTTTTTTCTCTTTATTTTATTTCTTTGACAAGTGAGTTAATTTATTAATTTCTTGAGCTATATAAAAAAATAAAATTAGGGTCACTAAACTCTAAATTAATCAAATAAAAGTGCTCGTCTAATAATTTGGAGAAGCTTCTGTGAGTGACCTTGTACGTGACCATACCAGATGATAGTTTTTCTCTTATTATTGGCACATGATTCAGCAAATTCTATGCTTAGATTTTACTTTATGTTACCAAGAAAGAAAGAAAACCTCAAGGATAAGTTAATTTTATTTTAAAAAGTAGGCCATAATATTTTAAATTAAAATATTAATTATTATAAAATATAAAAAAGTTATGTTAAATTAAAAACCGAAGCAAGTACAAACACATAATTTTATGTTAGAAGATAAACTTATAAAATTTTAGAGGGAAACAAACTTATAAATTTTAGGAGAGGCAAAAACATATTATCAATAAAAGATACATAATACAAATCTAAAATATAAAAGAATTTGAAAATATCATGAAGACGACTACCCCATCCGTTCCCACTCGATCCATCCCAAAACCAAATTAACTCGGTTAACTAAATGTGTAAGTAAGAATATAAAGTTTCTTTTAATGCAAGCAAATTAATGACTGTTTTATTTTTTATTTTAATTTAAAAATATCATCTCGATTCATAAATATTATTTAAAAAAATAATTTTACATTAAAATTGAATAGACTTATTATATTAATTTTATATAACTAAAAGTTATTAAATTAATGTTCAATGAAAGTTAATACAAATACAAAAAAAATGGCTTTAATAAAAATAAATTTAAAATTTTATGACCGCAAATCCAATTCTTCCTATTAATTTCGTTTTATTCGACTCTTCCAACCTTCCCTCCTCTACAAGTCAAAAGTAGTTTTAAAAGCAATAAATAAATTAAATGCATTTATTATTTATAAAATATAAAATATTTTAATAAAAGAAATTTACATCTATTTAAATACAAAGACAATTATTGTTTGAAAACACAAAAAATAAATAAATATTACCCTATCACCATAAAAGAACATTAAAAAAATACAAATATCATTATTTCTTACAATTTAAAGATAGAAAATCTAAAGAATTTAGATATTATATTTTAAAAATAGTGTTTATAATTTTAATTTGATGACAATACTAAAACATAATAAAACTTAAATGTACTTCAACTTTTTTTTATATATATATTTTAGTAGGTTTAGTTATTTCAAAAATGGATACAGTACGCAAATAGTCCTTTGACTATTTAAAAATTACAAAATGATCTCTCGACTATAGAGGGTTGCTTTATTGAGTCTCTCAACTATTAAAAGTTGTAAAATGGTCACCCGACTGTTTATTATGTTCCAAACTTGTCATTTTCCATTTAAAAAATTAACGATCGTCTGAGTTAGACGTTAACATACTGACTGAGTTATGATAGTCGTTTGAGATTATGAGATCAGATTTTATCATATCCCAATCAACATATTAATGTACATCTCATATAACCGTTAATTTTTTAACGGAAAAGAACGAGTTTGGAACATAATGAATAATCAGTGACTATTTTGTAACTTTTAAAAGTTGAGGGACTCAACAAAATAACTCCCTATAATCAGAGGACTATTTTAATTTTAATAGTTAAATGACTTAAAAAAATCTTATAATCAGGGGACCATTTGTATACTTTATGCTATAAATTAATAGTTTGTGTAAAATCTGATTTGAATTAATACATTAATATATAGATACTAGTGAATAATTTTAAAAAATATAGTTAAATAAAAATAATAATAAATTTCAACGTGCCGAAGACTTTGCTTTATAAAGTATTACAATACAAATACATGTCCGAACCTAAAAAGAAAATAATAAAAGTAATAATAAAAGGAAAACAGCGTTCTTCCACAGCCGCCTATTTATTAGGAGCTATATTATTTTTCTCAAAGAAATTCCTTCTCCACAGATCCCTCCATATGTACAGAGAGTTGTAAGATCACAAAAGCTGCACGGTGCGTTCGATCTGAACATTTTTTTATCAAATGGCTGCAAAAAATTACTTAATAAAGGTAGAGGAAGGGAAAGCGGCCAGCGACGGACAGCCGTCGATAGGCCCTGTTTATCGGAGTATTTTTGCCAAGGATGGATTCCCTGCTCCGATTCCTGGAATGGAAAGTTGCTGGGACATTTTCCGGTTAGTTTTTAGACTTTTAGCCTCTTGCTTGACTGCTAAGAAAATAATGAAACTACGAGAGAAGGTTTGACTTTTTTTTAAAGATTTCAAATGACTTTCGAATTCGTTGCTATTTTTTAAAATATTTTACTCTCTTTTTCTTTTGAAGTTCAGTAAAATTTTTAGTTTGTTGGCTTATTTATTTTGATTTCGCGCTGGAGTGGCGATGAGATCGAGGAACGTCGTTTTAAGGATCATATGAGAATTATTTTAAGATCGAAGCGCCTAATATATGGAACTTTTGAATTTTAACGGTTACACAAGAGTATGGGGGTTGATTGGACTTGTTAACTAACTGCAAGTGCTTATTATGCTACGGTAAAGAGTAATTTTTGATCGAGGATAATGATTCCCATTTCATTCTCTTTGCAGTATGTCAGTTGAAAAATATCCTAACAACCCTATGCTTGGTCGCCGGCAGATTGTGGATGGGAAAGTATGGTTGCTGCTGCAGACTTCTTTTCCTTTTTCTTTTTGAGTTTCTGTTATTTTTGCTTTCTGTTCTAGTGCTTCCTTCGACTTTTATTTCATGTCTAAATTGCTGTGCTTTTACTGCAGCCTGGAAAATACGTATGGCAAACTTACAAAGAAGTTTATGACATAGTAATAAAAGTCGGGAATTCCCTTCGTAGTTGTGGTGTTAAGGAGGTAATGCTCTGACTTTTTTGCTTTTTAATTGTAAAATTATTTGTCAAGATTTTATAACAAAAAAACATATTTCTGGGATCAATATCCACACCACAATTGACGTGTATTTTGAAAATTTTAATCCTTTAATTCCTTGTTACAGGGACAAAAATGCGGTATTTATGGTGCCAATTGCCCAGAGTGGATAATAAGCATGGAGGTATGATCATTTCTTGCATGTTTCATCTGCTTTGCAGAGTTGACATCTCCGGTGTCTTAGATGTCACTATAACTTGTTTCTGTTTAGCATACGTTTTTCTACCAAAATGCTTGTTGCCCAAAATGTTTACTAACGCTGCAACATTGATACAGGCCTGCAATGGTCATGGACTTTATTGTGTTCCTTTGTATGACACACTAGGTATTTCTTCTTGAGAACCAACAGAAGCACGCTTTCAAATCTTTATAAATCACTACTTTTCAGTTTTCGCGGACACCGATCTTATGTGTATTATGGAGGCTTCCCATTTTTGAGTATCATAATAGTCTGTTATTTAGAACATCTTTAAACCCTTTAACTTATTTGACCATTTCAATGCGTCTGCTAAAGTTTATGAATGTTTGATTTGATCCTTTGTTGTATATTTATAGGTGCTGGTGCTGTGGAGTTTATCATATGCCATGCAGAAGTTTCTATAGCTTTTGTAGAGGAAAAGAAGATTAATGAGGTATGCATATTTACACCTATATTTGAAATCCTAGTATTGATTGTGGTAACAATTTCAGAAGATGTTTCTAGATCTCTGCAAAAATAAGAATCTACAAAATAGGTCAACTGTTTTTATCATCAGCATTTGCTTCTATGCATGCTACTTAGTTTTCCATGGTTTTGATTTGGGAATCTGTAACTCTACAGTTTTTTTTTTGGTTTCTCATGTAAGGTTTTTCTTTTCCCTTTCAGCTGTTTAAAACATTTCCAGCCTCAAGAGAATACTTGAAATGTAAGTCATCTTACTTATTTATTGGGTAAACTACATTCAAAAACTTGGAAAATGGCCGCGAAATTTTATATTCGATTTTCATTTTGGTGACATGTTTCACCGTGTGATTGGTCTAATGGTTAGATGAAAATAAAAGAATGGTGTTAATGCTGGGATTCAAACCCAAGTAATCGCTGCACCAACTTGAGAAATTTATTTACTTGACAATGTTTATATTTTAGGTTGAAACTGAAACCGAAAAATTTTAGGCTAAGCTAGAGTTCAAGTACTTGAAACACTTCTAAATCATGAAATTGAAAAATATTAAGTGGGATGTTTTGTCGGAAGACCTGGGTGACCAAAATGAAAAATTTTGATTGTTGGATGACCGACCATGTAATTTACCCTTATTTATTTTTGGTTTGGGGTGGAGGCAGGGGTTTTATTCATATGTAGTGTGTTACAAATAATTTATGTGCATATGTTCGCTATGCAGCCATTGTCAGCTTTGGGAAAGTTACACCTGAGCAGAAGGCAGAAGCTGAGAAGCATGACTTGGCTATATATTCTTGGGAGGAATTTTTGCAGTTGGTAGGCTATTTGCTTATGCTCTTGAATTTATCCTAAAAAAAATTTATTCTGCTGAACTTGTGTTTAGTATAACAAAATGCTATCCTGTTAGTTATTAGTTCAGATAAAGGCATATAGATGTAAAAATCATGTTTTGCAGTGCTTAATATGAGCTAAGGATTCAGTACTTTTCCATGCTCGAGTCTATGCCTTTCGTCCTTAGGCTCTGGGAGTAATGTGTTGTACATTACTGAAATGTAGACTGGCAAGTGCAATGACCCGTCCACTTGATAATTTTAGAATGTTGACTTTGTAAATATATGAGTTGACATTTTCCATATTTTCATTGTGATTGAGCATTCTCAAGCGATTGTTATGTAGATTGTTGCATAACCGTGTCTCATGCATTTTTTGATATTTGTTTCATATTTTTATTTAATGTTTATTTCCCAATACTGGATCGGGATTTTAGCTCATAGGTTACTGTTGATTCCGATTTAAGTTCTGATGCCTGTTTCTTGCAGGGAGAAAATAAAACATTTGATCTTCCGGTGAAGAAGAAAACTGATATCTGCACAATAATGTATACTAGTGGAACAACCGGCGACCCAAAGGGAGTCCTAATTTCAAATGAAAGTATCGTTACTCTTATAGCAGGGGTGAAGCGCCTGCTAGGGAGTGTAAATGAACAGGTGATATTTTCATTTGATTTTTTGATTCGAATACAAACCATTTCACCAGTCACTTCGTTTGACCTGCGTTATCTTTTCCCCTCTAAATTTTGTCATGGTTTTTCTCTTCCTTGCTTTATCTCATTTTTTTTGTTTCTTGTGAAATTTACAGTTGACCACGAAGGATGTATATATTTCTTATCTTCCTCTGGCGCATATCTTTGACCGAGTGATTGAGGAAGCATTTATTTCACATGGTGCTTCAATAGGATTTTGGCGTGGGGTAAGCACGTTTAGTTGGTACCATTTCAATAAGAACTTATTCAAATTAGCAATTGCTTAATTGTTTCATCTTCAGGACGTGAAACTGTTGGTCGAAGATATTGGGGAGCTAAAGCCAAGTATCTTCTGTGCTGTTCCTCGTGTGTTAGATAGAATCTATTCTGGTAAACTTTCTTACATTCTTGAATATTCAGAGGGGATTGGTTCCTGGCATTTTTCTTTGCACATACAAAGGTATTCGGGCTTAGGCAATGCCATTTTTGGGTTGTTTTTGAAGGTTACAGTCGGCAACTTGGAATACATACTAGCTGGAAAACTTATTTTTCTTTTAGTATTTATTTAAAGAAATGAAGTAAACTAGATTGATTCACTTTTATATCAAACATAAGAAATTTATATTCAGTTTTCTTTTGAAAGACTTCAGTGCATTTTCAGCTGTGAGACTGTCATAACCTTCTTACATTATCAGGTTTAATACAGAAGATTTCTGGGGGCGGCTTATTGAAAAAGAAGATGTTTGATTTGGCATTCTCATAGTAAGTTACTTTCATATATTCAGTTTCTTATGAGAAGTGGTTCATTTTATCTGCTAACCGGCAATAAATATTGATTGCAAATAGGGTTAAATTGTTTTATAACCAGGCATACTCACCAGTACACAGAACAAAGGATATTAGGGCCCAGGGAAGACTAATCGGTTTTCTCAGTCATTTCAATTAAAATAAATAAATAAATGACCAACCTAATCGAATAATTTTAACATGTCAGTTAAGTTGGCTTTGTGCCGACTTTTGCTCACCTCCATTTGGAAGCTCTCTCAACTAACAAGCTACAGGGATGAGACCATCTTTGTCCTTGTAACAAAACTTGAATTGTCTCAAATACCTATGGGTTTATGAGCTTTTAAATCAGTTGTGGTCCAATTGCATGCTGTGCTTGTGTTTCTTGTTACTGTGTTTGGTAGAGTTGCTTGATATGGATTACCGTTAGCTTTGATCTTACTAATATCTGAGATCTATGATAACACCTGCAGCAAATACTATAACATGAAGAAGGGCCGCAAACATGGAGAAGCATCTCCAATTTGTGACAAAATTGTCTTCAGTAAGGTGATGAAAGTCTCATTGGTACATAATATGATCAAGGCTCCTTTCATATTGGTCAAAAGCTAATTAAAACGCATTTACAGCAACACAAATCCTGTTGACTACTAAATCTCATGTTGAGTTGTAATTTTTGTCAGGTAAAGCAAGGATTGGGAGGGAATGTGCGGCTTATTCTATCCGGTGCAGCACCTCTTTCTGCTCATGTGGAAGAGTTCCTGCGAGTTGTGGCATGTTGTCATGTTCTGCAGGGATACGGTATAGTTGAAGTCAGCCTTTGTGCTTGTGATAAATTCCTTTTCCTTTACCAGCTGTGCACACTTGCTGCAACATGAACATTTATCAATATTGTATCGACCTGAATGTAGGTCTGACGGAGAGTTGCGGGGGGAGTTTTGTCTCTTTACCTAATGAATTATCAATGCTTGGTACCGTGGGGCCTCCGGTACCAAACGTAGATATATGCCTGGAATCTGTTCCCGAAATGAATTATGACGCCCTTTCTAGCACATCACGAGGGGAAGTTTGTATCAGGGGAAAAACATTATTCTCAGGATACTACAAACGTGAAGACCTCACCGCTGAAGTATTGGTAGATGGATGGCTCCACACAGGTCTTCTAGTTTGTCTCTTTTTAAGGTTTTATCTTCTATGCATCATTAGCTTTTATCATCTATGCGTTAACATCCTTAATTCTTCGTGCATTAGGGGATATTGGTGAGTGGCAACCAAACGGAAGCATGAAAATTATTGATCGGAAGAAGAACATTTTTAAGCTTTCACAAGGGGAGTATGTAGCGGTTGAGAACCTGGAGAATATATATGGTCAAGTGTCAGCCATTGATTCGGTACGTTTCTTGTGCTCTCTCTCTGATACATTACCATGCGTTGCTCGTCTCTTTGTTATGTAGCCGTTAATGGGATGGGGTTGAATGTAAAATTGACACTGAAAATGATGGGCAGTTGACATTTTCTTTCCTATGTCATCTTGTGATTGCATGATGTTGGAGTTAAATGTAAAATGGTCATTGAAATAAGCTGTAGTTTATATTGGATTTGTATTTTACCTGTTGGAGATCGGGATTCTTTTTAAACTCGGCCGTTTCTCGTCTTCATTGATTTCAGATATGGATTTACGGAAACAGCTTTGAGTCGTCCCTCGTGGCAGTCGTGAACCCCAACAAGGAGGCACTCGAAAGCTGGGCTGCTAACAATAATGTAAGTGGTGACTTCGAGTCAATCTGCCAAAACCCCAAGGCCAAAGAGTTCATACTTGGGGAGCTCGCAAAGACTGGCAAAGAGAAAAAGGTTTGTTATGAATGGTTTTCACCCCCTTTTCACCTACAAAAACGAATATAGAAATTCGACCTTAATGCTATAATCTTTATGCAGCTGAAAGGTTTTGAATTTATAAAAGCTGTTCATCTCGACCCGACACCCTTCGACATGGAACGCGACCTTCTCACTCCAACATATAAGAAGAAGAGGCCTCAACTGCTTAAATATTATCAGGTTAGCTTTTTGTCCCTTCCCCCTCTTTGCTGTCTCGGTTTTCCTTTGCGTACGTGCGTATGTGCATGCACGAGTACATGCTGGATCGCTGATTAAAAACTGATTGGGTGCAGAGTGTTATCAATGACATGTACAAGAGTGCAAACCAGCCAAAAGCTTGAGAAAAATGCTTATGGAGTTCTAAACGTTTGGTTCTGTGATTTAATTAGATCATATGGATTTAACCTTTTATATTCTTTTGTTAGTTTCGACTGTACATGTTGATGTTGGAAACTTGTTTATCTAAAACCAAATTTGCCTTTCATACAACTCAGGTAATAGCGTTACTTGTTCCTTTAATCTTGTTCAAATTTACCAAATTTGATAACATCCTGTGAGCATTCGATCGAGTCATTCGAATTTTGTTCACTCCTAATCTTCTTGCAAATTTTGGCTTACGGTTTTCGTAATCATTATAAATGAAACGGATCCTAAAAGCCTTATTCAATTAACATGTGATTAGACTTGAATGATAATTTTAATATTAGGAGAAATTACAAAATCATCAATCAACTACAACGATTAATTTTGGTAGTGCATTTTAATTTAGGGTAAATTACACGTTTAGTATATAAATTATTATTTTTGTTTAATTTTGGTATTTAAATTTTATTTTACTTCAAAATCATGCTTAACGTTTAGTTTAGATTTTATTTCGGTCTCTCATTGTTAAAAACCAATTCCCTAAATCGCTAAACTTAGATTCTCACCCAAACCCCTAATTTTTAAACTATTCCTGTCACCAATCTCCCATCCTTCTGTCGTCGGACTTCTACTATCGATCATCTCCTTACCATCACTCAAATCTTATAAATCCCCAACTTTAATTAAGAAATTAGGTTTTAGAGATTTGAGTATTCTTAATAAAAAAAATAGGACCTTTTAAAAAATATGAATTTTATTTTTAAAATTTAAAGAAAATTAAAAAAAAATTAAATTATATATCAAACACGGATTGATTGACTTATTTTTAATGAATTTGCATTAAAATCAGGTTCTTCAGACGTTGCCAAATATTTCCCACTCTATACGGTGCTTTGTCTCATGGTGTTGGCGGTGCTTGTACCATGCATCTCAAGCATGAAGCAATACATTCATAAACGGCGCCGCACCAACACTGAAATCTTCTATGCCTCATCGATCCGACAACCGACAAAAGGTTTGGACCAACGAGCGGTTGAGATGTATCTGACGATGGTGGTCGCTGAAAACCTAGAATTTCCAAACCCTAATGACGCCATATTCTACATCTGCCTGTTT
Organism: Hibiscus syriacus; assembly: GCF_006381635.1. Taxonomy (NCBI): domain Eukaryota; kingdom Viridiplantae; phylum Streptophyta; class Magnoliopsida; order Malvales; family Malvaceae; genus Hibiscus; species Hibiscus syriacus. The sequence continues at coordinate 1,993,692 of NW_024063145.1, read as the reverse complement.
GAATACCAAGCTAAAGACACTTTAAAGATTATACCCTTTTGCATGCATTATTTTCATGCTAATTGTATATATGAGTGGCTTAAACGTAATGCTACATGTCCTTTGTGTCGTGAGTAAGAAACATTTTTTTTACTGAAGTAAAAATGTTATTCACTCAAAGAAGCAAAACTTTGCTACATTGTTACTGTTCTAATAAATAAGTGGAAGTCGGACGGTATTACTCTTTTCGAATAAGATGAAAAAAAAAACTAAAGACAGACTCGTTTCTAAGATTTCAATGATATAGGAGATATTTCAATGTCTACTGGTAAATAGATGGAGGAAATTCTCTCTGAAATTTGCTCCATTGCGTCATCTTTTAAATCTCCTTGCTCCAACTTCCTTATAAAAATTGGAGATTTCTATGGTCATCAAAACCATTCTCGTGGCGGTTTGATGCATGATCGAATTATATTTTTTGCTTTTTATCGTTCCCAATCAGATCGATGGGCTAGGTTTCATTTTATTATTTTCTTTCTAGTTTTCTCAAGGGCGCCGTATTCTTCAGGTTGTGGCAGATCTACTCCTTCGATTCATTCGGTGGTACGTTGGATCCATGCTGTTCAACGGATTCTAATATCGGTAGCTTCTTACCAATATTTTCTTCTAGCCGTTGTGGCGTTTCATGCTTTGGTTTACGGGATTTCCATGGTAATGACCAATTCGACTACTCCTTCAATCTGGTTTTCGATTTGTCATACATCTCTGTGGGGACGAATCCACGACGTTCCAGGTCAGCTTTCTCATTTTCCCTGGGTTTTGTTTTTATGCTGGCAAATCCATATTATAAACGAATATGATAGTTCCTTCCTCCATCTGTGGTATAGTTTTGACCGGATAGTTGACTGTTACATTGCTAGGTTTTGTTTCTTACTTATGCACAATCCATGTCATGTGTTTAGTTGCCTGATCTCTTTTCGGTTACTTTTCTACTTCGAGTATGGGTGGTTGCTCTTTGTCAATTTCTCCTGGTTTACTGTTTTCAGACATGAGTAGATCTTCTTGAGTTTTATTAACATCTATTGGACATTGTAAACTAGAATTTGTTCGTCTGGTTTTTTAAACCAGAATGATCATCTCAATGGCCATCATCATTCTTCTATGGATGTTTGGATGCACGGCGCCATTTATTGACTTGTTTTGGTTACTGCAAAGCTATGTTTTTCAATCAGTCCAGATGGTTTTTTCTGTGGTTGCTTCAAAATGGATTATATGATCACTTGGTGCTTCTTCTATGATGGTTCTGGTTCGACATACCTACGAGGATTTGCTTCTTCATTCCTCTGCTGGACTGATATTGGACCTAGAATTTGGTTCTCTTGTTACATGCTTCTTTCAGAGATTAAGGATTTAGTTGTCCGGTGTGGATGCATAATCTGGTAGGGACGCTATATCACAGTGGCCACTGGTTGTCCGGTGTTACTAGGTGGCACGTGGGTCTCAAGTTTTTTGCTTGTACTATTTCGATCAAGTCCCATGTTTTAGGGATGTTGTGGTTTTCTATTGGTACACGCTTCTTTTTGAGAATGGACTCCTTGGGCACCACGCAGCTGTTCTCAGTTTGACGCTGGCTCTATCCGATATGCACGGAGCTATTTGGATATATTTGTTATTGCGATTTTCGGGGGAAGTGTGTTTAGAATACTTACGCCGCTTGCTTTGGACTTTAAGCATATTAAGTTATTATTCACGTTGTAATTCCCATGCATGGGTTATTCAATATGATTTACAGGTCTTACAATGGCTCAACGATTGGCCCTCCATGGTGATCACATATAAACAATATGATACCTTCACTTTGAAGGAGCACTGCCTATCCGTACAGTTTGCATGTATTGCTTCTTATTGATTATTCTATCGGGATGACGAACATTAATTATATTATTACTTTGGAGGACTATGCTCCGGGATGTATGGTCACTCAGTTACATAATATTACATTAAATGAATGTTACAATATTAATATTTGGTGGATCGGTTCACTTATTTATCTACAATCGATTATTACGAGACGTCGTCTAAGATCATTACAATTTATATTCAACTTTTTGATTTTTATTAATACATGCATTTACGGATTCATGCATCTCGTTATGAGATTGTTTCTTTCAATAGGCCAATTGAATATTCGATTATTTTTTATGGCCTACGTTCCACAACGTTCCTTTTGGTTAAGTGGCTTCCCCTGCATACAGCAGCTGGTAATTTATAAACAAATTTGCATTCTTAGTTACGCATCCTATGTCTATTCCTGGTCTAAACAAGTCATCCAATCTTGGATCATACAAGGGGACCCACGATTCCAATTTAAAGCGGTTACACGGCATTCCAATGTAGAGTGGCTGTCTTGAAGTCAATGTAACTTCTTATTTATTTTAAACCAATTTTGTTGTTGCATGCGACTTATCATTCCCTATATTCTTGGAGATCCAAATTGGACGCAACTATATATCACCGGGATAGCTAGCTTTGGCTTTCTACTTCCATCATATTGGCTTATTATTGCTGCACTATACTCTAGTATTTAATTTGTTCAGTGGCGTGCTTCTTTCTTCTTATCTTGTTTCTATCTTGTTTGACTTCATGGCCATGGAAGAGTCTATTATGCAACAAATGGAGGATCTCTCCTTCACTGCAACCGAAACTGATGCTATTTTTGATCAAGAGGAACTTGAGATAGATGGAGTCATTGAAGGCGGTCACTATCTAATTGGTAAGATTATCTATAAACGAGCTATTGATGGTGGTGCCCTATGTCGTACTTTTCGAGCAGTTTGGGGTACCCAGAAGGTTGATGAACTCTTAGACCTTGGTGATCACTTCTTTCGTATTAAGTTTACTTTTGCATAGATCATGACTATGAGTTTGAACCGGAGTCCTTGGACTTTTAATGGTGATTTATTTGCTTTGGCCCCTTTTGTTGCTGACAAGGGTCTTGAGGAGTATGATTTTGATAGCATGTCAATTTGGATTCGAGTTTTTAATCTCCCTCTTGGGTCCATGACCAAATCTATGGGTCTAACTTTGGGGAATGGCATTGGTACGGCTATTGTTGACATGAGAGTAGCCGGGGGAAACCATTGTACTTTCCTTTTAATTTTTGTGGCTATTGATATAACGAAGCCACTGAGGCGCTGTGTAGTGTTGGGGAATTCAAAAGGAGGCAAGCCACGGGTATGTCCACTAAAATACGAGCGTCTTCCTAACTTTTGCAATTTATGTTGCATTATTGGCCATAAGATGCAGACTTGCAGATAGAAAGCTGGTGATCAATCATCTAAACTCCCTTATGGAGATTGGTTAAAGGTGGTGACACAAAACCTCAGCCAATGCCCCGTTCAATAAGGGCTATCGAGTACGCTGCCACGGCTGGAACTCGACTGCATCGCATACTCAATCTGTGGCAGAGGACGTGACCGGTGTGCAGGGTACGGCTGCTCAGCTGAGGCTACCCATGTGGGCGATGAGGATAGCAACACTTCGGAAGAGTTGATGGATATTATCAGAGAACCGGAATCTGAGTCAGTTGTGAATGATGCATTTTTTGCAGCAATCTGTCTCGGTGGAACAGTGTGCTGCTGAAGCTGGTTCATTGTCACTAGACGATCTGGACACTGCTGCTGCAGAAGCTTCTGCGCACGCCCTAGCTGATTCGTTCCTGGTCGACACTCCTCCTGCTGCTGCAATGGCGGCTGATGCTGCTATGGACGGGCAACATGTTACCGAACTACCTGCTGTTTTCGCACTACCTATGGTAGCACCGATTGCACAAACGGTGCTTCCTATCGCTAGAGCACTAGACTCCGATGGACAAAAGGTGTTATCTAAAGCACCTAAGAAACAAATTTCTGTTGCACGAAAATTATTTGAATCGCAGGAGATCATTGGGACATATTCTAAGAAGGATGCGGCTGGAATTGCTACTCTAGGAGCTACACATAGCACTGATGGTAATGATGATTATGGGGGAAAATCCTCCAAGCATCAATTACAAGGAAAGTATGAAGTAACTCGAAAAGATCAAAGGTGTCTTCTACTTCTGATAATGGACTTGGGGCACCTGGTAAACTAAAAAAGATATCGATGGAGGTTATGGAACAGCCCCTCCGGACACCATGAAACTCCTATGTTGAAACTGTCGTGGTTTGGTTAATGCTGCGACAGTTCATTCCCTCAGACGATTTCATTTTTATTTTTAAGTGAAACTAGATTAAGATAGAAAAAAGAGACACTGTTCGTCACAAATTAAGAATGGAAGGTTGTTTTACTGTTGATAGTTTAGATAATTGTACTTGACTTATGCTTTTCTGGATGAATAATATTTCAGTTCAAGTTTTATCTTACTCATCGTATCACATTGATACTATAATCTAGTCAGGAAATTCTCGTTTCTGTTTCACTGGTATTTATAGTCATGCCAATGCCAATTTAAAAAGAGAAACTTGGAACTTAATTGATAATCTTGGACAATCCTCTCAATTACCTTGGTTAATGGGGGCGACTTTAATGAAGTGTTATATGACTCTGAAAAACAAGGGGGTCGCTGTAAGTATAGGGTCCATCTTGATGAGTTTCGGGATGTTTTAGATCGAAATGGTTTAATTGATTGTCGACCCCTTAAGGGATGGTTCACATGGACTTGTGGAAACCCAAACACGCCGATCATTGCAGAACGCCTTGACCTTTTTGTTGCTACTAAGGATTGGCTTTCTATGTATGATAGTTTTCGTATTGTCTCAGAATTTACTAATCGTTCCGATCATTGCTATCTTTTGTTGGAAATAAATTGGAATCCCCAGAACTTATCTCTTAATACACAGACTGACTACTTCCATTTTGAGGATTGTTGGGCTAACGAACCAGCATGTATGGAGAAGGTAGCAGTGGCATGGCAACATACCCATGGCAATGCGCTGGAGAAGATGCGAGCTGTAGGTTCAACACTACAGGATTGGCAATGTGATCGAGTTTCAAATAATAGAGCTCCATTACTCTTTTGTGTACATGTCGTAACCGATTTTCGCCCGGTACGACATTTCTTGGCGAAAAGCAAGTGAATAAATGGTTTTCAATGAAATGTTTAAGACTCGCCATGGACCGTTGGGTTAAGTAGTCGAATACTTAAAAATCATCTTTTAAAAAGTTTTTAAGAAAACAACATTTAAAAGATAAATCAGTCTACGTATAACCAGAAATTCATTATTTTTAGTAATAAAAAGGGATTCGGGGTCAATTACGCGTGGGGAAGGATTAGCACCCCACAACACCCAAAATTGATAATCATCGATTATAAATTGTCTTTAGTAATGGAAATCTATGAATTCAAATATAAATTTAAGTTACGATCCTATTATTCCAAATTCAATAGTACAATTTTTACAATTATAACGGAAAATTTAAGGAAAAATAGAAAATATTCTCATATTTACAATCGAAGAGAAAATAATCCCTAAAATACTTTAGGACAAATATTTCTATTTCCAACTGAAATAATAAGAATATGATAATTCCTCCCAAGAACTCAATATTAAAATAATTTGATTCAACCAAAATGAATATAACTAAAGTAAACATGGATAAACATATTTAGAGCTTCAATAAAATAAAATCATAAACAACATACAAGATAGCAAAATAAGACATTTAATGTAATAAAAATATGAAACATGCATATATATATATATATATATATATGGGATTGAAATAAACTAAACAGAAAATAAAGAGAAATAATTAAAGAACTAAAATTAAAGTATTGAAAAATGTAAAGCAAAAATTAAAAATTAAAGTAATGAAATTAAATAAATAAAAAGTAAATCGCATAAATTAAAATATAAAGTAAAGAAATAAAATAAAAGATATCATAATATAAAGCCCAAAATAAAATAGTTCACAAGATTAAAATATAGAATTAAAATGACTAAATATAATAAAGTAAAGCATAGAGATCAAAATAAAACAAATAAAAATATAGCAACTAATTTGAAATAATAAAAAAACGGAGAAATCATGTACTAAAGTGTAAATTTGAGCCTAAATTAGAGGGATTATTTCATGATTTTTCCTATTTTAAGTTAATAAAGTAATAAACTCCCAAAGACCAGGGACCTGACGTGTGATTTACCCCAAAGTTTAAAACAAACAAAACACTTCTCCCCTTTATTTCTTTCCAATAACGTGAAGACCAAAATATAATTCCTTCTTTTCTCTTTCATTTTTTTCTCTCCCAGAACCAAACTCTTTCCATCTCCCCCCCTCTCATCTTTTTTTTCCTCATATAACCCAAAAGGTCACCGCGAATCGTTGGCCAAAAACACTCCAAATGCCACCTATTCCGAACAAAAGGAGCCCCGACGACGACAACCCTACCCCGGCGTGAAGCCGAACGAAATGTAAGAAAACAACTCTCCATTCCTTCTCTCTTTTTCTGTTCGAATGTTGCTAAAAAATAATAAAATTTCTCTGAAAAAATTATTGTTGCCTTGGTACATTGCTTCGTTAAAAAAAGGAGGAGCCTCATTTTGTTACAAATTTGTTCTCTTCGAAAAATGGTGGTCGAGAGAAGAGAAAGAGAGATCCCCTTTTACATTATGATTGGGGTTTTTTATAACCATTTACAATTATGAAAATAAAAATCTAAATTAGCTGTTGTTGTTTTCTTATTTGTTGATGAGGATGCTAGGATGTGGACGGTACTCAAGAGGCCACAAGTAGAGCTGCCGGAAGCTACTGGAATGTGGAGGGACAACTGGGTTGCTTATTGGAAGCTATTGGATAGAGCGGGGAACAACTGGTGTTGCTGAAAGCTACTGGAATGTTGATGTGGTGGAGCTGCCGACGTGGAAGGGTAGTTGGTGTTCCTTTGGAAGTTGCTGGAATCGTTGGCTGGAGCTTAAAAGTGGAGGGGGCAGATGTTCCTACTAGAAACTGCTGAAACATGGACAAAGGGCAACCATGGGTTGTTGTCGGTATGGAGTGGAAGCTGCTGGAATACTAAGGTAAAAACAAAAATGGTGATTACAACTGTCCCTCTTTTCTCGTTGGTATGGAACAAGAATGGAGCAAAGACATAAAGCACCATTTTTTGTTTGAACTATTCAAACTTCTTAGCTACAAGTTCTTCTCATTATGAACTTTTTGCTCACTTTGGACGAGTTCTTATCATTATGATCTCTTCTATTGGGAATGATGATCCACCTTCTTCTGCTATGGATTTGATTAAGAATGATAATCTTGATGTTGATCTATCTCCTTCTGTGATAGAATCAAGTAAAAGGTCGAACAAGTTCTTCTCATTATGAACTTCTTCTTCTTCTTTGCATGAATTCTTCTCATTATGAACCTTTCCTTTAGAATGACGATCCACCTCCTTCCGTGATGATGTCGAGCAAAATAAAGATGTTATTTCGACTCCTTCTGTAAAGAAAGAGCACCAATTGACGATGATTCAACTCCTTCGATCTAACTCCTTCTGTGAAGAATCAAACAAAATGTCGATGTTGATCTATCTCCTTCTGTGATAGAATCAACAAAGGTTGAACAAGTTTTTCTCATTATGAATTTCTTCTTCCTTCGGACGGGTTCTTCTCATTATGAACTCTTCCACTAGAAATATTGATATCCTTTTGTGATGGAATCGAACAAAATGTTGAACAAGTTCTTCTTATTATGAACTCTTTCATTGGAAATGTTGATCCATCTCCTTTTATGATGGAATCGAACTAAGGTTGAACAAGTTCTTCTCATTATGAACTTATTCTTCCTCTTCGGACGAGTTCTTCTTATTATGAACTCTTTCATTGGAAATATTGATCCATTTCTTGTGATGGAATCGAACTAAGGTTGAACAAGTTCTTCTCATTGTTAACTTCTTCTTACTATTCGGATGAGTTCTTATCATTATGAACTCTCCATTGGAAATGTTGATGCCTCGAGTGAGGTGTTACTGATTCAACTTCATATGTGATGAATCGAGCTAAGGTTGAACAAGTTCTTCTCATTATGAACTTCTTCTCCTTCATCAGATGAATTCTTCTCATTATGAACTCTCCATTAGAAATGTTGATCTCTCGAGTGAGGGGTCGTTGATTCAACTCCATATGCGATGAATCGAGCTAAGGTTGAACAAGTTCTTCTCATTATGAACTTCTTCTTTCTCTTCGGATGAGATCTTATCATTGTGAACTCTCCATTGGAAATACTGATCTCTCGAGTGAGGGGTCGCTGATTCAACTCCATATGCGATGAATCGAGCTAAGGTTAAAAAATTTCTTCTCATTATGAACTTCTTCTCCCTCATCGAATGAGTTCTTCTCAGTATGAACTCTCCATTGAAATATTGATTTAATTTGTTTTTGATTTCAAAGTATAGAACTCGGTCTTCATTCACTTAATCAATCTAGGGTAGAGCCTACTCCAACATTAGCGTAATAACTCGTCAGCTCAAGTTGTCATTCTCTTTTTTGGAAGAGCAATATAATCAGATCGTATCATCATGTCTTCACTCTACTCTTGTTTTTTCTCTTTATAAAAATGTTAGAAGAAATGCTCTCTCTTTAATTCTTGTTGCAGTCAGATATATGATCTTGACCTTTTGTTTCTGACCCAATTGTTCTATCAGAGCTGCTTCTTCAAGACTCTTCTGTCATCTGAAGCATGAACTGTTTGCTTTTCAAAGTAAGCTCTTCTTGTCTCCATATTCTGCCCCCTAATATTTCGAGCGGCGACGTTTATTCTCAATATATTCTTGATTTGGATCTTGTTATCCTAATATGATTTGGGGTTTTCAGTCATGCCCCAATGTGGATACTTTCATGTCTCATCCTTATATGAGTACAAAAAATTCAACTTTGAATGGTCTCACTCTTACATCATTCATAAAAAATTACATCCTATTACCCAGAAAAACATTTTTTTTTCCTTATGAAGTTTTTGAACGTCAATATCAGCTTCAATTGTGGAAAATATTTCTTATTTTCAAGGCCATTCAGAAGGTTGATCAATCTTCCTAATATAGGAGTACCTTGAATCCTTGTTATGACTTGAAATACCATTAAAACTCAAAACAATATATGCCCATTCTTGTTAAGGTAGTCACCTGCTTCTTGGTCAGTTATTGATGATGTCACTGAGAAGTGAAAAGTTTTATTCTTGAGTCTTCTGATCAGTCAGACTTCATGGTTCCAAGGATCAGAGAATGTCTCCCTTGCTCTTGCATTTTTATTCGATGCATAATAAGCCTCATCAGCTTCAAGGATCTCTTGAGGAATCATCTTATTTATTTGCCTCAGATCAAAACATCTTGGGTTTGAATAGTTCAATCCTATCCTCACATAATCACGTACATGAATTCGAATCATATATATTTCCTTGATATACACTCTTTTACAAATAAACACAAGTGTCAAGGTTTTGGGCTACTTTGGATTCCAAAGTCGTGGCAATCATGGAAAGGATAAAAATCGAGAAATAAAGTCAGACGTCTCAAGCATCATTAGCATGAATGTTCCTGAATCAATCGACTTGATATGATTTAGAGCACTGAGGTAAGCCTCTATCCAGAAGATATTAAATGTTGTAAAAATGTTTGTAGATGTGAACTCCTCTCAACATATCATGCTCTCTAAATTAATCAACTAAAAGCAACCCCGAAGTATAGAAGCGAGACTTTGTCTAAAAGACCTCATATGTTGCCAAAATGTTGCTGTAAAGTTTATCCCAAAGTACCAAACTCTTGAGAGGATTTTATTTATCGATGCCTAATATCGAAACGTATTTGAGCCGCCCTTTCAGGTTTTCAACTCAAATCATTCATTTGGTTTCAAGACGCCTTTTGCAGGTTTTCAACTTGACCATTTTTCTATTTTTTCTCCTTTTTTTCTTTTTTTTTTTTTTTATTTTTTTTTTATTTTTTATTTTTTATTTTTTTTTTATTTTTTTTATTTTTTTATTTTTTTTATTTTTTTCTTTTTTTTTTTTTTTTTTTTTTCTTTTTCTTTCTTTAAAAGAGCTAAAGGATAGCCGTTACAACTGATAAACGAAGCCAAAATTAAGCCACTGAAGAAGAGGGCTATAGCTAGTCAACAACCATTTCTGTTTATTAGTAAAACCCCAAAAAATTCCGAAACAAATCCACTTCGAAGGCAACTTGAAAAAGCCTATACAAAATGATTGATTTAACAGTGGTTCTTTCTTAGCAGAAAAACATAGAGCTGTTGACATTTTCTTTCAATATGGGAAACTGAAGGACGACAATGGCTCTGGGAGCAGTAACACTACCATGACTTGACGATGTATCAGAAGAATCCTTAACTTCATAAATTATCCCAACTGTGAAGCCACCAAGTGGGCGTAGAAAATAGGAGCATCGACAGAGATGACGGTGGTGCCCATTTTGTGTTCCTGAAGATTATCAGCAGAAAACCCAATCTGATCTAACAAAACATGATAACAGGTAGGCCTCGTGGTTCCAATCATTCCCTCATGAGAAAAAAGATAAAGGTAATTATTGATGACAGATTTTGTTGTCTATAACAGTGCCAGGTGAGACATTGTCAGGAGATCCCTTCTGAAAGAACTTTGTATGATGGCTTTTTGTACAACGATACCCACAAACTTGGGGTTCTAACTTTCATCAAGAAATTTGTGAGCATTAATGTCTTGATCCAGTTCTTTGTTCAAAACTCGATTGAACTGAGAATCACTAACCCCATCCCTAAAGACAATCATCTAATGAGGCTTCCTCTTCCTTGAGTAGAAATCCAACAGAGCTTCCCTCATAATATCATCATCAACTTTTTTTACCAACCTCATAGTTTGTCAGAAACATCACATTCTACCTTATTTTTGCACTCATAGATTTCTACTAAACACAGGCCACTCAAAATTTATCTCATGATTAAAATTCAGAAACATTCATGATATTAACGATTATGGCACTATAGATTTCATCTAAAAAATGCAAGAAGGTCCTCTATTGCTCAATTGTTCAGTTCATTTTCAGGTAAACATGGTCAGACTTAGAGAAAATTCTCTAACCTCACCATTTTCAGGCATCATGGTGTTGTGCAACTCTTGATCTTTCATCTTGTTTCCTTTTTCAGTTGCTTCCACTAACTATGGTTCAATATTTGATCTTTCCAAACTGGAAGGTATTCTTTGTATGATCTAAAAACTATCATCTTCTTTCTAGGATATTCTCTTTATCTTCTTCTTGTTTTTTAGCTTTTTATTCCCTGGTTAGAAATTGGGCCCAAATTTGGATCCAAAACAATTTTCCTTAGGGATGATAACCTTGGTTAGGCTTTTAAATTCTATTGTTGCAGTGAATAGTGGAGTATTTATCAGATTATTTTAAATGTATAATGCCCCACTTGCCATTAGAAAATATGATATAGGCGTCTGAGATGTTTTAAGGCTTGCATCTGACCAATTTGTTCTTAATCTTATGGGCCAATCTCAGATTACGTCCACTAAAACCTTCTTGTTTAGATTTCCCTTATCTTTCTCGTACATCATGTATTCTTCATAGAGCTTGACTACATTAATCTCTGTTGAGAGAGATTTTTGGGCAATGAATTTCAACATTTTGCTTTCCAACCTTGGATTACTTAATTTTTTGCTTGAGTGGATCTTGAAATTCCTCTTCAAGGTTACTAGAAACCTTATCTGAGCATCCTGAGGTTTTAGTCTAGTTAATCCAAGGAACCTTTTTATATGAACATTTCTCATTTGGAGGCCATTGCAGTTGAACATAACGCTGTGCAATCAACTTGACTTGGAGCATTTCAGCATACAACTTTTTGCACGAAAAGTGAAAGGGAGATAACTGAAAACTCTTCAATTTCATTTCATTATCCTCTGATTCTCCTGATGGATGCTAGTTTGTATTGTCTTGAAAGGTTGAGTTTGACTGCCCCAACTTGATGGTTGCGAGGGATTAAATCATTGAATCATTGATCCCTCTCAACTCTCTTGATCAATATTCGGGCCTCTTCTATGTCCTTTTTCGTTGAGTGAGATCAATCATTCATAAGGAAACCTTTATCTTTTATTTTTTTTCTTTATTTTCTATCAATTCAATGATGCCTCCTGGAACCACATATAATTTCTGGAGCAGGCTTAAGTTACTTTTCTCTTTAGCGGGTTCTTGATCGTTTATTGTTGTCATTTTGATCCTACTACGGTCAATCAGAATCTCTTTCAAAGCCTTTAAAACGAGATCCTCTATTTTCTTCTCCTATGAATCAGAACATTCATCATATGCATCAATTTAGACATATGTCCTCTTGACTCATCTTGAAATTTATTTGATCAGTCAATCATCTCTTGTTGAGTCTTGATAAGTTGTTCTTGGAGTTTCTCGATTCTACCATCACTTGCTGAAATCTCATTCATGACTCTTATCATTATATAGGAAGACCAAGTTGACTCCAATTTGATTTCGAATATCCTTTCATGAATTATTCCCATATTTTCATGATTTAATACATGTAAAATAGTTTGAAACAAAATGCAAATGAAATGTAAAAAATGCAAATAAAAACATAAAAATGTAAAGATGCGAATGCAAAGGTGCAAATACAAAATGAAAATGCAAATGCAACGAAGGTGTTGATTCCAAATTAATTATCATAAAACAACTTCCAAAAAATACACAGTCTCAATACACTAAGGCAAATGGAAACTATAAATCACATCACACTGCTCGACTTCTTCAATTTTGATCAAATATGCAAGAAAACAATCTTCTTTTATCCTTGGCTTGATGGAAAATTTCAACGCTTCGACTTCTTTTCAAGAAATGTATTTGTTGAGTGACATATGAGACTAATATCATCCATGTCTTGTGTTGGTTATCATTGTTGCTTGATGACCTCAAACATATTATCGATTAGTTGTATCAATATCGTCGTAGCACCATTTAAAAGTTCATTTTACTACATCATTTGAGCTTCATATATTCCATCTTGGTGTACCTCTTTAGCTGCTTCTTGGAGCACCCTTCTGGAACAATGATGCATTTTTTTAGTTCTATTCTACCTCTTCGAATGACATTATCGTATTGAAAGTCTTCTAATGTGACTATTAATTCAATAATCAATACCTTTTATGACATAATATGTATGAAACATGTATTAATTCCAAGGTAATTATCCTAGAACAACTTTCAAAGAACTCACAACATCCTAATATGTCAAAGTAGATAAAAAATTATCTACGCCTTCATATGGCGTTGTCATTTTAAAAGCCTTCTAATCTTGATAAATAACTTGGATATTAACAGCATGTTTATGCACAAAATAAAACAACAGGACAAGAAAAATATGTTAGCAAAAATAATAATCAAAGAGAGGAAATATATGTTAGTGAAATATGAAAAGATTGAATTCAACTGGTAAATGAATCATAAAATACAGTGAATAAAACATATAGAGGAAATTAAAACCCTAACCGCATAATTTCTAATTCCCTTAAGGTATCCACATGGCTCTAGAGACGTAGGCTTGCAACATTCTCTACATGAGGTTTGGTTTTAGAAGTAAAGGTACTCGAATTATCCTTGTCAGTGCCCATTTTGGCGAGCCAGACCCTCAATCCTCACCCATTACATGCTTAAGCGGATTGAGTTCAATTTGAGAGGGCACATTTCCCTATGCTTGACACGGAGAATAAATCCTCATAAAGACATAGGGAATATGAACCCGGAAGCTATTTGTTAGGTATGACACGGAGAATAAATTCTCACGAAGACGTCACTTTCACTTCCACTTAAAAGGGAAAGAGCTCGAGTATAGAGCGTATGTTATGCAATGTAAGTGTCTTGTGTGAGGAGAAATTCTCAAACCTTTGATAAACAACCGCACAAAAATCGAACTAAAGCAAATCCAAAATTTTAATATATGAAAAGCATTCAAATACAAACATTAATATACAAGGATATAAAATAAAAAATTGAAAGAAATCTAAAGAATCATAAATTAAATAAAACTGAATTCTTAATTTCCAACTATTGAGACAATATATAATCTATTTAGGGCTTGACCAGCAAAGTGGTTCCCAGCAGAGTCGTCAAGCTGTCGTAATCGATTTTTGCCGGTACGACGTTTCTTGGCAAAAGCAAGTGAATAAATGGTTTTCAATGAAATGTTTTATAGTCGCCATCGACCTTTTGGGTTAGGTAGGTCGAATACCTAAAAATCACCTTCTAAAAGAGTTTTTAAGAAAACAACATTTAAAAGATAAATCAGTCTACATATAACCAGAAATTCATTCTTTTTAGTAATAAAAATGGATTCGGGGTCGATTACGTGTGGGGAAGGATTAGCATTTGATAACCGTCGTTTTTCTATCAAAATAATTACGGCTTCTTAAATAGAAAGGAAAAGGTAGTATAGAGAAGCAGGATCAATCCACAGGGACTATGTTTTGTTGATTTAGTAAAACTCCTTTGATTTATAGGAAGATAGAGTTCCAGATGAAGTTAAAAAGATTTAATGAATTAAAATATATAATAATAAATAATAAAATAATAAATATTAATAGTAATAAATAAAAAGGGGGTTTTAAATTATTTAAAGAAGTATAATTAAATAAAAATTAAATAAACAAATAAATAAAATAATTGAATTGGGATAAAGAAAACTTATTGTGAAAGCAGCCTCAACTTTAGCTTCGCCTCAAACTCCTCTGATTATCGAAATAAATTTTTACTTCAAGATTCACGTCGGCTTACAAGGACAATTCTTCGCTGCCAACTCGGATTGTGTCGTTTCAACAATAACTAATTCTGATCTCAGTTTCCTCTTAGAGGGTATTTATAGCCTTCAAATTCCTAAAAACAAGCTAAAAACAATTTCTAAAATAATAACTTAAATCCTAATTAAAACTCTTAAAACTATTTAAACTAAAATACCTAAAACAAATATAAAATAAAATACTATTTAAAATAATATCCTAAATCCTAATTAAAATACTAAAACCTATTTAAATTAAAATACAAAGAAAAAATATAATATTTAAAATATTATCCTAAAACTTAATTAAAATACTAAAACCTATTTAAACAAAAATATCTAAAACAAAGATAAAAATATTATCCTAAAACTTGAGTTTAATTAAAATCTGAATTGCAGAAACGTGGACCAATCCATTCGTGCTTCTAGAAACGCTGACTGGATCTTCTAGAAGGTGCTGACGTCATTGTCTCGTCGGATGTTTCATGCCTGAATTCATGCCCACTAATCCAGCTTCGATTCCGAAAATAAAAAAAACTGCAAAATTCTGTCCTTTTAGTGCAATTTCCAGAATCTAACGTCCTGCATAGAAAATGAATCAAAACGAAGAAATAAGCCACAAAAACCAATTATTAAGGAGAAATTTAAAAGCAAAATATTAACTAAATTAATCACTTATTAAATTCTCCCTCACTTATTCAATGTTTGTCCTCAACCATTCATCAATTAATACATCAAAATCACAAGTTGTCATCTTCAATTTCAATTTATTCCTCAAACTTCCAATCGAATTAAGTCCATGACATTTGCCGAATTCAAGTTACAATCAAGCAAAGACATAACCAAGAAAATTTAAAGTAAGCAAGATATCCCAATTAATTGACAATTTCAATGAAACATGACTCAATACCTCACAAACATTCTCACATATCCACTCAAAGTGTTTGGGGTAAATGAAATCGCTCAAACCGAAACTAACCAAAATATTACCATAGGCTTTCCACTACTAAAAGTGAACGTAAGACAATAATCAAGGGGTCTTTAAACAAGGTGTAACGGGGCTTATGTTAGGGTAGGGAAAAGGCCAAAAAGAAGGATTTAAAATACCGAAACAAGAGATCAAAATAATTAAGAACAATCAACGAATTAACATGAAGCGCAATGAAAAACAAAACAAGGAAAAAGAATAGATGAAAGACAATTGAAACGATCGATTTTTCCTTTCTTTTTTTTCGAACAAAGGGTCTATTTTTTCTTTTCTTTTTCCTTCTATTCAAAACAGTGAACATCTTGTTTTTTGGATTTTTTTTCAAAACAGTGAATTTTTTTTCATTTTTTTGTGGAACAAGAATGATACAAGACTCAAGTCTCGACAAGGGTGTGAAAAGAGAGAAAAAAAAAGAAAGGCTTCGGGTTTAATTATGAGGTGTAAAACAAAGAAAGGGAAATAAACTCAAATGTGGTTCACTAGTTCCTATGTAAACGGGTAGGGTTTTTTTTGGGGAAAAGTGAGTTTATTCTAAGTACCCCTATCACATTAAAACATTACATTCAACATGTAGTCTCGATATGTATTGTGATTACAAGTTCTAGAAAATCCTAATTAGTCCAGCACAAACAAGTCAAACAATGAGCAAGAAAGAAAATGTATGCTTGTTAGGCTCAAATCTCACAAGAAAATTTTATGTGCACTGAGTCAAGTTCATCTCTATCGACAAAAGCATGAAATATCAATACTCAACAAAAAATTGACCAGCTATATCAATCACCAATCATGCAAATTAAATTCGATCAAAACATGATCACAATCTAATAGGAAGCAAGAGTATAAAGACGAATTCAAGACTAGTAACCAATGATCCCAACATATCAATATCAGAACAACTCAATTTCAAATAATTAAACAAGTCAAGGAAAAATTTGACGACATGCTTATCATTTCCCCTCACCTATTCTGTTTTGTCCCAAAACGTATATTAAATTGAAAAACAAAGAGAGGGAAAATGAATGCTCCCCAATCTAGTGGCGACTGCGGCCACGTCGAGAAGAGCTGTTGTAGAGTAGAATGTTCGATACTGCACTGTTCTGTTCGAACTTTTCTATATAGTTCAAACCAAACCTTTTTTTGCACTGTTTTTTTTTTGCAGCATTGTTCAAATCTGCTGTGTATTGTTCTACACTGTTCGAACCAAATCAGTTTTTTCTGTACTGTTATGTTCAAATTTTTCTGCATAGTTCAAACCAAGTCAGTTTTTCTACACTATTTTTCGTTAAATATTCGATCGAAATTCGGATTTGTTCATAGAAAAATAAAATAAATTACTCAAAATAAAATAAATAGAATGAAATAAAGTTCGCTGAAAATAAAATGAAAATAAAAAAATATAATGAAATGGGTCGCCTCCCATCAAGCGCTTTTGTTTAACGTCGTTAGCTCGACGACCTGATTCAGACTAGAGATTTCGAGAGAAATACTTCCTCCACTTCATATGTTTTTTCCAACTAAGAACTTCCTTATGAGAAATTCTACAATCGTATAATTCTTTTATTATTTTTCTTGTAGATTTTGGCTTTCTCATAGGCTTTTCCTTGGATCTTTTTTAGCTTTGAAAACTTATTCGAAATAATAACCGGTGAAGTAGCATTTTATCCTAAAAATGCAATCTTTAAGTGTTTTAGCATTTGTTTCAATTCTATCTTAGGTGCCTGCAAAACAGAAGGTAAAATTTTAGTTTTAGAGAAAGGTAAAAAATCAAAATTGATTGAATGAATATTTTCAAACTCCCTTTCTTCCTCTTTGTGGCAAAGTTCAGGATCCTTGGAGAGATTATAAGAAAAATTAGATTCATTATATTCATCAATTAAAAGATCTATAACATCAACAAATTAATTCTTTCAACACGATCCGGGTATTTCATTGCTTTGTAAACATTAAATTCAACGATCTCACCGTCAAATCCCATTGTCAGTGTACCACTTCTAACATTGATATTTGTATGTGTTGTGCTTAGGAAGGGTCGGCCTAAAAGTACCTCGGAATAAGTATCCGACCTTTCATGTTCCATATCAATGACATAGAAATCTGTAGGAAAAAAAATAATACATCGACCTTCACTAAGACATTTTCCATCATTCCCACTGGATAGATCACTGACCGATCAACCAACTGTATGGTTACTCCCATTTTCTTCAAAGGCTCGTTAGTAATCATTTTATAAATAGAAAATGGCATAGCATTAATTGAAGCTCCTAAGTCACACATTGCACGTTTAATTTTAAAATCACATATTTTACAAGGTATAGCAAACATACCTTGAAATTTCATCTTTGGTGGGAGCTTTCGTTGAAAAATTGCATAGACATGTTCTCCCAAATTTACCTTTTCGTGCCCCATTAATTTCCTCTTTCTAGTGCAAAGTTCTTTTAAGAATCGAGCATACCTCGATACTTGTCGAATTACCTCAAGAAGAGGTATGTTGACTTGAACTTTTTAGAACACCTCTAAGATCTCCCTTTCTCCAGCTCTTTTATCACACTTCACCAGTCTTGATGGGAAGGGTGGTGGCGTGATTTCATGAGAAGAAAGAAAAGGATGTGCCTTGGACGTACCTTGTATTTCTAGAGGTGGTGTTTCTTCTTGTTCTTCCTGATGTGCGGCTTTTTCTATTGGAACTTCAGGTGAGATAACTTTTCCACTTCGGAGTGTGATGGCACTAACATTCTCTCTCAGATTTAACTCCGTTTGAGAAGGTAGTCTTCCTTGTGATTCTAATTTTCCCATAATTTGATATAGTCGGCTTACTTGGTTATCTAACTCTTGAAGATGTGTTTCGATCCGGCTTTGGATTTTTTCCTAGGATGCAATGAACTTTTCTTATGAAGTTGCTAACTTTCCTATGAGTTCCTCTAATGATGATTTTTGTGTTTGCTGTTGAGGAAGAGGTCTTGGTTGATAAGTTGGTCTTTAATTTGCCGCATAGCTGAAATTTAAGTGGTCTCGCCATCATGGATTATAAGTATTGTTGTATGTGTTGTATTGTCTTTGTGGAGGTCCTGGAAAGTTTCCTATGACATTGATTTTTGTATTTCCTCCTTCTTGTATCAGCGGCAGCAATCCATCGGATGGTCTAACTTTGTGCATATCCCACATGCTCTAGTTGCTCCAGATTTTCCTGCAACAAGTGAATTAACTACTTCAGTAAATTTGTCTAACTTATTCTCAAGGGAAAAATTACTTATCTCATGAACCCGTCGCTGGGTTCACTTGAAAACTGTTGAGAGTTGGCTGCCATGGTTGAAATCAATTCCCTTGTTGTTGTTGGGGTCATGTTGACTAAT
Source organism: Hibiscus syriacus (assembly GCF_006381635.1). NCBI lineage: Eukaryota > Viridiplantae > Streptophyta > Magnoliopsida > Malvales > Malvaceae > Hibiscus > Hibiscus syriacus. Next base: position 1,974,580 of record NW_024063145.1, on the reverse strand, counting down.
GCTCCTCCACTGGCGGCATCCACTATTTTCATCTCATTGTAAAAGGCCTTCATAAAAGTATTGAAGTAATATTTGCTCACTTAATCTATGTTGCGGACAAAGTGTGCAAACTTTTTTAAATCGTTCCCAATAGTCATAAAGACTTTCTTCGGTCTTTTGTTGAATGGAAAGAATGCTCCTTCATAACTCACTTGCTTTAGCCGCTGGAAAGAACCTGTCAAGAAAAATTTGATTCTTGTCAGCCCATGAATTAACTGAATTTGGAGGTAAATAAAATTACCAATCTTTAGCCAAGTCGACTAAAGAGAAAGAGAAAACTCTCAATTTAATTTGATCTTCGGTAACTCCCTATGGTTTCATGCTAGTGCAAACCATGTGGAATTCCAACAAGTGTTTGTATGGATCTTCAATAGGAAAGCTGTGGAAAGTGGAAAGAAGATGAATGAGTCATGTCTTTAATTGAAACGGAGTCCTGCCACTAGGAAAATTAATGCATAACGGCGTCTGAGTGACAGGAGCTGTGGCTAGTTCTCGGATTATTTGTTATTCTTCTGCCATCAGAATGTTATATGCGTCTGCTTCAGTCTCCGGATTTGATTCTGCTTCTAAACTCTGCTCTTGTTCTTCTTGTCTTTTTCTCTTTTCTCGAAGCGTTTGTGCGTGGATTCTTCGTGCTCGTGCTTCGATCTCCATATCTAGATCTACTAATTCACCTGGGTTTCTTCTGTCATTAATCAAAAACTAGAAAAGTAAATCAGTACTTGTTGTTAGTCCCCGGCAATACGCCAATTTGATAACTGTCGTTTTGCTATCAAAATAATTTTGGCTTATTAAATAGAAAGGAAAAGGTAGTATAGAGAAGCAGAGTTGATCCACAGGGACTATGGTTTTTGTGATTTAGTAAAACTCCTTTATTTAGAGGAAGATAGAGTTCCAGATGAAGTTGAAAAGATTTAATGAATTAAAATATATAATAATAAATAAATAATAATAAAATAGTAATAGTAATAAATAAAAAAGGGGATTTAAATTATTTAAAGAAGTATAATGAAATAAAATTAAATAAATAAATAAATAAAATAACTAAAATTGGGATAAAGAAAACTTATTGTGAAAGCAACCTTAATTTTTGTGCAATTTCCAGAATCTAACGTCATGCACAAAAAATGAATCAAAACGAACAAATAAGTCACAAAAACCAATTATTAAGGATTAATTTAAAAGCAAAATATTAACTAAATTAAGCATTTATCAGCACACCACAACGTCCAAAATTGGTACCCATCGATTATAAATTGTCTCTAGTAGTGAAAATCTATGAATTCAAATATAAATTTAAGTCACAATCCTATTATTCCAAATTCAATCGTACAATTTTTACAATTATAACGAAAAATTCTTAGGAAAAAATGGAAAATATTCTCATATTTACAATCAAAGAGAAAATAATCCCTAAAATACTTTAGGATGAATATTTATCTTTCCAACTGAAATAATAAGAATATGATAATTCATCCCAATAACTCAATATTAAAATAATTTGATTCAACCAAAATGAATATAACTAAAGTAGACATGGATAAACATATTTTAGAGCTTTAATAAAATAAAATCATAAACAACATACAAGATAGCAAAATAAGGCATTTAATGTAATAAAAATATGAAACATGCATATATATATTTATGAGACTAAAATAAACTAAACAAAAAATAAAGCGAAATAATTAAAGAACTAAAATTAAAGTATTGAAAATGTAAATAAAAAATAAAAAATAGAAATTAAAATAATGAAATTAAATAAATAAAAAGTAAATCACATAAATTAAAATATAAAGTAAAAAACTAAAATAAAAGCTATCAGAATATAAGGCCCAAAATAAAATAGTTCACAAGATTAAAATATAGAATTAAAATGACTAAAATATAATAAAGTAAAGCATAGATATCAAAGCAAAACAAAAAAATATAATAGTTAATTTCGAAATAATGAAAAAAAAACAGAGAAATCAGGTACTAAAGTGTACATTTACGCCTAAATTAGAGGAATTATTTCATAATTTTTCCTATTTTAAGTGAATAAAATAATAAATTCCTAAAGATAATGGACTTGACCCGTGATTTACCCTAAATTTTAAAACAAACAAACCCTTTCGCCCTTTATTTCTTTTCAGTAACGTAAAGACCAAAATATCATTCCATCTTTTTTCTTTCATTTTTTTCTCTTTCATAACCAAACTCTTCTCATCTCCTTCCCTCTCATCATTTTTTTCTCACATAACCCAAAAAGTCACCGCAAATCTGTGGCCAAAAACGCTCCAAACGCCACCTATTTCGAACATGAGGAGCCCCGACGACGACAACCCCTACCCGACGAGAAACCGAACGAAATGTAAGTAAACAACTCTCCCTTCCTTCTCTCTTTTTCGGTTCGAATGTTGCTAAAAAATAATAAAATTTCTCTGAAAAACTTACTGTTGCCTTGGTACATTGCTTCGTTAAAAAAAAGGAGGAGCCTCCTTCTATTACAAATTTGTTCGCTTCGAAAAATTGTGGCCGAGAGAAGAGAAAGAGAGATCCCCTTTTACATTGTGATTGGGGGTTTTTATAACCCTTTACAATTATGAAAATAAAAATCTAAATTAACTGTTGTTGTTTTCTGATTTGTTGATGAGGATATTAGGATGTAGACGGTATTCAGGAGGCCACGGGTAGAGCTGCCGGAAGCTACCGGAATGTGGAGGGACAGCTGGATTGCTTATTGGAAGCTATTGGATAGAGCGGGAAACAACTGGTGTTGCTGAAAGCTACTGGAATGCTGCTGTGGTGGAGCTGCCGACGTGGAGGGACAGTTGGTGTTCCTCTAGAAGTTGCTGGAATCGTCCGCTGGAGCTGAAACGTGAAGGGGGCAACTGTTCTTACTGGAAACTACTGAAACGTGGACAAAGGGCAACCATGGGTTGCTGTCGGCGTGGAGTGGAAGCTGCTGGAATGCTAAGGTAAAAACAAAAATGGTAATTACAGTATACGTGTGAATTATGGTCTGTCTCGGCGACATGGTCGCCGGAATTTGGCATCTTTAATGGCGGCCAAGCTGGAACTTCAGCGATTATTTGACAAAGATGAACACTACTGGGCTCAATGATCCCGAGTTCAGTGGTCAGGCTCAGGTGGTCATAATACGTGGTTTTTCCATGACCGGTGTAATCAAAGGCGGTCCAAGAATAGAATCAAAGGTCTTTATAACAAACGTGATTCTTGGACAGAGAACATCACTGAAATGAAGGGTATAACTGTGGAGTATTTTTTTGAACTTTTTTGCTCTTCCAATTTGGGATCTCCTGATCGTATTCTTGAAGCTGTTGAGGAAGTGATTACTCCAGCTATGAATCTTGATCTTAGTAAGCCTTTTACCGAGGAGGAAATCCTTAATGCTTTTAAGGATATTTATCCTCGTAAGGCTCGTGGATATGATAGATTACCTGCTAATTTCTTTCGGAAACATTGGGATATAGTTGGGCCTGATTTAATCCAGCTATGTTTACGGTTACCCCTTGGGACGAACAAATACATCTTTAGTTAATAAGAAAGTATTGGTTCTGATTCCTAAAATTGCTGAACCAAAACATATGCGCCAGATGAGACCTATCAGCTTATGTACAGTGGTTTATAAAATTGTCTCGAAGCTGTTGGTGAACCATTTAAAACTGATCATGGCTTCTTGTATAAGTGATAATCAAGCGGCTTTCCTCCTGGGTAGGCAAATCTCAGATAACATCTTGGTTGCTCATGAGTTACTACATTACATGAATTTGTCCAAAAATGGTCCTAATAAAGGGGCCACCCTTAAGTTAGACATTGCAAAAGCTTATGATAGGGTTGAATGGAGTTTCCTTTGTAGTTTGATGTTACGTTTGGGATTCCAATATGATTTTGTTACATTGATCATGACATGTGTTATATCTGTTACCTTCATGGTTTGAGTTAATGGTTCTTTGACCCACTGTCTTAAACAGGGCGATCCTTTGTCTCCTTTCATGTTTCTGTTTGTAACTCAGGGACTATCTACTTTATTCCATAAAGCTCAGGCTGATGATTTAATTAAAGGTATACGAGCTAGTCAAAATGGACCTCGAGTCTATCATTTTCTTTGTGTGGATGATAGTTTTATTTTCCTAAAAAAATCTATGGCAGAGGCAAGAAATATTAAGGATATACTAGCTGTTTATGCTAATGCTTTGGGACAGAGAGTGAATTTAGATAAATCTGTTATTTATTTCAGCCCATCCACAATTGTTGATCATCGACAACAGACGACAATATTTTGGCATTCGGGCGGTGGATACTTAAGGTCACTATTTGGGTCTTCCTTTGCATATAGGGAAGAATAAAACTCAGACCTCTGGTTATTTTAGAGATAAGCTGTTAACTCGTATTATAGGCTAGACAAAACGATTATTGTCCTATGAGGGCATGAATTATTCCTCAAATCGGATTCTCAGGCGTTGCCCCAATATGCTATGTCATGTTATTTACTACCTCAACATCTCTTAGATGAGATGACGGTTGCCATGCTTCGGTACTGGTGGTCGGGAATGACCGCCAGTCATGGGTGGCCTATAATTGTCTGGTCCACTATTTGCTCGACTAAACGTCATGGGGGACTTGGCCTTCGAGATTTTTCTTCCTTTAATATGGCCTTGATAGGTAAACAAGTTTAGCGCCTGGCACAACATCCGGATTATTTGCTTTCTTTTGGGAGTGAAATATTATCCTAATGGGAATCTTCTGGGCGCTAAACTGGGAAATAATAGTTCTTATGCCTGGAAAGGGATTCATAACATTTTGCAGTCCCTCTCTGGTAGTCTTTACTGGCGGATTAGTATGGATAGTGGTTTGAATCTAGTCAAGGATAGATGGGGTGGATCCAAGTTAATTAATTTAACTGGTGATTATTCTAATTGGTTACCCCATCAACAATGTGACCATACGTTTAAGATCCCGACATATCAATATTGGGATGAGGCCAAAGTACGCTCTTGGTTCCATCCTAATGATGTGAATTTGATTCTTTTGACTACAATAGCACCGATTCATGAAGAACCATTGATATGGGGTTTTCATGATTCTGGGAGTTATTCAGTTCGTTCTGGATATTGGTGGCTCCATCGTCATTCCCAACGGACTGTTGATTCATCCCGAGTGTGGTAGATGATTTCTATGTTATCAGTCTTTCCCAAAATTAGAATTTTTGCTTGGCAGGTTGCTCATGCTGGCCTCTCTATTGGTTACCAGATTCGAGCAAGTGGCCTCGGAGATGGCATTTGTCCTCTGTGTCATTTTGCAGAGGAAACAATTGTCTATGCCTTACGAGATTGCTGGTATGCTAGATACACATTACTTGCGGTCAGTTTTGTTGATGCTACGGTGTCATGCCCAGTTGTGTCTCCCATGTCTTGGTTTGAAACGATGTTAGCCCTACTAGAGGTGGAAAAATTAGCGGTCTTTTTCGTTACTCTGGAATATTTGGAACGGTCGTAATGTGAAGGTTCTTGTAACATTTTTCAACCTCCTTGGGTTTTTGCTATGAATGTGAAGTTGTTGCACCAGGAATTTACTCAGGCTCAGGATTCTATTGGTTCTTGCCCTCGGTTTACTTCTACCACTGGCCAGGTTCCCCATCCCTCCATCATGTCGATGCAGTGGCGTCCTCCTGACCCGGGTGTTGTCAATATCAATGTGGATGGTGTTTTTGATTCTTTTTCTCGTATGGTAGCAGTTGGAGAGGTTGCTCGTGACTATTCTGGCCAGGTTTTGGGAGGTCTAGCGTCTGTTTCTCCAGGATGTGGTGAGGTAGGTGTTGTTGAGATTCATGCTTCCTCGCTGGTCTTCGGCTTGCGCTGGAAAATTCTTGGACCCAGGTGATTTTTGAGAATGATTCGGTGCTTTTGGTCAATAAGGTTTCCCGTAATGGGAATGATCTTTCCACTTTAAACTTTCATTTTCGTGAGGCGTGTTCGATTTTGGCTAGTAATAGGAATTATGTTGTTAGATTTATTCCTCGTGACTGTAATATTATTGCTCATGAACTGGTCTCTTGGCCTCTTTGTTATGGAAACTCATTGTATTTTGACTCGGTTTGTCCCGAGATGATTTATACGACTGTATTTAATAATATTGGTTTAAGTTAATATACGTTTGGGTATTCTTTTCCCCTATTAGGCTTGGAGCTTGGAGGGGTTTTTAATGAGGCACACTTTCTTTAAAAAAATAATGGTCTAAGGTGAATATAGAAATTAGGCTTTTAATAACAAGTATCGAAAAAATTAAATCATAAGAACAAGCAAAATTAAATAAATTTGTATTTGTAATTTATTTTTTATTACATTTAGTAAATTATCTAATAAATACATCAAATTTTAAATAAAATCATAAAGAAATTTTATTAAACACCCATCTACTCACACATAGCATGATCATCTTTTAAGAGTATATATTTTCGATTTTAAACTTATCCATCTTGTTAAAAAATAATAAAATAATAATTAAGTGGAATGTGAAAAAATAATTTAAAAAATGTCACGTCAACATTGTCGTTAATTTTTTAATGAGGGTAACAGAAAAAACAAAAAACAAAATGTAACGTTAAGTATAATTATGAAAAACATGAATGACCAAAATAAAAATAAAATAATAGATGAGTGACTAAATATATAATTTATTCTTTTTTAGTTATTCATGAATTTATAATTTTAGGCCCTGTATAAGAGGAGACCTTAGGCAAGTGTCCCTCTTGCCTTAGCTCAGAGATAAACCTAACCAAAGATAATTAGAAAGATAAAAAAACATAAAGAATTAGTTGATTACATTTGTATTAAATAATGAATTATTTATAAGGTAAAATGATGGGTAAATAACTAAATAAGACATAGACTATTATCATAAAATATCAACCGCCTCTGGTATCTTCTTAAAATAGAAATAAAATCTTATTTTAAAGTAAGATTTCTATTACTTTATTTGTACTATCTAAAAATTGTCCACTAATACAAATAAGTAAAGAATTTTAAATGTGAGTAAAGAGCAACAATGAAATTAGTAGTTTAATCAATATCTATTAGATTATAACTAGTAAATAGTTAAATAAGTAATTCTTCTCTTAACAAGTGAATAAATCTTAAACCTGTTAAAATAAGAATAAACTTATGATAGACGACTAATCTCGGATCCAATCGAGTTACAAAATAGATCAGTCAATTTAACCAATATATTTCAAGATATCAATAAGGGATCTAGAAAGATAATCTAATGTCTTTCATGAAAGGTGGCTAGTTCTTCACACGTACGTAAGTGATTTGATCATGTCTATCTCAATATAAACCACCTAAATCAGGACTATGAAATCATTAAGAACATTTAGTAAGCTCAACCTCACAATTTTTTAAGATTTAGTTAATTCATCAAGTCTATCTCATAAGGACAACCCAAAACCTGAGATATGAACTCATTAAGACAACCCAAAACCTGAGATATGAATTCATTAAGAACATTTAGTGGTTCATCCTATCAAATTAGTGAATTTATTAAGTCTGTCTCAAAAGGGTCACCCAAATCCTAGGCTATGAATTCATTAAGAGCATAATAACTCAACCTTTCACATCAGTAGATTCATCAAGTCCTTCTCACTAGGACCATCTAAAGCATGGGCTGTATTTTTTTTAAGAGTAAGAGCTCAACCTTATTCATGTACATTGTTCGCCAAACTAGAGAAAGAACATAAGAAGGTCCGTTTTGAGTTTGAAGACTTGAGTAAGGGGTACCAAGAGCAAGTCCAGAATAACTCCAATCTGAAAAAGACTTATGAATACTGGAAAGGCGAAGCTAGCAGCCTGAAGAGGAAGTTTAAAGGGCACGATGAAAGAGAGACTCTAAAAGAACAGTTGAAGACTGCTCAGAGACCCTTGATAGACAACCATCATCAGAACAAACTCTTAAGAATCCAGTAGCTGATCTGGAGAAATCTCTTCAGAAACAACAAGAGCGAGATGGCAAAACCATAGCTGAGTTAGAAGTTATTATGGATGGATTCAAGAAGCAAGCAAGCGAGCTTCAGATAGTTCCCTTTGATGGAGGGTTACAGTGGCGTTTCCATTGGGAACAAGCTTAGCAAAGGGTGAAGGCTAGAGATACAGTCATCCGTGATTTCCTAGAGCAAATACAGAAGGTAGCCTGCTATTTTCAAGGCTTAGCAATGGAAACTGGAGTGGTTCGACAAGGCATTCAACCAATGATAGATGAAGGAAGAATACTTGTCAACCTGTTAGAAGATGTTCGGGGTCTAGAGGATTTAGTCCGGAAGTACCTTTAGATTGTTTTTATTGTCTCTTAAAAGATAAAACACTTTTGTTTAAATATGGATTATTTATAATAACAGACACATTTCTGGATCAATGCCTCTAAATCACATGCATCTCATTCTTTGCATTTTATATTTCATGTTTATTTCTATATATTTTCCATGTTTTACATTCATATTAACTAACAAAACATGTCTCAGAAAGAGCAAACACCGAGTTTACCTCCACAAGCTCAAGATACACATCATCCTCACAACACTCGAACAAAGAAAAGACAAATGGAGGCCATAATCACTCAAATCGATGATGATATTACAAAATTGCAGAAAAAGCTGGAAGATAAGATAGCCCAAAATAGTCAGAGTACCCTGGATTCCATCACTAAAAGCCAATAGTCCTTGGTCGATCAAATTGTGGCTAAATGGTCTGGTTTATAACAAGAAAGCGCACCAGGGGTAGGCTCGTCTGAGGGGATAGCTATACCACCGACCCCACAGGTGGTTATTTCACCCAGAATCATACCCAGGGACTCATCTCCTACCAAAGGGAAAGTCGTATCTGTTGCGAAGATACAAACTTCTACAACTAATCCTGACAATCATCCGAATGACTACCTATCCCGGATTTTGATAAGGAAGATAAGGTGAAGAAGATGGAATAGAAGATTAAGATGCTAGAAGATCAGATGAAGGTGGTTAAAGGGGACCACAACTACTACAGAGTGGATGCAATGGAGCTTAGCCTGATCCCGGATCTGGTGCTTCCACCAAAGTTCAAAATCCCTGAGTTCGAGAAATTCGACGGGAACAGTTACCCCTCAGCCCATATCACTATGTTCTTTCGGAAGATGACAAGATATGTGGGAAATGACCAACTCCTGATCCATTGCTTCCAGGAGAGCATGTCCGGTTCAACTATCTGGTGGTACAATCAGCTGAACCGAACTCACATCAAGACATGGAAAGACTTAGCCAAGTCTTTCTTGGAGCAGTACAAACACATTAATAACATGAGACCAGACCGGGTTATGCTGTAAAGCCTAGAGAAGAAGCATAACGAGAGTTTCCGACAATACGCACAGAGATGGAGGGATTTGATTGTGCAGGTTCATCCATCCTTGGATGAAAAGGAAACTAGGAAGCTTTTTGTACAGACCCTGAAGGCTCCTTACTTCGGGCAACTGGTCGCAATCACGTCAGAAAGTTTCTCAGATCTAGTTATGGTCGGAGAGATGATCGAGTTAACCATAAAACAAGGTAAAATTGATGGAGGAGAGTCCAACAAGAAACCTCCATGAAGAACAAAGATAGAGAGATCAACAATGTCAACTCCTACAACGCCAACAAAGGTGTTACAATCTCAAGTTCAAAAATAACTGTAGTTGTACCATTTGGTACTTCTAAACAAAATTAGAGAGAACCGAGGAATGAAAGGGAAAGGGAGCAATTTGATCATATTACCATGACATACAAGGAATTATACCAACAGTTTTTCGACACTCACATAGTGTCACCTTACCCTATAGAGACAATTAAGCCCCCTTATCCCAGGTGGTATGACGAGAACGCTCACTGCGAGTACCATGGTGGTGTGCAGGGGTACTCGATTGAAAATTATCTTGCATTCAAGAGGATTGTACAACGAATGTGAAACAAGAATTGGATCTATTTTAACTCTGGAACACCAAACGTTTCGACAGAATCCCTTGCCTGATCATTAGGAGACTGAGATTAACGCAATCACTACCGAGAAGGGTAGAAGAGTCAAGACAAATGTTTCGAAAGTAAAAGCTCATTTGTCTTAGATATGGAGCCAAATGGTGAAGGTAGGGCTTATTGCACCACAAGTAGATACAACAAGGAGAATAGAGGCTAACCATTGTTGTCACCATAATGAGGAAGGTATGAGGTGCAAGAATGCACAGAATTCAAAACTTTGGTCCAGGTCATGATGGACAGGAAAGAGCTAAAGTTCTATGAAGAAGTTAAAGATTCCCCGGAAGCATACGTTTGCGCTACCAGGGAGTCATCAGAAAGAAAATACAGTAGGGGTAGCCCATTGATAATTACCCCTAAAGCGATGCCAGCAGCAACGACATAAGAAAAGGTGGTGATCACAACACCCGACTTTTTCAATAAAAGGGCAATCGACAAGTGCCATGAAAGTATGAATGTCAGGTGAGTAATTCAAAAAAAGATGATAGCAAAGTGGGGCAAAGACCACTTAAACCTTTTAAGGAAGATGTGTTGGCTATCAACGAACCCATAAAGGAGGAGGAAGCTAAAGAGTTCCTCAAATTCTTGAAACACAGTGAGTACAGCGTTATAGAACAGCTCCACAGCCTGCCAATGTGTACTTCAATGTTGACACTACTGTTGAACTCAGAGGCATACCGAGAGACACTGTTCAAGGTTATGAATCAGACATTTGTGCCATAAAACATTCCAGCCAGCAAGATGGATCGACTGGTAAACAACATTCAAGCCAATAATCTCATCTCATTTTCAGACGATGAGATTCCATCCGGATGAAGAGACCGAACTAAGGCATTACATATCACTACGTATTGTAAGGGGCATGCCTTACCAAGTATATTGATCGATAATGGCTCAACCCTGAACGTAATGCCTTTAGTCACATTAAAGAGGCTGGCAATGGATACCTCTCATATGAGAACCTGTCAGAACGCGGTCTGAGTATTTGATGGGACCAAGAGGGAGGTAATTGGCAAGATTTAAGTGCCATTAACAATCGAACCAGCCACCTACAATGTTGAGTTCTTAGTGATGAATATCATGCCTTCTTACAACTGTCTTCTAGGAAGGCCTTAGATTCATCAAGCCGATGTAGTACCCTCCACGCTGCATCAAAAAGTCAAGTTCATTATCGATGGGGCCTTAGTAATTATTAATGTTGAGGAAGATATCTTGGCGAGTGTGACCACAATGCCCTGTACATCAAAGTAGATGAGGATGTGGTAGAATGTTCATTTCGCTCATTGGAATTTGTGAATGCTACATTTGTATCAGAAGGAATGAAGATTTCTAAACCCTGACTCTCCAAATACACCAAGATAGAGATCAAGCAAACCTTGGGACGAGGTGCCAAGACAGAAAAAGGGTTTGGGAAGCTACTGCAAGGAAGGATTAATCCAGTCCTTCCTATTTCAAAACTTGATCAGTTTAGGATTAGTTTTCAGCCCAGTCACCAAGAAAAGAGGAAGGAAATCCAGAAGAACCGAGAAAGAAGACTAGTCAGGTTAACCGAAAGTAAATTTCAATGGGAACCCATGGTATTACTGCCTCTTTACAACACGTTCAAGTCAGGTGGTTACGTTTTTAAGATCACCTCATCAGATTTAGAAGCAACTCTGGAAGATTTGAGTATCAATGTCGTAACCACATGAAATGTTGAGGACGCGGACAGATCTGTAATCCGTCCACTGTCACTTGGGTTTGTGCCTAACAACTGGTCAGCGAAAGAACTAATATGGTTTACAAGAGTCTTTCAAAGTAATATTCGAACTATCCCTATTTGCCTATACATGGGGAAATAGGTGATCTTTTGTAAGGGTGAATAAACATGTTGTTTAAATTCAATAAAAAATATGTTTTTCCCATGGCAAACAAGTTTTCTCATTTCATTTCTTTTGAATTCATTTTTTCCTATTATCTCCATTTCAGTACTCCATCTCATTCTCTTTCGAACTTAATTTTTTATTGTTCCGTGTGGGATGTTTTCCTCTCACGCATACATATTTCTCTTTTCCTTTAGGTCTCAAGATAACGATAATGCAGGCACTGATGATCCTGATCCGGAAGTGGATTTTGAATAAGCCATTTGTCTCGGGGAATTTTAATAATGCAACAATGAAGAAGAAAGAGAAGAAAAACAAATATTGCCACATGAGAAGAAGATCAAAATCTTGAATCTGGGCACTGAAGATGATAGAAAGTAGGTTAAAATCGGCACAACTCTTTCGGCTGAAGCAAGAAAAAACTTGATAGTCTTACTTCAAGAGTACAGAGATGTGTTTGCTTGGTCGTATCAAGAAATGTTGGGGTTAGACAGAGATATGGTAGTCCACAAACTACCTATCAAACCATAATAAAATCCCATGCAGTAGAAGCTGAGGAGGATACGACCTGAGATGCTCCTTAAAATCAAAGAAGTCAAGAAGTAATTCGAGGATGGTTTCCTCCAAGTGGCCAAGTATCCGGAGTGAGTGGCCAACATAATGCCAGTTCCGAAGAAAGACGAGAAAGTATGCATGTGTGTCGACTACCGGGACCTTAACAGGGAAAGCCCCAAAGATAACTTTCCTCTTCCACATATAGATACTTTAGTGGAAAATACAGTCGGGAAAGCCTTCTTCTCATTCATGGATGGATTTTCGGGGTATAATCAGATCAAGATGCATCCCAAAGACATGAAAAAGACCACATTTGTCATAATGTGGGGAACTTTCTGCTACAAAGTGATGCCCTTCGGTTTGAAGAATGTTGGGGCAACATATCAAATAGCTATGGTAACCTTGTTCCATGACATGATGCACAAAGAAATTGAGGTTTATGTCGACGACATGATTGTCAAGACACAAACAGAGAATGAACATGTCGAGAATCTGAGAAAGCTCTTTCAGAGGTTAAGAAAGTTCCAGCTAAGACTGAACCCTAGTAAGTGCACATTCGAGGTAATATCTGGTAAGTTGTTAGGCTTCGTGGTCAGTAGGAAAGGCATCGATGTTGATCATGATAAAGTTAATGCTATCCAGAATCTACCTCCCCTACGAACAAAAAAATAAGTCTGAGGTTTTTGGGCAGATTGAACTACATAGCACGATTCATATCTCAGTTGACATACAAATATGACCCGATCTTCTGTCTTCTCCGAAAGAACAACCCTGGAGCTTGGGATAAAAACTGCCAGATTGCATTCGAGAAAGTAAAAGAGTATTTATCTCACACTCATATCTTGATGTCCCCTATCCCAGGAAAACCTATGTTCTTGTATCTATCCATATTCGAGAATTCAATGGGGTGTGTCATAGGTCAACATGATGAGTCTGGAAAGAAATAAAAAAAGAGTCATATAATATTTGAGCAAGAAGTTCACCGATTGAGAGGTCAGATATCCTCCCATCAAAAAGGTTTGTTGTGCTCTAGTCTGGGCCACAAAAAGACTCGGACAATACATATTGTATCACACCACTTGGCTGATTTCCAAGTTGGATCCTCTAAAGTACATGATAGGTATGCCTGCTCTCTCTGGAGGCTTAGCCCAATGGCAGATGCTGTTGTCTGAATTTGACATCGATTATATGAGCCAGAAAACCATAAAGGAAAGTGCCATATCGGAGTTCTTGGCAAGTAGAACATATGAGAATTATGAGCCATTAGACTTTGATTTCCTAGACGAAGACTTGATGGCCATATCTTTATAAAAAGGGAGTACTTCAACAGACAGTTCCTGGAGAATGTATTTCGATGGTGCATAAAATGCATTAGGACATAGCATCGGCGCTATACTGATCTCCCCAGAAGGAAATCACTACCCATTCACTAGCAGACTGAATTTTGATTGTACCAACAAAATGGCAGAATATGAAGCTTGTGTTTTGGGGATTCGAACTGTAATAGGGCAAAATATAAAGACCTTAAGGATATACAGAGATTAAGCCTTAGTAATATATCCACTCCGTGGAGAATGAGAAACCAAAGATGTGAAGCTGGTAGAGTACCGAAAGCTAATATTGGATCTGCTCGAAGAATTTGAAGAAGTTACCTTCCACTATATGCTAAGAGAAGAAAATCAAACGGCTGATATTTTAGCTACCCTGGCAGTCGCATTCAAGGCTGGCAGGGAGTCTGAAATGATGTCAATTGACATGCAGTCGTATGAGTACACGACTCATTGTTACCAAATCGAGGAAGTGAAAGACACTGAGCCTTGGTACCACGATATTCTGCAATACATCAAGCATCAAAGCTATCAAGCGGAAGCCACTGAAACCGATAAAAGAACCATTATAAGGATCGCAGCTGGATATGTCCTTGACGAGGAGGTCTTGTACAAGAAAAGTCATGATCAAGTCCTGTTAAGGTGTGTCGATGCAGAAGACGCTAAAATGATAGTGGAATAAGTACATGACGGAGTTTGTGGATATTTTTGGTCGACATTGGAAAGTGACTGCATCAACTATACTAGAAGATGTCATAAATGTCAAATTTACAGAGATAAAATAAACGTTCCACAGCATCCACTTTATGCGATGACATCGCCATGGCCTTTCTTTATGTGGGGCATGGATATTATTAGGCAAATCCATCTGAAGGCTTCTAATGGTCACCGGTTCATCCTTGTGGCGATTGATTACTTCACAAAATGGGTAGAAACTGCATCATACGCTAGTGTCACTCAGTCCACTATTTGTAAGTTTTTGAAGAAAGAGATCATATGTCGGTATACTTTACCTGAAAGGATCATTACCGATAATGCTACAAACTTGAACAACAAGATGATGGATGTTGCTTGTGAACAATTCAACATAAAGCATCACAACTCTACTGCTTATAGACCAAATATGAACGGAGCAGTAGAAGAAACAAATAAAAACATTAAGAAGATAGTGGAAAAATGACTAAGACTTACAAGGACTGGCATGAGAAATTGCCTTTTGCTTTATTTTCTTACCGAACCTCGGTACGAACCTCGACTGTGGCAACTCCATTTTTACTAGCTTATAGAATGAAAGCAGTACTGCCCATTGAAGTAGAGATTTCGTCACTCCGGGTCTTGACAAAAGTTAAACTGGATGATGCAGAATTGGTGCAATCCTGATATGATCAGCTGAACCTGATAGATGAAAAGAGACTGAAAGCCATTCATCATGGTCAAATCTATCAGAAATGAATTATTCGAGCACATGACAAGAAGGTGCGCCCGAGAATTTTCCATGAAGGAGATCTGGTGTTAAAGAGAATTTGGAAAGATTTCAGAGGAAAATGGATGCCAAATTGAGAAGGACCTTATGTCATAAAAAAGGCCTTTTTCGGAGGAGCACTTATCCTGGCTGAAATGGACGGACATGAACTTCCAAATCCTGTCAATTCGGAATCAATCAAGAAATACTTCGCTTATGATGAAAACCCGAGAGGGTGTCCTAAGTCGAAAAAGAAAAAGAAAAAATGTTTAGGGTGAAAATCCGAAAGGGCGCCCTAAATTGAAAAAAGAGAAAAAGAAAAAGAAAAAGAAAAAATAAAAGAAATAAGGTGGGTTCAAGATGAAAACCCACAAAGGGCGTCTTGTAACCAATGATGGGTCCAAGTTGAAAACTTGAAAGGGCGATTTGGATATTAATTCAAGAAATCCAGAAAGTGGAAACATATCGGCATCTGAATATTCTACAGACTTAACGAGTCGGAGAAATGTTGCACTCTACCGAATGTTATCATATTTTTGAAGATCCCTAGGCAAAGGCTGCGTTCAAGGTCACCTAATAGCTTATCAGCTCAGAAGCGTCCGCGTTATTGAGATATAAGACATCCATTCACACTTCATTTATGTATTCATTTTCCAGAATGTTTTTCATGTATTATTTGTTCTTTTTTCCTATATGAATAAAACAAACATTTCTCTAAATCGGTCCTTTTGAGCATCTTGGGTTGAATTTAAACCTAATGGTTTATTCATTTTTGAAAAAGATAATTGCATATTATTGTACAAAGATTTTTTTGGAAAAATACAGGTACTCGAAAGCCGATCGATGCTCATGTACTATACTTGAGATGGTCGAGAAGCATTTCCCAAATCAGGGACCAAAAAATAAAATATGCACATCAGATTTAAACATTTGAAGAGTTCAAGATCGGGAATCAAAACTTCAAGATTCCAGAATCAAGAGTTACCAAGACAGGCAACAGCAGATCGAGATTTCTCTCTAGAGCCCGAAACCAACATATTCTTCATATGCATTTTCGGCAAACCTAAGAGCATTGCATAGCATTGCATATATGCATAACTTTGCAGGTTTTAGCTAGAGTCAATTTTAACTTCGCAGCGAAGAATATTAGACTCGAAGTGATACAATTTACTTGAGATTGGATTTCAACTTCACGACGAAGGATATCCAACTCAAAACCAATTTGGTGAAACAACCCTTGGATTTCAACTTCACAACGACGGATATCCAATTCAAAGCTCAACTTCACAGCGAATGAGTTTTTCAGTTTCATTCAAAATCAATTTCAACTTCACAACGAAGGATATTAAACTCGAAACAATGCAACTTACACAACATTAGATTTCAACTTCACAACGAAGGATATCCAAGTCAAAGCTCAACTTCATAGCAAATGAGTCATCCTATGATTTTAACTTCACAACGAAGGATATCGTACCCGAAAGATTGACCCAACTTCATGATGAAGGAGTCATCTATAACACAGCAACACCAGAGTCTTCAAGTCAAGTTCCAGCTTTGCGACGAAGTATCTTGGGCTAGAAGACGATCCAGGAGCTACTTGCCAAAGCTTTGGGTTCGATTTTAACTTCACGACGAATGATATCGTATTCAGAATTTGCCAGTTTAACTCGACCTCACGACGAGGAAGTCATTTCGTAATTCAATTCAAATTGACAAACCATTCTTAACATCGGATTTTAACTCTACAACAGAGGATATTCGATGGGGATTGACCCCTATATGGGTGGTGTTAAATTTTGATACATTCATGTTAAACGAAAAGTGTGTCTTTTAATATTTGCCCTATCCCCGTTACATAACTATGGGCAAAGAGGGGCAGCTGTAGACCCACTTTTCAGTCCATATTTATATAGTATATATTATATATTATATGAATATTATAAACCAATACACTTAGTTTATTTTTACAGGCCCAAAAGCAGCTACCCAGCAGAGAACCCAAGACCAACAATGGTTCAACCCGCGTGTAACAGACCAATAATGGCCCACATCAGCGACCCGACTTGTAACCCGTGAATCGGTCTGGCCTAAGATTGTGACCCGGTAGATTAGGGTTTCTAACCTTAACGTCTTCTCTCCACAATATCGTGCAGCCGCTTCCAACGCCTCGCCGATTTTTTCGGCGGCCCTCTCGGCATCACCAACAAACATAAAACAACAAGAATCCCAATCCAAGTTAAACTCTAAAAAACGGGACTAAAAATAGGACTCTTTTGGATTATAAATAGGCATGTAATGGACACTATTTGACACACGATATAAACAGAATATTACGCACAAAATACAAGCAAAAATCGATAGAAAAAGCTAGAAGCACTTATACTCTTTGAAACAAGAAATAAAGAATAAAAGTATTTTTGTTACCTATTTCCGTTCGATTTTTGTTCCCATGTGGTCTTGGTTCTTTGTGTTTGATTCGAAAAAAGCAAAAAAAAAACAATTTTTGGCCGATGAATAAGGAGGGTTTTCGAGATCTATATTTTTAGATCTAGCCCTCCCGAGGCCTATTTTGAGAAAAATAACTCGATTTTCGGAACGAGGGTACAAAGATCATTTAAAAATGAAATTTTTTATTTATTTTCGTGGCCAATAAACGGCGGCCGACAAGGCGGCGGGGTGGCCAAAATTTGAGAGAAACCACTGCGCATGTTCATCAAATGGATGAACATTTGAGAGAAAATGAATTTTGGGGGGAGTTTTCAGTTTGAGAATAGAGCAAATGAAATTTTTTAAATTTTTTTGACTTATATAGTCAACCCGTGGAGCCCATTGGATCGACCTGAATTCTAAAAGTGGGGAAATCCCCACTTCAGTCCCCCTTGTCTTAAAAGCTCATTTTAATGCCCTAAAATTCAATTTTCACGTTAATTTCTTTTTAAATTCACCCCCTAATTTTGTTTCCCTTTAAATTTAATCCTTTTATTTTTTATTTGTTTATTTTATTTTTATTTTATTTCTTATTATATATATTTTATTATTTCTTTTTACTATTATTATTATTATTCCTATTATTATTTTCTTTTTATTCTACTTATATATATTATTTTGTTTTTCTAATGTTTATTTATATATATATTTATTTGTTTTTACATAATATTTATATGTATATATATCTTTATTTTTTTCTTATTATTGTTTATTACTTATTTTATTAAATACCATATCTTATTATTATATATATATATTAATTTTATTCTTTTTTTATTATTTTTCTTTTATTCTATTTTTTCTTTGTTTTTATTCTTGTTTTATTTTTATTTCTATTTTTATTCTTTTTTAGTTATGTTATCACTCATGTTACCATTTTATTTATTTTGTTTTATTTCTACTTACTTTATTATTATTTTTCTTTCTTTTCTATTTTGTTTATTATTTTCCTATTTACATACTTTTTATCTTAATTCGACTTTGTACTTCACTATAACTCTAACATCACTATCTTTTTAAGGGTCTTTGTTAAAATCTATCAGAGGTAAGTAATTCGGATCATTTTTTACCTTTTTAATTAAACTTTCAATTTTATTAATTAAAGACAATTGGAAATTACGTAGTACCGAAAGGGCAATTCAAGGGTGCTAACCCTTCCTTGACTGTAACCGACTCTCAAATCCGACACATCTTTCGTAAGACTCAGATCAGGTAACAAATAAGGTATCTGATCAACCCATTTGTTTTAAAATAAATTATCGGTGGCGACTCTAATCTGTTTTATTCAAGTCAAAGCTCAATTCTGGGCCCAACCGAAAGACGATCGCAACAACGATAAAGTCGATTTTCAATCTGTAGCCATCATATTCATTTTTATAAGAGTGTTGATGGTACAATTTAATTGAATTTTGTAACACTTTTCATTATCTTATTTTCATTATTTATTGGTTAGTTTGTTGTCTTTCATAGTTGTGGAAAAACGATTAGTTAATGTGATTTGTCTATTTAAATGTTTTAAATTTTTTTAACTATTATGGTTTACTATATTTTTCTTTATTTATTCAATACAATTAATTACTTTTATTGATTAAAAAAGTTTGAATTTTTTTTAATGATTCTTAATTTCTTTAGTATTTGGTTTGAAATTTTATAAAAGATTATCTTTTTGTAGTATTAACTAGGAAAATGATTGTATAAACAAACGAGTTATATATACAGAAGGTCCATAAACCAAAACTCCAAATTTAATAAGTTCTTAAATTTTAAAATGTTTTATATCACTCCCTAAACTATGACCTCCTAAATTAATCCCTAAATTTTAAAATATTTTATATCAACCCTCAAACTATCAATATCATTCTATTTTAATCGTCTTGTTAACGTGTCGTTAACTCTACTAGTTAAAAAATTAATTCGTTTTTTAAGGTAATGAAATTAAACCTGAAACCATCTAAAAAATCAATATATTTGAAGATCCTGATATTTTTAGGTCATTGGTTCAATTTTCAAAACCTTAAAAACAAATTAATTTTTTAACCAGTAAAATTAATGACATGTCAACGAAATGATCAAAATTGAATGATAATGATAATTTGAAGACTTATAAAGAATGAATTAAAGTTAAAAGACTGATTTAGAATGAGATCATAGTTTGGTGAGTGATATAACATATTTTAAATTTTAGGGACTAATTTAAAGTAGAGGTCAAACAAAACTAAAGAAATTATCTAAAACATCAGCCTCTCCTAATTGTCTCATTCGATTGGATTGTCAGACTAGGTTTCTTCAGATCAAGTAACTTCAAAAGCGAATTCTTTGTTTGCCGGCCTTGATTTCTCCTTAGGAACAAGGGATCAAGTAGAGGGGCTGGTGGGATAATCATCCCTGAAAATTTTAATTTTTTTATATTTTAGATTTATTATTATTTTTTTTTGTTGTTGAAAATATATTTTTGTTTTCTATTAAAATTTTATAAATTTTTTCATACTTAAAAATTTATAAGTTTGCTCTCGAACATGAAATTCTACGTCCATACCGTAAGGAACAAAATATCGTTTCTCTTTTCAGTTTTCTTTTGTTAATTAGATGTTTTCTTTCCGTCATGATTCCTGAAATGGCGTCTTTAAAGTTGTTCTTCTTCCTCGTATTCCTCCGCATATCCTTTCTTCCACCAGTTTTGACAGTCGACGATGAACTCTGCGACCCGGTTTTATGCGACGTTGTATTAGTTGATTACCCTTTCCGGCTAACAAATCAACCCCACTGCTGCGGGGATCCCAACTTCAACCTCTCGATATCATGCATAAACGGAGACCAATTGCCAGCAAAAACGATAATCAATCTTCCACTTTCCGGTGAGTTCACGGTGGACTCCATCGATTATTGGTCTACTCCTCCGTATGTAGAGATGAGTGACTCTTGCATGCCGGAACGTATCCTTGAGGGACTCGATCTTTCCAATACTCCTTTTCAGCCACTGTACCCTGACAACTTCACGTTTTTCAACTGTTCCTCCGACTCCGATGCGTCGGAAGGCTTTCCGGCAATACGTTTTTATTGCCTTAGTGGTAAGAACTTTTCGGTTTGGGGTATACCCTCAGTCGCTTACAATCAGTCTTCTTCCGGGTTGAGTTTGTGTGTACAGATAGCAAAGATTTTGGTGCCCCTTCCCACTTCATTTTTGCCCCAGCACAATCTTACTTCTGTTGCGTTGACATGGGAACAACCCTATTGCCCCTTTCCACCATGTAATCACTGTGGAAGTGATTGCCAGCCCGAAAATGGCGATGATGAATGCTCCGTGAAGAAAAGAGGTATGTTTCAAATGAAAACCATGTTTCGATTTAGATGTTCGACTTTAAGGGTGTAAATGAACAATGATTTCGGTCAATTGTTCGTGAACCATTCGTATAACGTTCGCATATTAAACTAAATAAATGAGTATGAATAAAAAATATTATGTTCATTTAATAAACGAATGAACATGAATAGAGGTGTGTTCGATTCATTTATATTCACAAACAAACTTGTTTATTGGCTCGTTTATGCTCATTTAATGGCTCATTCAGAAGCTTGTTTACTTTTTATTTTATTTTTTTACATTTTAAATATGGGTGAATTTTAAATATGGGTGAATGTAGGAATTAAATTGAACACATGATGAAATTTAGAGTTTAAACTATGAAACTTAAAGAGTTTAAGCACTAGTAGCGTAATTTACCAATTTTAGCTTTAAATTGAACATGTTCTAATGAACATGATTATGAACATATAAATGAAAATTAAATGAACATGTTCATGAACAAGCTCATTTATTGGCTCGTTCATTTATATTCATGAATAAGCTCATTTAATGGATCATTTAGAATCTCATTTGCTTTTTTATTTTTTACATTTTAAATATTGGTGAATGTAGGGATTAAATTGAACATATGATGAATTTGAAATTTAAACTATGAAGCTCAAGAAGTTTAAGCACTAGTAGCGTAATTTTACCAATTTTAACTTTAAATTGAACATGGTCTAATGAACATGTTCACGAATATATAAACAAATACAAAATGAATATGTTCTCGAACACTAAAAAATTGAACATGAACACCTTCAAAAATAGATAAACGAACACAAACACGAATCAAATATGAACACTTTTAAAAATATACAAACGAACACGAACACAACCTTATTCTTTCAAGTTCGGTTAATTTACACCCTTATTCAACTTCATGCTTAACTTTTGTTAATTTACAATTTTTTTGGTCAAGGTCTTTCAAACCGTATCAGATATTCATTGATTTTGGCCGTGGGAACACCCGTCATCTTGATTGGGGTGTGTATTACCATTTACAAGCTTAGGGTCTCTTTATATTATCATCACAGCCGGCCAAATGTCGAAATCGCCGGCTTGAATGCAGAGCCCCGATTACCTGCGGCTGTTGCTGTAAATGGTCTGGATTGTTCAAGGATCGAGTCGTATCCGATGAATATGCTGGGTGAAAAATTCAAGCTTCCAAGGGCTGATGATAACACTTGTTCAATATGCTTATCGGAATATCAAGCCAAAGAGACGATCAGAACAATACCCGATTGCGATCACTACTTTCATTCTCGTTGTATCGACGAGTGGCTTATGTTAAATGCTGCTTGCCCTATATGTCGTAATATGCCAGATGATGACAATGATCATTTAATCACTCCTTTTACATTGTCTTCATCGAATTAATAAAATCTAACTATCTTGTATCTCTTGAGATTCTTTATCGAAGACTCGATATATAGTCACAATAAAAATGATTAGATGAGTAGTATGTGCCCTTGGAATTGCATCCACTATCTCCGTAACAGTGGAAATCAAGATCGTCTTTGCAACTCCCGTATCCATCGGGACCCCACAATCATCTACCTCAAATAGAAATTCATCGTCAATATCATCGCAATGAAAAACACAACTCTCCATCCTACCATCAAAACTAAATTTGGAACCATCAACCATTGATATTTCTCCATAAACAATAAATTAGACCCTTTATCTTGAGAAGTATATGAAACATCTCCACTATGTCATGTGAGAAATCACCACTATCTTGAGAAGTTAGATTTTCGTATTTATAAAGATAAATAAAAATAAATTACTAAATAAAACGAAAACAATTATCATACAAATCTTAATCACCCCAAATTTACTTAAAATAAAAATAAATCTTATTTAAAATATTGTAAGAATTGTTTCCTTTCCTTTTATTTACATTATCCAAATATGGGTAACAAAGATACAACAAAAATTGTAATAATCTAAAGAGAATTTTAGTTTAGATGTGGATACCTTTAGCGGCAATGAGGACGATAATGATAGGATTAATCTTTTGGATTAATTTATGTTCAGAAAAAAATGTTTTAATCTTTTTGGAAGGGAAAAAGAGAGAAGAAAAAAAATGAGAAAGATGAGTTAGTGAAGAAATAATGTGTAGACTAAATTGATAAAATTACAATTAAAATTACTAAATTAATTTAATTTAGGATTAAATTAATTGAATATATAACATGAACCAATTTACCTCAGTGGTTAAATGAATCGGTGTTGTTCCTAGAGGTCTCGAGTTCGAGCACTGACGACGCACAAATGTGATTGAGCGTTCATTGTCAAATGGTTGAAAGTATTTAAAAACAAATACTATATTATTATATTAATTTATTTAACTGTCACGACAATAATTTTATTAATAGTTAACGGTTTATGACTTGATTAAAATCAAATTAGAACTTATTGGCCTAATTATCAAATTTATGTTTGTTGATTAAAACAAAATCTACCATATAGTTCACTGAATTTTAAGTAGTTTACCCGTATTATTATTGCTACTATAAATTCTCTTTTGCCTCACTTCCGAAATATTATCTTTGAGTTAATTATATCATATGTCTTCAAAGTATGCTCATCATTTTAAATTGGTCCCTAAACTCGTGACATATGATGCATAATATAAGTAGTTTAAGGAATATTCAAAAGTTTAAGGAACAATTTAAAATGAGGGTTAAATTTTAGGGACATATGATGCAATTAGTTTTTTTTATATAAATCTAGGATGAATAATATAAGTTAGCATCTGTTTAAAGATTCTTTCAACTCTTTAACAATGAAGATTCATACCAATGCATACAAAGTACTTAAACTCGTGACATCAAGAACTAACAACAAATCTCTTAACTACTAAAACGGTTTGGTTGATACACTTCTAAAACATTTTTTAAATGGATACCATTGCCAGGAAGCTACAAAGACAAGATAATATACTATATTCTTTTGCCTTCCGAGTTGCCATCGAGCATAAAAATGACCTGTTTGAACTCTTCTTTTTGGCCATTGTCTCATTTTCTTTACATCATATATAATTAACTATTGAATTCTTTTAACGTTTCTGTTTGTAATCACATTCATGCAAGCTTATAAAGAAAAACATAATTTCCTTAAATGTCTTTAACACTAGCGCCACATGGGTTTTCTCTCGGTTCAACCATCAACAAATGTCGGTAATTGCCGAGGAACTTATGGGGGTCAATGGATTCGCTTCCCTTTTCGTCTCAGCAGCCAACGCGATCGCTGTGGCTATCCCCGCTTCAACCTCTCATGCAAAGATCAAACCAAAGCAATGCTCAGTCTTCCATTCGTCGGCGAATTCCTAGTTGAAGACATCGATTAGTTTTATCAGAGAATATGGATCAGTGATTCTGATCATTGTACCCCGAGACGGCTTCTCAACGGTGGTCTTAACCTCTCCGGTACTCCTTTTGAGCCTCAATACCCTGACAGCTATGCGTTTCTGAATTTGCTCAAATGCTGCAATATCGAAACAAGTCGCCGGAGTAATGTATATTTCGTGTCTTAGCGGTGAAACGTTCTCTGTGGTGGCCATTCCGGTGAACCGTCTTGATACGTACCGGTCCTTGTTGTGGTTCTGTAGGCAGATTGGTAGGTTTTTGTTCCGGAATGGGATAGCATTTATGATACGAGATTGGGATTGACATGGAATGAACCCAACTGCATGTCTTGTGAACTCGGCGGTGGGAGTTGCATGTTCAAGCACGATATCAGTTTAGATATCCGCTGCTCCGGTGGTTTCAACTCAGTTATGTTGCTCGGAGACACCACACCGCCTTTATAACTATTCAATGTGGGGATCTCTGTACGAAATTCATACTCTTCTGTCTTTACCGTAGCCTTTGATAAAACCAAATTTGATAGTTGAAAACTATACATGTATAGTCTACCAGTCAACTGAAAGTACGGATGTTCAAAAATACCCAACTCAAACTATCTGACTCGTTGAACCGCCGCTATTTTCCGAGTATCTATAATAAAAAATACCTGCTTTTTCGAGTTGGGAATTCAGCCCGCTATTTTTCTGAATTTTCGGGTCGAATTCGAGTCACAAAATATCCTTAAACCGTATACCCGCGACCCAATTTCCGGTTTCTTATATATATTTTATTTTATATTAGATTTTTTAATTCTCAAAATATTTCATTCTAATATTTTAAATTCCTAATTTAAAGGTCTAGTATTTTAAATTATTTCACCATGATAATCTAAATTTTTCC
This sequence comes from Hibiscus syriacus, assembly GCF_006381635.1. Classification (NCBI taxonomy): domain Eukaryota; kingdom Viridiplantae; phylum Streptophyta; class Magnoliopsida; order Malvales; family Malvaceae; genus Hibiscus; species Hibiscus syriacus. The sequence goes on along the minus strand of NW_024063145.1, from coordinate 1,949,215 downwards.
TTTTAACTTCAAGATATTTTATATTTTAATTGTATTTTTTAATAAATTCTATCTTTTAATTATATAATTTAAATTTTAAATTTTATGAGTAGATTAGTATTATAGACATTTAAATTTTAGAATTTTAGAATTTTTTATGTAATTTAAAAAAACAATATAATTAAAGAAAAAAATTAAAAAATATGAACCAGTAACTCGTGATCCAAAAATACAGACACTCGAGTTTTAAAGTACCCGAACTTAATGGACCGAGACATGACCGACATATTTATACTCAAAAAATTTTGAATACCCAATATTTCAGGTACTCGAAATACTAATATCCGATTTTGAACATCAAAGGCATAATAAGTTTAAGCCTGACACTAATAGTAGAAGGATCAACATTAAACCCATCAAAGCAATCAATCCAATCCCCATTCAATACGCAAATCCCTATTAACAGAGTTGATCTTGCGAACAATCTTCCCTCGCAACCTCCAACGAACAACCTCCTTAACCCGAGCAATCAAATCCTGCTCATGCATTTGCTTTTCTTGAAAAATTCTCGCATTCCTCTCCTTCCAGATCAAATAAACAGCAGAGTTCCAGGCAAGTTTACGAACAATAGTAAGGAGCGACCTCCCCCTAACCATCCCAGTACCCCAACTCAACTCTGCATTCCAATCCATAATCTGCCTATGCAAATTGCAAGCCCTCAAGACCCCAGACCATAAACTTTTAGAAAAAAAGGCAACCGAAAAAAATGGTCCCTAGACTCCTAATCATCATCACATATCCTCGCTCAACCTGGATCCCAAAAGCAGCAAGCCTATCCCTCGTAGGTAATCTATTCAAAATAACCGTCCAAGATATCACTGAATGCCTAGGAATATGGAAAGTATACCACACCAATCTATGCCAAGGCACAACCTCCTTCGTAGTTCTAATCATATCCCATAACTTTACAGTCCCAAAGTTAAGATTAGAAAACATACTAGTAGGGAGAGACTCTCTAAGCTTTAATAGCTTTTTCCACAGCCAACTACAAGATCCTTTGGCCACCATTTGCAAAAAAAACAACCCCCTTGAAAACATATTCATCGCTCGAAGCTACCCAAAGAGACCCATCCTTCATCAAGATACGCTTTATAAGCTGCAACATACAAAAGTCATCCCACAACCTCAAACACTTGAGACCAAGATCACCCTCCGACTTAAGACAACAAATGGAACTCCAACCTACCCTGGCATCCATCGCAACCGAATCACAACCTTTCCAGAAAAAACGGGAGCAAAGCTGGTTAATACGCTGCAAAACAGCCTTTAGGAGGACCAATTGTTGACTCCAATAATTTTGGATGCTAAATACAACAGCTTGGATGAGCTGGATCCTTCCAGCATAAGACAAATGTCTAGCAGCCCAGGTTTGGAGTATGGCCTCAATCTTATCAACAACATGCTGACAATCAGAGATCCTTAACTTTCTAGTGAGAATCCCCAAGTAACACACTGGTAAACAAAAAGACCTTATGCTCGTATCTTCCACAATGGCCTGCATCTCACTCACCAACCTTAGTGGAATAAATTTCACTCTTGTCAGCATTGAATTTTAGGCCAGAGAACTCATAGAAGTGTTCCAAAACAGTCCACACTCCCATCACAGAGTCATAGGTGCCCTTCGAAAAAATCAGAAGGTTTTCCGCAAAGCAAAGATGGGTCAATTTTATTCGACGGCACTTGGGATAATAACTAAAAATACCATGACCAGCAGCAACATCGAGAAACTTGGATAGTACATTCATGTCTAAAATGAACAGATAAGGAGACATGGGACCTGCTTGTCTGACTCCCTGCGCACCCTCGAAAAAACCAAAAAAACCCCATTCAAAGCCACAAAAAATTTTGGAGAGTTGATACAAGATCTGATCCAGTCAAACATAACTCTCGGAACTTCCAACGCCTTCAGAACTTTTATTATAAGTCTAATTTTTCACTACTTTTATTATTGGTCAATTTTTTTTTCAATATTTATTATTAGAGATTCATTTTTTCAGTATTTGCTATTATGGAGTTTCTTTAGATTTTTTTCGATACTTGTTATTAGGAACAATTACTTAAATAACTGTATGTAATCATAACAACAACCATTATGTAGTGGTAACAACATTGTTCAAAATCATGATATCCAAAACCGTTACCTCCACAATAGCATATGTTAAAAATTCACAATCAAGATGTAGTAGTGACCGTAATATCAACAGTTATCTCTGTAATAGCAGTACACACAATGCGACCGAAGACACAAATGCAAACTGTAAATTAAATCTCTGATTAACGGCCTAATTTTTTGATTAGCCCAAAGACCACCAAAATCTCAAAAACGGACCTAATTTCACTGATTGTGATTCTCCACCTAAATCAAAATAGATGAGCTCTCAATAATTCGACGAAACCAAATTGTTTCAATCAACATACTCATTATCATGGTAATGTTATTTAATTACTTCTTATTTTACAGGAATCTCAACAAGTGCTTAATTGGGTAAACTTTTGGAGTGGAAATACCTCTCTTATGCATCCTAGTGCTTATATGTCATCTCAGAACGAAGGCTAACGATTTCTACAATCATCGTCAACACCATAACCGGGGAATCTCCGTTCTGGTCGTCGACTCCGATCGAATAGCCTAAGGGCTTGAAGGAGCAAATATGGAGGCTTACCCAATAATTGTGTTTGGTGAAAGTGTCGGAACGGTCCTTAAGTTTTTAGGGCTTTGGCATGGATCGATTCAACTTAATTTTAGAAAACGTCGGGTTTTAAAATAAATACAAAAATATATTTTCGGAGTTGCCATCGACCTTTAGGTTAGGTAGGTCGAATACCTAAAAATAACTTTTAAAATAATTTTAAGAAAAATAATTTTAAAAGATAAAAATGGTTTGTATTTAACCAGATATTCATTTTGAAAAAGGTTCGGGAGTCGATTACGTGTGAAGAAATATTAACACTCCACAACGCCTGAAATCGATACCTAAGCGATTATACGTCATCTGAATATTGAAATTGAAAATTTTGAATATACATTTAAATTATGATCAATTTTAGAAAAATATAAAGGTTGTTATTTTGCACGAACAATTCTCGAAAATATCACTTTTTCTTTTTTCTCTTTTTAAAATATTTTAGAGAGAGAGGGTCTCTCATTTCTCTAGAAAACTGGCGGGTTGCCGGTGGGTTACCTTCGCCGACCGCCGTCTCTTCCATCGTCGTCCACTGTTGGTCGTCGTGCCGCCACCATCGTCGGTGTCCTTTGGCCACCAAATTACACCAGAACCTTCTTCTTGGCCTTCTCGTCTCTGATCTGGGGTCGATTTCGCGAGAATCGTCCCCAAGCTCCACGAAAATGGCCACAAATGTCTCGGCTTCCACCGTTTTGATCTCCGCCGTCCACCGTCAGATCGTCCCCATTTTGAGATATATTGTTCGTGGTGGTGTACCCTCCCTTCTCACCGTCCGGATTCACGAACAGAGCCTTCCAACGTCGTGAACATCACCGGCCGAACGGGTAATAATCCTTTTACTCTTTTTATATTGCTATATTTTCTTGAGTTTGGTTGTGAGATGTCTGATAATGGAGAGTGAAGAGAGGGTGTGCTAGCCGAGAGCTTCCCTTTCCCACTTCTCCTCTTTTTCCCTTTTTTTCCTCCATTGTTGCCCAAAAAAAAAAGGAAAAAAATATATGTATATATGTATCTATATCGAATGAGAAGCTCCTTTTTTATTTCCGTTTGAAAATGGGGAATCCCCTCATTTTTTTACTTTGTTTTTTTTCCGAATGACCCCCTCTCATTTGGTTGTCATCCCCCTAAAAATCGAAAAGAACCTCCTTTACATTTTTAGGTTTCCTCTTTTTGCTCAAACCGAGAGCCCTCTTCGATGTTACCGAAAAAACCGAGAACTCCCTCTCCCTTTATTTTTGGTTCTCCCCCTGTTTTATCCCCACCGTTCCCTCTATATTTCAATTTACATCCAAAATACATATATCAATTGATTGATTTGCTGATGATTGTGTTGATTGTTGCGTGCTATAGAGGTCCTAGATGGTGGCAAAAGTAGCTGGTGACGTGTTGCAGTGGTTTCACGTGGGCATGGCAGTGGGTGAAATCCTAACCGGGTTGGGTCGGGTTGTCATTGTAACAGGGTTCTACTGTTGTAAACTTTGGGCCCGGTTTTGAGTTGTTGGGCCATGATTTGTAATTATACCTATTTTTAATTCGGGGCTCGGATGGGCTCATTGAACTAGCCTACAAAGGTAAAAAACGTTAATAATAATAATAATAATAATAATAGGTCCTGACGAAAACGGGTGTCGACAGAAAGCCAAAGGCCTGAGGATTACATTTGCTGCCTGAGGATTACATTTGCTCCATATGTCTTGGTGAATACCAAGCTAAAGACAAATTAAGGAGCATTCCAGATTACGAGCATTATTTTCATGTCATGTGTGTCGATGAGTGGTTGAAGCGAAACTCTGCAGGTCCCCTATGTCGTAACACCCCACATATATCTAAGCCCTCTGTTTCATCTTCATCTTAATATATAATACATTCTCTTTAGAGGTTTTGAATTCGAACTGTTATGTTTGCAAGATGTGTATGCGTATCAATAGGTTAAAAAATTCCGAACAGATAATATCACATACTATTGAAAAAACATTTTCACTAGGGTTGAGGAAAAAATCAATCAATTCAAAAATTGAATCGAATTGAAATGTTTGAACGGTTTATAAAATTATAAATTTAAAAATCATGATTATTTCAATCACATCTAAGTTTATTTTTTAATTTGTAATTAATTTCTATTTTATAATGAAATAAATGAATTCAATGTATTTCGAATGATGAAAATAAAACTAAAAATATTTTATAAGAGTTATTACTTATTTTTATTTATTTTTAAAAATATTTATGTAAAAAAATGAAAATTTATCAAATAAATATAAAAAATAGATCCATTTTTTCAAATTAAAGTTAAAAAAATCGAAACCAAAATTTAATATGGAAAAACGGAGTATTGACCTAATTCAAATTAAATTAAAATATATTATTTTAAAAATCTAATAAATTCAACTGAATCAAGCTGGTTTCATTTTTTATTCTCAAAAAATATATTTATAAATCAATTATAAATTAATAGATTATATTATATTATCAATTATTTAAAAAACTAGATTTTTTATAATTATGCAAAATTTTATAATTTATGAGAATTTGTAATAAAAAGGTTTATAGAATGATATTTTGATCAATTGAAATGGGCGTCAGTCACTGAGTGGGCTAAGCTGAAGTCAATTTGTTGATGACAGCCCATTTTGTAACCCTCGTATGTAATCTTTAAGGTTCTAAATATATATATATATAAAGGTTCCAATCAAGCAAATTCCTTATTATTTATTATGTTAGAAAATGTCAAAAGATCTATCATTAGCTGATTGTAATAATATATTTAGTTTTATTTTGTTTATTAATATAAAACATTGTTATTATTCTAATTTTTGTTTATTGTGAATGTAAATAAACTGTTTTATAATAAAGTCCTAAGAATGATATGATTATTCTTAAAATATCTTTAGTCCAGTATTATTGTGGGCTTGGACAAGAATAATACATTAAGACTAATGTGTAATTAATTGATGACAAAGTGTTGCTATTGACATAGAGATATCAAAATTAATACCTGGGTATGCATTAGAGAACAATATATTAGACTGGCGCACTACGAGTATGTTTCTTGGATTATTATGTAATAATTACAACATCACTCATGGTGATAACTATGTATATTATCATCAGACTTAAAATCATCATTTTCCCAATATCGTGAGTCGTTATTTTGATAGACTCAAATGTCCACCGTAAAGATTGATATTGGATATGTTACATCCATGTAATTAGAAATGAATGAACAATATATGATTTGTTTTTCCTACATAATAAGAGCAATCTCTTAGGTCGATTGAGTGAGACTATAGATTTATGATCATTTTTGAATAAGTTAATACAAGATATGGTACTTATTCATTTATTATAACCTACTTAAAATGTCAAAAAACATTAAATGAACTATACAAATGTGACTATTCCTGTCGACTATTTCTTCGAGTATGCATAACTTCTATTTTTTTTAAAAATAGAATTATATACTATTTTAATATACATCATAAAATTTATAAACATAAATATGTAGAAGTATAAAAAATGAGCAATGAGAATATACATGATTCATAAATTCAAGGCATAACATGCTTATAATCAACCAATTAAAATTTGCTTAACCATATTACTCTTATGATTTCCCTTATCCATGACTATAGGGTTTAGTTGTGAACTTTCATCATCAATAATTGACAAATCAATATATAATCACAACACATGATAATACATTAATATCGCTCGATCTCATCTAGCCAGGGCCGTGGCTAGGTTTCGGGGGTCTTGTGCAAATTCTTATAAAGGGGCTCCTATTTTCTAGATATATTCGATTCCGGGCCTCCTATTTTTATGCTTTTTAATGGCAACAACTGATAGATATATTTGATTCCGAGGTCCCTACTTTTATGCTTCTTAATAATAACAACTGATAGATATACTCGATTTCGGGACCCATATTTTTATGCTTATTAATGACAACAACTGATAAATATATTCGATTTTTGGGCCCTGCGCGCTCGCGCACCTTGCGCCCCACAGCCACGCCCCTGCATCTAGCATTGAGTATATAATCACTAATATCCAAATGGGTTCTCACTATTAAGGTCACATACACACATATATATTGTCTCACCACTAAGGCCGGATAGATATATATATTTCTTTCTCCATTAAGGTCATGTGTATATAAAATACATAACGTGTATATAATCGTTCACTATTAAAGCTACACAAGTAATCACAGTTGCGCCACTAAGGAAAATAAGTAAATACCCTTACGTCACTAAGAACAAGCATCGAAAATGTCATTTACTCTTTCTATGAATTTAAGCCATCATTTTATTTGATTAGTTCGACGCATTGAAAGATCGGATTAATACGATGTCGAGTGGAGTGGATGATCTCGGTCGTGATTTCTCATCTTTTCATACTTCATCTTCGAATGTTGACCTTCCTCCTCCATCAGTCGCTTGATCGGATTTGTGTGACGGGTGAAATAGAGAAGAAAATTCTCACCAGTATCAGGAATATGGAGTTAATCAACCATGAGATAATCGTATGATTTTCACTCAATTATGTCTTATAGCCTGCATCCTGTGTAAATTACTTAGCATATCTATACAAGAGTTATAATAGGATTAAATTACACAGACCAAAATATTTTACTCGTTAAACAGAAGTAAATATCAAAATTATCACAAGGTCATTTTGATCTTTACATTTATTTTTTTATTACTATCTCGGTTCATAAGACTTCATCATGATCAATCTGGTTGCACAAAACTCACAAATCTTTAAAGCTTAATAATTATAGGTCCCATATAATTGCAATTTGGAAATTATGAGAATAGCTTAAGATTGCTTAATTAGATGAAGAAAACAAAAGAAGTTGGAAGATGAGGTGGATTGCTCAATCATTTCCCACCATGCATCTTTCATCATTAAGCAGCCCCTTTGCCGTATGCACGATTTCCTATGACAATTTGTTGTATTTTATGGTACAGAAACGAATCTTGCCAATCATTTACTCCAACAATACATCTTACAGAGATTATACGTGGCTTATTTTCGACCCTTTTGCTCTCCGGCTGCAAATGGTAATAACATCTGCCAAATCGGTCATCTTTAAACAACTTTTCAGAGGCCATTGGACCTCTCCAACAATCAGAGTATTTGCAAACTTGAAATTTCACTGCATCCAAACATCCCTGGTGAAAATTTATGTGTAGTCTAGGATTGTAAACGAGTCGAGTCGAGCTCGAGTATCGATGAGTTTGACTCGAAAATTTTAAAATAGAGCTCGGTTTGAAAGCTCACGAGGCTAAAATTTTTAAACTCGATTGAATTCGAAATCATGAACTGAAGCTAGAAAAAAATTGAAATAAAAAAAATCTTAAACTTAACTTGGTTGAAGCTCAAACTCAAGCTAGAACTTAAACCTTAAGTATATCAAAACATTTTATTATATTTTTAAAAAAATTAACACATAAATATTAATATTATTAATCATTTAATTTTTTTTTAAATTAATATATTTTTTTCAAGTTGTCACGAGCTTTTCTAGTCGAGTATCAAATAACTCATTTGGTTCATTAATAACTTGAATCTAGTTCATTTGAGCTGAGTATTTATCGAATTTTAACCGAGTCGAGTTCGAGCAGATCACGATATATTTTGTCTCATTTACAACCTTAATGCAATTAATGAGAGTAAATAGACAGTTCTTTAATTTTTTTTAATAATATGTGATGATTACAATATAATATATATTCATAACCTTTTTAATCTATTGATACCGTATACACTTTATAAATACAATTGCTCAAACCTAAATTTTTTTAGAGAAAATAATATTCATTTTTATCGTATAGCCATTGGATGGGTTCATTAATTCTTTGATGATAACACCATGTTGTGGTGCATGTATCTTCAACCAACTGGAATGCAACATCTTACATCAAACCCGAAAAAATGGGTTTCTCTATCTTTTCCTTTCTATATTTTTAGAAAGTGAACATGAAACTAAAACAGGTACATCTTACTTTTATAAAAAAAAAAAGATATTTTTAAAAAACTTTTTTTAATATTAAGATGTGATTCTTTGAAATCTACTAATTAAAAATTCACTAAGTTGCAGTCCCTTTTAGTTCCACTATGATAAGACAGGGTAATTGGAGGCTGCCTTATCTCAAAGGGTAATTGCTTTCTCTATATTTTCTATATCTTTACGTTTTGTAATTCTCGTATGTATTTACACATTCATCAAAATAATACAAACTCAGTGATCTCGGTAGTAAATTAATAGTTATTATTTTTTGAAGTTTTAAGTTCAAACATAAAAAATATCAAGAGTATAAACATTTAATATCACTAAATTAAGAGTTATATTGGGAAATATATTACTTTATACTTACCATATTTTAATAAAAAAATTAATTATTTTTATTTAAATTTTTTGGAGAAAGTTTTTCTTCAAAATTTTTATTTTATTCTTGCTTTAAAATGCGAGTGTTCAATTATATCTTTTTTACGAGTATTTAATATTATTCTACATCTTCCAAGTTACTAAAGACTGATCCTTAAAGAATTACACATTATCGATCTAGAATAAAATATTGTCATATCTATCTTTACTTAATTTAATTTTATTAATTTATTTTCTTTATTAGTTTTTTTAATTCATGTCTTATTTATCATTTTGTTTAAGAATTTTAAATTTTAACCCTTACTCTTTAAATTCAAGATCCAAAATATTATTCAAAAAGATTTTAAATGATCCAAGTTTATGTTTGCTTATCAATATTTGAAGTACTAGCTCGATGATATAATGTAAATGGAGATTCGGTCCATAAAATATAGCTCAAACAATTATTGGATCAGATTTTATCATATCATACTCAAAATTTTATCGTCAAGCTCAAACGACCACAAATTTTTTAACAAAAAAAATACGAGCTTAGAATATATGAATAATCGAGTAACTATTTCGTAACTTTTAATAGTCGGAACTCAATAAAACAAAGCCCTATAGTCAAGAGATCATTTTATATTTTTTTAGTAGTCAGAGCACTCAAACAAGGTAACACCTTGCAGTGGCAGAACACAAGAAGGACTACTCATGGCCATGGCCCCCAAAATTTAAAAATTATAATTTAGACCCTTAAATTAAAAAAAAATAATTTGACCCCTCAAAGTTTTTAGAAATCCAAATTAAACTTTAAAAAATTTTAGTGTTCGTAATTAAACCCCCTCCTATAATTTTTAAAAATTCTTATTAAGTCTCAAAATTTCAAAAATTTTAGTTAGACCATAATTTTTTTTGTTGAAAAAACTGTAAATTAACCCTTCAAAAGTTTTAATTTAAATCTTTGAATTTTTTAAAGTATTACATTGACCCCCAAACTTTATCACCAAGTTTAGTTACTCATTATTTATGTACTTTACCCTAAAATTTATGATTATTTTTATATTCGGTTCAAATTTTCTTTTAACATCACATGTAGCTTTTGAAAATCGAACCAAAGGTTTGTCACCCTTAGTGAAGAAAGCATCTCTTTCCGGTGTGCTTCTGTTAAAGTAGCACTCCTTACATTCCATCTATATTTGATAAAATCTTTCGGTTTGGGACGTATATTCCTAGAATTTTTAACATTAAATACTATTGATTCCATGGGACATATACTAATTCTTCTCTTTTCCAAATTCTAAGTTCCTCGTTTCAACGATTAGGTATCCCTTTTCTTTCTTCTTATCTATAAATTTAGTCGGTAGCATAATTTGGTCATAAAATTTGGGGGAAAACTTAAAACTTTAAAAATTTTAAAGGTTTAAATTAAAATTTTTAAAATTTCTAAACGGTTTAGTTTACATTTTTCCAAAAAATTAGGGTCTAACTAAAATTTTTTAAATATCGAGAGGCTTAAAGAGAAATTTTAAAATTTATGAGAGTGGTTTAATTAATAATAATAAAAATCTTAAATTTTAATTTGAGTTTTGTGATCACCATTTTTTCTACCAAACCCAATTAAAACCAACACCTTTTACAAATATAACCCAACCTCAACAAAAAAACCGACCCGAAGCCCAAAAAACAGAACCCGACTCGGATCCTAAACCTAACCCTAGAAGCCACCCCCAAGCCCTATCAGCTGTCGCGATCTCTGCACCAACCAGAGGAAGGCCACTCCCTCACTCCACGCTACTTGCAGAAACAACAAGCAAGCAAACAAGATTTATCATTTCATTTTTTTCTCTGTAAACGGGTATAAAACCCAAGCAAATACACTATAAACAAGCCCAGTTCCATTTTCCATTCGAAAAGCAATAAAAAGAAAAAAATAGAAAGTTTCCAATATTTTTTCTGGTGTTTTTATTTTATTAGCTTTCGAAAACAAAGAAAAAGAAAAAGAGGAGAGCTACTTTCGGCCAAGCACATCGCTGGCGTTCGGAGGGTCGATTCGCAGATCCAAACAGTGAGAAGGTGCGGTGTCTCCCCGGGACCAACATACCTTGGTTTGGGCCTTATCCAACGACAGACGGCGAAGATTTGGGTGATGGAAGCCGAAAGGTTCTCGGCTTATTTCGTGGCGTTAGGGGCCATTTTCCATAAAACTCAGCTCGAATCTGTGACCACTCTGTCGAGAGAAGCAGACCTGTGAAACTTGGTTGCCAACGGCCACCAGCGACAGCGCGGCCGGCGGCGACCATGCAGTCGACGACGAGCTAATTTCTAGAGAGAGGGGAAAGCCTCTCTCTATTTTTTTAAAGAGAAAAATGAAAAAATATAAAAAAAGGGAAAAAGTTGGTATTTATAAAACAAATTTTGAGGAAAATTACTTTTAAGTCCCCCAATGTTTTGCATGTTTTTATAAAATGGTCCTGTGCAGGGACTTGTTTCATAATTTATGTATTTCACATGCACCTTTTGATGCATACAGTTCAACAAAAATTGCGAAAAAAAATCAATGTGTAGATTCCAACCATCCTTCATTTTTTCTAGTGGGCTTTTTCTAACTTCTAATTTCTAATGAATGGGCTTTTTCTTACATTGTTTAAATCAAATGAAATTCAAAATGAAATTAAAGAATGATGAGTTGTGGTCTGTTTTCCTATAATATAGAAAAAATTCGCTAAACTTATCGCACAACTTTGTAATTTTTTTGTATAATTACTATTTCGTCCCCCTACTTTACGTGTGTTTTTGCAAGTTAGTCATCTATAGGGACTTTTTTGTGATTTACTCCTTTTTATGCATGTTATATATTTTTAGGAAAAAATGCCTTTAGGTCCCTGTAGTTTCTGCATGTTTTTGCATTTTAATCCCTAAAACTATTTTTTTATTTTGTTTAGATCTAGCCATTAAATTTTGATTTGTTTTAATTTAGCCCTTGTTACATTTAATTTATTTCCTTTAATCCTTGTAGTTTTGTAATTATGCAATTTAATCCTCGTTTTTTCCTTTGATGTGTGCTTGTTTATTTATTATATTTAATTGTGTTTATTATAGCTAGTGTTTCTTAGTTTTTTTGGTTAATTAGTTTTTTAGATTTAGTCCTTAAATTAGAAGAATTCTTAATTTGGTCCTAATTTTTTCGAGGTTCCAATTTAATTATTCGAATCTTAAAATTAATTTAAATTAATGTTAGAACCTCTATTTTAGTTAGATTTTAATCTAGTCATTTTAATTTAGGGAATAATACGAGTTGGCCCTCGCCTAAATGATCAAGGGACCATCTCGATTATTTGACTCAATAACTTATTTAAAAATCAAATAGGATTAATATTAGAACCTATATTTCTAGGTTTATGCCTTTAGGTTCTTTAATTCTCATAATTTGACAGTTTAGGATAGAGACAGAGCCTTAATTTATCCTTAGCTTAATTAGGATGAATAAAAATTTGTTTAATTGCATTTTATTTTTAAACCTAAGATAATGTTCATTTATTAGGGAATTAATAGTATATCTCCTGGAAGTTTGCTTAGGAGGTGACTACTGGTAATTTCCGAAATAAGTCGACAACTTTTTTAAAATTGCATCACGATTTATGAAATTAAGGCAATCTGATTATTAGGCACAATAGTTGATCTCACACATTTATGCTAGGGCGAATGCTATTGACCTTAATAAACGTATACCTTTTTCAAACTTTGCATCCGTAATGATTTTTAAATTAAATAAAGATCGATATCAAAATTTTCGATTTTAAATATATGGTAATCAACTAGGTACCAATTTTTGGGCGCTTGTGGGGGGTGCTAATCCTTCCCCACAAGTAACTGACTCTCGAACCTGATTTCTAGATTTTTCACTGATAAAAATAAAATGTTTTATTAAAATCACCCGATTTTTATGGTGTCCCAATCACACCTTAAATGATTGGTGGTGACTCCTCACATTTCAAAATTCTTTTCAAAAGAAAACCCCCAAGTCAGTATAGGCCTTTCCCGCCCGGGTGAAAAATTATGTCGACAAGTTGGCGACTCCACTGGGGACGTTTTGTTTTTTTAAAACAACTTGAGAGTCGAGACACGAGTTGCTTACCCTATATTTAGTTTCCGAAAATTATGAGTTTGATCTTATTTAATTTACAGTTCATTATGTTATTTCAAAAGAAAAAATAAATAAATTTTCTCTTTGGTTAATGCTTACACTTCCGTGGAATTGTTTAAGATTGTTGCATATCATTGCTCTAAATCTGAGCTCAATCCCTATTTACCTAATTATGAAGAAACTTCACACCTAATGAGGAGCATTGGGATTCCTTGTGTAGGTATGATAAAGTATCTCTAGAAAGTATCCTAAGTTGCATGTCCATATATCAGTTATGAGACACGTTTTTAGCGGTGTGATCCCTTGAGCTGAATCCGATTCGCAAGTCTATAATGGGTCAGAATCGGAGTCAACCCCAGCAGGTTGTAAAGATGGATTGAGAACCCTTTGCTAGAACCCAACCTCATGTAGAGAATTTAGTAAACCTACTCCGCTAGAGCTATGTGGATAGCCTAGGAGAATTAGAACGCATGCAGTTAGGACTCTTAATTACCTTTGTATGCTTATTTTTCAGTCTCAACTTTGAGTCTTATTTAATTATTTTTGCTAAGATTACATTTCTTTTACTAATCATTTCAACTAACTTGATTCTTTTTTTCTTGTTTCTACTAACATTGATTTCCTTTTTGTCTGGTCTTGTTCTTGTTGCATTTTTGCATGAACATGAAATATCCTTCAAAGGTATTGATCCCTAAAATAACTGATCTTTTAGAAGGTTCTTGAAAAATAGTGCCCATACCAATGCCTTTCACTGGGATAGATATAATTTTGAAGATACTCTACGTAGATCGAGTAGCATTAAAAGAGAATCTATCTACTAAAAAAATAAGCTAGACATCTACATGCATAGATAACAAAAGAGAGTTTATCTACTAAGGTTCGACGCTGAAGCCAACAGTTGAAGATCACGAACCAGCTCGAAAGATTTCTGAAAGTAGGATATGAAGTAGAATCTTTGAAGACGACGTAATACCTTAATGCTCGCAGGAGCTGGACAACTTGAAGATGGACCAGATTTTCATTTCCACGGTGTATAGAGACATTGTCAGTTTTTCAAGAATTGTTTAATGAACAATTATTTTTGGGATCAATTCCTTGTTGCATTTGTATCTCGCTTTTTGTACTCCCATTTTTGCATCTTTTCATCCTTGCATTAGCATATATACATTATACATTACATGGTATACATTGCATCTCAATGTGCATTAGTCACGGATCCTGAGAGTAACTTGCGGAGAATCTTTTGATAAAAGTTTTTATGGTAAGATAAAGTCAGCCCATTCGTACCAAAAAAAGGATTGAGAGATATAGACGTGATGTTATCACCGTTTGAAGTTCAAGGCATATCAATAAAAATTATGGGGTATTAAAGCGTAAGGTTCATAATTTAATTGATTCAAGGGCGTGGACATTAAATGAATGATGGGGCATCTTGATGCAAACTGAGAAAAAATCATTGCAGCCACTAGGAACTTTTGATGCACTCATATATTGTCTTGTTTGAATTTATTTTCTTTCTCCTTTAGTTAAAAGGTTTGTAAGTCACTTGACAATCGAACATCTTAAATAAAATGTTACCTTATGAGGTTAGGAGCAATGAGTAATTTTCAAACTTGAAATTCTTTAAATATCCACTGGATTAAAGCTCTTTTAAGAATCAGAGTTATAGATCCTTGACAAAGTGACATGATCAAAAACTGATAAAACAAGAACCCTTGGCCTTACCCTAGAGGATACATTCGAACACCATACCCTTCTCTTGCAGCGACCAATATAGTCTTCTCATCTCATGAGGAAATGATCAAGAGGCTTGGCATTCAGGTATGAATAGGAGCATTCAGTGAAAACAATGGGGCATCTCTTGTGCATGATGTTGTAAATTTGCCTAGACTACACTTCTATTGAAGACGTTCAGTGATGATTCTAATATTCACAAATGGAATGGTGGAATATATGAATTTAGTTTAGGTCATTTGTTTGGAACTGAACTCTAAATATGGGATTTCCTGACTATCAAAGACACCTAGACTATAACAGGTTCTTTCGTGAACTTAAGAAATTCTAAATCTGAATACTCAAAAGGTAAATTATTATCACTATAGATTATACAATAAAGCTGAGCTATTTCACTAACACTACATGAAAATTTACCTTTAATGGCACACGAACGACGATACACGCTAATTTATGACTTTCAAAATATGTGTATAATAAAAAAATGCCATATTTTTTAAAATATGAACGATTTATGACTTACAATAATGTGTGTCATATTTAGTAGTCATAATCCAAAAATTTACAAAAACACGGAGTATAGTTTTAATTGTGTGTCATCTGTAAAAGTCATTTTTTAATTTTCCCCCATTTTTTCACCTTTCCCGCTTCTTCTCCCTCGATAGTTCACGCCGCATGCTTCTCTATTTTTCTCTTTTTCCATTTTTCTCTTTGCAACCTCCCACTAGTTTGGCCTTCACCACAACGCAGAGATAGGGAGTCAAAATTCAAGGGTTTCCACAGGTATTCCTCATTCTCTATTCCACAATTCAATTGTAAACCACTTTATTTCGTCCCAAATCACTCGCTTGCTAACGGGAAAAAAGAAAGAAAAATCGCCAAACTTGGTTTCCCTGTTTCCTTGGAGATCTAGGGTTTCCAATTGTTTCCCAGCTACAAATCGAATTTCGTTGTTCACATTTTCAATTACTTACTATAAGTAAGTTTCTGAGCTCATATATGTTGGTTGTATTCTTTTAAAGCTCATTACATTTGATCTGCGTGGAGACTTTGTTTAAGTTGCGTTTGGTTATGTGAAGAAAAGAAGATAGAGTTAGTTGTTGTTGGAGACGTAGCGTGTTTGGATCCGGAGCTATTGCAACTCCTGGAGATGTCTCCTTTTGTTCTTAAATCCAATCCAGAATTCACACAAAAGCTTTTCGAGCAGTGGCTTTCGTTTCCCGATGCTTACAAGCTGGTACTTTTGCTTATCTAATTTCGAGCAGTGGATTTAATCAATCCATATTTTTTATACTTTTCATCCATATATATTTTTATACTTATTGACTCACGAGCTCATTTCGTGTAAAATATTGCAAGGTTCCTTCACTAGGGTTCCTAAATTTCCCTGATTTTTTCTTTATTTCTAGAATCATTACTGCAGAAGGTAATTTCATACTCTAACCATCGTTTCTGTGTTCAAATTCTATTTAATTTTAATTTCCGAAGCCGTCTGATTTATTTTCCATGAAAATGATGGGAAAATTAATATTTATGATTTCTTTAATTTAATTTGTTCAGTTCCAGTCATTTATCTCACCGTATTTGTTGTCTTAGAATCTAAGAAGATGTTTTAGTACAGATCTATGATTTGTATATTTTTATTGTGATTTGGTTGTTGTTTGGTTTCATTTTTTCTTGATGTAGATCCAGCAGCTGTAATTTTGATTTTAGCTCCCCTTCTTTTCGAATACCTCAAAAACTTTGTGCATTAGGTTGTGGTTGATAATTTTCTTTTTATTGTGTGATGGATCAAAATATAAATAATGAGAGATGTAATTCATTTAGAGAAAGTCTCTTCTTCTGGAGAGTGTTTATGGAATGACCTCAATTCTATATTTCAAATAGCTGGGAAGATCCCCTTGTCTTGTCAGTTATCTTATGTTTGCTCTCTATTAGTTTACTAAATAGCTTTCAAATATTTGTTGACGTTGCTGCCTTGCTCTTCTTGTTTTGTTCATGTTAGGAGTGCATTACTACTTGATAGTTAACGCTTTAGTTTTGACTTGTTCTTTCATAAGTTTGTTTGTGCTTGTACACATGTATGTGTTTTGTGTGTGAAATACTGATGAGATATTGTCATCTCTTCTGCTCAGGAAACATGAGACCCATTTTCTGTGGAAACTTTGAGTATGATGCACGCCAGTCTGATTTGGAACGTCTCTTCAAAAAATTTGGGAGAGTTGAAAGAGTAGATATCAATTCCGGTGAGTATTGTTTCTCATTATTGGCAATTGGTTCCATGTGAGAATCGTGAGCATTATTTCCTACTCCTTTTTCTAAACTATTTTTCTCATGCTATTTAACTGGATGCGTTGGTTATAAAGGTGTCAAAACTCGAAAGTATTTTGACCTTAAAAGGTTGTTTTCTTATTAATTATATCACAGTTAAAATCTATTTCACATGGTTTTTAGTTTCAATGTGTAAACGAAACCAAGTTGTTTTTTTGTGTTGAACTTGAATTTTGCAAGTATAATCTTGGTACTCTATTAAAAAACTAGCTTAATTTGAATGCTTAACAGAAGGATAACACGCATTAATTGTAAATGCTTGTAAAAATTAGAATATAGAGCAATACGTATGCACATTTAGCGGTAAGATAAAGTTCCTACTGTAATGAAATAAAAGTATCCTACTTCAGAGCATTAAGGTGTTGGTCCTATCATGATGGCTGCACAGCAGTATGACCTCATTGTACACGACTCGGCAGCATCAATCATCATTCATTGAGTTTTACTAGGGGTCCAGGATGTTTAAGGAAAACTATTTAAAAAAATAAGCCCCCATACTCAACATTTTCTTTGGCGCAGGATTTTCTTGGGATCTAATGGAGGAGTTCCTCAGAGTTCTATTTCATGCATGTGACGAGCTTCCTCTTCTTTCTTTCAAGAAGAGTCGCTCTAATCCACAATGCCATGGATCATCCTTCATCCATCATTTTCCTCAGGGCATTTTTTCATTTCATTCCTCATGATTTTTTCCCAGCCCTCAAACTCAGACATGTTTCAAGATAGAAACATTAATGACCTCATGGCAGAGTCTGCAGAAAATATGGAGAAGACACACTAATTCCTTGACCTACATGAGATCCATTTTTGGATTCTTGTTCCTTGACATCACTTAGATCATCACATAAGGTCTGTTACTACTTTCACTGGTCTTAGTTTATAGATTGTTAGGAGCTGACCAAAATGTAGTCCTAGGGCATCATTTTAGGTGGTTTGTTTCTTGCTGGAGAGTAAACGCCAACTGAGATCTCAAATACATTACTCATGTATTTATGCATTTTGGAGAGCTTAAACAACATCATTATTTGTCTATAGTCTAATAGTATATGTTTAAACTTAATTTCTTCTGTACTTTCCAATTTGACAGGATGACTTCAAACCTGTCCTTCGTGAACTATTGGCAACTCATCCAAGGTTGGATCATGATCCATACACGTCAATCATTCTAAAGATGATGTTAGAGAGCTGATTTTTAGAGAGGTACTCCACATTTGTTGCTTTGGTATGATCCGGTTTCTATTTAACATATAGCTTAACCAATTTGTGGCCTAACAGATATTATAGTATCATCCCAGATGCTGTAGGAGTACCTATGCGATGGGGATCAGACCAACTTCATGTACCTTTCAAGCTCTTAACTTTTGTTGTTTAATATCCTTTAAAAAAAATCCTCTTGTTTCTTAATATGATGTCCAAGATTAACCTTATACAGTTTAGATATAGCTTAGTAAAGTAGTAATTTTTGACTGGTTTTGTAGATCGAATCCTCATTTCAAGTTATGTAGTGCTTAAGCGAAATATAGGGGGTGGGGGTCTGGAAATTCTAAATTCCAGTTGATAACATTTGCTTCTATCATTGCATATTCTTTTTCTTTTTTCAATAAAATAGTGGCGTTAAGCGATTCAAACGACAATTTGCACATTTGGAGGAGCATTATGGTAAAGGTGAAAGAAGTACTCCACTTCTAAGACATCATGCTTCTTTGCCTATGTATGCTTCATAAAATTTTAGGAATCATGTTAGTTCTATAATTTCTCCCCTAAACTTAGTTTGTCTAGTTCATGTGTCATATTTCAATTTGCCTAAATATCGTCTTTACAGAGAGCGAGTTCTTGCTCCCAATGATAGAATGATCAAGTTGATGGTGAGAATAAAGCTGCTTCAATGACACAATATGGTTCAGAAGGCGCTAGTGCTTCAATGACACAATATGGTTCTGAAATACAAGTTGCAGAAGCACTGAAAGCTTGGATATGGTATCTGGCTACTGTTTGATCATTACCACACTCCATTAGATCATATATGTAGAAGGCATGAATTGAAACTTGGGAGAATTATATTGCACTTAGTAGTTCTCTAACTTATCAAAGTTCTGCAGAATCTTAACTAGTTAACAGACTTAATAGTATGCAATGAATCTTCCAAGTTGTGTTCTTTTTGCTAGGTAGACAAGGTGTGAATTTGTCTGTTGTCGGCTTCAGACCACATAAGATGTACAAGTATAGAGCAAATGGTGAAACTGATGATATGTTGGAATACCATGCTATTTTTGAATTTTCACAAGACTCCCCTTTAGTAGAACTTCATGATGATTTCTTGTGTACACGCCCGGATGGCGAGGGCATATTAGTATAACTTTATTATGCCGTGATATTTTGTATCGACATATGATTACAATTTTTTTGATAACTTAATGTGAATATATTGTATGCAAATGGATTGCTTATATATAATATGATATATATTTAGTATTATGAGGCATTAAATGTGATTTAGTTTGATTATTTGTCATTCTACAATATATATATGTATATATATATATATATAATTTATGAAATACAATCACGACACAAGAATGTGTGTCATCTTTTTTAATGACGTGTGCTTCAATGACACGCAATGTAAGTCATACATGTGTGTCATAAATTTATGACACACAAATGTGTGTCATCTTTATTTATGACGGGGGCTTCAATGACGCGCAATGAGCGTCATAAATTTATGACACACAATTGCGCATCATCAAAAATTCATGTCGGTGGCTTCAACGACAAGCATTTATGTGTCATCCGCACCCATAGATGACGTGCAATGCGCATCATAAAAGGGTTTTTTCTACTAGTGTAAAGCAATTGGTTATAGAGGCAACTCAAAAGCCCTTGCTTTATGAATAGATTGCATTCAAACCATGACATTGATCGGATACCTGTCACTTCAGTGTTTGTTCCACTGCGATTGTCAAGTCGAAGACTTTGTAATAAGATGAATCCTTCAGCTATGCCTGAATAAAGGAAAATTAAATAAATTCCAATAAATAAAGGCTATAATGCCTACGCTTGATCTAATAATGAGTCTAGATGAAAATGGACTAAGGGAGTTGAGGAACACCTATTATAGTCGACTTCATACAAGCACTCAGGAATTTTATATTTAGACTGATGTGTACACTACATATGCTAAAGGAAGTCTATGAAGCTTGGACAAATGAAAGATTTCAGAGAACCGAAATAGAAGTGTTCTAGAAGTCCATTAATTGATTATGTTAGTTGCATCATTTTGTCCGCATCTGATTAAAATGCCAAGCCAAAAAGAGGGGCATGTTGTAAGGTTTATAAGGACCAAAAAGAAAGGACATATTTGTTGACTAAATCCTTATAAACTTTAAGGAGCTAACTTGAAAACCAACCTATCAATTTTTGACACTTGTCAAAGAATATAACTTTGAAATATTAAAAGAGCTGTTGATTCTTTTGATATTTAGTGAATTCATGTTCTATGATTTGCTTCAATTGTGAGCCTAAAAGAAGGACATTTTTCTTTAACAATCTTTACATATTTTGAAAATAAAAAACAAAAATATTTTCAAATAGGACAATCTCTCTGGAGAGTTTACCTTGGAAATTGACAAAAGTCTCTCAGACCTAGAAGCTCAGAATCAGAAATTGAGGAAAATAATTTGAGTGTTAGGGAGCAAGAAAAGAAGATTTTTGCAAAGAAATGTAATGGTACACCTTGGTGTGGGAGGAGAATGAAGGCGAACAGATCAAGAAGAGAACCAAGATTGCTTAAGCACCTCTTCAATGCCATTATTCAAGAAAACATGCATCGACATACACATACATGATTATGCATCTTTGTATCAAACATTCATCATCTTATGCAATAAAAACTTTAATTTTTCCCTCTCACGAGGGTACCATTAAAATTTCTCTTGAAATATTGTCTTTCTCAAGGGCATTTTCTCTTCTCATGAGGACATTCAGGATAGTTGAATTCAGATACATATTTTTACAGATCTTTCAGGAAAGAATGAGATTAAAATACAACAAGACGCCTTCAGCGAGAAGAAGCAATCATCTTCGGATTCAATATTTTCAAACAAGATTCATCTCGCCTGAGATAGTTTCACTCGAAGCAAAATTTTATCTCGCTTGAGATAGTTTTACTCGAAACAAAAGATTTATCTCACTTGAGATTGTTTTCTTAAAACAAGATTCATCTCGCTTGAGATAGTTTCACTCGAGCAAAACTTTTATCTCGCTTGAGATAGTTTCACTATAAACAAAAGATTTATCTCACTTGAGATTGTTTTTCTTAAAACAAGATTCATCTAGCTTGAGATTGTTTCACTTGAAGCAAAAATTTTATCTTGCTTGATATAGTTTCACTTGAAATAGAATATTTATCTCACTTGAGATTGTTTTTCTTAAAACAAATTTCGTCTCGCTTGAGATAGTTTCACTCAAAACATAAATTTTATCTCACTTGAGATTTTTTTTTCTTAAAACAAATTTCGTCTCGTTTGAGACAGTTTTCACTCGAAACAGATATTTTATCTCACTTGAGATTGTTTTTCTTAAAACAAATTTTGTCTCGCTTGAGACAGTTTCCACTTGAAACAGAAATTTTACCTCACTTGAGATTGTTTTTCTTAAAACAAACTTTGTCTCGCTTGAGACAGTTTTAATCAAAACAAGAAATTTCATATCACTCAAGATTATTTTTCTTAAAAGAAATTTCATCTCGCTGGAGAAAGTTTCCCTTGAAATATAAAATTTGAAATCGTTTCACTTGAAACAAGTTCATCTCACTTGAGATTGTTTTTCTTAAAATAAATTTTGTCTCGCTTGAGACAGTTTTTACTCGAAACAAGAAATTTCATTTCACTCAAGATTGTTTTTCTTAAAGTAAATTTCATCTTGCTTGAGAAGTTTCCCATGAAATATAAAATTTGAAATTGTTTCACTTGAAACAAGAATTTCATCTCACTTGAGATTGTTTTTCTTAAAATAAACTTTGTCTCACTTAAGACAGTTTTCCCTCGAAACAAATTTTATCTCACCTGAGATAGTTCCTCTTCAAACAAATTTCTTTTCATCACAGATGTTAAATATTTGACAGGAATTCAAAAAAGTTAGCGAATATTTCATTTCACGACTGCATGAAGGAGAATATGATTTCAATAAAGAATCAGTCCATATTTTTCATCATTGAAAGAAATGGATCTCAGAAAAGTTTAAAACTCCTCAAAGATACGATAAACCAATCAACATTTCCAATGGAGAAGAAGTTCGTAATGAAGAACTTGTTCAACCTTTGCTCGATTCACGATATTTTGAATCAGCGACACCTTACTTGAGGGATTAACATTTCCAGTAGAGAATTGATAATGAAGAACTTGTTCAACCTTTGCTCGATTCACGATATTTTAAATCAGTAACGCCTCACTCGAGGGACCAACATTTCCAGTAGAAAGATCATGATGAGATGAACTTGTAGCTTGAAGAACAGAGACTGAGCCAAAAAATGGCACTTTATTATCTTTGCTTCATTCCCGTTTCACAATAATGAGCAAAGAGGGGCAGTTATGATCACCATTTTTTTCATTTTAACCGAGCCCCAAACCCAATTAAAACTTAAACCCTTTACAAATATAACCCAAACTAAAAAAATGACCTGGAGCCCAAAAAACAGAACCCGACCCAAATCCTAAACCTAACCCTAGCAGCTGCCCCCAAGTCCCTATCAGTTTCCATCGATCTCTATACCAACCAGAGGAAGGCCACTCCACGCTACCTGCAGAAACAACAAGCAAGCAAACAAGATTTTATCATTTCATTTTTTCTATAAACATGTATAAAACCTGAGCAAATACATTGTAAACAGGCCAGTTCCATTTTCCATTCGAAAAGTAATAAAAACAAAAAAAAAACAAAAAGTTTCCAAGGTATTTTTCTGGTGTTTTTATTAGCTTTTAAAAAAAAGAGGAGAGATACCTTATGCCGAGCATGTCGCCGGCGTTTAAAGGGTCGGTTCACGGATTCGAACGGTGAAAAGGTGTGTTGTGTCAACGGGACCAACATACCTTGGTTTGGGCCCGATCTAATGGTGGACGACAGAGATCCGGGTAGTGAAGTCGAGAGGTTGTCGACTTATTTCGTGGCGTTGGGGGCCGTTTTTCACAAAACTGAGCTTGAATTTGTGACCATTGCGTCGAGAGGAGCATGCACATGAAATTTGGTGGCCAACGGCCACCGACGACGGTGACGACACGGCGACTGAAGGCGACTATGATGGCGGCCGGCGACGGGCCAGTTTCTAGAGAGGAGAGAGCCTCTTTCTATAATTTCTTTAAAAGAGAAAAATTAAAAAAAAATATGAAAAGGGAAAAGTTGGTATTTATAAAACAAATTTCGAGGAAAATTGCTCTGAAGTCCCCCAAAGTTTCGTGTGTTTTTATAAAATGATCCTGTGCAGGGACCTACTTCATAATTTACCCATTTTCATTTGTGCTTTGTAATTTTGTTATAATTACTGTTTAGTCCCCTTACTTTACATGTGTTTTTGCAAGTTAGTCACTTGTAGGGACTTTTTGTGATTTACCCCTTTTATGCATGTTATATATTTTTAGGAAAAATTGCCTGTAGGCCCTGTAGTTTCAACGTGTTTTTGCATTTTAATCCCTAAAACTATTTTTTTATTTTGTTTAGTTTTATCCATTAAATTTTGAATTGTTTAATTTAACCCTTGTTACATTTAATTTATTTCCTTTAATCCTTTTAGTTTTGTAATTATGTGATTTAATCCTCATTTTTTTCCTTTGACGTGTGCTTGTTTATTTAATTGTGTTTATTATAACTAGTGTTTCTTAGTTTTTTTGTTAATTAGTTTTTTAGATTTAGTCCTTAAATTAGGAGAATTCTTAATTTGGTCCACGCTTTTGCTCGAGGTTCCAATTTAATTATTCGAATCTTTAAAATAATTTAAATTAATATTAGAACCTCTATTTTAGTTAGATTTCAATCTAGTCCTTTTTAATTTAGGGAATAATACAAGTTAGCCCTCGCTTAAATGCTCGAGGGACCATCGTGGTTATTCGACTTAATAACTGATTTAAAAATCAAATAGGATTAATATTAGAACTACATTTCTAGGTTTGTGCCTTTAGGTTCTTTAATTCTCATAATTTGACACTTTAGGATAGAGAGAGCCTTAATTTACCCTTAGCTTAATTATGATGAATAAAAATTTGTTTGATTGCATTTTATTTTTAAACACAAGACAATGTTCATTTGTTAGGGAATTAATGGTATATCTCTCGCAAGTATGCTTAGGGTGTGACCACTGGTAATTCCCGAAATAGGTCGACATCCTTTTCCAAAACCGCATCACGATTTCTGAAATTAAGGCAATATCATGTTATTAGGCACAATAGTTGATCTCCCGCATTTATGCTAGGGGCAAATGCTATCGACCTTAATAAACGTATACATTTTTCAAACTTTGCATCCATAATGATTTTCAAATTAAATAAAGATTGAACTCATAATTTCCGATTTTAAATATAGAGTAATCAACTAGGTACCAATTTTTGGGCGCTTGTGGGGGTGCTAATCCTTCCATACGTGTAACTGACTCATGAACCTGATTTTTGGATTTTTCGTAGACCCTAAAACTCGGTATTTTAATAAAAATAAAATGTTTTATTAAAATCACCCAGTTTTTATGGTGTCACAATCACACCTTAAACAATTGGTGGCGAATCCTCACATTTCAAAAATTCTTTGAAAAAGAAAAAAACCCCAAGCAGGTACAGGTCTTTCCCCGCCCAGGTAAAAAATTGTGTCTACAAATTCCTAAAAAAATTTAGGCTGTCAAATTAATTTTTTTTAAAATTTAATGGTCTAAATTATAATTTTTAAATTTTGAGGGGCATGCCCCCACTAGTTGCTCTTGTGTTCCGCCACTAAATCTAGCAGTATTCATTTAGAATCTTTCTCACTCGAACTCTAGGATAATTTATATAAATATTATATCTTTTCTGTAAAAAATTAATTTTCACATATCAAGACTTTTGGAGAACTCTTATGCAATTAAAGTTCAGGGAGAACATCAAAATATAGGGTTTTAGAATTTGTGTGCCTCTTGAAAAATTGTAATCTCTAGCAGATTTTTATGATTTGTCAAAAATATCCTCCTCTCCCATGAAAATTGAAAACATTCACACCGACCAATCGCCATCCGTTCATCGATTATGATTCACAGCCCAAAAAAGATAAACCACCTACGACCGCGATTAACCATTTATTCCATCAACAATATGGAATCAGTTGATTGTTTGCTTTACTTTTTCTATGTCATTTTCTAGATCAAAGGGAAATTAATGTTCATTAGCAATTCATATTATGTGTTGCAGGCTCCACGCAAGAAGCAAGACAGGGTGTTCAAATGTCTGCAATGGCTTCCCACTAATGGTGTGTTTTATTTCCATTTGAAGGCAGCACAAGATCTATTATTAGCTTAAGTTCATTTTACAACCACTTTGTAGTGTTTTTGCTTTTGAAGAAAAGCTTTCCTAAAGTTGTTTGTAAAATGACAAAATATGAAATGGCAAGACTATATAAACTGCTGCTGACTTTAGGAAATGAGACCAAAAAAAAGAGTTGAGTGCCTTAATAGCATAAAGAATCTTTTGAGTGGTGCACGATCCAAGTTACTTCAGTGATTAAAAGAATTATTGTTATTTTTAGAGGTCTCATGTTCGAACACCATAGACTGCAGAGTTATTTAAGCATTCATTGTTAAATGATTGAGAGTTTTTGGTTCGAATAGTTACCTATGCAAAGTATGTGTATATTGACAATACCTTATAATCCACCTCATACTATTAAAAAAATCCTTAATATGTATAGAATGAGAATAAAGAAAAAAAATTAATTTATAAGAGATTCAAATTCTATATTTTCCTTCCACTAATATTTAATTTGACTGTGATTTGTTTAGTTCTTCATTTTCATATTACTTTTTAGTTAAACTTTAGTTTGACAAAATAAATTTTTTTAAAATTTTTATATTCACTTAATACATATTCAAAGTCTTTTCAAATAAATAAAACAAATAATAATATTATTCAATATTTGTAATTTATTTTTATTATTTTAAATATAGAAAACTTTTTCTTCATTATAAAAATAAAAAATATAAATTAAATAAAAAAGTTTAAGTTAGAATATGAGCAATGGATCAGGTGCCCAAGAAAAAAAGGTTATTGAGATAAAAACTAAAAAAAATGTAAATATTCTATGGGAAAGAAAAGAAAAAACAGTGAAAAGATTGAAGTGCACACGGATGTACCTAGAGGGAGCGGGTGAGAGCGGTACTCCTCCTTAAAAATTTTAAATTCTTATATATTTTAAATATTTTTTTATTTTCTAATGAAATATGTTTTTGTCGCTCCTAAAATTTTATAAATTCTCGTTTACTTAAAATTTTATAAATTCACCCTAAATCTTGCGTTCATTCCTATCAAGCGTACAAAGATGGATTGAGGAAGTGGGTGAAAGTAATCGTCTTTCTTAAAAATTTTAAATTTCTATATATTTTAGATTTCTTTACATTATCGATTGAAATTCTATTTTCATCTTCTTAAAATTTTATAAATTTGATTCCCTAATATAAAATTTTACTTAGTCCCTGAAAATACATTTTATAATCATGAATTTGCATTATCATCACGCATTATAAATCAATCACCCAACTCTCCCTTCATTAGTTGGCCGTTACACACTCCCAATAAAAAGCCATCATATTTGCACATTAACACCCTCACGGAACTCATGCATTAGCCGTAGCCAGTAAGCAATCCATCTTTATCTAAAGAAACCCTGAATTTTTGGATTTTAAACCAAACTTGGCTCAAGATTCAACAGAGAATGCTTGCAACCGCAACAACATACAGAGTAGAAGAGATATCTCTGCCGCCTTCAGTTTCAAATCCCACCAAGAAATGGCCAACCAACCTGCTGCAGATGATGCTTTCGGAGCTGAAAATACAGAGAGGAATAGCACTTCCTTTGGTGGCCATGAACCTAACCTGGTTCGCCAAGATAGCGGTCACTACTGCGTTTCTAGGAAGGCTCGGAGAGCTTGAGTTAGCCGGTGGCACACTCGGTTTCACCTTCGCTAATGTCACTGGTTTCTCGGTCCTGAATGGACTTTGTGGGGCTATGGAACCTGTTTGTGGTCAAGCCTTTGGAGCTAAAAACTTTAGGCTCCTTCACAAGACACTTCTAATGGTTACAATCTTGTTACTCTTAACTACGCTGCCTATTTCTTTCCTGTGGCTCAATGTTGACAAAATTCTGATCCATTTTGGCCAAAAACAAGACATTTCAGCTGTTGCAAAGACGTATCTCTTCTATCTTCTCCCTGATCTGGTTGTCACTTCGTTGTTATGCCCTCTCAGAACCTATTTGAGCTCTCAAAGCGTAACGATTCCGATAATGTTTAGCTCGGCTCTTGCGCTTGCTTTTCACATCCCAATTAACATCTTTCTTGCAAAAGCTAAGGGTCTTGAAGGGGTTTCAATGGCAATCTGGATAAGTGATCTCATAGCTGCAATCCTTCTAGTCTTATATGTAGTGGCAAAAGAAAATCGGAAGGGAGGGAAATGGAGTGAAGGAGGATGGCGGGATCAACGTGTTGAAGATTGGCTTAGACTGCTTAAGCTTGGCGGACCATGTTGTCTTACCACCTGCCTTGAATGGTGGTGCTACGAGATTTTGGTCTTGCTCACCGGTAGGTTACGGAACGCCAAGCAGACGGTCGGAGTGCTTGCTATTGTTCTAAACTTCGACTACTTGCTCTACTCTGTTATGTTGTCACTAGCCACATGTGCATCCACTCGTGTCTCTAATGAGCTCGGCGCAAACCAGCCTGTCACAGCATACCGGTCTGCATACGTATCGATTGCGGTGAGCTCAGTTTCGGGTTGCGTCGGGGCTTTGGTAATGGTAGGAGCGAGAGGTATTTGGGCCCCTCTGTTTAGCCATGATAAAGGGATAGTAGCAGGAGTGAAAAGGACGATGCTGCTGATGGCAGTGATTGAAGTTGTAAACTTCCCTTTAGCTGTTTGTGGAGGAATCGTTCGTGGAACAGCTAGGCCATGGTTGGCGATGTATGCTAATCTTGGGGGGTTTTATCTCATAGCTTTACCGTTGGGTGTTGTTTTGGCATTCAAAGCTGCACTTGGGCTAAAGGGGTTGTTGCTAGGCTTTTTAGTTGGCATGGCAGCATGTTTGACATTGTTGTTGATGATGGTTGTGAGAATAAGGTGGCTTGAAGAAGCCGGAAAGGCGTATATACTCGCCTCCGAAGAGAACTCGAGAACGGTTAACGCTGTAAACGAGATGGAAGTATGAAAAGCACACTATAAGAGCTTCAAAATAATGCTACTTACACATAGACACTAACTTCAATCTCCTATCTATTCTCATCTATCAAGTGTAATACAGAGGAATCAATCCTCATGAATCATCATTTATACCCTGCAAAGACCTATTGTCATGAGCCTAACTTCTATATATGAACAACTCCATGTAATCTTGAAAAATGTCCTAAAAATGTATTGCAGAGTTCATCATCTTTCTTTGGATGCTGCAGCAACTGCATCATTCCAAGGCTGTATTCGTTGTTCATCATATATTTTGTTACTCAACATTTGTAATTGTTCAACTTCAAAGAAACCATGAATTGAATTCACATAAGACCTTAAAATTTTAGGTGAATCCATTATCTTCAGTTAAGACTCTAGTCCTTGGATAGGTACTATATGCATTCAGGGTCATGTCTGGGCATGGGCAGGAGGGGCTGCCAAGCCCGTAATTTTTATAATATATTATGCTTGTAAAAAAATATAGTTTCATATCAATTATAAGGCCCAATTAATTTTAATACTTGTTATTATGAGTTTAATTTTTTCAATATTTATTATTATGAGTTCAATTTTCTTCTAATATTTATTATTATAGGCATACTCTTATAATTTTTTTTTAATATTTGTATAAGTGCCTAACTTTTTTCAGTATTTTTTTATAATATTTGTTATTAAGGGTCCAACTTTTTCAATACTTGTTATCATACACCTAATTTTTTCAATATTTGTTATTAGGGGCATACTTTTAAAATTTATTTTATTTTTTAATATTTACTATTTGTTATTATAAGTCCAATTTTTTCAATACTCTTATTAGAGGTCCAAAATTTTTCAATATTTATTATTATGAACATACTCTTAAAATTTAATTTTTAATATTTGTTATTAGAAACTCAAATTTTTAATACTTGTTATTATGGAGTTATCCTTAGAATTTATTTTTTCAACACTTGTTATTAGGAACAATTACATAAATAACAGTCTGTAACCACAACAACGATCATTAAATAGTAGTAACGACATCATCCAAAACTGTGATATCTAGTTATCTACGACCGTTATGCCAACAATAGCATATGTTATTAAAAAATCAGAATCACGATACTTGCAGTGACCGTAATATCATTAGTTATATATGCATCATCGATAAACACAATTCGATCAAAAACACAAATACAAATTGTAATTTAATTCTTAATTAAGGACGTAATTTTTTGATTCACCCGAGGGGTAGCAAAATTTTAGAAACAGGGGCATTCAATGAATTATTGGTATGCTTGTGTTTCATTACCATACTAATAGTTTTAAAAGCATAGCATAAGAGAAATTAATTTTGTAGTGTGATTAATTGCATGTATATTTAAGTAATTTAATTTTAATAAGAGATTAAATACTTAAATATGGAATAACTATTCTAATTATTTAATTACATTACTATTATTATATTCTACCTATCGTGTTAATTTTATGATACTTACAGTTATTACAAGTACCAACATTAAAAGCACGAAAATATAAAACATTAAGAAATGAATTGTCATAAAAAAATATTACAATAAATATAAATTCATTAAGGGATCTCAATGATTAAAACAGGAAAAAAAAAGGAACTCATAGATAATGTTAGAGTATAAAATTAAGCCAACTGTAATTAGTTAGGTTGATTAATAACTGGTTATGGTTTGGGTTTTGCCTAATTATGTGAATGTTGGTTTCTTAAGATTGTTGATGTGTAAGTCTGAATTGATGTTGAAAACAGATTCTTCACCCAAGAGAAGTTCGTTTGGAAAGTTTCTTGTGTTGTTTGTTTTCTATCACAAGTTAGCTTAACAGTCAAGTATCCATTGTGAAGGAGAAAAAAAAATATAGGAAGAGTATAGTGTTTAACAGTTTAACTTTTATAAATCATATAAATAGGATGTCTTCTTGTCTAAAAGAGACTTCATATTACAGCTGAGGGTTTGTAGCTTGACCGCCTTACTTCTAATAAAAAAAAAAGTTTCAGTAAGTATTGAAGAAGAAAGACAGTGGAGAAGGAAAGAGAAGGTTAAAGAAGAGGGATGAAAGATTGGAAATGAAAAACGTCTTGTTGTCAATGACAATTTCAGTTTATTAATCAAGTTACTGATGTCATCTCACAAAAGAAAATAGAAATTAGAATAAAAAGAAAAAAAATTGAAGAAACAAGATAAATGTTAGAATATAAGATTGAGTCAACTATAATTAGTTAGGTTGATTAATAGTTGGTTATAGGTTTGGGTTATATAAACCCAATGATTGTAAGTAGGCTAAGACAATGTATTACAATTTACTTCAATTAAAAATATACTATTAATCCACGAACCAAATTATTTCACACATTCATTATCAAATCGCCAATCCCAAATAATTTGGAATTCAACAAATACACTAACAGCCGTCCATTCATCAACTGCGGCCACCATGACTGCTTTCTCGGTAATAGTAATTTACATCACTAAGTATAAAACCAGTAAACTATATAGGCATGATTAGCATTAAGACTAACCCAGACAATTAAAATCCAGTATTTGTACTGTCCCAGCCATGTATGTATCTTTTGTGTCCCAGTAGAATAAATCTATCCCCTTAACAGAAGTACATATACTTTGACTGATAACATGTTATTCACCAAGGAAATAACTAAAAAATTGAAAGCAATTAACAAGAAGAAGACTATCACTACTACCCACATGAGAAAGAAAAATAGTGTTGTTGCAGAGCCATTACACGGGTGGAAAAAACAAGTACCAACTTAGGGGTTTTTTATTTGAAAAGGTTCTGAAATGTGAGGAGTCACCACCAATCATTTTAAGGTGTAATTGGGACACCATAAAAAACCATGTGATTTTAATAAAATATTTTTATTTTTATTAAAATATCAAGTTTTGGGTTTGCAAAAATCCAAAAATAAGGTTTGGGACTCGGTTACGCGTGGGGAGGGATTAACACCCCACAAGCGCCCAAAAATTGGTACCTAGTTGATTACCCTATATTTACAATCAAAAATTTTGAGTTCGAACTTTATCTAATTTAAAAATCATTACAGATGCAAAGTTGAAAAGGGTATTCGTTTATTAAAGCCATTAGCATTCGCCCCTAGCATGAACGTGTGAGATCAACTATTGTGCCCGATAACAGGACATTGCTTTAATTTTATAAATCATGATGCAATCTTGAAAAGGATGTCGACCTATTTCGAGAATCACCAGTAGTCACCCCCTCAGCATACTTGCGGGAGATATACTATTGACTCCCTAATAAGTGAACATTTCCTTAGGCTTTAAAATAAGATACAATCAAACAAATTTTTATTAATCCTAATTAAAATATGGATATATTAAAGTCTTTTTTAGCTTACAGTGTCAAATTATAAAAATTAAAGAACCTAGAGGCTCAAATCTAAAAATGTAGGCTCTAATATTAATATTATTTTATTTTTAATTAATTAATTATAGAATCAAATAATTGAGATGATCCCTTTAGCATTTAGGCGAGGGCCAACTCATATAATTCCTTAAATTAAAGGAACTAAATTGAAAGCTAATCTAAATGGAGGCTTTAATATTAACCTATTTAATTGTATTAATTTAAAAATCTAATTAAAACATTAAGGACCAAAATGTAAGAGAACTAAAATCATGGGATCTAACTGTAAAAGTTTAAGGTTTAAGGATCTAAGTCTATAATACTTAAGGTTTAAGGACTGGTCAATAAATCAAAGGTCTGATAATCCCAATTAATTTGTTTTAAAAATAAATTAAAATTAGTGATTGATTAATAAATTAAGGGTTCGAACAATCGATTCGAGTAATCGGGCATTTTATGCGAAAACCTGAATTGAAATGTTCCCTAATTAAAAATAAGGTGAAATCCTAATTTATAGATCAAATTTAATTTACAAATCTAATCTAAGGACAAATTATAAAAAAAAACTAATTAAATAAAACTAAAATAACAAATCCATTTGAAAAAAAAATAAACATGCAAAAATTAAAAAACAAGTAAAGTATGTAAGGATTAAATTGCATTAATATTAAATTATAGGGATTAAAAAGAATAAATTAAACATGTAAGAAAGACCAAATTAAAACGAATTAAAAATTAAGTGACTAAATCAAAACAAAATAAAAAAACAGGTTAATGATTAAAATAAAAAAACACGCCAAAGTTGTAGGGGCTAAAACCTAATCATCCATCGTTTTAAAACCTAAAATTTACTATTAAATAAAAATGCAAAAATTATGAAACTAGTCCAACCAAATTAAAATAAAATTAAATTGTCACTACATATGACCAAAATGCAAAAGCACTCTTAAATAAGGGGGACTAAACAGTAAAAATTCCAATAAACATTTAACATACAAGAAAAAGGAGTAAATAACAATTTTGGTACTCATAGATGACCAGAATGTAGAGATGCGCTAAATTTAGAGGGACTAACAACAAATAACCCAATAAATGTATAAGACGCGTGAATAAGGGTAAATACCAATTTTGGTCCTTACAAGTTACCAAAATGAAAAATCGCAGCTAACTTAGGGGGACTAAACAACAATTTACCCCTAACTTTTCTTATAAAAGTTACTTTTATGTTTTTTTATTTCACCCAAAAATCCCAAACAAATCCTAAAACTCTCTCCTCTCTCTCTCGGTTGGCCCACTACCGGTCACCTCACATCGCTACTCCGACCTCCACATACGACGCTCAGAACTCCTAAATGAAACCCGAAATAGGCCTTTCGCTTTGATTTATCATTCTAAGCCTAGATATATAGCCTAAATTACTAAAAAAAACCTAAAGACCCCGAAAAAACCTTCGAAGTCGATGCTTCAGTCGACGGACGAAGGTATATGGAAAAATAGATCTGGTGGCGGCGGCAACAATTGAAGGGATATTAGGGTTAGGTTAGATTTAGGAATAGGGTGTTAATTTGGGTCGATTTGGCTGGTTTGGATATTGGGCACTATTTTTTGGGTTTTTTTCTAGTTTTGTAATAATATTTTAAATAATAATAATAGTAAATAAATAAAAATAATAATATAATAAAAATGAAAAAATGGTGATTACAGCTACCCCTCTTTGCTCATTGTTTGGAA
Organism: Hibiscus syriacus; assembly: GCF_006381635.1. NCBI lineage: Eukaryota > Viridiplantae > Streptophyta > Magnoliopsida > Malvales > Malvaceae > Hibiscus > Hibiscus syriacus. Next base: position 1,915,357 of record NW_024063145.1, on the reverse strand, counting down.
CAGGAATGAAGCAAAAATATAAAGCACCATTTTTCGGCTCAATCATTATTCTTCGAGTTGCAAGTTCTTCTCATTATGAACTCTTAGCTGAAGATGTTAATCCACCTTCTTCTGTGATGAATGAAATCTGATAAAAAAAGTTCTTCTCGTTATGAACTTCTTCTCCCTCATTACTCATTAGGTGAGTTCTTCTCATTACGAACCCTTCCATTGGAAATGTTGATCCACCTCTTTCTGTGATTGATTCAAACAAAGTGATTAAGATGATTCAACTCTATATGCGATGGATGAGCAAAGTTCTGGTGATGTTCCAACGCCTTATGTGATGGAAACAAGCTAATGTTGAACAAGCTCTTCTCATTATAAACTTATTCTCTCTCATTGGATGAGTTCTTCTCATTATGAACTCTCCATTAGAAATGACATGGTTGAACAAGCTCTTCTCATTAAGAACTTATTCTTTCTCGTTGGATGATTTATTCTCATTATGAACTCTCCACTGGAAATGTTGAGCCAAGGTTAAACAAACTCTTCTCATTATGAACTTCTTCTCCCTCGTTGGATGAGTTCTTCTTATTATGAACTCTCCACTGAAAATGTTGATCCACCTCCTTCTGTGATGGAATTAAACAAGGTACTCATGTTGATCCAACTCCATATGCGATGGATGAGCCAAGTATTGATGTTGTTCCAACTCCTAATGTGATTGAAACGAGCTAAGGTTGAACAAGTTTTTCTCATTATGAACTTCTTCTCCCTTATCGGACGAGTTCTTCTCATTATGAACTCTCCACTAGAAATTTTGATCCACCTCATTCTGTGATGGAATCGGCAAAGTAATGATGTTGATCCAACTCCATATGCGATGGATGAGCCAAGTATCGGTCATAAACTAGCTAAGGTTGAACAAGTTATTCTCATTATGAACTTTTCCCCTTATCGAACGAGTTCTTATCATTATGAACTCTCCACTGGAAATGTTAATCCCTCAAGTGAGGTGTCGCTGACTCAACTCCATATGTGATGAATCGAGCTAAGGTTGACAAGTTCTTCTCATTATGAACTTCTTTTCCCTAATCGGATGAGTTCTTCTCATTACGAACTCTCCACTGGAAATGTTGAATGGTTTATCCTTTTTTAAAAAGTTTTAAACCTGTAAAAGATTATCATATGCCAGTGTTTGTATTTAAAGCACCTGAAGATAACAACCCGATGGTCCTCCATTTTGCTGAGATCTATTTTTCAACGATGAAAAATATGACTGGTTCTTTACTGAAATAAAGTCGTGAAATGAAATCTTTGTTGACTCTTTGAATTCTTGTCAAATCTCTACATTTGAGTGAAAATGAACGAGTGAAAAAATTTGCTTCTAGTGAAGTTATTTGAGAAGAGATAATTTTAGTTTCAAGTGAAACAATTTCAAAATCTATGTTCCAAGGGGAACTATTTCAAGCAAAATTGATTTTAAGAAAAACCATCTCAACTGGTAATTTTTGTTCCAAGGGAAACAATTTTAAAATTTGTGTTTCAAGAGAAACTGCCTCAAAAAGACAAAATTAGTTTTAAGAGAAACCATCTCAAGCGAGATAATAATTTTCGAGTGAAACACTTTCAATATTTGTTTAGAAGGAAACTGTCTCATGCAAGATGAAATTTATTTTTTACAAAAACAATCTCAAGTGAGATCATTTGGTTTCAGGTGAAATAAATTCCAAACTTTGTGTTTCAAGGGAAAACTTTCTCAAGCAAGACGAAATTTGGTTTTAAGAAAAAAATAATCTCAAGTGAGATCAATTTTGTTTCGAGTGAAAGAATTTCAAAATTTGTGTTTCAAGGGAAAACTGCCTTAAGCGAGACAGAATTGATTTTAAGAAAAATAAAAAATAATATCAAGTGAGATCAATTTTGGTTTCAAGTGAAACAATTTCAAAACTTGTGTTTAATGGGAAAACCGTCTCAAGCGAGATGAAATTGATTTTAAGAAAAACAATCTCAAGTGAGATCCATTTTTATATTTGCTTGAAAATGTTGAATCTGAAGTTAATCGCTCCTTATTGTTGAAGACGTCTAGTTGTCTTTAATTTTATTCTTTCTTGAAAGATCTACAAAGAATGTGTATCAGAATGTAACTACTGCACATTTCTACGTCATACAAATGAAATTTTGAATTTGTCCTCATAAAAGGGAAAATGTACTTGATAAGGACATTATTTACAGAGAAATTTAAATGCATTCTCATAAGAGGGGAAAATTAAAGTTTTGATTGCATAAGATGATGAATGTTTAATGCAATGATGCAAAATCATATATGTGTATGCCGATGCATGTTTTTTTTATTAATGGTAGTAAAGAGGTGCTCAAGCAATCTTGATCTATTCGTCTTCTTTCTTTTCCCACGCCATAGTGTACCATTGTATTTTTTTTGCAAAAATCTACTCTTCTTACTCCCTAACATTCCAATTCTTTACCCCAGTTTCTGATTATGATATTCTAGATCTGAAAGACTTTTGTCAATTTCCAAGATAAACTCTCTAGAGATTGTTCTGTTTGAAAATAATTTTTTCCAAAAATGTGAAAAGTTTGTTGAAGAGAAAAAAATCGTGCCCTTCTTTTAGGCTCATAATCGAAGCAAATCACAGAACAAGATTTCATTAAATATCAAAAGAATCGACATCTCTTTTAATATTTTCAAAGTTATAGCTCTTTGATAAGTGTCAAAATTTATGGGTTAATTCCAGGTTAGCTCCTTAAAGTTTCTAAGGTTTCAGTCATTAAATATGTTATTTCTTTCTCAGTCCTCGTAAAGTTTATAACATGCCCCTTTTTCTTGGCTTGGTATTTTAATCGAATGTGGACAAAATGACGCAACTAGCATAATCAATTACTAAAATTTCTAGAACACTTCTATTTCGTTTCTCTAAAATCTTCCATTTGTTCAAGCTTCATAGACTCCCTTAGCATAGGTAGGGTAGAGACATCAATCTAAATATAAAATTCCTGAGTGCTTGTGTGAGGTCGACTATAATAGGTGTTCCTCTACTCCCTTAGTCCATTTCCATCGAAACTCATTATTGGTTTAACCATATGCGTTAGAGCCTTTATTTATTGGAATTTATTTAGTTTTCCATTGTTCATGCATAGCTGAATGGTTCATCTGATCACAAAGTCTTTGACTTGACAATCGCAGTGGAGCAAACACCTAATTGTCAAGTACCCGATCAATGCCATGGTTTGAATGCAATCTATTCATAAAGCCAGGGCCTTTGAGTTGCCTATATAACCAATTGCTTTAGTGGAATAGCTCAACTTTGTTGTATAATCTATAATATTAATAATTTATTAACCTTTTGGGTATTCAAATTTAGAATTTTTTAAGCTCATCGAGAAGAACCTGTTATAGTCTAGGTGTCCTTGATGGTCAGAAAATCCCATTTTTAGAGTTTAGTTCCCAAAAAAATTGACATATACTAAATCATCTATTCCACCATTCCATTTGTGAAGATTAGGATCATCATTGAACATCCTCAATAGAAGTGTGGTCTTGGCAGTTTTGCAATGTTATACACAAGAGATGTCCTATGTTGTACGCTCCTATACATACTTGAATGCCAAACCTCTTGATTATTTCCTCAGGAGAGGAGAAAGTTATATTGGTCCCTGAAAAAAAGGTATGGTGTTCAGGTGTATCTTCTGGGGTAAGGTCAAGTGTCCTTGTTTTATCAGTTTTCAATCTTGTCACTTTGTCAAAGATCTATAACTCTGATTTTTTGGAAGATCTTTTAATCCAATTGATACTTAAAGAATTTCAAGATTGAAATTTACTCATTGATCATAACCTTCGATGGTAACATTTTATTTAATATGTTCGATTATCAAGTGGCTTACAAACCTTTTAAAGAAAAGAGAAAGAAAAAAAATCAAACAAGATAATATGCGAGTGCAATAGAGATTCCTAGTGGATGCAATGATTTCTTCTCGGTTTGCATCAGATTGAACCATTATTCATAGAATGTCCATACCCCTAAATCAATTAAATTTTGAACCTTGCGCTTCAATGCCACACAATTCTCAATGGTGTGCCTCAAACTTCAGACGGTGCTACCATCACATCCATAGCTCTCAATCCTTTTTTATGTATGAATGGGGATGAAAAGATGCACATGCAAATGCAGAGATGCAAAAATGGGAATACAAAATGTAAAATGTAAATACAACAAAGTAATTTATCCCAAAGATAACTATTCCTTGAACAATTCTTGAAAAACTGACAATTTCTCAGTACGCTGAGGAAGTGAAAATATGGTCTGCTTCAAGTTTTCCAACTTCTTCCAGTGTTTGGGTATTGTATTATCTTCAAAGCTTATACATCGTCTCCTACTTTCAGGAATTTTTCGAGCTAGTTCATGACCTTCAACTGTTGGCTTTAGTGTAGGATCTTCTTGAGTCCAACTTGTTACCTCAGCAGATAGATGTCTGGCTTGTCTCCTTAGTAGGTAGACTCTCTCTTGATGCTACTCGATCTATGTAGAGAATCTTTGAAATCCTAACTAACCTAATGAAAGGTATTGTCGTGGGAAATGTTTTTCAAGAACCTTCTAAAAGATCAGTTATTTCAGGATCAATACCTTTGAAGATAAGTCATGTTCATGCAAAAATACAACAAAGCACAAGATAAGAAAAAAGGAAATAAAGTTAGTAAAAACAAACCAAAAAGAATCAAGTTAGTTAAAATAATTATTCAAATAAATGTAATCTTAGTAAAAATAATTAAATACGACTCAAAATTGAGACTAAAAATAAAGCATACAAAGATAATTAAGAGTCCTAACTGCATGCGTTCTAATTCTCCTAGGCTATCCACATGGTTCTAGCGGGGTAGGTTTACTAAATTCTCTACATGAGGTTGGGTTCTAGCGAAGGGTTCCCAAGCCATCTTTATATCATGCTAAGGTTGACTCTGATTTTGGCCCATTACAAACATGCGAATTGGATTCGGCTTAAGGGATCAAAACGCTAAAAGTGTACCTCATAACTGATATCCAAACATGTAACTTAGGATGTTTTCCAAAAGTAATTTGTCAGACCCATTTGAGGAAACCCAATGTTCCCCATTAGGTATGACTTTTCCCTACTTAAATAGATCGGGATTGAGCTCGGGTTTAGAGATATGATATACAAAAGTCCTAAATACTCACAGAAGTGTAAGTATTAACTGTGCTAGTCCCCAAATACTCATTTCACCCCATAAGCTTCCAAACCACCCAAAAAACTTCTCTGCCACTAAAAAATGAACAACCATGTTATATCATCGGGATAATTATACTGATCATAACATATTCATTCCTAAGGCAATGATAAGAGACAATAATGAGATCATTGAGAACTTGAAACAGTGGTGCAGAGAGATATTCAAAGGAATGAGAGAACAAGACTCTCACAATGAAATGGATGCAACAGAACTAGTTTTAGTCCTCGATCTGGTGCTCCCACCCAAATTTAAGATGCCCTACTTTGAAAAGTAAAATGGAACCAGTTTCCCTAATGCACATTTCACGATGTTTATTCGAAGGATGTCTGGATACACCAACAATGATCAGATATTGATCCACTACTTCCAAGGCAGTCTGATTGGACCTGCTTCAAGATGGTATAATCAACTGATTCATATTCAAGTTCACTCCTGGAAGGATTTGGCAAGTGCTTTTTTGGGCCAATACAAGCACATGATTGATATGGCCCCTGATTGAACAGCGCTGCAGAATATGGAGATGAAGAGTGGTGAGAGCTTCTGAAAATATGCTCAACGATAGAGGGATGTCACATCTCAAGTGCATCTACCAATGAATATAAAAGAGTTCATCACTATATTCATCGATATATTGAAGTCTCCATATATCGACTACATGATAGGAACTGCCACCAAGAGTTTCTCTGGCATCGTCATGTGTGGAGAAAAGATCGAAAGAGCTATCAAGAATGGACAGATAGGTGACATTGAGGAAAGAGCTAAGATTAACATCGTGGGATCTTACCCAGCTAATCTGGGGACTAGACCTCATGATGTCTTCTGTGAAAAGACTCGCATCAATCCAATTCCAATGACGTATGAGGAATCCTTCCCAACGCCAGTTGAGAGAAATCTTGTGATTACAGTTCAATCTAAACCAAGAGAAGCCCTATATCCTGAAGCCCATGATGTTAACACCATATGCAACTATCATATTGGGAGCTCAGAGCATACCACTGAGAACTGTGGGGGCATTGAAGCGCAAAGTCCAAGATCTGATCTATTCAGGGGCATGATTGATTCCAAGGACAAGACCAACATACAAAGAATGATATTCTGTTTGAGGAATAAAACAAGAACTAATTCATTGTGCATACATCTTAGACATACTTAAGAGCGTGACATTTATCATTTTTCACATACATAATTTTTGCAGCTTTAGAGTCAAGTTTCAACTTCAAGATGAAAGATACTCGATTCAAAAGAACCTTAAAAAAATTGATGGTGGTTGTTTAACTCAGCAACGAGGAGCTACACCTCAACCAACTTGACCTATGGAAAGTAAGAAAGTTAATTCATAATGGATCCAGTTTAGCTTGACTCAACGACGAGTGGCTAGTTTCCATTTAAAGTTTTCAAGCCAGCTTTCAACGTTACTCGAAGAACATCTTACATGACTTTCCCGTGAAGGGGATTCATCCAAAGATCACCTCACTTAGATCAGACCCGCTAAGGGCAACCACCTGAAGAATTATGACCGGCTTAGACCCGCGAAGGGGAGCCATCATTCACTTAAAGGAACTGTTTGCAGCATAGCTCAAGGCAAGAAGGGTTATCTGTTAACAAAAACTTTTGAGTTCGATTCCATTTAGCTTGATGACATATCAACCGCATGGTAGCAATGAGAGAGTACTTTTCGGTTGAAGTTTAAACTAAGGTCTTTAAGTCAAGAAGAATACCTGGGTTGGTTGCGATTTAGCAAAAAGGAACTATATCCCAGACAAATTTACAGCATAGCTCAAGGCAAGAAGGGATACCTGTCAAAAAACCTTTGAGTTTGATTTCATTCAGCTCGAGGGCATATCAAACACATGGTAGCCACACTTGTGTTTGCACTTTCATAACATTTTAAATAAAATGGTTCCTTCTGAGGAAATGAGCAATGAGGAAATTTTAATCTTGAATTCCTTGAATATCACCATACTTAAAAGTTTTTTAATAATTGAGGTTGTAAATCTTTGACAAATGATAAGATTGAACCCCTACAAAACAAGGTCCCCTTGATCCTAATCTATATATACCATTCTCTTGCAGGGACCTAGCTAGTTTTCTCTACTTGTGAAGAGTCCATCCAGGATTTGGCATTCAGATATGTGTTAGGAGCGGACAAAATGGGGTAACTAGCACACGAAATTGCAAAACTAATTGGTTTCTACTTCTTTTAATGACGTTCAATGATGATCATGATATTCTCAAATGGAATGGTCAAGTAGGTGAATCTAGTTTAGGTCAGTTGCTTGGGAATTGAACTCTAACGATGAGATTTTCTGACCTTCAACAAACACCGGGACTATAACAGGTTCTCCTCGACAAGCTTAAGAAATAAAATACGTATACCCAGACAAATATATATATGTATACAATAAAGCTGAGCTATTCCGCTAAAGCAATTGTTTATAGAGGAAACTCGAAAGCTCTAGCTTTATGAATATATTATATTCAAACCATGATATTGATCGGGTACTTGGCAATTCGGTGTTTACTACACTGTGGTTATCAAGTTAAAGACTTTGTGACGACATGAATCCTTCAGCTAGTCGAACAAAGGTAATTAAAAGATAAATGTATAATAAAGCTGAATTCAGCTAGCCGAATAAAGGTAATTAAAAGATAAATGTATAATAAAGCTGAATTCAGCTAGCCAAACAATGGCAAGTTAAGTCAAATTTACTAAATAAGGAGTTTCGATGAATATGGACTAAGGGAGTGGAGGAACGCCTGTTATAGTCGAATTCACACGAGCACTCAGAAATCTCATTTTTTTACCAATATTTTTGCACTACATTGACTAGGTGAGTCTACAAAGCTTGAACAAATGGAAGATTTCAGAGAACTGAAACAAAAATGTTCTAAAGAGTCTAGCAATTGACTATGCTAGTTGCAACATTTCGTTCGCATCCGATCAAAATATTAAACCAAGAAATAGGGACATGCCATGATCTTCAAGGTGACCGAATTGATGAAACAAACCTTAGAATTTAGGTAGCCAACCTCTAAACCAATATTTTCGATCTTGATATTTGTCAAAGATTTGCAGCTATCAAATATTAAAAGAGCAGTTGATTATTTTGATATCCAATGAACTCATTTTTTATGATTTGTTTCAATTTTGAAACTTAGAATGAGGCAACATTTTCAAAATTCCTTTTGATATGTTTCAAAATTTTGAAAATTCAAAGGAAGAAAAGCATTTTCAAATAAGATAAGTTCTCTAGAAATATTTTGGAATTCAACATATTTTTTCGAAGCTCAAGATCGAAGCTGAGGCAAAGGAAACCAAATATTTTGGGCAAATTTTGATAGGGCAAGGAAAAGAAATTGTCTCAGGTCAAGGATTATGCACCATACTTGAGAAATTTGAAGGGCATTGCCCAAATCAAGACTAAAAACGACATTTTGTACATCGGATTTAAGCATGTTGAAGAATCTAATATCAAGAATAAAAAATTCAAGATTCCACAATCAAGAGTCATCAAGACTGACAACCAGAGATTGAGATTTCTCTCCAAATCCAAAAATAACATATTTCACATATACATTTTAGGCACACATAAGAGCATTGCATCCATAGCATCGCTTATGTTCATAATTTTGCAAATTCATGCTAGAGTCAATTTCAACTTCACTACGAAAGATATTGGACTCGAAACGATGCAACTTACACAAGATTGGATTTCAACTTCACAACGAAGGATATCCAATTCAAAGCTCAACTTCACAGCGAATGAGCCATCCACTATTTAAACTTCACGAAGAAGGATATCGTGCCCAAAGGGATTGACTTAATTTCACAGCAAATGAGTCATCTACAACAACTGGGGTCTATCTCCCAGCCCAGTACAACATAACTCAAGGCGAGAAGAGTTATCTGTCAACAAGAACCTTCGAGTCTGATTCCATTAATCTCGAGGATGTATTTACTGCAAGATAGCAGTAAGGAACTACTTTTCGGTCAAATTTTTAAACCCATTTCTTTAAATCGAGAAGAAGACCAAGGTCGACCAAGATTGGCAACAAAGAGCCACTTTCTTATTTAACTACGATTTTGACTTCACTCATTCATGTCAAATTTAAGCTTCACAACAAAGTATATTGGGCTAGAAGATAATCCATGAGCTACTTCCCAATACTTTGAGCTCTGTTTCAATGTCACAACGAGGGTTATCGCACTCAAGAGGTCCATGATTTCAACTTCACGACAAAGGATATCATGCTTAGGATTTTATAGTTCAACTCAACTTCTCAACGAATGAGTCACCCACAATTTCAACTTCACGAAGAAGGATATCGTACCCAATGGATCGACTCAGTATCACAACAACCGTGTCACCGTATATAACCAGTCGTTCTCATCACGTGTGAACCGTGTTGTCACCCTCCCTAAAGATGGCCAAGAACTCTTCATCACGTATGATAGTGTCATCCCCTGACCATATCTCCTCATCTTGTAGGAGTTGTGTCATCCTTAGACGACCAGACCTTTTCATCACCAATAAGTAGTGTCGTCCCCCAAATCAAACACTATCAAGTTTCCAAAACCAAAAAAAGAATTACAGGACCCAAATCTGGATCCAGACCAGACCCGAACTGGTCCAAAGCCATCAGACCCAAACCAGATTAGGGTTTTAACCCTAAATAGTTTCCAGCACCTCCAATAGTAGAATCTGAATGGTCCATTGCTGGGGCGTGTGATACACGCGCCTGATTTTTCATCTATAAATCGGTGTGTGAACCTCCGACAAGCCACTACCGAGCTGCCATCGTCATTACCTACATCAACAAGCACCCAAATCAGCCACCGAAAATCATCACCAAAGTCAGAAAGAAAAATAACCTAAATCCCTAAAGTTACATGATTTCACCAAAACCCATCAACATCTCCACTAAATCCATTAACCCCGGAAAATTCAGGATTCAACCTACTCCATCACTAAACCCACATGCATGCAACCATATAACGGTGAGAAGCATTCAAAACATAAAGAAATTGGAGAGCATTCGAAACGAAAAATACATACAAGAACAAAGGAAAAATAAAATACAAAAATCAGAGAGAGAAGAAAACGATACCTATTCGGCCGATGAGCGAGGACAATGATTGGAGTGAATCCCGATGATCCAAACGGTGAGAAGAGAGGAAAGATAGAAGGGAATAACATACTAAGGAATCAAGACAATACAACGGTAGACGGTGGCAGATTGGAGAAAGGGAAACTGAACGGTCTTCGATCTTTTCATGCCAAAATGAGCATTTTTAGGAGAAAAGGACCCAGATCGGAGAATATGAGATTAAAACGAACTTACCGACGAAATTTGGCTTCCATCGAAGATTGGAGGCGGTGGCGAACAGCAGTTATCGGTCGCAGTTTGCTACATTTGTAGAGAGAAGGCATACATCCTCTCTAGAGAAAGAAAAAACAATGAAATGAAATGAAAATAGAGAATAAGAAAACTCAAGAGGGGTATTTAAACCCTTTCCAAAACGACGTAGTTTTGGGAGCTTTGCATATATACCAAAACGGTGTCATTCCATCTGATCCGAGTCTGCCATGGAGTCTCAGAGAAATTATGGCTTCTGTATTTCCATGTTTTCCGTAAATTCATTTTGATCCTTTTAATTTTTTTTTCTTTTCAATTTATTCCAATCATTTTATTTTTTTATTGTTTAGATTTTAGTCTATTTAATATTTTAATCTAATTATTTTATTTTATTTCAGGTTCCATGTAATAATGACTACACTTTTAATTTCTCATTTTGTATATTTTCTATTTATTTTATTATTATTTATTTTATTTTCTATCTTAACTCTAATTTTATTTTTTAAGGGAATCCAATTAAATTTCAAACAATTATCAAAGGCAAATAATTCATATTGTGTTTAAATTATTATTTAAACTTCTATTTTTCGTAATTAAGACAACCGAGAAATTAAAATGATATCGAAAGGGCAGTTCAATGGTGATAATCCTTCATTGACTGTGACCAACTCCAGAATCCGACACATTTTTTGTAAAACGCAGATCAGGTAAGATGGTGCCTGATCAATCAATTTTTTTAACAAAAAAAAATAAATGATCGGTGGTGACTCTAACGTTTTATTCAAGTCGAAGTCTAATTCCGGATCTACCTGAAAGACGGCTATGACAACATATAATAATATATAAACATAAAAATTTAGTACGAACCAAACTATAGTAATTAAGAAACTTTATTATCTCTTGATGTTTCAAGTTTGAGTACAACATATACAAAAGTATTTACCTTCATTGTCAAAAAAAAATTTAGTAAATACTATTATTAATTCATCCAAAACTTATAAAAATGAAATTTCAAAGTTTTCAAGATTTGCTATTGTTCTCTTATGAAGATTTTATAAGGACGATCTCACATGCACAAAAGTTTGACCAAGTCATGATATTTTTAAGACAGTACTGGATTCCACGGCCAAGATCTATGACTAGAAAACGTGAAAGGACATGCAACGTGGTAAAATGTGTAAATTTAAAAAGTGGGAAACCCCGTACATCGAAGAAAGCATTAAAATAAATTTAGTGTGATTTCTATCAGTTTGTTTAATGGAACATGTTTACTCATGTCAGAGGAACACATGCTTCCACTGTCTCACGGAGAGATGTGCGGCGCCGCTGTATCCAACCCTAACCCGTCTTCCACTGTCAACCAAATTTCGAATTTGACGCCAAAATTGGTTTCCTTAAAAAAAATCAATATTACTGTTTCTTTCTAAAAAGAAGAAGTTCATTACAATGTGCCGAGCTGTCACCCACGCTTCACTTTACTTACGCCTCGTACTTGCCCTCCGTCGTTGTGAGAAGTCACCTTCTGTTAGTAACTCGAATTATTTGGATAATATCCTCCCTAGCTTTAACTTTTATTTCTCTTTCGTCATGGACGGTCACCAATATCAGCGTCGTTTTCTTTTTTGACCGTCGTCTTTTTTATCGTTAAATGCACGGTCAGATCTCAAAGGCTGATTTTTCTCAATAATGCAGTTGTTTTTTTTTTGTTCGAATAGGATATTCTTAAAATTATTTTGTAAAATTTAATGAATGCTACAGTAAATATTTATACCCTAATAATTGATTAAATTATAAATCATGTCTTATAAAATCTTAAAATTTATAAAATAGTCTTTGAAATTATATTTAAATTCATAAAAATAAAAAATTCATATAATGAGTAGTTAGTGGACAGACGAATATAAAGCGAGCGGATGTGAGGTGAATAAGATCTTAAGCCCATGATGGGTATGACATTTTACATCCCCACTCACCCACTACCTACTCACTTCCCATGATAGATATGACATTTTACATCACACTCACCCACTACCTATTAAATTTATACATATTCATGCCCTAATTAAAACGAAACAGCGTGAAATCCACATACTTGTACACATGTCATCCCTTATTATAACGTCCCCACGTGAAAACATGTCTCCAATTGGCTTTTTTTCGATTTTTTTCCGATCGAATTTTCGTGGGTCTTGTTTATACAATAACTGTGAATAAAAAAATTTAATAATTTAAGTTCAAAATTATTTATTGAAGTATGTTGATATGAATAGTAATAAGTAAAATAGTTTTAAGGTGATTTCAGTTTTGAATGATATATGTTACATTTTGAATACAATTGGAGAAAATGTATTATTTTATCACCCGTAATTAACATTTTGAGAAATAGTTATTATAAAGATTTAATATAAAAATAAGAATCTCAACTATACCGATTTTTTAATAGATTTTTAATTTTTTTTGTTAATCTAAGTGTCTAGCGTTACAAACATTATCATTTTAAGTGTCCGGGCAGTAACTGCCATTAAAAATTCCATTAAATAATCCGTGTCACGTTAGAACTTTTATTTTTTAAAAAATATAAAATATAATTTTTATAAAAAATAAAAAATTTCTCAAATATGACAAAATCAAAACTTCAAAAACCCTAATTTTAATCTATATGTTCACGTCGATCGTCATTCTTTGTCTTCTTCATTGCTATTGACCGAACCTAATCCCAACAGTGTCTCCACCTATGGCAATCACATGACAAACAATCATCGACGAACCTCAAATCGTAATTTAAATTTGACGATGACAAGAAAAAAACTTAATCTTTGTGTGATTCTATATGTTTCTTAATGAGCGTATTTGTCTTATGTTTATGTAATTTGTGAAACCATTGTCACACGGCTATGGACAAGTATAGGCGGGTACATGATGGGTGATGAGTATCCAGTTACGTAGATTTGAGAATGAATCCGTGTGAACGGATGTATGTTTAAAAATTTTATTCATCGTGAGTGGTGAATACGAAAATATTAAGTGAATATGGGGATGGAGAAAAGGATATATGTACTCGACCCGCTCATTTGCCATCCTTACTCATAATTCGGGTAGGTGTTACTCACACCATGTGACCCCTCACCCCTCTCATACAAGTGAGTAAAATTTGATTCAAATTGAAAAATTGATTTTTTTGACTTAACTCATAATTTTATAAATTTGACTTGAATTTTTTTAACATAAAATAGAACTAGAATAACTCGAAATTTTTAATAATTAGATGGTTAATTTTTAAGTTTGAGTCGAGTCTCTTAATTCTATAAGATATATGTATATCACAAATGAAAAAAATATGAATATATATATAGTTTTAAAAAATTATTTAAATTTTAATCAAACAATACAATAATATTATAAATATTACAATTAAACTTAAATAAAAGCCCAAATAATTTGACTCTATTCAAATTTTATAAACTCAATTCAACTCGAATTTTATTTAATTAAAATTTAAATTTTAAAAAAAAATTTATTAACTCAAATAATTTAAATATATTTTAATTTAACTCGACTCGGTTTAACTGTGACCGCTGCCCTCTCCTACATTTTTCCCATCCCTCTCTCCTGTATTGGTTAAGATATTTATTTTGATTTATGTATTGGTTAAGATAACATATAAGATGGGAAGGTTAAGACTTAAAACAAAGTGCGTTTTACCAGTGTTTTGAAAATCAGATCGGATCGGCCGGTTCAATCGGGAATCGTTGCCTAGTCCGATTCAATCTACACCGGTTGAACTGTTACTAGTGACCCGGTCAGAACCGTTGAACCGTTCAAATCGGACCGGCTGAAAACTGGAAAAAACCAGAAAAACCGCCATTTTTTTTAAATTAAACCAAACGACGTCGTTTGTTAAACGAGCCAAGTCGAACTCGAGTATTGTTGAGCTCGTCTCGAACTTGAAAACTTTAAAAGTAAGCTCAACTCGACTCAAACTCACGAGCTAAAAATTATCAAGTTCAACTCAAACTCGAAATATAATATTGAAACTTGAACTCAAAAAGGCTTGAACTCAAAAAAAATTTAGAAGCTCGATTGAAGCCTAAAATTCGAGCTTGATTGAAGTGAAAGAATAATTCACTCAATGCTCATCAAAAGACTTAATGCTTTTAAATGCCAAATTACCTCTATTATTTATAGAAGTTAGTTGTGATGCTCTTTTATGTTTCTTAGCCATGTGAGATTGTTTTGTTTTCATATTTTTACTCTTTAGACTTTTGGGATGCTCTTCTATGTTTCTTAGCCATGTGAGATTGTTTAAAAAAAAATTTAAACCAAACAATATCATTTTGTTATGATTTTTAGCCCCAAATTTATTTTTTAATTATAGTTATATAATTATATTTATTATTTAATATATTTTACATTAAATATTATGTCGTAGTTAATTTGAATCATTTTATTTCACTTGATTTTATGGTTTTTAACTTATATATGTTATGATTTGCTTTGAATATGACTTGTGATATAAAAAATTATTTTTTATTAAATATTTTTTATATTTTATTTAATTTTTTAAATAATTATGACGTCGTCCGATTCTTCTGACTGATCGAACCGATTTAACCGATTAAATCAATAAATCGATAGCATGACCGGTTCCGTAATCAGTCCGGTTCTAAAAACCATGCGCTTTGCCCTTAGAAATTCTATTTCTTTCCTTTTTTTTCCCCTAGAGACGAAAACGAGGGAGAAAAGAAGAGTTTGGTGGGCAACTGTTAATAGCGATTTAGTCGAAGGAATACAAAGTGGGAAGAATTCTCAGGCTATCTTCCATTTGGCCTTGTTTGATTCAGCCAACACCCTTGTTCTTTTCCATCACATAAAAACACTTGCTTTTGCTGTCAAGTTTCCATTTTTTGTCTTCTTCAACAAACAACAATCAAAGAAGAAAGAAACCCATAACCAAAAGAGAGAAAATGGAGTGGCATGCTTGTCTTGATGAATATGAAAAGCTTGTTATTAGGATGAGTACACCCAGGTTTGTGGTCTTAGTCCATGAAATTTGTTTATTGTTTTAAGGTTTATGGTTCTCTTATTTTCATACTATTTTATCTTTATTTGTTTACAGGGTCGTGATCGACAATGCCGTTTGCTCTACTGCGACTCTTTTTAAGGTTAGCTTCTATGAAACCTCTCAAATATGAACACACCGCCCATATTGTACTGTTTTTTGACTAGTCGGTCTCATGTTTTATTTTGATTTTTCAAAGCTTTTTGACCCATTCCTTTTCTTTGATTCCTCAGGTTGATAGTGCTAGAAGACATGGAATTCTGTTGGATGCTATTCAGGTTTTAGCAGATCTGAATCTTTCAATTAAGAAGGCTTACATTTCATCTGATGGCCAGTGGTTTATGGATGGTAAGCTTAATTAACAAATATTTGTTAGATTAGATAAGAGTTTGTTCTTTTGGCATGTTAATTAATTTCGTTTTTCTCTTCTGGGTTTTTGCAGTTTTTCATGTGACTGATTTAAATGGAAACAAGTTAACTGATGAGAGCGTTATTAGCTACATTGAACAGGTAGTTTTTTTCATTTTACAATTCCTTCTTTACCACTATCTTGATTGATTTGCAGTTAAGCCGATTATTATTTTGTTATTTGATTGGATTACAGTCCCTTGAGACAACTCATCCTGATATAAACCATGGATTTAATGGCTTAACAGCCTTGGAATTGACTGGAACCGATAGGATTGGTCTTTTATCCGAAGTCTTTGCAGTTTTGGCCGACTTGCAATGCGATGTGGTGGATGCTAAAGTATGGACTCACAATGGTCGAATTGCTTCTTTGATCTTTGCAAAAGACTGTAATTCAGGGTCCCCAATTGAGGACTCGCAGCAAATCGACAAAATAGAAGCTCGGTTAAGGAACGTCTTGAAGGGAGACAATGATATTCGCAGCGCAAGAACCTCAGTTTCCATGGCTGTGACACACACTGAGAGAAGGTTACATCAAATGATGTTTGCGGATCGCGACTATGAAAGAAAACCTATGTTACAGCATACGTTGGATTTGCCTGCGGTCACCGTGCAGAATTGGGTGGAAAGGGGTTATTCAGTTGTGAATGTTCAGTGCAAGGATCAAACCAAGCTTTTGTTTGACGTTGTTTGCACATTGACAGATATGCAGTACGATGTGTTTCATGCGACTATCAATACATCCGGGGATAAGGCATGGTACTTAAATGTTCATTACAAAAGAAATATTGTTTTAAGGATTTTGATTTCATGATTTCAGTTTGTTTACTTGAACTTGTTGATTCTTCTCATAGGAGTTTTATATTAGGCACATAGATGGAACCCCAATTAGTTCGGAACCTGAAAGGCATTGTTTAATCCAATGCTTACAAGCTGCTATCGAAAGGAGAGCATCTGAGGTATATCTCTATCCGGAAACATCTCGAATATTTACCTTTAAATGTTCATCCAGTTTCCCAGACACTGATGCATTAGCTTTGTGATTTCAGGGAGTGAGGCTGGAGTTACACACATCAGATAAACAGGGTCTATTGGCAGACGTGACTCGGACGTTTAGAGAAAACGGTCTTAAATTGACGAGAGCCGAAATATCAACAACGAGTGACACGGCTCTAAACGTGTTTTACGTGACTGATGCAACCGGGAACCTAGCAGACCCTAAAATCATCGAATCGGTAAGACAAAAGATCGGTTTAGGGAACTTGAGGGTAAAGGAATTGCCGTCGATATATCATGAAAAGGCCGAAACCGAAGAGCAAGCAGTAGGGGTTGGTGGGGCAGTTTTGTTATCACTTGGGAGCCTAGTAAGAAGGAATCTATACAACTTGGGGTTGATTAAATCCTATTCTTGAAGTGGAAACTGCAGTTGGCATATTCTTTTCTTAATCCCTTTGTGTACATATGAAAAAAAGCTGGAATTTGGTGATTGATGTTGTTTCTATAGAATCATATGGACAAGATTGGAAGGCAACTCCAATTTTTTATACTGTTTGATGTGGTGGGCTTGTGACTTTATGCCATAGATTTGTTGCTAACAGACAGAAGAAAGATTAGGTAGAAGAAAAAGATCTGGTTTATTATTACACAACATTTGTACATAACCATTTTTAATATTAATTAGAATGTTGATTTGGCTGGATATGGTTTTGTTGATGATTTGAATATCAAAGGTGCTTCTTCTGATCTTCTCTTACCAGAACATCTTGCTTTATGTAAAAGGTAATCGGCTAAGCAACCTCTTTTACTTTATGCCTAAATCTATCCAACTACTTTGAACCAAATCAAGTGGTGAAACATTTAAGCATATACCAGCAGTTGTGGTGGTTAGGGTCGGGTCGGGTCGAGTCAAAAGATTTCTAGTTAGTTCGAGTTTATGTATTTATTAAAATGTCTTTGTTTATGGTTTTGACAGTGAGGGGTCGTTGTTTACCGCTATTGCTGCCTCGTTCTGATGATAAACTTTTGCTTTGTCTGAATTGACATTAGGGTAAGTTGTCTTTCTTTATATTGACAACCAATGATTTAGTAGATTATTAGAGGTCCCATGTTTAAATGTTATTGATAGCGTGAATTTAAATTACGGTTGCAATCGTGTTTTTAGTTGCGTTATGTTTATCGCGATTGTGATAATATATCTTTAGTGAATAAAACCACGAGTCTTAAATAAATCAAGGTGGACATAAGTTTAAGGTTCGTATGAATATTCATCTCAAACCAGATGCAGAACTACATGGATCAGAGAGGCCAAGACACTCAAATTTTGGGCAAATTATCATTAAGTCCCTTAATTTATTAAACTTTTAATTTAGCCTTTTCAAAATATTAAAAAAGAACTGTTGTCATTGTTAAAATTTCATATTAATATATATATATATATATATATATATATATATTTAATGTATTTATAAATAAAATTAAATTGATATTATTAAAATATAAGTTTGATAAATACAATTTAAATTATAATAAATAGAAATCACATATAAGTTTTATAAATTTAATGTTTAAAGTATTGTTTGGATTACATGGTATTTTACTTTGCTATTTCGAATGCTTATAATCTTTTCGGCTTTGGCAATTGTTCATGCATGTTTACATAGTTTAAAAATTACGTAAGTAATGCCCAGGTCCGTTCATTTGCATGTTTATTGTATGAAACGTCACATGGCTCTTAAATTTAGGACTCTTTAAGTATGAGTGTTATTCAGGTTTGTCCATATATGTAGGAAAGGATTGAAGAAGGCAGTGGGATAGTCCTCTCCTAGAATTTTAAAAGTATCATATATTTTATATTTTTTCTATACATTTTTATTAAAAAAATCTATTTTCGCCTCCCTGAAATTTTACAAATCCGTTTCCTTCTAAAATTTTAAAGGTTCACCCATAATATAAAATTTTGGGTTCGTCTCTTCATGTACAACCTTTGTGCCCTAACGACATTCAATTAAAGGTGTTAGGATTTGCGGAAGCTCGAGTTGACAACTGAAAAAGTTTGCTAAGAGGGGTTGAATTGGTTTTTGTGTTTATGGAGTAAGGAGATTAGAAAGATAGACAAATTGCACAACGATTTATAATGGTTCGACTTCTCTAAGTCTACCTCCACTACTTTAGCTCATCACCAAGGATTCTCAAGTTGACAACCGAAAAAGTTTGCCAAGAGGTGTTGAATTAGTTTTAGTGTTTAGGGAGTAAAGAGATTAGAAAGATAGACAAATTGCACAGTGATTTATAGTGGTTCGACTTCTCAACTAAGTCTACCTCCACTACCTTAGCTCCTCACCAAGGAATTTCTAACAAATTCACTAAATTGTGCTTTCTTTTTACAGGATCAAGAGATAACCTTTACACTCCCTAGATTTTCAATGACTAAACTAGAATCAATCCCCTTTTCACAAAAGGAAAGATAATAAACAAGAAAACCTCTCTTAGATAGGTGCTTAAAATAATTAAAGCTTACAAGAACAAAATATTTACAAGAGAGATAAAATAAGAATGGAAAATTATTCTCTTATGTTTGAATGCTTGGATAGGTGTTCTAACCCTTTTTCAAATATTTTGAACTTGTAATTATATGTTGGAATGAAGTTGTGGTCGTTTTTAGCCGTTGGGGATGATTTCTAGCCGTTTGGGGATGAAATTTTTGCAAAATAAAATTGCTTAGTACAGAGGGTATCAATACTCCTAAAGGGAGTATCGGTACTACCTTTGTTATTTTTAAATCAACTATACCTATGGTATTGATACTACTATGTAAAGTAGTATCGGTACCACTTAGAGTATCGATACTATTTTTGCATTCTGGAATTTGAGCAATGCTAGTAGTATCGATACTTCCCTTACCTTGGTATCGGTACCATATGAACAATATCAGTACTGATCATGAGGTATCGATATTGTAAGAACAATATCAGTACTTATTGTACGTGAAAATCAGTTTGTGCTCAAATCCACTTTTAAGGACTTTGGATTATTTTTGAAAACTTTAAAAAACTTTGAATAAATTAAATTTAAGTCCAAAAACTTTTCGCCTTAATCGTTATATCAAAATATAGTTCAACAATCTCCCCCTTTTTGATATAACAAAACATTTGAAAAATTGTTTTGGGCAAAACTTCCCCTTAATAAAATATTTAATGAAAAAGATACCAATAGTTGGAAAATATATGAAAATGTTCAGCTCTCACTTTTTCATTAAGAAATTGAAATTTTCAAACCATACTTCTCCCCTTTTTGTTATATAAAAAATAATTCAACTTTAAAGTTCTAAAATAACATTGGAGAGTAAGTGGTAAATTTGACAAAGCATTTGAAAAATCAAAGCTCCCCTTCAAAAAGTACATTCCAAACAAAAAAAATTTTACTTTAAAAACTTGACACTCAAACAAAATTGAATTTCAACAAAGAGTAACAAACATGTTAGTAACACATGAAATTCAATATATCCTAGTCTAAAATACTTTATGCAATGCCAATTGTTGAAATTAATTGCATATGCATAAAACTTTCCAAAAATGTTATGCATTTGAAAAATAGATATCAATTGTTAGAGATATATCATTTACAATAAATCACTTGCATAACCATTTAAAGATTAAGGTAAAAAATTTAAAGCATTTGAAAAGTTAAAGCATTTGAAAAGTTGATATAAATTGTTAGAGAGATATCATTTGCATTGAAAATCAATTTTGACCAAAATTCATTATGATGAACAAAAATTATGAAAAATCATTAAATCTTTAAAGTGTTCATCATAACTTTCTTTTAACATACATGAGCTAGAAAATTAACACAAAATCATTTAAGTTCAAAACTCATGCATGCATAAACTAAATGAGCAACCAAATAACCAAAATAAAAATATTAAGCTTAGAGGTTACCCATTCATTTTCAAGTGTGGCTAGAGCATTTGAATATCATCACTTTCATCATCATTTCTCCCACACACCTACAAGAGACATTTTAGTAGATTTTGATATCCAAATTGCTTTGGATCCTTTGACATTAGTTTCAATGCCCCTTGTTCCCTTGAGAGCCCATACTTGTGTAATTTTAAAATGTTTTCCTTTCTTCAAAGGACAAGTATGTTCCAAATGACCATGAAAATGGCAATGTGAGCATTTTTCTATTTTCAAACATAATGAGTTGTTTTTAGAAATTGATTATTTTTCTTTTGTTAAGCTTTCAAGCTTAACTTTTAAATCAAAATTTTATTTTTCTAAATAATTGATTTTGACTTTTGAAAGCTCTAAATCATTTTCAAAATTTTATTTTGATTCTCAAAATCAACTTTTTCTTTCAAAACCAAATCATTTTCAACTTTAAGTTTCGAAATCAATTTCTTATATTTGGAATTCAAGGTCTCAAATTCCAAATACAACTCATTATAAACATCTTGTAACTCATCAAAAGAATGTGAATTTAATTCATTTGAGTTAGAAGATACCATTGAATCTTCTTGGATGGCCATGAGGCATAGGTTGGCTACTTCATCTTCATCATTGGAGTCATCTTCATCACTCAAAGCTGCCACTAATGTCTTTTTCTTGAATGATCCCTTCTTCTTTAGGAGGGACATTCATACTTGACATACCATGTTCTTTGACAATTGAAGCACACAGGGGGACTCTTCTTCTTGTTCGATTCATGCTTCACTTCCTTGGAAGACATGTATCTCTTGAACTTTTTGAAGAGATTGGCTATCTCTTCTTCTTCATGATCGTCTTCATCCACATCTTCATTTGAATATTGATAGCTCTCGTTGGTGGTTTTGAAGGCAATGCCTACCTCTTTCTTCTTCTTGTTTTACTTCTCTTCATCTTCTTCCTCTTCCTTCACCATCAATTCATGAGTGAGAAAAGAATCAATCAGATCGTCAAGAGTGAGAGGCTTTAGGTCTTTAGCTTCGTTAATCGACGTCTTCTTCGATTGCTAAGACTTTGGAAGAGAGTAAATATCTTTCTCACAAGCTTATCATTAGGGATTACTTCTCCGAATATCTTTAGATCGTTGACAATCACGGAAAATCTATCTGTCATAGCTTTGATGTCTTCATCGGGTTTCATCTTGAAATTATCGTAGCTATGGTTGAGAAGACTTATCTTGGTTTCCCTCACTTCATCGGTTCTTTTATGAGTGACTTGGAGCTTATCCCATATCTCCTTGGCATTGGAACAAGATGATACTTTTCCATATTCATCTGGACCTAATGCACAAAAGAGAATGTGCATAGCCTTAGCATTAAGCTGTGACTTTTTCTTTTCTCGATCACTCCAATCGTCCATCTCACCGGGTGAAATGTAGTAACCCTTCATGATTGAGTTCCAAGCTTCTAGATCGTTGGCTTGAATGAAGAGCATCATCCTATTATTCTAATAGGCATAATTTACTCCACTGAAGTAGGGTGACTTGTTGACCAGTTGAGAATCTTCTATGTAATAAGCACTGAAAGTTGAAGCCATCTCTATGTTGGTTGCGTCAGGAATCGGTAGAGCTTCTTTGAGGATCGTCTCAAGGATGTGAATCCTTGATACCAATTGTTAGGATTTGCGGAAGCTCGAGTTGACAACCGAAAAAGTTTGCAAAGAGGGGTTGAATTGGTTTTTGTGTTTAGAAGTAAGGAGATTAGAAAGATACACAAATTGCATAGAGATTTATAGTGGTTCGACTTTTTAACTAAGTCTACCTCCACTACCTTAGCTCCTCACCAAGAATTTTCTAACAAATTCACTAATTTGTTCTTTCTTTTTACAGGATCAAGAGATAACCTTTACACTCCCTAATTTTTCAATGGTTAAACTAGAACCAATCCCCTTTTCACTAAAGGAAAAATAGTAAACAAGAAAACCTCTCTTAGGTAGGAGTTTACAAAGAATTAAAGCTCACAAGAACAAAATATTTACAAGAGAGATAAAATAAGAATGAAAAATTCTTATATTTATATGTTGTTGTGTTTGAATACTTGGATAGGTGTTCTAACTCTTCTTCAAGTGTCTTGAACTTGTATTTATATGTTGGAATGAAGTTGTGGTCGTTTCTAGCCGTTGGGGATGATTTCTAACCGTTTGGGGATGAAATTTTTGCAAAATAAAACAGCCCAGTACAGAGGGTATCGGTACTCCTAAAGGGAGTATCGGTACTACCTTTGTTATTTTTAAATCAACTAGTAGTTACTAGCCGTTGGGACCTGATGGTATCAATACTATACCTATGGCATCGATACTACTATGTAAAGTAGTATCGGTACCCCTTTGGGTATCGGTACCATTTTTGCATTCTGAAATTTGAACAATGCTGGTAGTATCGATACTACCTAGTGAGTATCGATACTTCCGTTACCTTGGTATCGGTACCATATGAACAATATCGGTATTGTTCATGAGGTATCGATACTGTAAGAACAGTATCGATACTTCTAGTACTTGAAAATCAATTTGTGCTCAAATCCACTTTTAAGGACTTTGAATTATTTTTGAAAACTTTGAATAAATTCAATTAAAGTCAAAAAACATTTTACCTTAATTGTTATATCGAAAATATAGTTCAACAAAAGGGAAAATAAACTTTCCGTTTGGTTCTCAAGAAAGTGACAAATAATTTGCAAATAAAAATTTTGACAGTATCTTCAATCGTTTTCTATAATGAATTTTGGTAAAAAGACCTCGTAAATCCTTCATAATTTTAAATTTGACAAATTAATCTTTATTATATACTTTAAGGGCCTCGTTTTAAAAAATAACACAATAACTATCCATCTTTAAGGACAGGCCTAGTCATGTTCAAAAGTGAAAGGAATGAATAAGAGAATTAAAATTGCCGAACCCTATCTCCGTCCTCCATTGTGGCTGCTAGCTTTTGTTCCCAAAACATATTTGTAATATGGAACCCTAAAGCTTTTTTAGCTTGCCTAGAATAAACCATCCATGTGAATTTTACACCCAAAAATGGAATGTCATAGTCTCACCATCCCATTATTCAAACTTGGTCGGTTTCATGGAATTTTCCCTTTCATTGCACCTGCCTACTTCAAGTCATTTCAAATATACATTGTGTTAATATTTATGCCATGCACATGGGGACTCTAGTTTTCATTATTTCAACACTATATCCATCACTTGTACGCAGGGATGGACCCAAGGGGCGGGTGACGTAGTTGTTTCTTCTGAAAATTTAAAATTATTATATATTTTATATTTTTTTATTTAATTTCTATTGAAAATATATTTTCACCACCTAGAATTTTATAAGTTTGTTATTTTCTAAAATTTTAAAAATTCGCCCCCTAACATAAAACCCTACGTTGGTCCCTGCTTGTATGTGTTTTCACTTAAAGGGAAAAGAAAAAAAAAAACAGTATACTAAGAGTACAAAAAATAACCTAATTTTCTTAGAAGACACATTTGTTTGCATATAGTTTGCTCTTTTGCTTTTGTACTAAGATTCTCTATAATTTAATGCTTAAATTTGTGTATGGCTTTTTCTTAGATGGTTTTAGTGTTGGCATTGCTAGCTTATAGTCCGGGATGGATCTAAAGGGAAGAGTGGAGGCGGTTGTCCCACTAAAAATTTCAAATTTTTATATATTTTAAATATATTTTTTTATTAAAAATATATTTTCATCCCCTAAAATTTTATAAGTTGACTCATAACGTGAAATCGTGCGTAAACATGTGTACAACCCTGCAATGTACGAAACCAAAGCATTTTGGCTCTTATATACTTTAAGCCATTATCCTAATTCTCTCTTATGTGATTCATTATATTTTAATTCAGTAGCGTATTATCTCTTCTTTCAACAGGATCCTATATATTTGGCCTTCGGCATTTGACTCGTGTCCGATATGTTTTGATATAATTCAACTCGATTAAATTAATTTCAGTGATAGATCGAAAGGGGTAGTTGAGGCAATCACCCATGAAAATTTTAAATCAATATATATTTTAGATATTTTCTTGGTATTTTCAATTGATAATTTGTTTTCACCCATACAATTTTTTATATTCGCTCTCTCCTAAAATTTTAAAAGTTTATCCTCTTAGCATAATTTTCTAAAAATTTAGGTTTAGGTCATATTTGGATTTAGGTTGAAAATCAGATTCGACACGACCCACATAATATTACAATTGTTCTTTATATATTTACAAATAATTACAATAATACATCTTTCTATATTATTATTTTTAATTAAATTCTTATTTTACCTAATAAAATAAAATAATATATATATATAGATTGAGTCGAGTCTGATAAGATACGAGTTTCGATCTAAAAATAAGATCGAGTTTCAGATCAAGTGAAATTTCTTTAAACCTAAATTGAAACGGATACGAATAAAAAGCAATAATTTTCAAGTCGAAGTTAGTAAAAAATCTAACTAAATTCAACGACCTATCCCCTAATTTATTTCATTTTTTTATACAAATTAAACACTCCCGATCTCTAAATTTAGATAAATTATATTTGAATTTATATATTTTTTAAATACTATAATGTTAATAAAAATAATTACATTAATACTCAATGTCGAGGACTTGAATAATCAGATTGGTGAAGAGGATTTGCTCGGCTTTGGGCCTACTATTGTCCAGGCTGGCATGGAATTGACCCATTACCAAAGGAGAAGTTGTCTATTAGTGAAAATGGGGCTGCAGTTTAGGAGGCCTGATCAATGGTTCGATCAATATTGAAGGTGCGGGTCTGAATTTTGTTGAAGATGAATCTCGGGCTCAAGAAGAAGTTCAAATGATGGGATTGATGGTTATCAATGGGATTCCAACAGATCCTTATGGAGCCAAGGGTGTTAATTCTTGGGCAACCAGAGTCGATTTGGCCAATAATTTCCATCCCTCAAGAGTGGAAGCAAGTCCTAGTGTGTTTGTTTGCCGTAATTGAAATTACGGAATTAGTTTTCTTCGAATTACCGTGTTTGTTTCACGTAATTCATTTTTCGAAAAATGTTTTCCCGTGTTTGTTTCACGTAATTCGTTTTCCGGAAAATGTTTTCCCGTGTTTGTTTCACGTAATTGGTTTTTCGGAATGTAATTCATTTTCCTAGTAATAAAATTTCCTTTGTGTTTTCTGTAAAATGACTTACGGATTCATTTTCTGTAAGTCATTTTCCGAACTTTTCACTTCAAAGAATAAATACTCAAAATAATTTTATTTTATGAATTTAATATTAATAAAATATTTTAATATCATTTTCATCAAATATTATTTATTTATTAATATTTATAATAATAATATTATATTTTTAATATATATAAATAATCAATTATTATAATAATATAAGATATTATATTTTTATTTTAATAATATATAATAAAAAATTTATATATTTAATAATGAATAATATATTTATATATTTAAATAATATTTTAATAAATATTTAAAATATACTAATTAATATTTTTAAAATATAATATAATACTATTACTTTAATAAATAATTTATAATATTTTATTTCACTAAAATATACAAAAAATTATTATTTTTAATAATAAAAAGTTTTATGATAAATAATATTATTTATTGTATTTAATATTTGTAATAAATAATTTTTAAAAAACTCTTCAACTAGTGGAAAAATGTTTAAATAACATCTTTCAAACATCATAAAACGTTTTCCAGATGTTTTTCAGAAAAATGTAATTCATTTTACGGAAAACATTTTCCGGAAAACGTTTTCTAGAAATATAATTCATTTTCCAGAATTCAAATTCCAGTAATTCATTTTCCAGTAATTCAAATTCCAGTAATTCATTTTCCGGAAAAACAATTACAGCCAAACAAACAGACCCTAAGTTATTTGAGTGATCAAAGGATGGTTATTATTCTTAGAAATTATTATAATATTATATATTTTAAAGGTATTTTAATTTTTATTATTAAATGATTAATTTTTTTAAAAAAATATATACTACGTTATAATTTAAAAAAAAGAAGCAAGCCCTCTTAATACCGTCGATATTCTTGAGTCTAGGATTTGGTCTCTTTGTTATGTTTTAGGATCGAATAAGAGAGAAATTTTTTAGGGATTTAAGAAATGTAGAGAGAAATAATAGATACAAAAATTTGCAATTCATTCATAAGATAATTCCAGAATGGAATCAGGTACATTTTTATATAATTACAAGTACCAGCTGGCATGTACTATGAATCTAACAAATTAACTAACTGCTGTTGGCTCATGCAGGTTTCAACAATATTTGGGTCTCATCAGATAATCCGCTATGCCCACAATTACTCAGGCTCGTGTTTGCCTTAGCAGACCCATGTTCCTTCTCTACTCCAGCCTCCACGGTAATTTGCTCCCCAACCTTCTTATTTTCTAATCCCTCCTCTTTCAAAATCCCTAACTCTGCCTCGTTCAAAATCCCTAGCTGAGTTAATTTCCTTCCAATTTCCCCTTTTTCCAACCCTAATTCCTCCTCCATCATGACAATACCCCCTCCACCAGATGATCCTTGTCCCAAGAATCGAAATCTGGAAACTGAGTCTTCAACACCGAATAATCTTCCCATGTCACCTCTGTTGGCCCCATATTAGTCCATTGAATCAACAATTGGGTTACTGCTTGGTTTTGGCGTTTAACCATCCTTTTATTCAACACAATCGCTGGGTAAACTTTCAACTGGTCATTATTCGTGATCTCTGGAGGATCTACTGAAGGTACTCGCCCTTTCCCAAGTTTTCTTTTCAACAAACTGACATGAAAAACATGATGTATTTTCGAATGCGATGGTAACTGTAACTTGTATGCCACTAACCCAATTCTTTGCTGTATTTTGTAGGGACCGAAATATGTCGCAGCAAGCTTCAAATTTTTCCTTAAAGCCAAAGAGGTTTGCCGATAGGGTTGGAGTTTCAGGTAAACCTCTTCTCCCACATTAAACTCCCTATCTGTTCGAAGTCTATCTTCCAACTGATTCATGCGATTACTGCTTTACTTAGCTTCTCCTTTAACAATATGTTTAATTGATCACGTTGCTGCATCATTTATTGAACTGTTCCCACTTTAGATTCTTCTGTCCAAGCTAAGTTAGGAGGTTTATAACCATAAAGTGCCTCAAATGGGGTTATTCCCAAAGCAGTGTGGTAATTAGTATTATACCACCACTCTTCTTGAGGTAGCCATTTTAACCATGAGGATGGTTTAAGCAAACACATACATCTAAGGTATTGTTCCAAGCACTGATTAAGCCTTTCTGTCTGTCCATCCATTTCAGGATGATAGGCAGTACTGAAAAACGTGTTTGTCCCTAGTTGCTTTAGCAATTCCTGCCAAAAGAGACTTGTAAAAGTCTTATCCTTGTCTGAAATAGCAATCTTAGGAGGTCCATGTAGCTTGTAGACTTGCTCTAAATATAACTTAGAAACTTCCACCACTGTATATGGATGTGACAATGGTAAAAAATGAGCATACTTGGTGAATTTGTCTATCACTACTAGGATACATGAATGCTTCATAGAAGATGGTAAGCCTTCTATGAAATCCATTGTAATGACTTCCCAAGCATTATTAGGAATAGGAATGGGCTGTAATAAGCCTGGTTTAACTACATGTTCTATCTTAGTCCTTCGACAAACATCATATTGCTGCACATACTGTTGAACCATAGTTTTCAGTCTAGGCCAGAAAAAATAAGACTTAACTCTTTGATAGGTAGCTTGTATACCTGAGTGGCCTCCTATTGATGAATCATAGAGAGTTATAATGATTTTCTCTCTGAGGTCTCCTTTACTGCCCACATAAGCTTTATTTTTGAAATACAAAACTCCCTTAACCAGCTTCCAATCCTCTATACTTCTTGGTTGTAGAACCAAGATATGAATCTTTTCTTGTGCCATTGCATCATCCTGGTAACTCTGTTCAATATCCTGCATCCAAGTATGAGTTATAACTGTTATCCCTATTTAAAAAAACTCACCAGAATCCTCTTGTTGTCTAGAAAGAGCATATGTTACTTTATTGTGTTTGCCCTTTCTGTACTGTATTGTATAATCAAGTCCCAACAACTTAGTGAGTCATTTCTTTTGAATAGTTATAGTCAACTTCTGCTCAAGTAGATGTTTTAATGGTTCATGATCAGTCTTGATAACAAAAGGTCAATTTTCTAAATAATGTCTCCAATGAGATACTGCCATTAAAATGGCCAAATATTCATTTTCATATATTGACAAACCTGCATGTTTTGGCCCAAGAGCCTTGCTTAAATAAGCTAGAGGCCTTCATTCTTGAGAGAGAACTGCTCCAATACCCTTTGAACTAGCATCTGTCTCAAAATTTTGAGAACAAATCTTTTTTCTCAAAATTTGGTAAAGCCAAAACTGGAGCTTTGCACATTACTTGTTTCAATTCTTCAAATGGTGTCATAGCTTCTTGACTCCAATGAAATCCTTCCTTTTTGAGCATATTAGTCAATGGCTTACTCAACTCTCCATAACCTTTGATAATTTTTCTATAATATCCTGTCAAACCTAAGAAACCCCTCAAAGCTTTTAAATTCTTAGGCAAAGGCTGTAACACCCCCAACCCGTATCCCAACCCGGATACGAGTCAGAGATATTACATTGACTTTTAAAACACAACTCATTACAAATAATAGTAAAATACTTGAACTTATATTACGAAAAATACAATAATATACATATGGTAATATAAGTTTACCAAAATATTCAGAGCATACACAACTTAACTCTTTAATTACATGCCAACATCCATTTTCATAACAAAATGACCTACTGATTAAGTTGCTTCTGATCTGATAGTTGCAGGAGTATGTTGTCCAGCTGCTTAACCTTGATCATCTACTTTATCGGATCCTACGTGTGAAACACTCACACGCTAAGTCATCGACTTAGTGAGGCAATAATATAATAATAATATCAATAAATATAAAGTAATTGCCAAAATGAGATGGGATGCAGTAATAAGATGTATGTAAACAATGCAATAACCAAAACCATGTTTCTTACACATATACTTATCAAATTCACATTCATAAGTTCACCTTAGTAAGTTCATTAGCCCATGGTACCATACAGAGAACCTAAGGTATGTGAGAATTGTGAGGTTGTGCACTATGCTGTCACCACAACTCATATAATTGCACCTAAGTGCCACGTAGAATTACACCGAAGTGCCGCGTAGAATTGCACCATAGTGCCATATAATAATGTCCATAAGGACCACATATCATTCCTTAAGAATCATATACATATGCCAAGGATCAAGTATGTGTCTCACCAGACTTCACACATGTTCCAAAGAATACATATATGTCCCGAAGGACCACATATCATTCCTTAAGAATCATATACATATACCAAGGATCAAGTAGGTGTCTCACCAGACCTCACACATGTTCCAAAGAATACATATATATCCCGAAGAACCACATAGACCCTCTACCCTTGGCATGCCAACTATACCTATAGTTCTCATTTACATAACATGGGCTTTCACAATTTATCTAATTCATATCACGTAGACATATTATTTCCATACCTTTATCATATAACTCATATAACTTTTTCTTTCATATTCATGTCCCATAATGCATATGGTATGGATTCATGTCATATATCATCATATGAACTACGATCATGTATCAAAATATTGAATCTAGACTTATCACAAGTCTAGAACTGAATAAAATACATATTCATGCTATGCATATGCACTCACCTAGATTTCTTTGTATTTCCCTCGATTGATCCTACTTGTCGATGGTTCCGGAACTTGATTAGGCTCAATATCTACATAAGCAAAATTTTCAAGATGATTATCAGATGCCTAAGTCTTGAAATTAACCTCTAATAGCCTACCAATTTAAGGGATTGATAGTTTAGTCTCTCTTCTTTCTTTTCTCTTCTTCTTTTTTTTATTATGGGGGAATCGGTTCCCCCCTGGGGGTATCGATTCCCCTCTAGCGTTCTGGAAATTCATATTCGTTTGAGGGGGTATCGATTCCCTTGAATGGGTATCGATTCCCCTAGCCCAGAAATCCTATTTGAGCTCGAAATTCACTTCATTTCAGCTTAAACCTTCATATTTTACTTCCTTTAATATTCCTAACTTCCATACACATATTTAAACTCATTTCTATTCCATAATCACTTCTTTAAACCCAAAATTCCATAATTTATATGGCATTCAAGAATCACACTAAATTTTCAAGGTGTTCTAATTCCAATTCTAACACTTCATATCCCTTAATTAACTTGATGACAAGTCAAATCTCACTTCCAATTCTTATTATGAACTCTAATCTAAGATTTCACTTTTCTACTTTCATTCTTTAATTCTTCATATACTTCTGCTCTTGAGGTTTTAAAACAATTTAAACTTCCTTTAAGCTTAACTATTGCCTAATGGTCATGAATCAACCATAAATTCATCAAGAAATTCACTAACAAGAGAATCTTACCTTAGCTTGGGTCTCACGTATGAAGAAGAAGAAAGAAGAAGATGACTCTGGAAGCTTGTTTTAATTTCCTACTCTTCCACGTGGTTAATATAATACTAACCCCAATAATTATATTACTATAAAAAAGACCATTTTGTCCTTCTAATCTTCCTTCTTTATAATTTAATCCTACACAAAATAATTCAAATAAGTCATTGAACTCTTCCATCATTCTACTTAAATCACCAAATGCTGAAACTTTACAAATTAATCACTAACCCGGTATGGAGGATGTTATAAATCTCCCTCCCTTAAGAAAAATTCGTCCTCGAATTTTTAATAAGAAAAGAGATGGGGATACTGATTCCTCATATCCTCCTCCCGCTCCCATGTTGCTTCCTCTACTTTGTGATTCTTCCATAAAACTTTAACCAATGGGATAGTCTTGTTCCTCAATTGCTTAACCTCATGAGCTAAAATTTGAATCGGTTCTTCCTTATAAGTCAAATCCAGTTGTACCTCGATCTCTTCTGGGTTTACGATATGGGAGGGATCCGATCGATATCTCTGAAGCATTGATACATGGAATACATTGTGAATCTTTTCCATTTCTGGTGGTAAAGTCAATTGGTATGCTACGGGTCCCACTCTTTTTACAATCTCATATGGTCCAATAAACCGAGGACTTAACTTTCCTTTTCGACCAAACCTCAACACATTCTTCCATGGAGATACCTTTAAAAACACTTTATCACCAACTTCAAATTCAATCTCCTTTCTTTTAAGATCAGAATAGGACTTTTGCCGATCAGAGGCCACTTTGAGGTTATGCTGAATTTCTCGAACTTTCTGTTCTACATCTTGAATTAAATCCGGACCAAGAACACTTCGATCTTTGAGTTAATACCAATTTAATGGAGTACGACATTTTCTTCCATATAATGCTTCATACGGGGCCATCTTTATACTAGACTGATAACTATTGTTGTAAGCGAACTCTGCCAGCGGTAAATACTTTTCCCATGATCCTTTGAATTCCATTACGCATGCTCTCAACATATCTTCCAATATCTGAATAGTTCTCTCTGATTTCCCATCAGTCTGAGGATGAAAAGCCGTACTAAAGTTTAAACGAGTCCCCAACGCTCCATGCAAAGATTTCCAGAATCTAGAAGTGAATTGAGGGTCTCGATCAGAGACTATGGAAACAAGCACTCCATGTAATCTAATAACTTCTCTAATATACAGCTCTGCATATTTTTCCATAGAGAAATCCGTTCTAACCGGAAGGAAATGCGCTGACTTAGTTAATCGATCAACAATTACCCAGATTGATTCTCTTTTGTTCGGAGTCAAGGGTAACCACGAAACAAAATCCATCGTAACATTTTCCCATTTCCTTTGAGGAATGAAAAGCGGTTACAATAATCCTGACGGAACTTGATGCTCAGCTTTGACTTGTTGACATATCAAACACTTAGACACTAATTTGATGATGCTTCGTTTCATCCATAACCACAAAAATCGATCATTCAAATCCATATACATCTTGGTTTTACCCAGGTACATCGTTAACGGACTGCAATGAGCCTCTGTTAATATTTCTTTCTTCAAGTCATCATTGTCGGGTATTACAATTCTTCCTTTACAATATAGATTTCCATCTGACTTAATCTCAAATTCTTTAATCTCTTTGTTCTTTACTTGCTTAATTCTTTTCAAACACATTTCATCTTTACTTTGCAATTCTCCTATTCGTTCCAACCATGCTGGTTTAAGGGTTAACTCTGCACAAAGACCACCGTCTCCCATTAAAGATAATCTTGCATCCATAGCTCGTAAAGCTGCAAACGTCTTTCTACTCAAAGCATCTGCTACCACATTAGCCTTTCCGGGATGATAGTCAATTATCACATCATAATCTTTTAAGAACTCTACCCATCTACGTTGCCTCAAATTCAACTCTTTTTGAGTCATCAGGTACTTCAGGCTCTTATGATCCGTATATAAGTAACAACGCTCCCCATAAAGATAATGACGCCAAATCCTAAAAGCGAATACTACAGCAGCCATTTCTAAATCATGAGTGAGATAATTCTTTTCATGTGGTTTCAACTTTCTTGATGCATACGCTACCACCCTCCCTTCTTGCATTAATATACACCCCAACCCGTTATGGGATGCGTCACTGTATACTACAAAATTCTTGCCAGATTCCGGTTGAACCAATATCGGAGTTTCCGTCAGAATTCTCTTTAAAGCTTCAAAACTTTCTTGACATTCAGAAGTCCAAACAAATGGTACATTCTTTCTCATCATCTTTGTTAAAGGCATCACTATCATCGAAAAATTCTTAACGAATCTTCGATAATAACCAGCAAGTCCAAGGAAACTCCGAACTTCAGATACATTCTTTGGAACTTCCCAGTCCATTATAGCTTTAACCTTCTGAGGGTCTACTCTAATCCCAATTGCCGAGATCACATGCCCCAAGAAAATTACTTCGTTTAGCCAAAATTCACATTTGGACAATTTCGCATAGAGATTTTTATCCCTGAGAATTTGCAAAACTAGCCTCAGATGTTCGCTGTGCTCTTCAATGAACTTCGAGTAAACCAATATGTCATTAATAAAGACAACAACAAACTGGTCCAAATAGGGCTGAAATATCCTGTTCATGAGATCCATGAAAGCAGCTGGTGTATTCGTTACTCTGAATGGCATTACGATGAATTCATAATGACCATATCTCGTTCTGAAAGCCGTCTTCGGAATATCTTTCTCCTGAATCTTCAATTGATGATAACCCGAACGTAGATCGATCTTCGAAAATACCGAAGCTCCTTTTAGTTGATCAAACAAGTTATCAATGCGCGGAAGGGGATACTTGTTCTTGATGATCACCTTATTAAGCTGTCGATAATCAATACAGAGATGCATTGATCCATCATTCTTCTTAACAAATAACACCAGATCTCCCCAAGGTGACACACTTGGTCGAATAAATCCTTTTCCTAACAACTCTTGCAATTGATTCTTTAACTCTTGTAATTCTTTCGGAGCCATCTGATAAGGTGCCATTGCAGTTGGAGCGGTTCCTGGAATTACCTCAATTTGAAATTCTACCTCTCTATCTGGAGGTAATCCTGGCAACTCAGCCGGGAAAATTTCAGGGAATTCTTAAACTATTGGAATCTCCTCTAGCCCTTTCTCTATAGCTCTTAAATCTATCACATTTGCAAGAAATCCTTGATATCCCTGTAGCAATAACTTCTTAGCTGACATTACTGACATTAAATTTGCTAAGGGATTAAACTTTTCACTGCTCACACTTATCTCTGTTCCTCTTGGACTTTTTAGGGTTACCTTTTTCAATCTGCAATTAACATCTCCATAGTAACATAACAACTAATCCATTCCCAGAATCATTTCAAACTCGTCAAAGGGTAATTCCATCAGATTAGCAGGGAATTCAATTCCCTGAACCTTTATGGGATACCCCTTACAGACTTTATTCACCCGAGCACTATGGCCTAACGGAGTTATTACTATAATCTCATTACTCGTAGCTTCTAAGGGAATCCTCAATTCCTTTACTAACTTACTTGTAATATAAGAATAATTAGAACCCGAATCAATCAATACCAATACTAATTTATCATACAACTGAAAAGTACATGCTATAATATCAGGGTCATCACGATCTTCACTTGTCTTTAGATTGTACACCCGTGCGGTTGATCGAACTTCAGGTTGAGCAGAGAATTCAGACGGGTTCCTTCCTCTGCCTCTTCCTCGTCCTCTTTGTGAGTAAGAACCAACTCTTTCAGATGGTGCAGGCTCACCAACAATCAATGGACAATCCCGGATAAAATATCTGACATCTCCGCATCGAAAACAAGTCCCAGCAGCCATCCGACAAGCCCTAGAATGGTTTTTCCCACAGTGCTGACACTGTCTCGCTTGACTCGGAGTAGATATCCCAACACCAGTTCCCACTGACTGCGTCTGTCTAGGTCTTGCTTGACTTGCTCCCCTGGCAGACGATGCAACTGGTTCTGATCTAGCTTGTGATCGAAATCCCGAGTCTCTTCCCCTTTTTGATGGTGCGGAGCTAGAAGAAGCACCCGTTCTCTTTGATGTCTGAACTCTAAAATCCCCGAATCTCTCATTCTGAGCTCTTTCAAGAGCCTTGGCACGATTGATCACCTCTTAGAACGAGGAAAAATTCAATACTATCAGCATCTCTTTCAATCTAGGGTGTAAACCCTCCACAAACCATTCACAAGCCTCTTTTTCAGTAGGCACAAGCTCGGATGCAAACCTACTCGACTTGTTGAACTCACATTCATACTCATATACAGAGCGGTTCATCTGTTTCAAATTCAAAAACTCCTGCTTCATCTGTCGAATAAATTGATCTCCAATGTACTTATTTTTAAATTCATCTAAGAATAAAGACCAAGTCAATTGGTCACTGGGCATCCTCATGGTGACGTTCGTCCACCATATTCTCGCCTGACCCCTCAACAACGAGACAGCTCCATCTAACTTCTCCACTTCAGAACAGTGGAGACCATCCAACATGATTTTTAAATCATTTAACCAAAGATCTGCCACAACCGGGCCTTCTTCGGTTTCTCCCTTAAATTCAGAAGCTCCTAAACCTCTCAACTCTTTTACTACATTCATCCTTTGAGTTGGTGGAGCAGGAGGTTGAAGACGCGTTAGAATAGCGTCTAACGTTCTGAAGAACATATCTTGATCTTGCACAGGCACTCCTTGAGATGCCTGTTCTTCACCTTGCCTGGCCAGGGCAGGTGAATTACTGCTTTCAGCAGGCCTATCTTCTCGCGCTTCACTTCGAGAGCTATTATGTACGAACATCTAATAAGAATAAACACATTATTCTATTAGCAAAACAACATACTCATACTATACCAGATCAGAAGTTCTCACTATTTGTTGGCATGTATTCCATTTAAAGACTCTATAGACTCTGGTTTATGCCTAGAATCGGCTAAACCATAGCTCTGATACCATTAAATGTAAAACCCCAACCCGTATCCCAACCCGGATACGAGTCAGAGATATTATATTGACTTTTAAAACACAACTCATTACAAATAATAGTAAAATACTTGAACTTATATTACGAAAAATACAATAATATACATATGGTAATATAAGTTTACCAAAATATTCAGAGCATACACAACTTAACTCTTTAATTACATGCCAACATCCATTTTCATAACAAAATGACCTACTGATTAAGTTGCTTCTGATCTGATAGTTGCAGGAGTAATGTTGTCCAGCTGTTTAACCTCGATCGTCTACTTTATCGGATCCTACGTGTGAAACACTCACACGCTAAGTCATCGACTTAGTGAGGCAATAATATAATAATAATATCAATAAATATAAAGTAATTGCCAAAATGAGATGGGTTGCAGTAATAAGATGTATGTAAACAATGCAATAACCAAAACCATGTTTCTTACACATATACTTATCAAATTCACATTCATAAGTTCGCCTTAGTAAGTTCATTAGCCCATGGTACCATACAGAGAACCTAAGGTATGTGAGTATTGTGAGTTTGTGCATTATACTGTCACCACAACTCATATAATTGCACCTAAGTGCCACGTAGAATTGCACCGGAGTGCCGCGTAGAATTGCAACGTAGTGCCATATAATAATGTCCATAAGAACCATATATCATTCCTTAAGAATCATATACATATGCCAAGGATCAAGTATGTGTCTCACCAGACCTCACACATATTCCAAAGAATACATATATGTCCCGAAGGACCACATATCATTCCTTAAGAATCATATACATATACCAAGGATCAAGTAGGTGTCTCACCAGACCTCACACATGTTCCAAAGAATACATATATGTCCCGAAGAACCACATAGACCCTCTACCCTTGGCATGCCAACTATACCTATAGTTCTCATTTACATAACATGGGCTTTCACAATTTATCTAATTCATATCACGTAGTCATATTATTTCCATACCTTTATCATATAACTCATATAACTTTTTATTTCATATTCATGTCCCATAATGCATATGGTATGGATTCATGTCATATATCATCATATGAACTACAATCATGTATCAAAATATTGAATCTAGACTTATCACAAGTCTAGAACTGAATAAAATACATATTCATGCTATGCATATGCACTCACCTAGATTTCTTTGTCTTTTTCTCGATTGATCCTACTTGTCGATGGTTCCGGAACTCAATTAGGCTCAATATCTACATAAGCAAAATTTTCAAGATGATTATCAGATGCCTAAGTCTTGAAATTAACCTCTAATAGCCTACCAATTTAAGGGATTGATAGTTTAGTCTCTCTTATTTCTTTTCTCTTCTTTTTTTTATTATGGGGAATCGGTTCCCCCATGGGGGTATCAATTCCCCTCTAGCGTTCTGGAAATTCATATTCGTTTGAGGGGGCATCGATTCCCCTTGAATGGGTATCGATTCCCCTAGCCCAGAAATCCTATTTTGAGCTCGAAATTCACTTCATTTCAGCTTAAACCTTCATATTTTACTTTCTTTAATATTCCTAACTTCCATACACATATTTAAACTCATTTCTATTCCATAATCACTTCTTTAAACCCAAAATTCCATCATTTACATGGCATTCAAGAATCACACTAAATTTTCAAGGTGTTCTAATTCCAATTCTAACACTTCATATCCCTTAATTAACTTGATGACAAGTCAAATCTCACTTCCAATTCTTATTATGAACTCTAATATAAGATTTTACTTTTCTACTTCCTTTCTTTAATTCTTCATATACTTCTCCTCTTGAGGTTTTAAAATAATTTAAACTTCCTTTAAGCTTAACTATTGCCTAATGGTCATGAATCAACCATAAATTCATCAAGAAATTCACTAACAAGAGAATCTTACCTTAGCTTGGGTCTCACGTATGAAGAAGAAGAAAGAAGAAGAAGAAAGAAGAAGATGACTCTGGAAGCTTGTTTTAATTTCATACTCTTCCACGTGGTTAATATAATACTAACCCCAATAATTATATTGCTATAAAAAAGACCATTTTGTCCTTCTAATCTTCATTCTTTATAATTCAATCCTACACAAAATAATTCAAATAAGTCATTGAAGTCTTCCATCATTCTACTTAAATCACCAAATGCTGAAACTTTACAAATTAATCACTAACCCGACATGGAGGATGTTACAAAGGCCATTGTTGCATAGCCTTGATCTTAGCAGGATCAATAGCCACTCCCTGTGCTGAAATCAAATGCCCCAAATATTCCACTTGTGATTTCCCAAAGAAACATTTGCTCATCTTAGCATATAATTTGTTTTCCAACAGAATGTTTAAAACCACCCTTAGATGCTTTTCATGTGCTGCCAAGTTAGGACTGTAAACTAAAATATCATCAAAGAACACAAGGACAAATTTCCTTAAATAGGTACCAAATAAATCATTCATTAATGCTTCAAAAGTAGCTGGAGCATTAGTAAGCCCAAATGGCATTACCTTAAATTCATACTGTCCTTGGTGAGTTCTAAAGGCAGTCTTGTGAATATCCTCCTCCCTGATCCTGATTTGCCAATACCCTGACCTTAGATCAATTTTTGAGAAAAATGTAGCTCCATTCAGTTCATCTAGCAAGTCTTCTACTATAGGAATAGGAAACTTATTCTTGATGATGGTAGAGTTAAGTTGTCTATAGTCTACATAAAACCTCCAAGTCCCATCCTTCTTCTTGATTAATAGACAAAGAGAAGCAAAAGGGCTTTGACTAACTTGTATGATGGAAGCTGCTAGTATGTCAGTAATCTGTTTTTCAACTTTAGCCTTATGAGGATATGAAAACCTGTAAGGTCTGAGATTCACAGGCTGTGACCCTTGTTTTAGGACAATAGCATGGTCATGTTTCCTTTTTTGGAGGCATTCCTTTAGGATCTTCAAAAACTTCACTAAATTATGCCAACAATTTCTGAAGTGGTTGAGGAGTTATGCTATCAGCAACTTCATCACTCAACCAAAAAATTTCTCCAGTCATTTCAGTATCCTTTAATGCCAACTTCTGAAATTTCTCTCCAGTAATGGATCTAACTATAGGTAATTTTTGAGTTCCTCTAATAACAACATTCTGGCCATCTTTCATAAAACTGATAGTTATGTCCCTAAAATCCATTAAAATAAGACTAAATTCCTCCATCCAATCCACACCAAGAACCATGTCACTGCCCCCAAAGATAGAACTCTAAAATCATGTTGGAATTCATATCCCTGCCTCTTCCAGCTTACTTTATTACACTTAGCATTACTGTAAAGCTTCTCTCCATTAGCTACTGTGATTACTAAGGGTTGAATATTTACCAACTCCATTCCTTCTTTAGCCCACTTAGGAGTTACAAAACTGTGAGTGCTTCCACTATCTATCAAAATGT
This sequence comes from Hibiscus syriacus, assembly GCF_006381635.1. Classification (NCBI taxonomy): domain Eukaryota; kingdom Viridiplantae; phylum Streptophyta; class Magnoliopsida; order Malvales; family Malvaceae; genus Hibiscus; species Hibiscus syriacus. Next base: position 1,875,342 of record NW_024063145.1, on the reverse strand, counting down.
TCAAGGGTTTCCCCTTGATAAATCCTTGTATCCTCAAAGTAGTATGACCCACATTCCCTATAATAGCATTGATGGATATTTCAAGAGCTTCCTTTTCTGAATCCTCCTTTTCCCCAGCTTCTTCTTCAGTCATACCTTTTTCAGTAGCATCTTCATCTTCTTCCATACAATTCAGTTGCCTGACCTTGCATTGATGTCCAGGGGTAAAATTTTCCCCACATTTAAAGCACAAATTATGTGTTCTCCTATACTCCACTAAACTTTGCTTAGCATTACTATTTAGTGGACTGGTTTTAGTCACCAAACCAGTATTCAAGTTCTTTGGCTGCATATTCTGAGATGTGTAAGCAAAACTTCTGGTATTAACTTTATACCTTTTAGTCTCAATCTCATTTGCTAACTCATAAAGTTTGGCTTGTCTATATGCCTCAGATAGAGTTTTAGGCTCCAACACCTTGACCTTGTACTTCAGTTCCTCTTTAAGAGCAATAATAAAACTGAAAACAAAATAATCTTCTCCCATATACATATTCTGTTGTAGCAAATAGGGATTTAACTCTTCAAAATTCTCTTGATACTCTTCCACACTTCCTTTTTGCATTAACTTATTAAATTCTTCAATAATGTCTGAATAATTTCTGTCACCAAACCTATGGAACAAATCAACCTCAAATTTATGCCAAGTAGCTCTATGCTTCTGCATAATGTAACCATCAAACCAAGTCTCAGCCCTCCTAGTTAAATACATAGCAGCTATTTCCAGTTTCTGTTCTTTAGGTATTCCAAACAGATTAAAATATTTCTGACATTTCCGAATCCACCCTCTGGAATTATTCCCATCAAACATTGATAACTCCAATTTTGGTCTAGGTATCACATCACTTGCATTTCCAAAAGGATTTTTAAAATAGTTTCTAGTGTCCACATGTTCATCTCCTCCCCCTTACTCTCACTAGAGCTTCCCATAATATTTTCTTCTTGCACTTTTGGATTAACAGTTTGATGACCATTAAACACCACAAGTTTAGAAGCTAATATCCCTTGTTCATTAGGTTGAAAACTATACTTCTCATGCTCACTAAGAACTGTAATCAAACATGGTTGTTTACCTCTATTCTTGTTCTGTTTTTCAGCTGCTGTTGGTTGATTCTTCACTGACTGAGGTGAATCTTTCTCCTCAGCTGCTTGATTGACCAGCTGTAGGATCCTCTGCAAATACCCCATGTTTTCAATCATTCCCTCTTCCAGGGTTTGTATCCTTCCTTCCAGCTCCTCTTTCTGCCCAGCCCACCAAGATGGTAAGGTCTCTTCCTTAACCTCCCCCGCTTGTTCTGGTACCTCTGTGGTTCCAGCCTTCTGCATTTTTCTTGTCTTTCCCAGCGTGAAAATAGTTTTTGGATCACTCAACTTAACTCTGATACCAATTGTTATGTTTTAGGATCGAATAAGAGAGAATTGTTTTAGGGATTTAAGAAATGTAGAGAGAAATAGATACAAAAACTTGCAATTCATTCATAAGATAATTCCAGAATGGAATCAGGTACATTTTATATAATTACAAGTACCAGCTGGCATGTACTATGAATCTAACAAATTAACTAACTGTTGCTGACTCATGCAGGTTTCAACAATATTTGGGTCTCATCAGATAATCCGCTAAGCCTACCATTACTCAGGCCCGTGTTTGCCTCAGTAGACCCAGGTTCCTTCTCTACTCCAGCCTCCACGATAATTTGCTCCCCAACCTTCTCATTTTCTAATCTATAATCTTTGAAAATCCCTAATTCTGCCTCGTTCAAAATCCCTAGCTGAGTTAATTTCCTTCCAATTTCCCCTTTTTCCAACCCTAATTCCTCTTCCATCATGACACTCTTTTCCCAAGTTTAATAATAGGAAACTACCAAGATCAAATAAGAGATGTGTATCCATACTTGAGATTCAAGACAAGGTCCTCTTTGATCTGGAGAGGAAAAGGAGAGAGATCACGTGATCAAAGAAAGCAAAATTAAGGAGGTGGAGTAGGAGAAGGTAGACCTGAAATCTCTAGAGCATTCCTTTCAGAATTAGACCTCTGTAACAGAAGGAACATTTTAGTCCGAGAAGCCAAAAAAGCTATAGGACTTGGAATGATGTTAGGGATTCGGTTTGAGGGCAATGAAGAGGATATTATTGAAGATTTTTTCCAACTATATGAGCCTTGAATTTTTAACCATGAAAGGGAGAAAGCGCACAATGTATTTTTTTAGGTTTGAGGTTCCATTAATCATAGAAGAAGCTGAAGCAAATTCAAGTGATTGGCAATTGGATTGAAGTTCAATATTAAACTCCATGAGCGGTGATTTTTTTTTGTGAGTGGGTGTTTAGTCGTGCTAGAGGTTTTACTCGATGAATGTTTTTCAAAATATTTATATGATTGTGGAGTGTTAGATTTAATAGCTCTGTAGCGAGAAATCTGGTTTGGGCGCAATGAGTTGTCATGTGTTTGTCTAAGGAGACCTTCTTTGTGTCGATTTGGGTCGTAGATTATGGATTCGTCTTGAAGGTAGTGAAGCAGAGATTTGTGGAAAATTGGTTCAATTGAAGCTCTCTTATGGCTTTCGGCTACGAAGGAAGCAACGCCCGGATGAGTTATTGCGATCCTTTAGAGGGCCTGAATTAATTGATCCTTGAGATCGACTTTCAAAAGCAGTGGGTAAAATGCTATATGTTTTTGAGATTTAGACGATTCAAAATTTGAGGTAGGGAAGGGACCATATGAGGTTTCAATCCGATGATTTGAAAATAAAAGTGAGGCTTGATAAACTCTCAAAGTTGTGTGTTAACAATTTCATCGATAGTTTAGAAGTTTTATTCGGTCTTTTAAATTTTTACAAAGCATCGTTCCTTTGGATGTCATAAGAACATGTTTTAGACGAGGTCCAAAGCTTCAGTGGTGATCATCTGTTAGTCCTAAGGGAAAGGATGGCCACAAGAATTGGTGAACAAATACGATAGTCCTTAGAATACCCACAATAATAGAGATCGAAGTGACAAAGCTTTTGGCTTCATGCCTTTCTTCCAGTCCCAGAGAGAGGATGTTGATAAGATGAGCTCCAAGATTGGTACGTTCTGAATATTTGAAGGGGTTGTTCTCGAAGGATATCTGTTTGCAATATAGCGTACTTGCGTTTATGTTCTTTTGTAAGGTTATTTTACTTACTAGGGTGCTACGAATTTTATAATGTGTTTTGTTATTGTCAGATGATGTAAGAATATACCTATGTATGCGTCTCTTTTGTAACCTTGACCATTTTTATGTGCTCTTTTCTCCCTTCTTTTTGGAGGGATTTTTTTTAATGAGGTATAAGATGATCTTGTTTTGTCCATTTTTCTTTAATAAAAACTATATATCGGTGAGGGAAAAAAATGTCCTCTTAATCGTTTTTAAAAGTTAATGCAGGTTATTGGTGAGGCTCAACATTGATTCTTATCAATAAGTTAATGAGACTCAACATTAGACTTTTTATTGGGCTCTAAATGAGTGTTAAACTGAGAGGGATTTTTCAAATAGACAATAAATAAAGTTAGAATGCCAAATCACTAATTTTTGTGAGTAAAACCGAGAATTCATTAGATGCTAATAGCATCAAGAATTATATTGTTTTTTTATATATTCTGGTTCATCATGAAAAAATCATACAAGAATGGTCCTCAATAAAGCCCAATGAGCCAGAGTGTTCCCCACCCAATTTGCCTCGCGGTTGACATAATGTATTTTGATGTTCGGTGCCCGGCAAGATAAGATCGTGTCTCGTTGAGCAGTAATCCAACAACCAAAATGTATTCATGTTGATTCGTCGAGCAATTCACAATTGAGATAACATCCTCTTCTATTATCACTTGTTCCCGATCATTCTCAATTGCCATGTGAATGCCTTCCGTTAAGGCAATTGCCTTTGCCGATTCTGCTGTATGTGCATTATCCAGTTTTTGTGCGATTACGCCAACCACCATCCCATGGTGATCGCGAGCCACAATACCAATGACCGTAGCACCGATGTTAGCGATGAAAGCACAGTCAACATTGTTTTTGATCATGTTTTCCGCCGGTTTACTCCACTTTGTTTTGATTCCAGATTGTATTGGAGGGGGAAATAGCCATGATATCCATGGCCTCTTTCTACTTGTTGCCGAGCGTCAAAGCTGTGTTAACCACCTCGTAATCCCTCTACCACTCCTTATCGTGAATCCATCTGTTGCGACGGTTCCATATGTTCCAAAGAAACCCCACGAACCGTGCAAAACCATCTTTATCCAACTTCGCTTCCGTGTCTTCAATCCAATTCTTGGATGTAGCGGTCCTTGAGTTGATGGTTGCTTGGTCTAAACCGAAGAGCGTCAAGATGTCTTGTGCAAGCCGACAGTCTCTAAGTGCGTGAACCACGGTTTCAACCCCTTTCTGGCACATTCGACACAAACTACTGCCAATTCCCGTAGCCGCTAATTTGGACCCCATGGGCAGTGCTTCATGGCAGGCCCTCCACCCAAAGATTTTAATCTTTGGGAAATGTGAAGTTTTAGCAAAGATCTCCAGATTGGCGATCTCGAGTTGTTCCGGAAGTCATGAGAAGCCAATTGTACCCAGACTTTGTTGAATAACAGCCCGTGTTGTGGTGCTCCCAAATGAGATGGTCACTTTCAATAGGGGAGATCTCGGCCCTAAGGATAGCATCCGCGTCTTGAGCTTGAAAAATGCCTCCGACCTTATCACTTTTCCATCTCGGAACGTATTGGATCATGAAATTTTTGCACAACATGGGTCGCTCTTCGTTATCAACATAGTTGCAAGAGAAACAAATCTGTTTCGCTCCTCCCCAACGGTCATAGTGGACTTGAGTATGACTGTTGAATCGGACCCTCCAAAAGAATCCGTCCTTGAGAGCCTCCTTCGCTTGAAAAATACTAGACCATGCGAAAGACGCCCTGTTCCCAAGCTTTGCATCAAGAAAATAGTCATTTGGGAAATACTTGGCCTTGTAAATTTTGAATAAAAGGGATCATGGAAGACTCCATGAATAAGGAAAGGCAATAAATATTGTTAAATGAGTTTTAATATATTGGTGGATTTGTAATAGTGTGCATATTGGAATATTCCTTTGATATTTTGGGGTTGTTTTCATGACATGATGAATGTTGCATGATGCAAGAGTTGTTGCATGATCATGGTAATGTATAGTAACGGGGTCGATTAATTTGATTATGGGAGCTATATTATTAAATGCATGTTTAGGGAAGTAAGTCCATTAATCACTATGATTCCTGATAAGGCAAAGCGATGTCTATAGATTCACAAATGATACATAATTCAATGAATGCGTAGACCAAAAGGTTCAACAAACCTCAAATTAGCAGTTTAAAGCTCAAATTAGGGTTTTAGGAATTTGGGATCTTTGGAGAGGAAGCTGGTCACCCTGGAGGCTATCTTGTGTGGTAACAAATAGTGTCAATTCAACCGGTTAATATGTCGCATCAGCATTATGTCACCCTAATAATGGTTGTTAATATCAAATGACTAATTTATTATAAATCGATAATTTTAATGATCAAATCGTTAATTCTGAAACATCAGTCGAAAAAGATAAACTTACTCGAACATGAGTATTCTTTCATATAGTTACTCAAAACCCTTAAAATATTTATTTATAGGCTTCAAGAAATCTTAAAAAAAAGAAGAAAAACGAGTTATTTTTTAAATTAATGTTTGATTTACTTGAAGATAAAATATTGCTTTTACTTAGTTACAAAATAACTTAAACTCAAAGAAAACAAATTGTAAAATAAAATAAATGATAATTTTGATCCTAAAGTATTTAAAATAAATAATGGATTTTTTTAGTTTAACTTAATTATAAATAATCAATATAAAAATAATAAATAATAATAATTAAAAAGAATCTCGTATTAGATCTATATTTAGTTTTTTGTCTGCACTATCTTCGTTGAAACATACATGTCATGAGTTTTCGATGTTTGATTAAAACATTTTAAGATGGTTTAGAAAGATAACTAACTTACAATCAATTTATTAAAAGACGCCTCAACTCAAAAATATTTGAATCACAACTAAAATATCATTACAAATCAATTAATATATTTTTTTAAAAAAAATATCATCTCAAATCAATTGATAGTTTAATTTTTAAAATTTAATTAAGTGACCGGCGTCACATTTATTTTTTATTTTTTTATTTTTCTAAAATTTTAAAAATATTATTCATTTTAAAAAATTCCGCAATTTTTTTCTAAAATATATAAAAAATCAAAACTCCTTAAAAGTTTAATTTCAAACCTTCATGACCATTACTGCCTGTCGTCGTTGTTGTCGAACGACCACCCATTTACCGCCAATCACCCACTAATCGGCCACTGCCTTTTCCTTCTTCTTAAACCCTAAAAACCCAATATTCAAATCCTTCCCATTGGGCAACACCCCAATCCCAAGAGGCAATGTTGCAATCAAACAGTTGATGAAATGGATGGATGAAACCAAACCAACATGGACGCAATGAATAGACGAAGTCAAAAATGATTTCAAAGTCGATGTTGGGGTTTCGGCTAGTTAGTAGCTTTGGTAGCGGTCAACGACAGGAAAGGATTAGGGTTTAGGATTATGATTTTCAAAATTTTGGGGTACTTTTTAAGACTTGAGAAAATTTTGGCCAATAGAGTTGAGATGCCTCTACTTTACTTTAACTAAAGTAAATTCTCTGCTGTCTCTCCATTGTCTGGCCAAAGAGAGTCGAGAAGTCTTTGCTCTGGCAATAAGAGTCTTTCCATTGCTACTCACAGAGCATTGATATGCCACCACCCCCATCTGCATTGTTTTTTATAGAGAGCGTTGAGATCCTCCGTTATATATTTAGCATTGAGATGCCTTTGTTCCTCCTACAGTGTTTTTCTAAGGGTATCGTCTTCCACTCTAGCTTAAGGAATTCTTTAAAGAGTGTTAAGAAATCTTTGCTTCAGCAATATTAATTTCTCCACTACTTTTAGAATGTCAAGATGCATTTTCCCTAGCAAAAGGAATCCCTTATTGCTTCTTCCAAGGCATAGATGTCTCTGCTCATTCTACAATGTTTCTCCAGAGAGCTTCAACATGTCTTCGCTCATTTTGTAGTGTTTCTCCAAGGGTGTAGAGCTACCTCTTCCCTTGTTGAGAGCTTCAAGATACCTCATCTCAATCCTAGCTAAAGGGACTTTTTTCATTATCTCTCCATTGTTTGGCCAAAGAGAGTCGAGATGCCTTTGTTATGGCTATAGGAATTTATCCATTGATCCTACAAAGCGTCGAGATGCTGCCATTTTTTTCATTACCTCTCCGAGAGTGTCAAGATCCTCTGCTACATATCTAGCGTTGAGATGTCTCCTTTCCAAATTCCTCATTGTCTCATTAGAGCATCGATAATCTTCTTTTGTAAGTCTTGGTTTAAATCACTTTATGACATTTTCTCGATCAAGGGGAAAAAGTGTTGTACCTCCTCTAAACCTCCATTGCTATTATTCTTTCGCCTATCAAACCCTAAAACCACCAGAGTTTCATATCTTTCGACTAGTTACAATCTCTTGGCATAACTACTAACATACTCACATGATCTACCAACTAAATATACTATGTGACACTCATATCTATTTACCAAGTCAACCTATAAATAATCATCACCGTAGGCTTGACACCAACACTGAAGACATATATAAATCATCACACAAAGCTAGAAAAGAGAATGTCATACATTCCCTATCTCTATGACTTTTCGTCAAAATCAGAAGGGATGATGCAGACAAAAGAGGGAAAGAAAGCCTACCATCTATTACCAAATTAAGCAAATATTATTGCTTATGGCGTGCGGCTGGGAAGTGAATATATAAAAATATCCATAATTTCGGCAGTTTCCGTCAGAGAAATGAAACATGAAACAAGAAGTATTCAAGATTGCAAATATAAAACATTAAATAGAGTAAACGTTTAAAACAAGAACGAGTTGATTTAACACTAATTAAGCCATTGGTAACAGCCTAGCATTAGCTTTCAACCTTGAATAATCTCCCCAAGTAGGCTAAACCGCGTCGATGCTTCCATTCCCTCTAATTGATTAATCATTTATCTAACAAGCTTACCAGAAACGGGTTGCAGCACCGAGTATTGAAATTGCCGTGGATCACCAGGGATAGTGACAATTGAAAAGATTACGACAAACCAGGTTGTTTCATGTCAGTCATGGAGGCAACTGTTTCGATCAATCCTAATCTCACCACACGTTGTCTTTGTCTTTGCCTGGAACCAGTTCTTTCAATGGACATCTTTGTTTTGTCTCCAGTATAAAACCCAACACCCAACTTCCTTTTCGTTTTCAGATTGTCCTGCAACAAAACCACAGCTTGGAAGCATTGACGAAATGAAGCTAGTTTGGTCACCTGAGACAGCGTCCAAGGCATATATTGATACTGTTAAACTTGTAAGCATTAAATAAGCAAGCTTCTGATATTAATTCTCTGATGTCTGCTGATTGGTTTCATTTGATTTGCAGTGTGAACTTTATCATGATTCTGGTGTAGCGGAGCTTGTTTCAGCCATGGCAGCAGGCTGGAACGCGAGATTCATTTTGGAGACATGGTCGCATGGTGTAGCTACCGCAACGAGCATCGGCCTGGCGGTTGCTAGCAGCCATACGGATGGAGGACATGTATGTATAGTCCCTGATGAAAGATCGAGGCTAGAATACATTCAGACCCTTGAAGTGGCCGTCATGTCACCGAAAGTGATTGTTGGAGAACCTGAGGAGTTAATGAGTCGATTAAACGGAATAGATTTTGTGGTGGTGGATAGCCAGCGAAAGCGACTTTTCCAGGGTATTGCAGCTAGCAAAACTGAGCAACAAGGGAGCTGTTATGGTATGCAAGAATGTTAATTCCAGATGAGATTTGAATTTCAGTTGAAGTGTCATCGACGATGGATCACGCAAGCGTACATTCCATGTTTCTTCCAGTAGGGGAAGGATTGGACATCGCACATGTAGCAATCGGTGGTGGAAATTCCGGTAAAAGGCGGTGGATCAGACATATTGATCAACAATCAGGGGAAGAATATGTAATTAGAAAGTAGAATTATCTCCAATTACTCTAGAACATGTTCATAATTTTCAAGCTTATAATATTTAAATGACAATGTCAAAATTAACCCACAATATTTATTAAAATGATCATTTTGACCCATATTCTTTTAGGAGCATTTTGGATCCCAACATTTTGACCCATATTCTTTTAGGAGCATTTTGGACCCCAACATTCAATGTAGGAAAAAAGACCCCTAATGTTTGAACAAATAGTCACTTTGACCCCTTTTTTCTGAAGCATTTCAACCCTCAACGTTTCATTTTAAGGTAAAAAAACTCTTATTTTTGAACGTTAACTATTTGTAAACTAGTGGTTTTCATCTATAGAGGGGCCTTTTACTACAAAATGAAAAGCTAGGGGTTATAATGCTAAAAAAACGAATATGAGCAAAATTGACTGTTTAATCAAACATTGGGGGCCTTTTTTGACATTATGCCTATTAAAATCACTTTATTGAATCAATTAATAAGGGTTTCAAGGAGATTTTACCACCCATATTTTCTACTTTCTACAATCTATTTCTCATCTCATCTTTCCTTCCTACATGCAAAGAAGCAATTATGTACATGGCAACGATTATTTGCTAAAAGACCCTATGACAGTAAATCTCTTAAATATCATTAACTATGGCAAACATAAACATGTAATCAAAATTTTTTGTGTGTAATATCTTATAACAATTATAAGCCTTTAACAGCCTATAATATTACACTGACACGAGATGGTAGTTCTTTTGCCCCACCATGAAATTTTTTAAGGACAAAGCACTCCTTTAAGCTCCGTTCCTAGCTGCCTGCTTCTCCAATGAGAATTGATGATCTTCAAACACTATATAAAGTTATAAACTTTACCAGTCATGATGACATGATTTATTCCCAACTGTCCCGGCTTCTTCTAAATGCTTTCTTGTCGGAAAGGACCTTCTTGCTTTTAAGGCGTTTTTTCTCCCCGATTGCAGCCCTGCAAGATGCATTGAAACGCAAATAAATTGCAATCCGATCGAATTACAAGGAATCTGTTTGAAAAAATGTGATGAAGACTGGAAACTGCCACTAGTAAATGTGACGAAGACTTACATCTTTGCGATTTTCTTCTTCTGCTCTTCTGATGGGGGTGGTGGCACATAAGCAGCAGCATCAATGATTGCCTGTTTGGTTTGAGCAAAAAGGGCAAGAACATGAGAAAGTCAATCACCATGTTCAGAAATCAAAAGATCAACAGCAAATCATACAATTGCAAAGTATGACACTAAAGCAAATGAAATGTGTTCAACTGCATCTTTGATGGATAACAACAAAAAACTAGGCATGGCAGTTTGCTAATAGCAGAAAATTATAATTGCTAGAGAGAGATTGTTTCAGCACCTGTAGTTTTGCCAGAGCATCATCAATGTTTCCCCTGAACAAAATATAACTCAAATGAATACATATTTAATGGATTAAAAGAAAACTGAACAGAAAAAAGAAACAGGGAGAAAAACAAACTTCTGTGTCCTGGTTTTTGTTGACGATACCACGATTTCTCCATCCTTGTTTATCCGGTTTTTTTCCTGTTCATAGTGAGTTGAGGTCAGTGAGAGGAGAATTCCTCGAGAAAACGATATAGGGAAATCTAAACAGCAAGCATATGTGCATTAAAGGGTCAGTACAAACATGTGGAATTATGTGACTTTGGTTAAAGCTCCCTAGTTGAAGACTCTAATTCATAGTAGTCGGATCAGGGTCATCTCTCGTATCCAACGAGCATTTTCAGTACTCAAACTTGAGCACTTTCATCCATGTTGAAGATGTTTTTAGCTCATTTCCACTCATTCAACTAAGCATACACTCAAGTTCAAAAGAAATTCTTAGAAAACCATGAATTTCATCCATATACAGCCTGATCATTTTCTTGCCAAATTTAAGGCCTCCAATCATAAAATGTTTTCTCTTTTTCTTCTATCTTTAACAAGTTCCCAGTATACTTGCCATTTAATTTCCCTTAAAATAATCCTGAATTAGCTATGGACTTTCCCTTTTTACTGTTATGTTTGTTTAGCCATGATCTCCTGAAAACAATTTTGAAATTACTACTATATAGAAGCTACATTGCTTGTTGATACAAGCATTACTGCACAAACAATATCAGGGTTGTAAAATAAATCAATGCACAACCAATCAGTAGGATCTCGATGAAGACATTCCAGTTCTTATCTTGATGGAAAATGAGTAATCTTTAAAAACAATAGATGACAACAACAAACCAGTTGCATAATCCTCTCTCTGATCCTATCACTTAGCCAATAAGCCTGTTTTACATTGAACCGCATGTCCACCTTGGTGTTAACTGAACATTCAGCAGCAAAAGTAATCCACTATAAATCTTGGTAACAAAGTATTGAGGGACTATAATGAAATGGACTCTGAAACATAAAGAAGATACACTACCCTTGTTTACATTTTGACCACCAGGGCCACCACTCCTTGCAAAACTAACGGAAACATGATCTGTGAAGAGTTATTCAAGCGTAAATCAGCATATAAAATCCGCACAATGGTTAAAAATAAGGGTAAACTACATATTTAGTCAATCAAATATCACTTTGATTCCGTTTTCGTCATTCAACTATTTTTTTCTTTCTTTCAAAATCATACCTAAATTTCAATTTGATCATCCGTTGTTAAAAAAAATAGAACTGTGAAAAAATAATAGTAGGATGACTAAAACAAAACTAAAGTGATAGTTGGGTGACTAAATAGGTAGTATAGTCTAAAAATAATGATTTTTAAATCTATTGGAGGATAACGATGGAAGAGAATGAGGATTCAACTAATGGCCGGGTAACGAAATAGCAGCTGCTATATAGCGGCATCGATAAAATTAGAAATTATTATTAGGTAAATAACGATATGAAACAAAATTACACCAATAATACTCGATCAAGGCTGTAATTAGCGGCCAATTACGGCAGTAACGGGCTGTTATTCCCATTTCCCACTATTCTTCTAGTATTCAAAGTCGTTTTTTGAAAAAAAAGTAGCTCATTTTAAAAAAAAATCAACTCCTTTAAAAAATTTAACAACGGTGATCATGACCATAATAACATCTGTTATGTCCTCAACTACAATAAGACTAAAAACGTGATCTTGACTACAATTTAAATATCTAATCAGAAAAGTAAAACTGTGTAGCCACAGACAATTTAAGAGTGAAAACAGAAAGCATATTAAATTGATTGATACCCAGAGTGATTTGAGGGGTGGGTTCATCCCCGGCGGCACTGGCTCGCTCTTCCGCTTCCTGAAGGAGTTGTTGGACTTGAGAGAGACGAGCCGAGACTTTTCTGTCGGCATCGGCGTCGGATGCGGCGCAACGAATTCGGGTGAAACTGATTCCACGATTGGGTGTAAGTCGGATGGTTGTGTTAGAGGGAGAGGGAAGAAGAAGACGAGGCGAAGATGATAAGGAAATGGAAGATAGCAGTGGATGATGGAGGAGTTTCATAACCACGTTTGCACTTGTCCTAATAACTGCCATTTCCAACTCTATAAATTGAAATCCAAAATTAGAGTTAAAAGAGAATAGTGCAGAAGTATTGAGGAATTCAAGTGGCTTATATTTTAGGGTAAATTATTAAATTTATCACTCAACTCTATTATCACTCTTATTTTTGTCACTCATATTTAAATAAATTTAATTTAATAATTAAACTTTCAAATGATTCCTGTTTTGGTCACTCCACTGTAAAATCATCGACGGTGTTATGATATGACATTTGTTCAGCTAAAATATAAAATAAATCTTTTTCTCAATATTTCGGGCAAATTGGGTAAATAATCCACCCGGGTGGATTGGATTATTTGGCCCAATAGGGAACTCAAACTTTTAATTTGGGGCCTACGATAATTGCAACAGTCCTTATGGAACTCGTCACGAGTTCCATGAAATATAATTTTTAGTGGGTCGTGTCAGGTGGGCCCCACAGCCAGAATAAATTTAATATATCTTGAGGGACTTGTCACGCTATTAAAAAATATTTTCCCCAAAATTTTTAAAAGAAAATTAAAAAAATAATAATATTTTAATGTTCATGGAAATCGTCGCGCCGGTGTGACGAGTTCTAACGGGTATAATTTTGACTGTTTTGACTGTTGTTCAACTGTCGAATTTTTTTAAAATTTCGATGGAACTCGTCACGCCAGTGTGACGAGTTCCAACAACTATTTTCAGTTTGAAAATACTAGTCGTTGGGTAGAGTAGTATAAATAGAGGTTTAGGTTGGATTGATTTTTCACTTGTAATCAAACATTCTATTGAGAGCAAAAAATTTTGTGTTGAAGAATTTGTGTTGAAATGGCCTCAAGAGAAGAAATGTTATGCCTTGATGATGTTCATATTTCGTCGATCGAGTTGACAACGGTAAGTTTATTTTGTTTTATTTCATTTTAGTTTTGACAAAATTATAGAATTAATAATCATTATTTATGTAATTGTATTAAATAATTTATATTCAAATTGTAGTGAGAAGAATGAACCATTCGTCATTGAGGAATGACGAATGAAGAGCCATATGAGCGGATGGTGCTATATCTTTCACAATCATGATTATATGGAGTGTCATTTCTTCGCGGATTTAAGGTGATGCCGACACTGATATCGGCGTTGATTGAGTGTTGGAGGCCCGAAACACATATGTTTCATTTATCTTGTGGTGAAGTGACGATAACTTTGGAAGATATCGAGTATCAACTTGGCGTTCCGATTAATGGTATGCCATTGGTGTTCACAACACTTATAAGGTAAATAATGTTATTTCAAATTTATTAGGAAAGGAGGCTCCAACCGATGTCATTGATGGGTTGCGGGTACATATGACGTGGTTGGAAAGAGAATTTAGAGTATATGAACAATCAACGGAGCAAGAGGTGATATATGCAGCTCGAGCATATCTTATGATGTTGATTGGAGGGATCTTGCTACCGGATAAATTGGGCAATTTGGTGCACACCCAATATCTTCCGGTAATGGAGGATTTTGCTGTATGTCGCCAATATAGTTGGGGTTCTTCAATTTTGACATTTTTGTATCGTGAACCATGTAAGGCGACCGTAGTCGTTAGAGGAAAAAAAGTGGATGTAGCGTGTTGTTTAGTTTTGCTCTAATCATGGGCGTGGTATCGTATCCCGTTTATAACCCCTATTACATCCGCTCCTATGGAGTTTCCTCTCGCCGCAAGGTAAATTCATATATTTAAAGTTTTGATATTTTATAATATTTTTAAATATTTTAAAAATGACAATAAATAACGTAATTTTTTATATGGCGACACCGAATAGCAGATACAAAGTTGTCGGATGCAACCAAAGTAGATATTCGGATGAGGATTGATATAGCCGGTAGACATGCAGTGTAACACCCCAACCCATACCCGACCCGGATACGAGCCAGAGATATCACATTGACATTTCAAAACCTTTATTCTTGTAAAATAACTGAACATTTGAACTTATATTAAGAAAATACGATCATATATTGTTCAATTGTGTTTGGTATAAAGTTTTGAGATAAAAACGTATTTATGAATAGTGAAATATGGTATGAACAGTACCGTGAACAATAATGAACATTGCTACAGTGCATCGATGCACTGCTATAGTGACTTTCATAAAACGTTCATAAAACTCGTAAAAATTTAACCGTTCATTACTATACAATTGTCATTTACATAAACAGGTTTAAAACATTACAAAACTCAATCGTATGACTTTTCAAAACCGATTAGAACATATCGAATTTAATCCTTTATTTACATGCCAACCACTTTCTTTATTACAAAATACATACTATACATTTCTTTTTTGATCTGATCTTTGGAAAGGAGAACTGACCTGTTTTGCATAACTCTTATCAATCTTCCTCTTCTCAGAACCTACGCATGAAACAATCACACGCTAAGTCTACGACTTAGTGAGGCATATAAAACATATAATATTACCATATAACATTTCGTATAAACAAAAGGTATACATCTGCAAATACTATCATTAATCCATTTTTCTTACCATATATTCATCATATAACACATATATCACTATACTAAGGAATAACATATCATCATGTAATTTCTATAATATATTTTATATTACTAAATATACATACCACATATATTATTTCAAAACAGAACACACATCATATCATATCAATTGATTTATTTACTCTCTTTAAAGTCTATGTATTAGCCCATGTATACTTTTGAGAACTTAAGATATGTGAGTACATTGAGGTTGTGCACCACTATGTTGTCACCACAACTCTTATAAATGTCCCGAAGAACCAGTCCATAGATTCCGAAGAACCTAGGTAATCAGTCCATATGTCCCGAAGAACATAGGTAAACAGTCCATATGTCCCGAAGAACATAGGTAAACAGTCCATATATCCCGAAGAACATAGGTAAACGATCCATATGTCCCGAAGAACAAAGGTAAACAATCCATATGTCCCGAAGAACATAGGTAAACCCTCGACCCTTGGTATGCCAGCTATACCCCTAGCTCTCATATCACATAACATGGGCATTATCATTTATAATAGTTCACATTACTTAATCATATCATTTCTCTTATAAACACATATCTTTTCTTTTCAGTCACGTATCACATGTACGTGTAATCATTGATCTTATAATCACATGTTCCTTTTCTTCTGTCACATACCCATGTATGTGTACACATATATCTAATATCATATAACACGTATCACAAGTGCATGTAATCACGTAAATCGTTTCATATGATTTATATCATTTCACATGCAGTTACATAAACATATATATCATATCTCGTTCACATATATTTTCCCATATAACTCATATAATTTGATTCATATCTTATTCCTATATCATCATATATATGTCATCTATGTTCATTCACTTAATCTCATATATTCACATATGCATTCACATCACAAATTCATATAAGCCTATGTATCTCATGGTTCTTTCACAGGGCTTACTGTCACATTTTTATATCATACATATCATTTAACATATACACTCATAACTCTTTATTTCATATCATGTAATACTCTTACAGAGTATCATATACTCTTATCATGTATTTCATGTAACATGTTCTTGTTTTCATATAGTCACATTTCATATATTCATGTACACATAAACATCACATCATTCACAAATCAAATAACGTTTTAGGAGTCATTTCTCACCATAGTAACTCCGTCACTGGCTCATCGTAAGCCAATGTTTATTCAATAACATAAGTACAATTAAATTGCACTCACCTTAGCCTTGCTTGCTTTGATTCAATCCTAACTCTTCGATTGTTCCGTAACTCATTTAGGCTCGATATCTATATAAATATAATTTTCGAGATGATTATCAAAAGCCTAAACCTTATAACTTGATGTTAATAACTCAAGCTAGTTTAATGAACCAAAATTTCATTTTTCCTTTAGGGTGTATCGATGCACATCGGTACACAAAATAGCTTCAAACTCCCATGCATCGATGCACCCCTTAATGCATCGATGCACATTCAAAAATTATCTTAGTGCATCGGTACATACTCATAGTGTATCGATGCACCTGTCCAAAATAACCCGAAATTCATCAATACTTCACCCAATTTTCATGTATAAAATCCTTATCATGCTACTAAACTCATCTATAACAACTTTAACTAATTTCTATCATTCCAACACTTTATAATCTCCTATAGTTCATCCAAATTCTTAAGGCTAATAATCATACCAAATTTTCCATGTTATCCAAACTTAATTCTAACACTTTTAACTTCTTATTCTCATAGATAACAAGTCAAATTCATCCTCCAAATTCATTTAAACCTTCTTATTCAAAATTCCACCTAAAAACCCATTTTCTTTAATCTTTCGTAACTTCTCCATCTTTTGATTTTAAGATAACTTAAGCTTTCCTTAAGCTTAGTTATCATCTAATGATCAAAACCCGCTCTTAAAATTAACAAATAATCAACAAAATATAAAACTCACCTTTGCTCTAGCTTGGGCACGTTGGAGAAGAGAAGAAGATGACACATGCATCACATGGGTATTATAATACCCACTAAATTTTATTTAATTATTTTTCTTGTTCAATGACCTATTTTCCCTTTGACTCTTTCAATAATTACTAATAACCCTTCAGGAAATTCTTTCACATAAATCATTGAACTTTTCAACTTTTTCACTTTAATCACCAAATTATGAAATTTTACAATTTGATCACTAACCCGTAGTTTGGGATGTTACAAATCTCCCCTCATTTTAAGAAAATTCTTCCTCGAATTTTCATTACACACATTGATAAGAACATATCTCCTAATGTTCTTATGTTGTCTCCTTTACTTACTCTTTCATTCTTTTAGTTCTTCAACTAACTTTTTCCTTTATTCAATCATCTACTGTCGTTTATCATATAAACAGTAACCATTAACCTCATCTATTTTTGTCTTTTTCTCATTCGATTCTGCATTTTCCTTTATACCTTCATATCATGTCACTTATCACATAAACAATAACATCCATTTCCATTATTCAATATCATAAATCCATCTCTAATTCCTCATAACAGTAACCAAATTCTTATTCCATCATCATTTGACCAAAACACAACTTTAAATCTTCTTCAACTGTGATTAAACATATACTTTATAAAATCAAACAAATTTTTTCATCACCTTACATACTTTTCGTATTTCTATATCGAACTTATCATCTACACTCCATATAACCTTTATCATAATTAACCCTTTAATTTCCTTTTTCCATTTAATTTCCTTATCTCTTTACTCTACCATAAATCAAAATCTCCTTGTAACATATATCATATCTTTTCTTCTAACTCTCATACTCTTATCATATCGCTTATGCTTATTACTGATTATCGACCTTCATCGCATCTTTGTAACTTTGATAATTCACTTTATTTATACAGAACCTCTTCCTTTACCATCTCTCGTACTGATACTTTCTTCCTTAATTTTATACAAATACTTATTCTTAAACTCTTCTTATCCATCCTTAGCTTTACTCAACCATACGAATCTTCATTTCCTTCACTATATCACATTCATATAATCAACACATTTTTCATCATGTAATCTTATTAGCTAACACTAACTCTTTCTTCTAGAGTACAAACCCTTATCATGTCCACACTATTGCTTATACATAGTATTATCCCTTTATTTCAAATCCATAACTCTGATGTTATTCATCTTATAAACGTATCACTATTCACTTATTATTGAACTCTTCTACAAATTCTAACCACGCCATTTGATCTTTTAACGTTCTTATGGTGACATTTGTTCACCATATTCTATCTTATCCACGTAATAACAAAACTTCTCAATTTAACTTCACCACCTTGGAGAAATGAAAACCTTCTAACATTATTTTCATATCATTTATCCAAAGGTCTGTAACAACATAACCTTCCCCATATTCACTCTTGAGCTCGGGTGCTCATAACTCTTTTAACTCTTTTGATACATTCATTCTATGAGTTAACGAAATATACAATTGAAAACACATCGGAATATCATTCAATATCATGAATCATTATCTAATATATAGGCATTTCCTGAGGTTTTCGCTCTTCTCCCTGCCTGGCCAAGGCAAGTGAATGCTATTACCTTCAGGTCTATCGCCTTGTGCTTCACTTGGAAACTCTCATTTATTCATATGCTCATATCATTTCTTCTATCACATATCACGTGTGCATATGATCATCCAATTCATATCATATAACATATGTCATTTGCATACGTTCACATATCATCTATCATATCATATAAACATATATATCTCATAAATAATTCTCAGGTATTCACTTATCTTATATAACATAACAATTTAACTCTATTAACAAGATAACACACTCCTTACCCTATCAGATCAGAAAATTTTCCACTTTGTGTTGGCATGTATACTTTTTAAAATACTTTTGACTTCATTTTTAGCCTAGAATCGGCTAAACCGTAGCTCTGATACCATTAAATGTAATACCCCAACCCGTACCCGACCCGAATACGAGTCTGAGATATTACATTGACATTTCAAAACCTTTATTCTTGTGAAATAACTGGACATTTGAATTTCTATTAACAAAATACGATCATATATTGTTCAATTGTGTTTGGTATAAAATTTTAAGACAAAAATGTATTTATGAACCGTGAAATACAATATGAACAGTACCGTGAACAGTAATGAACATTGCACCAAAAATTCGAAGCAAAATTGTGCATTGATGCACTGCTACAATGACTTTCGTAAAATGTTCATAAAACTCGTAAAAATTTAACCGTTTATTACTATACAATTGTCATTTACATAAACACGTTTAAAGCATTACAAAACTCAATCGTATGACTTTTCAAAACCGATTAGAACATATCAGATTTAATCCTTTATTTACATGCCAACCACTTTCCTTATTACAAAATACATACTATTCATTTCTTTTCTGATTTGAACTTTGGAAAGGAGAACTGACTGTCTTGCATAACTCTTATCAATCTTCCTCTTCTCAGAACCTACGTGTGAAATAATCACACGCTAAGTCTACGACTTAGTGAGGCATATAAAATATATAATATAACCATATAACATTTCGTATAAACAAAAGGTATACATCTGCAAATACTATCATTAATCCATTTTTCTTACCATATATTCATCATATAACACATATATCACTATACTAAGGAATAACATATCCTCTTATCATGTATTTCATGTAACATGTTCTTGCTTTCATATAGTCACATTTCATATATTCATGTACACATAAACATCACATCATTCACAAATCAAATAACATTTTAGGAGTCATTTCATACCATAGTAACTCCGTCACTGGCTCATCGCAAGCCAATGCTTATTCAATAACATAAGTACAATTAAATTGCACTCACCTTAGCCTTGCTTGCTTTGATTCAATCCTAACTCTTCGATTGTTCCGTAACTCATTTAGGCTCGATATCTACATAAATATAATTTCTGAGATGATTATCAAAAGCCTAAACCTTATAACTTGATGTTAATAACTCAAGCTAGTTTAATGAACCAAAATTTCATTTTTCCTTTAGGGGGTGTATCGATGCACTATGGGTGCATCAGTTCACAAAATAGCTTTGAACTCCCATGCATCGATGCACCCCTTAATGCATCGATGCACATTCAAAAATTATCTTAGTGCATCGGTACATACTCATAGTGTATCGATGTACCTGTCCAAAATAGCCCGAAATTCATCAACACTTTACCCAATTTTCATGTATAAAATCCTTATCATGCAACTAAACTCATCTATAACAACTTTAACAAATTTCTATCATTCCAACACTTTATAATCTCCCATATTTCATCCAAATTCTTAAGGCTAAGAATCATAACAAAATTTCCATGTTATCCAAACTTAATTCTAACACTTCTAACTTCTTATTCTCATAGATGACAAGTCAAATTCATCCTCCAAATTCATTTAAATCTTCTTATTCAAAATTCCACCTAAAAACCCATTTTCTTTAATCTTTCGTAACTTCTTCAATCTTTCGTAACTTCTTCAATCTTTCGTAACTTCTTCATCTTTTGATTTTAAGATAACTTAAGCTTTCCTTAAGCTTAGTTATCATTAATGATCAAAACCCACTCTTAAAATTAACAAATAATCAACAAAATATAAAACTCACCTTTGCTCTAGCTTGGGCACGTTGGAGAAGAGAAGAAGATAAGTTTGGAAACTTATCTCTTCACACATGCATCACATGGTATTATAATACCCACTAAATTTTATTTAATTATTTTTCTTGTTCAATGACCTATTTTCCCTTTGACTCTTTCAATAATTACTAACAACCCTTCAGGAAATACTTTCACATAAATCATTGAACTTTTCAACTTTTTCACTTTAATCACCAAATTATGAAATTTTACAATTTGATCACTAACTCGTAGTTTGGGATGTTACATGCTGTAAATTTTAGTAGTTTTTGCATTAACTTTGAAATGTAATATTAATTTTTTAATTATACTAACCTAATAGTTTTGAAAGTTTAATTGGATGTTGTAATACCATTGCTCCATTTCGCAATTGTTGAGATCCATGCCGCCGATAGAGTTTTACAATAATTTAAGTTTCACCAACCGATAGAAATGTCAATATATAACATTGACAATTTGCATAAAATAGATGCGCGTGGGAAGCATAGCAGAGATTGGCCGAGGAAGCATGCTACATTCATACATCAATGGCAAAATAGACATTTACGATTGCCTAATCATTCCGAGTACAACCCGAAGATTTTGATTTCAATATTTCTCCCTACCTCCAAAATTATGAAGCAAATGGAAAACCATACTTGACAATGCCGGAGGAGTGGTCCGAGTGGAAAAGAATGAAGGCAAATTATGAAAAAAAATCATTATCTTCATCAACATCTTCATCTTATGCGTCTGCCAATTATTATCCATTGCAAGAAAGTTATGGCGGATATGGTGCGTATCAACCATCGATGGAGAGTCGAGTGGCGTGGGTGGGATCAAGTGCCACATTCACAACAATTTTCCGCAGAACTGGAAGAAAGAGGTCCATGGGATCATCTTCTTCATCACGAACAATCTTAATTTTAGGCAATGACGACAATGATGGCGTCAAATACCTTGCCTACTCCATCGTTTTCACCCGAAGATGTATATCAAACTGGTGGAGTAGTGTTCGACACATCGGAACCAGAAGAAGAGGAAAATGAAGAAGGTGGACAACCATGATGAAATCGACGAGCACCATGTCACTACCATTCTACCATACCTCGACATCGGCAAGAATTGCACAAATATAAGTAATAAATTTGTTTATTTAAGTTTTTTGTACTCAATATTTAATTGTATCAAAAATTAATTGTTAAGTAATATATTTGTTTATTTTTTAAATTATAATTAAATAAAGTGTAGATTTTTAAAATTATAAAAAATTATAATTGTTTAAATTTCATTGATATTTAGTGTAGTTATTAAAATAAAAAAATATTAAATTTTTTAAAATTTTGAAGTTAAAAATAATATCAAACTTTTAGAATTTTTTAACAAATTTGAAAAAAATAATATATATTTTTTTAATTTCAAAGTTAAAAATAATATCAAACATTTAGATATTTTTAACAAATTTGAAAAAAAACGACATGGAACTCGTCACGCTGGTGTGACAAGTTCCAACGGGTATAAATTCAAAAATTGGACCATTGGGGAATGATCATTTTTTTAAATTAACTGGAACTCGTCACATCGAAGTGACAAGTTCCAACGACTATTTTTAAAAATTTTAGTATAAATAGGGGTTTAGGGTAAAGATTATGATGTATGAGAAGTGACAAAAAATTGAGAATATTAAATATGTGGCTGTGGGAAAAATTTGGGATTGATTTGGCTAACGGTGTTTATGGGTTTCACAACACAGACTCGAAAAGTGATGATTCGGATTTAATTTATTCTTCAGATGAAGAGTGGAAAAAGGAGGCAATAAAGTACATAGTTGAGGAACATTAAAAGAATAAAATGAAAATGAAAAAGGAGAAGAAGAGGAAGTATGAAGATTTACCGAAACGGTGTAGCAAACAACTAGTTAAGAGGGAAGAACAAATAAAAAGAAGTATAGAAATTGAGAAGAAGAAGACGAAGGAAGATCAAATTATAAAGAGATGTAAAAAAATGACATATGTTTAAATATTCATTTGTATGATTTTAATTTATGTATGACGTTGTCTTTAATAATTAATTATTGTCTCATTAAAATTCAAAATTTTATTTATCATTAAAATGGAATGTTATAGTTATCAAAATGATTAATTTTGAGTAAATTCTCAATTAAAAAACTTTAATGAAGTTTTAAATTTAAAATTTAAATTGTCAGTTACAAATTTGTCTTCTCCCTCAAGCGTGACTGTAGGATGAATATAGTACCTAATAATGGTTTCAGGGATGAAAAATTCCATTGCTTGCAGTAGACGTGGTAGCGTATTATATGATTGATCCCAATCACCATACAACCAGGTCATTACTTTTCGTTTAGCCATCCATGCCTTGTAATAAGTCGAAATATATCCAAATGTATTCCGAATGGATGCCACTAACACAGAAACGGGCACTCTTGGATTTTTTTCCACCAACAGCTTCACATAAAGGTATATAACATATGAATCTAAATGTATGTGGTCTTGTGTCAAGAGGTCATTGTACATGCGTGCTCTGCATTGAACCTTGTGACTTCCCACAACATCTTCTATTGTAGATATGATACTCGTATCCTCCATTTACAACTATCATCATGGTGTATACACCTTGCGAAATAAGTCTTTTGATCCGACTCCGTGACAGAATTGAATATGAGCTTTGATGCAATACTCCTTGATTGCTTGTTGTGCCTCTTTTTTTGTTTCAAACTGAGACCCAATAGCCAAATCAGATGACCGCTCGTCTGAAGAACCCCAGTGGGCAGCACATAACTCTGGCATATCAAATATTTTAGGATTCCACATAGCATTGTTGTTAATGTCATGCATTGTAACTGCATGATGATACCGAGACAAATCATGGTGAGGCATTTCAGGTTGAGAGTCTGTCATTGCCCAAACATTTGGAGCATTATGCAATCCTTGACATCGTGAAATAACTACCTAACATACATCATCCTCAACATCTAAACCTTGTCCCTCTGAAGTAGCCTAAAAAAACTGACTCGTCAACTAATGGTGTGTCGTCATCGTCTACCAACAGAACAATATCTTCATATCCTCTCTAAATTCAGCAAGGCTTTCACCGAATCGTCCAACAAGGTTATCATCACCATAACTTGCATGTGGTTGAGCGGGTCCTGCATCTTTTGTTCTTTAAGCTGGCACTGATGACGTTGAAATATCAGTTGAATTCGTGGTTTCGACGTACATCTCCACCATATTATTATTTGATGATTGATGAAGTCCAACCATAACAGCAAAATCGTCATCATCATCAATCTGAACTTTTTCATATGTCATTGGATTTGAAGAGATCAGGTGCCGATAACTTAAACATGAAACAAAAGCTCCAAGTTTTCTCTCAATTTTTTGTTTCATTTGAAGATGAGATACATCTACAGGGAACATCATATTGATCGGCCTGTCTGACTTAAACACAACACCAACATCAGTTTGTAGAATTTCTCCATTATAATGGAAAAATGTGAAGAATTTGTTACTCATTGTTTGAAATGTTTTTGGTTAGATGAAAGGAGTTTGTTGTGTAAAAGATTGAAGATGAAAGAAGTGTGTTATGTAAGAGATTTAAAATGATATGCACAACTTAAAGAAAAGACATATTTTTCCCGTTGGAACTAGTCACACTGGCATGAGGAGTTCCATTGAATTTTTTTTAAAAAATCGGCCGTTGAACAACATTCAATCCAACAGTAAAAAAAGTCAAAATTATACTCGTTGGAACTCGTCACGCCAGCGTGATGAATTTCATGGATACTATTGCAATTGTTGTAGATCCCAAATTAAAAGTTTGGGTGCCCGGGTGGATTATTTGGCCCAATATTTCTCTCATTTTGACTTAAAATTAAAAAAATTGATCATTATTTCAAAAAAATAACATTTTCTTCCCAAATCATCATAACTATCGTCCATGTTTCTTCAAATGATCATGGCTTTTGCGATGAAACTATTTCTAGTAGAGCAAAGCACGTCACAAATCAACATTTTCAAATCCTTTTTTAGGAGAAAATTTGTTTCCATGGATTCAAATCACCATGTTTTTTTTATGATTTCACATTTCAAATCACCATAGTTGCAAACCCATTTGTTTCCCACCAAAATGAACCCGTCTTCTTCTTCTCAAACATTATTCCTCCAATCTATGAATTGTATTTCTCGTAAAAGGGTGATGTGGATGGAGATTTAGGGGAGGGGAGAGGGAGATAATGAGGAATTGGGGGAGGAGGAGGGAGACATTGATGAAGTTTTAGGGGAGGAGGAGGGAGACATTAATGAAGTTTTGGAGAAGGAAAGAGGGAAACAGTGAGGTGAGAAATTAGGAGAAAGATGTCCGTAAAATTTAGGGAAGGGAAAAGGCAAATAGTGAGTGTTTGAGAGAGGGAGATGGATATTGGTGGAAAATTGTAGGAGGGGAAAGGGAATGTGATATAATGAGGGCTTGAGGGATGAGAATGGAAGATTGTCTAGGTTTTGGAGAGGGGAAGAGGATAATAATGAGGGTTTGAGAGGAGAAAGATAAATATTGATGATGATTTGGGGTTTGAGGTTTTTGGATTACGGTTTAAGAGTATAATTTAGAGATTTTATTTTTATTTTATTTTTAAATCTTATATATTATAATTAAATATTAATAAAACTTTATATTATCATTATATATTAATAAAATAAATCACATCATCAAGTTGTTAGTGCAAAAACGGAGAAGTGATAAAAAAAATTAATGTGTAAAGTTTAGTTATTAAATTAAAAGTTTTTAAACTTAAGTGGTCAAAATAGGAGGAGAAGAAAGTTAATTGGTGAATTAAGTAATTTACCCCTTTAGGGGGAGGGGGGCAAAATTAGAGTTGAGATAAATTTGGGTTTAGGATCAAAATTGCATAATTTAACTCACCATTGATATTTAATTACTAATATATATATATATATATATATATATATATTTGTATATCATTTTTCCTTTCACCAGGATAATCAAATTAGAAACTATATAATTCCATGTAGAACTTGAGTTTAAGCTATAGTTGAAAATGTAGCTTAAATAACTAACGGGATTGGTTCAAGTAGTAAACATCTTAATATCACTTAAGTAGGTCTCAAGTTCGAGTCGTTGTGTATGCAAAAAATACCCGCTGGGAGACTCGCCCATCAAAACCAAGTGTGCAAAAATTTTAAAAATTTTAATTTTGACCCTTAAAATTTTAAAAAAATTCAATCCCAAAATTTTAGAAATTCAAAATTAAATTTTAATTTTTTTAATGTTCTTAATTAAACCCCCTCTCATAATTTTTAAAAAATCTCATTAAATCTCTTAAAATTTGAAAAATTGTAGTTAAATCCTAATTTTTTGGAAAAATATAAACTAAACCCTTCAAAATTTTAAAAAATCTTAATTTAAACCTCTAAATTTTTAAAAATTTTAAGTTGGTATCCCCAATCTCTACCACCAAGTTTCGCCACTAGGTTTACAAAATCCAATCATCCTTTTCTTAGATCTTTTTGTATAAATTTGTTACTCAAGTCACCAACTTTTGAAGGAGTTAGACCCGACCAAATCAGCTTCCACATATTATCAGTGGTATACCCGGCTGAAGAAATTGATTCACAATAAGACTTTTGCCTATATACTCCGTTTGAAGTTCCAGATCACTTTAAACAATCCATATTTGTTGCATTTCTAGAGGCAATTGTAATACAATTCAAGAATCCATTCCAACAATCTAACTCCCAATCGAACAGTCATTTACAGAATTGAATGTTCCGTTTCCAAACTTCATTCGAGTAGTTTCCAAACTCAGACTTTCCCCTCCTTTTTTTACTGCAAGAGTAAACATATGATGATAAGAAGACTTAAGGGGGGAGGATTCCGCCCAAGTGTCCGACCAAAAATCGATTCTTTCCATCGCCAAGGATAAGATGAAGATTTCTTGTGAAACTATCTTCAGGGTTCAGTAAAGGGCTTGTGATGTTTCTCCAAATCCAATATCCATACCAAGATGTGGCAGGGGTAAACATCAAACTTCTCGACTCATATCCATTTTTGGCGTCCAGCACTCTTTTCGATAAGCTAGTTGGTTCGGTCCCATATCTCCATAGCCACTTGTTAAGAAGGGAGCGGTTCCAAAGACTTGCATAAGAACACCCAAGACCCCTGTAGTCTAGGCTTAGCAATCTTCTCCCACTTTATCCAATGGATCGACCTACCATCAGAGAACGCCATATAAAACTTGCAATCAAGTTGTTTAATTTTGACGCAATGGACACTGGAAGTTTAAATAGAGAGATATAGTACAACGACAAGTTAGCTAGTACCGATTTAACTAAAGTTAATCGGCCCCCAAACGAAAAACAGTTTCCCTTTCCATCCGTCTAGTCTCGCTTGAACTTTATTGATGATAGGCTGCCACAAAACCTTAGAATTGCACCGAAAATCCAAAGACAACCTGAGATATTGGGTTGGAAAAGAGTCAACCCCACATTTGATGGAGTCTGCCCATGCTGATATGAGATTATTACACAACTTGATGCTGTCGTAACCGTTTTCGCCCGGGCACGAAAATTTTACTTGGCGGGAAAAATAAAATGAATAAGTAAATGATTTTTTTTAAAATGTTTTGGAAGTCGCCATCGACCTTTTTGGATTAGGTAGGTCGAATACCTAAAAATTATCTTTTAAAAGAGTTTTTAAGAAAACATCAGTTAAAAGATAAACTGATCTGCGTTTTAAACAAAAATTTGTTCTTTTTAATAATAAAAAGGGGTTCGTGGTCGATTACGTTTGGGGAAGGATTAGCACCCCCACAACGCCCAAAATTGGTACTTATTAATTATAAATTGTCTCTATTATTAAAAATTCAAAGATATATTTAATTTACAATCCTGTTATTTATAATTTAAAGAAAATATATATATATATATTTATTTAAATAACATATTTATTTATTTAGAAATATCAGAAAAGGGCTTCTAGGTATTTTAAGACAGCTCTTTCTTTTGATATTAAAAAATAAATAAATAATAATAAAAAATTATTTTAATATAGTAAGATATTTATTTATTTAAAAATATTATAAAAGGGTTTCTAGTTGCTTTAAGACAACTATTTCCTTCAATATTAATAAATAAATATTAAAATATGTAATAATTTTTCCTAAAAATAATTTAAATAAAACTAAATTATAATTTTTATAATATTTAATTATTTAAAATACCAGAATAGGACATCCAGTTGTATTAAGACTGCCATTTTATTTGATATTGAAAATAAATAAAGATTATTATTTAAAAATATATATATATATATATATTTATGTGACTAATATGAAAATAATAATAAAATAATATAAAAGTAATAACAAAATAATAAATAAATAATGATTAAAATAAATTAAAAAGCAATAATATTAATTTGTAAAATATAAAAAAAATCAGGGTCAAAAATGAAAAGAAACAAAATATTGGTGACTAAAAGTAAAATATCAAAATTAAAGGGTATATTTTGAATTATTATAAAAATATAATTACTAATAGTGTAATTTAAACTAATTAATTAATAGGTGATTAAGATAAATATTAATTAAACTATGAGGGACTAAAATGGGTATTTACCCTAATATACATATAAAATACTGGTATGGACTAAAACATAATAAAATAAAATTCAAAGACTGAATTAAAATGTTCAGAAGTTAGTTTCAGTGACTAAAATGAATAATTACAAAACTTGGATGACTGCGTAGGGTTTGGCCATGCGCGAAATTACAGATATACCCCTCCCAAAACGACGTCGTTTGGGAAGGGGTATAAATACCCTAAACGGCTGGCCAGAAGGGCCAGCATCCTCATTTCTTCTTTCTCTCTTCTCTCTCTAACTGAGAGAGAATTTTTAACTCTCTCGCCTCTCTCTTCAACTCCCTCATCTGAGGGAAAAGAATTCCGACCGTCCGCCTTACTCCGGCGCCGGTAGCCACCGTCGGCCACCGTTCAAGGTGGCTGGAATTTGGAAAATTATCCCAAATCGTAGATCTCTATTTATCCTAAAAATCCTTAGAATTTCCTAGATCTAGGATTTTACCTTCGAAATCCGAAGGTTTCCGGCGATGTTTCAAATGCCTCCAATGACAAAGTAAGCTCTCTTTTTTCTTCTTTTTTTTACTGGTTTGCTGTTGATTGGGATCGTTGGTAGCTTTCTGTCTTCCTTCGTTTTTCTTCTCTCATCTTTTTTTTCTGTCCGTTCTTCTGTCTTGCAGGTGGGGTGGCTTTTATAGCCACCACCGAGGCTCTCGTTGGACCGGTCCCAGAGATGAGTTCTGGTGAGTCACCAAACTATGTGGTGACTTACCTCATAGCCTACGACGTGGGCGGCGGGTGTTGAAGCAGCAAAGCTTCTGGAGTCTTCAGCGAGGCGGCGACGTCGTGGCTGAAGTGGGTTTGAACATCAGGCTGCAAAAGCGTCGGCAGTAGCTGTTCTGGAAGCAACGGCTGGGACGTGGCCCTAGGGTTATGATACCCTAGGGTTTCATCTGCTAGAGTCATCTGGGCCGTTGGATCTTGCCAGATCCAACGGTAGAGAAACAAGGCGGCGGCTGAGAAATATGAAACCCTAGGGTTTCCTCTGTATCCGGGCTGTTGGGCCAGAGTTGGGTCTGGGCATGTAAACGGGCCTCCAGTTTTGTAATTTATTTATATATAATAATAATAATAATAATAAAAATAATAATAATAATAAAAACAAAAAATGAAAAAATTAGTGTTTACAGCTGCCCCTCTTTACTTATTCTTATGTTAACAAGAATAGAGCAAAGACGAAAAAACAATAATTTTTCATTTGACTTCTTTTGAGTAAGACTGAAATGTTAAAAACATCATTCCAGAGGTCTTAAAAAACATCATGCACTGAAGGGCTTATAGATGACCCGAAGGTTTTGAAAACATCATGCACTGAAGGACTTACAGATGACCCTAAGGCTTTGAAAACATCAAAAAGCTCCCGAAGGCTTTTTTGGAAACATCATTCACTGTAGGACTTACAGATGACCCTAAGGCTTTGAAAACATCAAAAAGCTCCCGAAGGCTTTTTGGAAACATCATGCACTGTAGGACTTACAGATGACCCTAAGGCTTTGAAAACATCAAAAAGCTCCCGAAGGCTTTTTGGATACATCATGCACTGTAGGACTTATAGATGACCCTAAGGCTTTGAAAACATCAAAAATCTCCCGAAGGCTTTTTGGAAACATCATGCACTGTAGGACTTACAGATGACCCTAAGGCTTTGAAAACATCAAAATGCTCCCGAAGGCTTTTTGGAAACATCATGCACTGTAGGACTTACAGATGACCCTAAGGCTTTGAAAACATCAAAAAGCTCCTGAAGGTTTTTGGAAACATCATGCACTGTAGGACTTACAGATGTGGGAAATAGTTTACTAAGTAAGAAACTATGAAAATCGTTTTCTTACTTTTCAACAATTTCATTTTTAGAAAAGATTGAATGAGAAACTATGGAAATCGTTTTCTCATTATTTTTGAAAATAACATGTTGATTGGGTAACATGACCCAATCTCAAGATAATGTTCATTCTTGTGGATTGCGTCCATCTATTCTTCAGAATTTGGCATGATTCCTGCATTTGCGGTTTTGAATACCTTCTTTTTGTAAGGTATTTTTTTACCATGAATCTTCTTGTTTTTCCGAAGATCTGTAAAACTTCATGTTTGAATGCACTCAGATGTATCAATGTAATGCATTGTCTATTGTGCAAATGATGTTCTTATGAATGCATGAATGTTGATGCAATCTTCATTTGACTTCAAAGTGGTGAACTTGGTCTTCCTTCACTTCATCATTTATTGCCAGGGTTACCTCTAGATATCAGTGTAGAGACTTATGCTATCAAGCTTGCATTTCTGCAGAATCATCTGATCAACTTGTATCTTGGTGCATTCTTTGCTTTATTTAAGTATTAGAAGAAATGTTTCATTTATGGAACTCTTGTCGTAGTCAAATTTATGACCCTGATGCCCCATTTTGTCTTGGATAAAACCAACTTTATTTGCTTGGAATTGTGTATAAATCCCATAAAGCTTTCATCTTTGAAAAGAGAATCTATCATCTTTAAAAAGAGAATCTATCATCTTTGAAGAGTGTAGATGTAGATATGTCTGACTCAACGGGGATTAATTAGGGGAGTAGAGTATGTTATAATTTAACTCGTGAAACACATCATAAGGAAGATTTATTCCAATTCCTTTCATGTCTCCACATATAATCAATCTCGAATAAGGCAACTTGGACCATATCATGTCGAGATACTTAACAACAACCTGTCGTTCAACCATAATTGGCTCCACTAGTTTCTTGTTGTTAAAATTTCCGCTTCCCTTCTGTGGAAAGAAATCTTCGTCATATCTCACTTCAAAGCTTGGTGTTGAAGAAGACAAACTTCATCTTAGATCAATAAATGAAAACGCCATATGATAACAACATTGGTTTAGCATCGGAATAACTGGTTCGTAAAACATTTGACAACACATTCATCATTTCCTGTGGTTTCTACTTAGATGTAAAACATTTGACAACATATTCATCCTTTCCTGTGGTTTCTGCCAAGATTTCTCAATAATTGAAACTCTTTGCATATTTGTTCAAAGCTTTTGTATGATGTCACAAGATCACTTGAGAACAAAACTCAGTGGGGATACAAGTGAGATGTTGGTATGACCAAAAAGTCGGTCAAATTCACAAAATATGCTAGTGTCGAACTGAATAAGAGACACTAACTGATCTTGATATCATCTAGGGCAAGGGCAAGTGTGATATTGATTACACTTTCTTCTGTAAAAAGTGTTGTAGGAATTAGAAACACATCAGCTATAGGAGCCATGTACAAAACGA
The DNA here is from genome assembly GCF_006381635.1 of Hibiscus syriacus. Lineage (NCBI taxonomy): Eukaryota > Viridiplantae > Streptophyta > Magnoliopsida > Malvales > Malvaceae > Hibiscus > Hibiscus syriacus. The sequence continues at coordinate 1,843,524 of NW_024063145.1, read as the reverse complement.
TATCCATGGAATTCTTGCCGCTGGGGATGAAACGCACAGGATACAACCAAAATAGATGAAAACTCAGTTCACCCTGGCTGGCAATGATAACCCCAATAACAACAGGAATAACAGTAATATAAGTGAGTTGAGTCTCCCTTTCCAATGTCATCGATTAAACGAAAACTATTGTGAAAAACAGCTTCGTAATCCCAACAGTATGGTTGTAACTAACTGCCAGGAATCTCAAAGAAATATTTTCAATTGTCACCGACACAGAGAATGTAAAATTCAAAGCTGAGATCCTGAGGAACTGAACCCTGGATCGAGTAGTCTACCTGGGGATCATCTTTATTCATGCAATCATGATGTAGTTTAACACACTGTCATGTGACACATGGTTTAAGAAGATTAAGTATTTGAAACCTTACTTGCTGAATAAATATTTGTTCAACAACAGGACCCTAATATAACTGCCTGATGAACGAAGCAATTATGTGTAGTCAGATTGACTGTTATTGTTTCACCATTTTCATTCTTCATATTTTTCTGTCTCATTGGAAATATTTTCTCAAATCAATGATCTTTAACACATGATGATGTGGGCCTTCAGCATGCCCCAGCATTTGCTGATACGAACGTTCAAAAATGTATCAACAGTCCTAATTCTGATTGAAATGGGCTTTCAGCATGCCCCGATATTTGCTTCTTGTTAATCTGAGCCTTCAAAATGCCCTACATGGATCTGCCTGAAGGAACCTTTAAAATGCCCCAACATTTTGCTGATACAGATGTTAAAAGTGTGCTCAACATTACTTCTTGTTGAGATGAGCCTCCAAGAATGCCCAAATATTCATATTGTTGTGAGCCTTCAAAATGCCCCAATATTCTATTTCTGGTTGAAAATGGGCCCTCAAAATGTCCCTCTAGATTTGTCTGATTCACTCTCAATGTCTATTTGACTGAAATGTCATGATCCCCACGAGGTCCAATTTTGACAATGAACTGTTGTAGGTACTTGTAGCTTTATTCGTGCCCCAAATTGTTTATCTTGAATACTCTCATTCTGGTGTCACTAAACAGTAGTATTGTCAAGTAACTGGAGGAATGCTCTTCATGTTGTCACAAACTTAAGAAGTACTCAATCATTCTGACAAAACGTCTGAGATATATGTCTTCTGAATGAGGTGACCATTTTCTGTATCTGGAGTGATTTAGTCAGATAAAGCAATATAAATAGCTTTGGTAATCTGTTCCAGGCTGACACAGTGGCTTATCATCTTTCCCTGAAGGCCATCTCTGAAATATACTTTTCTATGGGAGAGAAACCAATTTATGCAAACAGTAATCTGATGCACTGGCAAGACTACATAAACAATGGTACATGCTCTTGAAAAAATCCACACCCATGCAACATGTTGGTTCTGATAACAACTCATCTGATTATGAAGCGATCTTTCAGGATGATTTCACAAATATTGATAGTTCTTTCTGATACCGAGGAAATCCTGAATTCTGATTCTGATGAGGAGAATAAACTGTTATACTTGAAGAAAATGGAATATTCAGAGATTGAGGCTTCAATAGCCATGGAGAGATGTGGTCCGAATTCATCAATTACAGAGTTGACAGATTTTATATATGCTGCTCAAATGGCTAAGGCTGCTGACACACTTCTTCTGGTAGAAGATAGGAAGCCATTATGCAATGATCCCAATTACAAGAAAAGGCTAAACTCGAGCTATGATTTTTTGGAAAGGAATAAGCAGAAGAAGCTTGAAAAGAAGCTTCTTAATGAAGACGATCATGCAGTTCATCTTTCAATTCCAATGATTGGTTTGGGGTTCCTACTGAACCAGATCAGATAACTCAAAGAACACTTCCAAAAGATGCTATTGGGCCTCCTTATTTCTACTATGAGAACGTGGCGCTTGCTTCAGTTGGTGTTTAGACCAAAATGTCACGGTACTTATTCGATGTAGAGCCAAAATTTGTAGATTCGAAGCATTTTTGTGCTGCTGCCCGGAAACGAGGCTATATTCATAATCTGCCAATCGAGAACAAATTTCCTCTTATTCTGCTTACTCCACGCACCATACATGATATTTTTCCATTGACAAATAAATGGTGCCTTCCTGGGATCCAAGAACAAAGTTGAACTGTTTACAAACATGTACATGAAGTGCCAAATTGACATAAAGGATCTGTAAGGCTCTTGAAGCTTATGACGATGAGCCATCTTCGAGTGTCCAGAAGTATATTCTTGATGAGTACTGAAAATGGAATCTGGTATGGGTTGAAGGAATAAAATTGTTCCACTTGAACCTGATGAGGTGGAAACCTTCTAGGTTTCCCTAAAAATCATACACGAGGAGCTGCTAGAGACATGTTCTCCGGTGATATTCATGTCCTGTCTTTTTTCTAGGATCAGTGATGCAGAGGTCGCCTTCTACTGTCTTGGCATATCTTTGAAAACAGATGTGCAAGAACTGAATGATGATCGGTTGGAGCAATTGATGAGTTTTGTCGAATTCGACCTTGTTGTCAGTGGCATCCAGCGTAACAACCTTACTGGAAGAAATAAACATCATTAGGATGAACTAGAAGATTTTTGTTGGTGCATTTTCTTGCAATGACTGCTACGACAACTGTCTCTTCTGCTGCTCCTATATTCCACTCTTTTCGAATCATGGAACGGTTTAGTTGACAGTAAAACTGGTCATCTTCAACTTTTGGAATCCTATAACCAATGTTACCCTATATAAAAGGCCTATAAGGGTAGATTCTGTTCCAATGTCTTATTCTGTGTCACAGGTCCTCAAATTCAAATTCAACAATCTTCTGAAGAACATAATGGATATCATCTTGACAAAGAAAATGATCGGCATAGAAGAAGTAGCAATGATGTATCAAGACTTGAGCTAGCATCATGGTATAACCAGAGTGCAGGTAGTGACTTGTTCATGGCTCTGTGATGTAATCTTCTAGAGAACATGAATTGATGGTTGGGGAAAGTAATCTGTCTGGTGATCCTTATCGCCCTCAGCATGAGATAAACGATAATCTTTCTGGATGAGCTACTAATAATGTCATAGGAGAGTGTCACAAGTTCAACTCTCCAACTTTCTAGCTTCTTGGACCACTTGCCTTCAAAAATGTGAAGTGCTTCATTATTCTGGCCTCGTTCATTCTTTTTCTACAATAGAGGTAGAATAAGCAACAATTGCTTCAAGGACCTTCCTCATTTGAGACTGTCCTGTTTGAAAATGTTTTTCTCCTTTCTTTATTGAAGAATGAAAGAATTTTGTAAAGTATTACCCCTTTCAGGTTCACAATATAATCAAATCATAAATAATGAGTTTAATGAATATCAAATAAATCAACTACATTTTTAAATCATTCAAAAATCATAGTCCTATGGCAAGTGTCAAAATTATTGACTGATTTGAGGTGTAGGTTGATTTTGGTAAAGTAGGTTCTTTCAAGTTGGTCCAGTATGTCGCTTCGGGTTTCCACTAACTTGAAGAAATGGTTGTTATGCTCATCTTGTAGAGATACTTCTTGACTCCAGAATTTCAGGAACATCTTTTGGGATGTGCGGTGCTTCATTTAAGAGCTTAAGATCATCTCTTATGCCGTTTGTTGCACCATTCAATATTCGAGCCACCTTTTTAGGTTTTCAACTCGAATCCTCCCTTGGTTTCAAGATGTTATTTAAAAACCAATTTTTCATATCATGCATTAAAGATTTTAAAAACCAATTTTTGCAAATAAAAATTAATCTTGAGAGGCAGAATGAATTCTGAAGATATTCTCTTTAGATGCCTTCAATCTTGCTTTGCTTGACTTGGATCTACCTTGCTGGGGATTTTTTATCCTCTGGATCCCTCTAGACTGCCAAATTTTGGGTTCATTTCCATTTTCTCATATCTTCATCATTTATTTCTCTTCTTGTTGAATATGAATCTTCAAATTAATTGTACTTGATCAACTTTGTAACTTGAGGTTCCATGAGTCACTCATCTTGGTTCAATTCTTTTTTTTCCTTTTTCTTTTTTTCCTTCTTCTTTCTTTGCTGGATGAGTATAAGACTTCAATTTCTTTGAGCGTCTCCTTTTCCTTTTGTCCTTTTTCTCTCAAGCATAATATCTATTGACAGAATCCAAGTTTATTTGGTTTCTCAGAACTTTCCCATCCGTTTTTGCCAAGATCAACGCTTCTCGGGAAAAGGCCTTTTTTATAACATAGGTCCCTTCTCAATTAGACATTCATTTCCTATAGAAATCTTTATGTATAGGCAATATTAGATCACACTCTTAGAACTCTCTCGGATGTAATTTCTGTTCGTGACCTTTTATCCATTTCTGATACATCTGCCCATGGCAAATAGCTTTCAATTGGTTCTTATCAATAAGGTTTAATTGATCAAATCGAAATTGGATACATTCAGTCTTCTCCAATTTTTCCTCCTTTAGGATAAAAATAATGGGATCTCAACTTCAATTGGTAATACTGCTTCCATCCATAGACTAAACAATAAGGTGTTGCCCCAGTAAATGTTCGCACAGTAATTCAATATGCATATAAGGCAAAAGTTAGTTTCTCGTGCCAATCTTTGTAAGCTTCAGTGGTCTTTGTAATGATCCTCTTAAGGTTCTTATTTGCTCCTGCAAATGCCCCATTCATCTTTGGGTGATATGACACTGAGTTGGCGTGCTTGATCTGTGCGCGAAGTTTAGTCATCTCATATATAGAAGTCCTTGTAAAAAGAGGTATCTCCAGAGGGATGAATATTCAAGATTAATTTTACTTACATGAAAAATATAATTAATGCATGATATATTTATTTAAACCAATCATTTTTTCTTCTCTGAGTATGCTCCAAATCACTCGAAATTATCTTCAATGAGTTGGTCCATGATGCCTCATCTTATCTCTTCTTGTAGTAAGATTCACGGATAATTGAAAGTTTGGTTATTTTGAGGTCTTTTGGTTTATGATGGTTTTGTATTTGGAAGGTCAAATGTGTGACTTTTGAGGTCATATATATGGTGGAAGGGGTAGTATCATAAACCAACCAACTCTATCCGAGAAGGTAAATATCTAGATTTGGTGTCTCAAGAACAGGTAGAGACATTCTTCAGAGTCTCAGATAAATGTACGGTCAGAATTTGGTTTTGGTACGGGTCGAGTAATTGGCGTTGGATGGGATATGGAAGATATAATTTTACCACTTGCCAAAGATATATAATTCTTGAAAAATTAAAAGAATATTTAATCTACTTGATACTCAATAATCTCAAGATTAAAAATTGATTCCTTGCTCATAACCATAAAAACAATACACATTTATTTATTGCACAAAAGGTGGAGAAAGGAATAAAAAAACAAGTTCAAGCAAGATGCTGAAAATAGAAAGTACTACAGTGGTAGATAACACTTCCACTTGTTTATGCATCATGCCTCATTATTCCTATAATGTTGGGTATGTAATAGGATCAGGGTTCTTTTCCTCATTTGCCCCCCATTTCTTGATCATTTCTTGTGTCAAAACACCTTTGTCAACAAGCATCTCAATTTCTTTTAACAGTGGCCTACAATTGCCTGTAGAATGCCCCTTTACCCCCAAGTGGAAATTACAAACACTATCTTGATCATAACTATGAGCAGAAGGGTTTGATGTCACTTTAGTTGGTCTTGGTGTGATGTATTGACCTTTAACCAAATGAGGATATAAGTCTGAAATGGAAGTTTGGAACATTTCCAAAATTTTTCTTGATCGTATGACTTTCTTTGGTCGATCCGAACAGTTACTTGCTCTTTTTCTTTTGTAATTGTGAGGACTCTGGATGCGACATTCATTCACATGATCGGGTTTTGCTTTTTGATCCGTCGGGCTCCTGGATGTGACTTTTGAGTTTTCTTCATTGATTACATTCTCAATTAAATCTCCACTTGTCACAAGATTCTCGAATTCCTTTGTCGGATTTGCCTGTATTAACTCGAAGAAAGGCGCTGGAAGGGAATCACGAAACATACGTGATATTTCTTCTTCTAATATAGGAGGTTGAACTTGTGCTGCCACTCCTCTCCATCTTAAGGAATATTCTTGAAATCTTTCATTGGTTTTCTTCTTTACTCTTTGAAGATCCATACGTGTTGGAGCTAAGCATTTAACATACCGATATTGTTCCAAAAATGCATCAGCTAAATCAACCCATCTCTTGATCTGTTCTTGGGTCAACTGATTATACCAGACTACTGTTGGGCCAACGAGGCTATCATGGAAAGAGTGAATTAACAGATCATCAGAACTTAAATATCCTTCCATTTTTCTGCAAAACATTCTCAGGTGGATTAGGGGACAACTGGTGCCATCATATTTCTCAAAATCAGGCATTTTGAAATCATGGGGAATAACCAAATCTGGAACCAAGCTGAGTTCTCTTGCTTCTAGTTCTTTGTGGAAAGTATCAACACATTTCATATTTCTGATTGCTTCATCCATCCACTTGAATCTTTCCTCATATTGTGAATAATGAACAAGGTTATTCTTTGGGTTCAATTGGGATGCCCCAGAGGGTTTTACCATTTTTGACTCTTCAATATGACAGCATGGTTGCTCTTTATCAATTATCTCTTCTTTATCAGATGCCATACACTGAATAATTTGATTTGATCCATCTGGTACTGAATCTGATGTTTCTTTCCTTATATCTTGAGGTAACCCTGTCAATTGTTCTGGCCATTGATCTTGTAGTCCCTCATAAGATTGCTCCATTGTTTTCATGATGATGGTAAAGTAATATGAATGAATGATCTTGGTTTTACTGTTACAAAACCTTTCATAGATTATTAACATGTTTTTATAATTAATGTATATAACAATACTAAAAAAATGTAATGTAAATGTGAAAATGCATAAATGCATAAATAAGAATGCAAACTGTGTAATGCAAAGATGTAAAAAGTAAGAATACAAAATGGAAATGCACAGATACAAAATGTAAATGCATGTATGAAAAGGTGTTACTCAAGAGTGATCATCTTAGAACAAATTTCATTGAACACAAAAGTTTCGGTACATCAAACAAAACTTTTACATGTAAGGGACAGCTTTTACTCCTAACTTCTCTATTTCCCTTAAAAACCAAACTAACTTCCACTCATACTCAGGTATGGAGTTATCAATCTGCCTTAACTCTCTCGTGAAACCAGCTAAGTCCACCAGCTTATGAGCCACATTGTTTGCTTGAGCAGCGGCTTCCTTTATGATATTATCTTTTTCCTTCATCTTTTGCATTAATTCTCGAAGTTGTAAACAATATTGTTCATTTTTTCTCGTGAGAGAATCTTTATGTTAAAGAAGTTCTCGTACAAGATCTCCATAATCATCTACACATTTCTTCAATGTTTTGTTCTTGGCCATAGTGGCTTTTAATTCAGTATCGATCTCAAGCTGATGAATCTGATATGAAACTTCCATGTTGGTCATAGCACTATTCAACATTTGATTTTCGACTTGACATCTTTTCAATTCACTAACAGACGTATTGCATCTTTCATCTGCAACTCGTGAATTATGATAAAACTTCTTGGCTCGTCCTTCATGTATGTTACAGTTCTTCTTCAGTTTGGTGACCCCTATTATCCACTCTTCTGGGGTGTTCCCTATACCAGCATTTTGAAAGGCTTGACTGACCTTCTTGAAATCTTCTTGTATGCCTTCCATTTCAGTGCTCAATTTATCGTTTTGATCATTCAAATGACATATTTGGGCTTCAAATCTCAACAAATCTTCTTCATTCTGGACGTCCCTACTGATGCTATTACCTTTGAATACATTTGGTGTTGATCTGGCAGGATCTTCAATTACCAAACTAGGTTGATCATTTATCATAAACTACAAGATTCCCTGATCCAAAAGACTTTGGACTCGACATTTGAAGGCAAGACAATTCTCAATGGTATGTCCTTGAGCTCCGACATGATATTTACAATAAACGTTGATGTCATACCAATTTGGATACGGAGGTTGGAATGGTTTTATATAATATGGATCCACTTCTCGTGCTTCAAGTAGATTCTCATACAACTCTTTATATGATATAGGTATAGCATCAACATGAGAACCACATTTTGTCTTGGATTGAACCTGAGTTTTAGACGTCGGGAGCAGACTAAACTTTGACGATTTCAAATTTCATGATTTCTTCTCATCTCTAGAAGCTTTTACAGTGGTCATCATTTCTTCGGTATCTCTAGACAATTTGTGAATACGAATGATGATTGTTTGTAATTTCTCAAACTGGTTAAGATCAAAAGTCCCTTGTGTATCTGACATTACAGAGTTAGGTTCATTGAGCTCTCTCTCTTTCTGTGCAGGAATCTCTTCTCTTTTGGCCAAAACAGATATTCTATCCATCATCTTGGACATCTGCTCTCTTATTTCTCGTATCTCCTTTTTCTCTTCAATGGGCATACGATCTTTGGGTGCATAGCTCTCCTCTATCTTCAGAGTTCCCTCAGGATGTCTTTTCTTGGCCGCATCATATTTTGTTTGATCATAAAACTTTTTGTCCATTTACGATTTCTTTCCAATATGATGAACAGTCTTTCAAGTAAACACCTTTTGGTTATGCCATGATCATGCAATGCAGGCACAAAACAAAAGAAATTAATATAAACAAGTTAAAACAAAACAAAATGTATGAAAAATAAAAGTGAGAAAGGAAATAAATAAATTGGTAAGTACCAATTAATGAAAAGAAAATATTCTACTTATCATGGTATATAATATATCCTAACCTCATGCTTTCTAGTTCCATGCTTTGTTTGGAAAAATTAACCTAACATCATGATTACTAGTTCACATGCATTTATTCAGAGAAAAAATAATAAATTAAATAAATTAAAAGCTAGAGCTTATTTCTCCTTTGTGTACACCTATGGACATGGTTTCAGTATTGTCTTAGATTAGGAGAATTTCTAGGGTTTATTATATGCAGGGTTTTGGTTCTAAGGGTAAAGGTACCCGAATTGTCCTTGTTAGTGCCCCCTTGGGCTGCTAAACCCTCAATCCTGGTCCATTACAGACTTAAGCAGATCAAGTTCAATTCGAGGTGACACATTTCCCTATGCCTGACACGGAGAATAAATTCTCACGAAGACATAGAGCATATGAACCCCGAAAGTTACTTGCTAGGTCTGACACGGAGAATAAATTCTCACGAAGACGTCGCTTTCACTCCCATTTAAAAGGGACAAACTCAATTATAGAGCTTTATGTTATGCAATACAAGTGTTGTGTGTGAGGAGAAATGTTCAAACCTCTGACAGAAAATAAATAATGAAATAAAATACTTGTAAATAAAATGAAATATTAATAATATATATAAATACTATGAAAATAATAAGTATATATAAAAAATTTGAAAAGAAAGAATTATAAATTAAATATATGAATTTTTAATTTTTAATTAATAGAGACAATTTATAATTGATTTTAAAAGCTTGACCAGTCCCCAGCAGAGTCGCCAAGCTGTCGTAACCGGTTTTCACCCGGGCACGAAAATTTTACTTGGCGGGAAAAATAAAATGAATAAGTAAATGATTTTTTTTAAAATGTTTTGGGAGTCGCCATCGACCTTTTGTGATTAGGTAGGTCGAATACCTAAAAATTATCTTTTAAAAGAGTTTTTAAGAAAACATCAGTTAAAAGATAAACTGATCTGCGTTTTAAACAAAAATTCGTTCTTTTTAATAATAAAAAGGGGTTCGTGGTCGATTACGTTTTGGGAAGGATTAGCACCCCCACAACGCCCAAAATTGGTACTTATTAATTATAAATTGTCTCTATTATTAAAAATTCAAAGATATATTTAATTTATAATCATGTTATTTATAATTTAAAGAAAAATATATATATATATATATATATATATATATATATATATATATATTTAAATAACATATTTATTTATTTAGAAATATCAGAAAAGGGCTTTTAGATATTTTAAGACAACTCTTTCTTTTGATATTAAAAAATAAATAAATAATAATAATAAATTATTTTAATATATTTTAATATTTATTTATTTATTAATATTGAAGGAAATAGTTATCTTAAAGCAACTAGAAACCCTTTTCTAATATTTTTAAATAAATAAATATCTTACTATATTAAAATAATTTTTTATTTTTTATTATTTATTTTTTAATATCAAAAGAAAGAGCTGTCTTAAAATACCTAGAAGCTATTTTCTGATATTTCTAAATAAATAAATATGATATTTAAATATATATATATATATATATATTCTTTAAATTATAAATAACAGGATTATAAATTAAATATATATTTGAATTTTTAATAATAGGGACAATTTATAATTAATAAGTACCAATTTTGGGCGTTGTGGGGGTGTTAATCCTTCCCCAAACGTAATCGACCACGAACCTCTTTTTATTATTAAAAAGAACGAATTTTTGTTTAAAACGCAGATCAGTTTATCTTTTAACTGATGTTTTCTTAAAAACTCTTTTAAAAGATAATTTTTAGGTATTCGACCTACCTAATCCAAAAAGGTCGATGGCGACTCCCAAAACATTTTAAAAAAAAAATCATTTACTTATTCATTTTATTTTTTCGCCAAGTAAAATTTTCGTGCCCGGACAAAAACCGATTACGACATATGCCATACATTTTGGTCTTTTTTACATTGAGTTTCAGACCGAAAGCAACCTCGAAAACTCTCATCAATCTCTTAGTGTGTCACCTCTAGGTCAACGGACCCCACTTTTACACCTTTAAAATGTCGAGATCAGATGCTTTACGAATTAGAGAAGATAGAGCTTCACCAACTATGTTGAATAAAAATGGAGATAGCGAGCAACCTTTCCTTAGGCCCCTGCTTATTTTAAATATCCTAGTTGGCGACCGTTGACTAGTACAAAAGTTGACACTGTAGAAAACATAACTTGATTCATCTTCACCACTTTGACCCAAAACCCATCTTCTGAAGGATAAGATCCAAGAATGCTCACTCTACCATTGTTTTGAAAATCGGATCGGATCGACCGGTTCAACCGTTGCCTAGTCCGGTCCAATCTACACCGGTTGAACCGCTACTAGTGAATCGGCAGGAACCGCTGAATCGTTCGAACCGGACCAGCTGAAAATCGAAAAAAACCAGAAAAAACCACCAATTTTGTTTTTTATTTTAAAAAAAAAATTAAACCAAACGACGTCTTTTGTTAAACGAGCCAAGTCGAACTCGAGTATTGCTGAGCTCGACTCGAACTTGAAAACTTTAAAAGTAAGCTCAACTCGACTCAATTAAATAAGCTAAGAATGTAGTATAGAGAAGAAAAGTTCGATCCACAAGGACTTAGAAATTTCCAATGTCAGTTCTAATTGATATTGTTCCGAGAAAATTGTAAAAGGAAAATAAGGGGGGTTTAGAAAAATAAATTGAATACACTGAAAAATTAAAAATAAAAAAATAAATGACTAAAAATAATTATGATGAGAGATAGCTTCAAACTTCACTTCGCCTCAATATGTTTCGATCACTGAAATAGATTTTGCTTTGGCATTTAGGATTATTGCCAGTTACAGTCTACAAGGCTGAACCCTTATAACTTGCTTTTCTCTCCTGTGAACTAATTTCCAAATTTAATCCTTGGAATTTAATTCTTGTTTGAATTAACGACTATCGATGATAACACCAATGCGACTTTAAGTGTTGGAAAAGCCTGTACTCAGATTATCATGTCTCAATAAGAATTGAACCTGATCTTGATTCCACTTAGCAGACCGTCGCTAAATTTTTTCTTAGGAAGTTGAATTTGCTACAAGTTGATTCTTCTCCCCAATGGTAAATCAAAGCAACATTCAAGCCAAGGTGCAATCTTTGAATTGAAAGTGTTGAGATATTTAAAGGAAAGACTGATTGTCAATCCTAGTTTGCAGAAAATCAAGAAAGATACTGAAGGTATGTAGCATTTTTCAATTCTCACGAAACGGATTGAGTTGTTGCTAAGCTTTTGGCTAATTGGAGTTTAGCCAAGCATGGGTTGTATCATGCTTAACATTGTGAAAAGAAAATAGTGAAAGAAAAGTAAAAAAGATGAAATAAAAATAGAACTTCAATAAATAACCAATAAAATATAAATTCCAACCTGAATTCAAAGGTTGAACCTAAGGGGTATTTATAACCCAAAAGTAAGTAAATAAAATGACTAATTCCTAATCAAACTAAAAATCCTACCATGAGTTCTAATAAAATAATTAATTCCTAAATAAAATAGTCATAAAATAATCAAACTAAAGATCATAAATCAAAAAAAAAATTATTTTGAAAGATAAAATAAATATTTAAGTCTTGTACTTCTGGTTGAATTCTACTTGATCTTATGGATAACCATATGTCAGGTAAATTCTAATTAAATATTCAAGATAATTTCACTCATCTTCTAGAAGTTGTTAAATGGATAATCAAAATCTGTTACTTTTTGGGCTAATTAATCCAATAAAGCTCCTGTCCAAAATAAACTCAGAATAAAGATAAATCAATAATATACAATCAAAAAATAAGGAGCAAATAACAATAAATATATGCAATATTAAACACTAATCAAATTCTCCCTCATTTATTCAATGTTTGTTCTCAATTATACTTCAATTCCTATTTCCATCATTTACCAGATATTCACACAAAAAGTTTTTTAAAATCTCAAGTTTAAGCATGAGTTGAAAAAGTTAGACAAGATAATCAAATAAAAGTGACAAGCTAATCCAATGAACAACAATTAACTAAATGAATAAGGGTTAGATATGTAGAGCTTTTGCTATTTGCTTGTGAGATGAAATCGAACCAAGTTTAGTTTCCTCATGAGAAGCTATTGGCAGAGTACGAGTTTTATTTGCCTCTCCTTTTATATCACTCACTCTTTTTTTTATTTAAGCGCTTATTTACCCTCTCTTTTTTTCGTTTTTTGTTTGTTATTTTTAAATTCCTCCTTTTTTTCTACGATTTTCTCTATTTTTTAAACTTGTAGTATCGACTCATCACTGAACCTTTAAATTAGAAACGAGATGACAACCTAAGCATCTCGCCCCGGTTCTCCAATCCGGTCACATTCAAACGATCTACCACTCATAATCGTCTCACAAAGTTATACACTTGAAGATAACATTAATCACTAGCGAAATAAGCACAAGCTCATTTTTAAACAAAACTAACAATTATATCATAAGGTTAAAGGATGTCATAGAATTGTCTTATCGACTCAAATAAGTTATTTATGCATAACAAGATCAACTCAAGCTTGTAAACATGGGATTATGACAAAACTTGCAAGTCAACCAAGGCAAGCAACAATCTTAAGCATCGAAATATCCCATTAAACCAACATGAATAAGCAAGGTAAAATTCTCACTCTACCCCCTCACTTAAAGCGTATTGTCCCAATATGAAAAAAATACAGAAAAAGTGAAAGAAAATAGAATACTCACCATGTCTAATGTGATGAGACACAAATAAACTCCATGGTCATATCTCTGAGCTCGATCAAAATACCTGGTGTATCTAAAAATATAAGGAAAAATAAATAGCTAGTTAGAAAAAGAAAATAGTAAAATAAATAAATTGAACGAAAAATAATAAAAATGGGTTGCCTCCCATTAGAGTGCTTTTGTTTAACGTTGTTAGATCGACGACCTGGTTCAGACTACAGGTTCTTCGAGAGATACTTTCTCCACGCTATTGTCCAACTAAGAACTTCCTTACGTGAAATTCTAACGTCATAGAATTGTTTTTCATTTTATCCTTTTAGATTATGAAATTCTCATAAACCTTTCTTCGGATCTTTTTCAACTTTGAAAGCTTGTCTGAAATAATAATCGGTGAAGTATCTTCTTTTCCCAAAAACGTGTTCTTCAAATGTTTCATCAGCGGTTTTATCTCCAATTTTGGTACCTGTAAAATGGAAGGTAAAAATTTAGATTTAGATGGAGTTAGGCTCAAATCAGAATGAATGGAAAAATATGTTATAACTCCATGATTTCTTCTGTGTAATTCTCTAACTCCCTGAACAAATAATCGGATAAGTTGATTTCAACAAAATCATCTACCAAAGGCTCAACAACATCAACAAAATTAATGTTTGCAACATTATCTAGATATTTCATCGCATTTGTAAACATCAAACTTAACAACCTCACTATCAAATTCCATAGTAAGAATTCTACTCCTAACGTTGATTTTGGTATGTGCGGTGCTTAGAAATTGGCGGCCAAGAAGGATTTAAGAGGAAGTGTGGTTCAGTCATTTTCCATGTTGATGCATAGAAATCACCTAGAAAAATTAATTCAATTACCTTAACCAGAACGGTTTCAAGAACTCATTCGGAATAAATGGCAGATCGATCGGTGAGTTGAATCGTGACTCTATTTTCTTTCACATGCTTAGTAGAAAGTGAGTTGTAAACATAAAGAGACATAACATTTATGGAAGCACCCAAATCACACATAAGTCGTTTAATGCCTATATTACCAATTTTACAGGAATAACAAACATACATTGGTCCTTTAATTTCAGTGGAAGGTTATGTTGAAAGATAGTTGATACGTTCTCACCTAAATTTACCTTCTCATGGTTGATAAGTCTTATTTTCGTTGTGCAAAGATCTTTCAAGGATCGAGCGTACCTTAAATTTTTTTGGATAACATCAAGAAGCGATATATTAATCTCTACATTTCGAAAAATATCAAGAATCTCATTCTCCTCGTCTTGTTTATATCGTTTAACCAATCTTGATAGAACGGAAGGTGGAATCGCATAAGTAGAAATCATAGGAGAGGATTGCGATTTACCTTTTTCTTCTCTAGGATTTTATGTTAACTCCCTCTTCCTCATGGGGTCTTGATTTTTCTTCTTCTTCTTTCTCCCTTGTGTCAGTTTCTTCATGATTTCTTTGGGATCGTGATTTTTCCTTTTCTTTTTCTTCATTGGATTTAGCGGCAACATTCTTAGGAATAGGTTCTATGAATGTACTACTCCGAAGGGTGAGGCCACTAATGTTTTCTCATGGATTTTCCTCGGTTTTAGACAATAGCCTTCATTACGATTCCATTTGTTATACGGTTTGAGCCTATTGGGCCATTTATTTATCTAAATCTTGTAGATGTGCCTCAGTCTTTTTTTGAAAGTTCTCTTGGGATAAAGCCAAATGTTCAATGATGGACTCTAATGATGACGTCGGCGGTAGATATGGTTGAGGTGGTGGTGACCTTAGTTGATATGCTTGATTTGGTATAGGATTTTGTGCATAACTAAAGTTCAAATGATCCTTCCACCCTATATTATAGGTTTTTTTTCTTGAGAATTTAAGGTATCTGGGGAGGTCCTGGAAAATTTCCAACAGCATTTACTTGTGCGATGATATTTTCTTGTAATATCGGACAACAATCTGTGGGATAGTCTGGCCTTGTGCTTATTCCAACAAAGTCTAGCGGTACCTATTTTGCCTGCAACAAGAGATTAAACATTATCAGTTAACTTATCAATTTTATTTTCTATTGAAATTGTACTTATCTTGTGAACTCGTCGAGTAGGTTCACTGGAAAAGCCATATTGCTGATAGTTAGCGACCATGATAGAAATTAGGTTTATGGTGTATGCTTAGTCATATTCAAAAGTGCTTCTCCACTAGCTGCATCAATCATCTTCATCACCAAAGAAAGTAGTCCTTCATAGAAATATTGGAGAAGAATCTATTCGGTTAACCTGTGTTGTAGGCAGTAGCATAGAGTTTCTTGAATAGTTTCCAATAGTTGTATAACGGCTCTCCATCCTTTTTTCATATTCCTAAGATGCTTCACCTTAATTCACTCGCTTTCACCGCAGGGAAGAACCTGTCAAGAAAAAGACGAGTCATATCAACCCAAGTAGTAACAGAATTAGGCGGTAAGTTAAATAGCAAATCCTTAGCCAAATCAGCTAAAGAGAAAGGAAAGACGTGGATTTTAATTTGATCCTCGGATACTCCCTAAGGTTTCATGCTAGAGCAAACCATGTGAAATTCAATAAGGTGTTTGTGAGGATTTTGACTCGGCAATCCATAGAAATTAGGTAGAAGATGGATCAAGCTAGTCTTGAGTTTGAATGGTGTTTCTGCATTCGGGAATGTGATGCATATTGATTGTTGTTCGGCAGGTGCCGCATCTAATTGTTGGATTGCCTGATCAATCATAGGGATTAGTTTGTTGTCTTGTTGTTGTTGTATTATCTCCCTGTGCGTGGGTGTAGTCTTCAGAATACTGCTTTGATCTAGGGTTCAAAATCAACTAGTTCTCCCGAATTCTTCTTTTTCATCAATCAAAACAAACAATATTAGTAGTTTGTCGAAGTCCCCGGCAACGACACCTATCGACACCCGTTTTCGCCCGGATATCTCGTTAATAATATTATTTTTATTTTATATTTATATTATATTTATTTTACAAACTCAATGGGCCCGAATTAAATCATCACAGCAGGCCCAAATCCAAGCCCACTAAGATTAAGGTTTGGTGAACCATAGTTTTCCATTCTAACCGCCGCCGCCGCTAGTGAGAGGAAGCCCACGCCATCGTCACTGTTCTGTCCACTCAATCCTGTCACCCGACAATCTCCATTTTAACCACCAACATCATAATCCTTGCAAATAGTGAAGTGGAGAAGAAAATCAACACCAAACCCATTAAAAAATGATAAAATTCCTGAAAAATCAGGATATTAAAAAATGGGTTAGATCTATCATGAGCCCTCAGTTCTAGCCTCACCAAACACACAATGGAGGGGGATTTAAGCAGAGAAGATAAGAAGGGGAGGGGATTCAGTTCAGAAAGAAAAGAAAAGTGGAGCATTCAAGTTTTAGTTTGAAAAAAAAGAAAAAAAAAGAGAAAAAGTATATCCTAAAAAAGGGGGAAGAACTCGAAATAAAAACAAAATGGAGAGAGAATAGAAAGCTTACCTTCGTTTCTGGTCACGGGAAGCCGAAAAGACGCCATATTTCCTTGTTTTCGTGAATGGCGTTGAAAGCCACCAGTGAAAGGTGACAATCTCCTCTAGTTGCTCGGAGCTTGAGAGAGTTTGAACTCTCTCTCATTCTTTAAAAACCAAAAGAAGAAAATTGCTAGGCTTTAGAAATTAAGTCTTGATCTTGGGCATAAATATCCAGTGTAAAACGATGTAGTTTCACACTCCTATCATCTGTGTTTTTTACTTTTTAGGGTAAATAGCAGTTTAGGTCCCTCGTTTTTGTAATTTTCTGTTTTAGTTTTGAAATGAAAAGGGTAATTTACACAAGAAGAGTTTTGAAGTTTGTAAATCTCTTACTTAGGCCGCTGAATGAAGTTTTCCTTTTTATATTACGAGATCCTTATTTATCACTTATTTTATTTTCATCATTGTTTGGTTATTAAAGCCTTTGTGTTAATATTCCCGATTTTAGTTGCTAGTTTGCACTGCTTTTATTCTGGTCCTTATTTCTCCGTGTTCCCTGTTTATATGTTTGTCTTGTATATGTCATGTTGCATTTTTAGCCTTCATTCACTGCTTTCATTATGGTACCTGCTTCACTTTAGGATATTGGTGTTAAATGCTCACATGCCATATATAATATATATTATGTTCACATATATTATTCACTTTAATTTAGTATGTCATCTTTTATTGCATGAATATATTATATTCCATATATGTGTGGGTTTTTTTTATTTCACGTGTATTCACATTATTAGAAATAATTCCACCTTCCAAGTATTATATAAATATTGCATGATTTGGTTCTCGAGTATTTCCATTAATGGGTAGTATTTATTATATATATATAGTTACATAACATCAATTTTACATAATTAAACTGCATGATATCCTCAAAAGCACTACTTGACTTTTATCAAAATAATTTAATTAAGGGTAATATCCGTTCATTTTAGGATTATTGTGAAGTGACTATATTAACTTATAAAAAAGTTGCTTTCGATAATTTTAAAATGAAAGTGTATCCCATTAAGTGAAACGAATAAAATTGATTATGTTTAAAATTTGGGACTGAGAAAAAAGATTATGTTCTTTTAATTAAATTCTCCAAGAAAAGTTGTTAGACCGGATCTAAGGTCTCGTCTCGAAGTATTTAAATAATTGAACATCCTTATTCTCATTAAAGGTTGGTAAAATAATTAATTAATCGCATTTGTTTAATATATGTGTTTAATTTTTGTTCTATTTTATGTGTGTTTTAATATGATTTCAAAAATAAATCGCATTCGAATTAATAATGAATTTTAGGATGAAATAGTAATATTTCTTTATTTTGATTGGAGTATGAAATGACTACTTTAACGCATGAGAGGTCGTTTCTTCTCAATCGAAAATAATTAAATATTTCCTTTTTTCCCTCATAAAATTCAGAGAATGTTTTTATTGTTATTGTTATTTATACATTTAAATTTGGAATTAATAATGAACTCTAGGATGGAATTGTAATATTTCTTTACTTCGATTAGAGTAAGAATCAACTGTTTTAAGGCATGAGAGGTCGATTCTTCTCGATAGGAAATAATTTAATATTATTTTGTTTCATCCTAAAATTCAAAGAATATTATTTGTATTTGATCTTTAATTAAATTAAACTCAAATTAGTATATTTCATTGCAAAGACAACTAATTAATCGACTAGGTACTAATTTAGGGCGCTGTGGGGGTGCTAATCCTTCCCCACGTGTAACCGACTCCCGAACTCAAATTTTTGGTAACGTAGACCATAAATTTGTTGTTTTAATTAAAAATTAATATTTTTATTAAAATGAAAAATATGTTTTTGGGTGCCCAATCACACCCTAATCAAAGATTGGTGGCTTCTCCTCGAACCATGTTTTATTTTAAAAGGTCACCAAATTATTCGAGACAAGTTATTTTCAAAATCACTTTTAAAAAATTAAATTTTTTATTAATAAAAAACATTTTGAAAACTTTGTGACTCTACTGGAGACTTTTCTTTTTGAGGGTTAAGCCGTTAATTAATTAATTAATTGTCTTTGCAATGAAAATTACAAGTTCTTTCTAATTTAGTTTTTGATCCCTTGTTTGGTTTAAATAAATTTATGTTTATAATTTGATTAACCACTAGATAGTTGTACTGACTTGTTTGCTAATGTTTTCCGATTAAATAAATGTTCAAGAATTTGAGAATTTTGTGTTGTGTTGTTTGTATTATTTTTGCTTTTCCTCACACACTGCACAACTGTATTTAAATAACATGAGCTAAAACCCGCTCCAATCCTATTTAAGTAGGAGTGAGAAACTACTCCCTCATGTGGTTTTCACCTCCGTATGGGATAGTGGATCGCTCCTAGGGCTTACGCCTTATGGTCTTTGTGATGGTTTTCACCTCCGTATAGACATAAGGAGGTGTGCCCCCTCGAATTGAACTCGATCCGAAATCCTGTGATGGGCCAGGAATGAGAGTCTAGCAGCCCAAGGGGGAACATACAAGGACAGTTCGAGAACCTCTTACTTTAGAACCTAACCCAACAAATAGTGAACCTAGAACCCAGATAGAGCCTTACCCAAACCTTAAGGGTCCCGTGAAGAGAGTACACAAGGAAAATCTCTTGTGAGTCCTTTAATTTTTCTAGTTTAATTTTGTTGCTTTGAATAAATGTATGTGAACTAGAGATCATGCGATTAGGTTTATTTTTTTTGTATAAGCATTCGAACTAGATGGAATGAGTTTAGGATTTTCTATAAATGAAGCATGTGGGTAGGATTTGTTAAAGCATGATTGGGTAGCCAACATGCGGGGTAGGTTTTATTGACAATTTATGTTATGCCCGGTTAATTTCTTTATGATTACTGACTAATTTTCTTTTGTCTTTTTGTTTTATTTTGTTTTCATTTTTGCATTTCACTATTCATTCCATGGTGTTGATCCGTGATAGATGTTCATATAGAAGGATATTCATATGGAACGAAGGATTCAAAAAGAGGTGGAAGACAATGCAGATGTTCTGAGATGGCCCGAGCAGTCCCAGCTAACCAATAGAGATAGCTTACAGCCTGGATATGTGTCAGATCTGATTAAGTACACACATATAAATGTCCATCAAAATGACTTGAGTGAGTTAAAAATATATGGGGAAAATGGGAAGCATCCGATTAGTAGTTGTTTTATAAACTCTATGGTGACATCTCTTATCTCCTAGATGTTTCGATTTACCGAAATTTTTTAGGGTTTTTGTGCATTTATGGAATCCCACCTACAATTTCTTTACTTTTGGCTGAGTGGATATGACACCTACCATAGAGGAGTACTATGCCTTGATTCCTTATCCGATATTCCAAGTAGACAAGGTGTACACTAAGTCGCCAAATACTCATTCTTTCAAGAAGAAATTACTTTTGATGACTGGAATGAGTGAAAATTAGATCGTTAAAAGCATAAAAAAGAAACGGGATAGTGAGTACATTACCTGGACCGCTCTGAGAGAAGTAATTGATCATCATCCTGATAAGAGAAAGAAGATTGACCTGTTTACTCTAGGTGTTTATGGGCTAGTCATATTCCCGAAGGTCCTGGGGCATGTTGATGTGTCAGTGGTTGATTTGTTCGAGAGATTAGATAGACATGTGGATCCTGTTCTAGCTATTTTGGCAGAGACATTCCGTTTCTTGAATTCTTGCAGACGAGAAGGAGAAGAACATTCATAGGGTGTACACTAGTGTTACTAGTTTGGATCCTTAATCACTTCAAACACGTCGAAATGACATCTGGTCGAGGGTTTCTAGAAGTATTTTTCACCTTTGAAGGATCTCCTTTCTCGAGAATGGCTAGAGGCTTTACTGAATAGAAATAAATGGTCATTTTGAAAGATATCCGAGACAGTGATATATTATGGTGCACTTTGTAGACTGTTTCTTCAAACATATTTTATAGGTGTGGAGAATAAGATTAGGTTTTGTTCCCAGGGATATGAGGTTTCGTATGGTACGCTTCTTTACTGGTTTCCAAGCAATATGGGTCGAGATAGTTTATTCCTGCAACTTGGGATTTATCTGGGTCAGAGTTTCGCATTCAAAGAAGAGCAGTATAAAATTAAAGTCAAAGGGGTTGTTGATGCATGGAAATAGACTCATAGAGTAAATCTCTCCACCTTCGACTTGAAGCTGTCACAAGAATACAAAGAATGGGGAAGTAACCGAGTTAATGATAATATCCCAATGGTCAATCCCGAAAATAATCAGTCTATGGAAGAACATCTAAGAGTGATACCATCTTCGTTAGAATTAGTCAGGCATATTTTGAGACTGAAAGGAAACAGTGGAAGGAAACGTTACGAAATAAGGAGGATGAGGTGTACCAAAAAGGACTAAAAATTGATATCCAAAAAGGTCAAGCTGACTGAATCGAAAAAAATAGAAAAGCAACTCAGATTGAACTCTGATGATCTCCAGTTATCATACCAACGAATGGTAAAAGCTCAAATGGACACTAGCTCAAGTAAATTACCTGATGAATGGAGACAGGAAGTGGCAAGTTTAAAGAGAGAAGTTGGGGAAAGTAGCAAAGAGATCAAGCAAAGTATACATCAGGTGAAACTACTTTCAAAAGAAAAGAGTGCATTAGAGAAACAACTACAAGAGATTCGGCCCAAAATGAGAAATTGAAGGGCAGTCTTAAGTTTAGAGTCAGTTTTACGATGATACCGAAGTCGAAAAGGCAGTTCAAACCATAGGAAAGTTGAAAATTTGAGGAAATAGGTGAATGAACTTGATTCTATGGTTCAAGATTTTTAGATGAAGGCAAGTGAATTGCCGATAGTCCCCTATTAAGGAGTTATACAGTGACACTATAGTTGGGAACAGGCTCAGTGGAAAGTTAAGCAAACGGGTGACCTCATTGCAAGCTACCTAGAATATGCTCAAAGAGTAGCTCAGTAATTAGTTGACTTAGCACAAGAAGCTGCTACTTTAAGCGAAAGATTGAAACCAGAGACTGAAGAAGCTCAAAGAATTTTGGATTTACTTGAGCACATGCACCAATTAGGGGAAATAACTTATATATATTTGTGATATGTTCAAGCCTTGTAACTAAACTTTATTTCTAATATAAAAAGTTATTCTAAGGAATTGTTCCAGAATCAACACCTAGTATTATGCATTTACATTTTCTGCATTACATTTACTTTTTTGCATTGCATTTTATTCATTAATAGTAATTTTTTATATTCATTAATAAAATATCAATATTAATAAAAAATGTTGTATGGCGAATACTGGAAACTTCTAAGCATCCATACAATACCCAAAAAAGGCAGTGGAAGAGAAATCCCCCAAATTGAGAGAGCCCAGCTCGAAATACAAAAGAGTTTTAGTAAAGCTCAAGAGGAGATGCATGAATAAATATTGGAACCTCAGAATGATCTGATGGAAAAACTTGTAAGCATGTTACAAGGAAATAATATAAATCAGGAAGAGACTCCAATTGTTGATGCTACTGTCGAAGAACCTTTGTACCCCCCAGGCTTTGAACCAAGGGCGGATCGTGGAAAGACTCCAAATGTTGGTGTTACCACTGAAGAACCCCTATACCCTTCTGGCTTTACACCACCACATGTTAGAACACAATAAGCAATGACTGCTCAGCCAAGAAGAGTGCACAAAAACTAACCTGACACATCTGTAAACTTGCACCCAGATGAAGATGTCCCAGATTTCGATGAGGAATACATAAAAGAGCAGAATAAGCAACTAGAAGAGAAATAAAAACAACTGGAAGATAAAATCAAGGCTAGGAAAGAGGACACCAGCATGTATGGGATCAATGCCAAAGAGCTAAGTTTGGTTCCTGATTTAGTGCTACCACCCAAGTTTAAAATTTTGGATTTTGAAAAATTCGATGGCACGAGATGTCCCTCTTCTTACATCACTATGTTATGTAGAAAATGACTGGTTATGTAGGGGATGATCAACTATTGATCCATTGCTTCCAGGAGAGCTTAAAAGGTTCAGTTATTCGTTGGTACAATCAGTTAAGCAGGGCTCATATTAAGTCATGGAAGGATTTTGCTAAAGCTTTTTAGAGCAATATAAGCATCTGAAGGATTTGAGGCCTAATAGAATCATGTTGTAGAGAATGGAGAAAAGATCTAATGAAATCTTCAGACAATATGCTCAGAGGTGAAGGGATGTAGCTGTACAGGTTCATTCGCCTCTTGAAGAAGAGGAAACCAATATACTCTTTGTAAACACTTTGAGAACTCCTTTCATTGGCCACCTCATAGGAAACTCATCCAAGAGTTTTACTTATTTGGTTACAACAGGGGAGATGATCGAAATGGCAATCAAGAGTGAGAGTCTTGATGGTGGTGAGTCTATCAAGAAACCACCTACGAAAAGGATAATGAAATTAATAACGTGAGAAAGTATGACTCCAACAACATCACTATGTCTCGACCTCAAGCCATAGGATTATAAACACAAAATTATGCTAGGCAAGTGACAAGAGAGCCAAGACAATAGAGATAAGCTTCAGTTTGACCCGATCCCCATGTTCTACAAGAAATTATTTCAGATTTTATATGATAAACATGTGGTGTCACCTTACCATACATCACCAATGTAACATCCCTACCTTAAATGGTATGACTTTAATGCCCAATGTGAATATCACACATGGGTTCTGATACATTCAATAGATAATTACATTACCTTTAAGAAGATTGTCCAAAGGTTAAGGCATAAAAATGTCATCAATTTTAGAGATAATGAGCAACCAAATATGGCTCAGAACCTAATGCCAAACCATGTAGGTACAGGGGTCAATGCAATTGTTGAGGAAAAAAGAAAGTTGATTATAACAAAAGTGAGTGAGGTAAAGTCACCTATACATTGGATATGGGGTCAGATGATCAAGGTAGGCATGTTGGTCTCTAACGTGGTTGATGAGAGTAAGTATGCATGCCAATATCACAACTGCGATGGTCACACCATGCAAGATTGTTATGAGTTTTGAGCTTTGGTGCAAAGATTGATGGATGACAAGGATATGAAATTCTACAGAGAAATTGCTAAAAAAAGAATAAACTGATGTTTATTCATCTGAGGGTTCTTCTAGAGGAGTTTACAATGTCAACTATCCTTTAGTCATCACACCAAAAACTCATGTGGCGGCAAAAATAACCCCTAAGGTGGTAATCACACCCCCATCTCCATTCCCTTACAAAGACAATAAACAAGTCCCTTGGATATACAAGTGCAAGATGAATAATATGGGTACTTCAGAGATTGCCAAAGAAGAAGTGGATGAAGTAGGCAATTTCACCAGGAGTGAGAGATGTTATTCTCCCAATTAGACCAAAGAACCTGAGAAAAGAAATGTCATCGATAAAGGGAAGAAGGTTGAATTGCTGTTGAAAGATGATGAGCCAATTATTAACGAGCTTGTGATAGAAAATGAGGCTATGGAGTTTCTGAAACTTTTTAAACATAACAAAATATAATATCATTGAACAACTATACAAGCTGCCTGCTCGCATCTCGATCCTTGCTATTTTTCTAAGTTGTGAGGCACATCGAAATGCTCTTATGAAAGTTTTGAATCGGACTTTCGTACCAAAGGGTATACCCATGGACAAGATAGATAGATTGGTTGTGAATATTCAAATCGATAATTTTATCTCTTTTTCTAATGATGAGATCATGTCTGGGATGATTGACAGTCAGAAATCTCTACACATTACTATTAGATGCAAGGGGAATGTGTTATCCTGTGTGCTAGTTGACAATGGCTCCATGCTAAATGTAATGCCATTTGTAACCATGAAGAAATTGCTAGTAGATAGTACACATATGAGGAATTACCTAAGTTTCGTTCGAGCATTTGATGGAACGATAAGAGAAATTATGAGGAAAATTGATATTCCTTTGACTATAGGTCCATCTACTTACGAGGTCGAGTTTTTTATTATGGACATCATGCCTACCTATAATTACCTATTGGGAAGACCTTGGATCCACCAGGTAGGGGTCGTGCCATCCGTGCTGCATCAAAAACTTAAATTCGTGATTGAGGGTAAATTGGTATGCATCAATGCTGAGGAAGATATTATTGCTTCTGTGTCCACTACTGCTCCATATGTTAAAGTAGACAAGGAAGCTGTTGAATGTTCATTTATATCCTTGGAGTTTGTTAATGCCACATTCGTGGCTGAGAGGAAGAAGATATCAAAGCCTAGACTGTCCAATTGTACCAGAATGGAACTAAAGATGACTCTGGGTAGGGGAGCCAAGGTTGGAAAAGGGAAATGGAGTTGCCTACAGGGATCTGTTAATCCAGTATTTCCCACTATCAAAAGATACCATTTTGGCTTGGGATATCAATAAACCTTGAAGGAAAAATTAAAGGGAATCCAGAAAAGTCAGGAAATGAGAAGTGCAAAGTTAGTCGGGGAGGATCTTAAGTGGGAGCCTATGACTTTCCTGCCACTACATGATACTTTTGTATCGGGAAGCCATATGTTTCAAGGGAGCTAGCCAGCTAAGGAACCAAATTATTGAGGATACCTTGGGATATCTGTGCAATAATGTGGTACTGGATGATGAGGCTGAGAAAAGAGTTGTAGGCATCTATCACGTACCTCCATGCTTTGTGCTAAATAATTAAATTCCAGATAAGTTACATGTAGTTTACAAAACTTTTTCAGAGTAATACACGAAAACTTTCCCTGTTGTCTAAACCTGGGGCAATAGGTGATCTTTTGTAAAGGGTTAATCTACTTATTTTTAATTTTCAATTAAAGATGCATTCTTATTAATTCCCAAAGTGGCAAACATTCTCCTGTGCATTTCTTCATTCTTTATTATCTATTTGTATATTATTTCATTCTACTTATTTTGATATGGGATAGATTCTCCTGTATGTGAATATCTATATATATATATATCCTCGCATTTTTTATTCTTTCAGGGCCACAGATATCAATAGTATTAATGCTGATGAGACTGACCTGAGGATTGATTTTGAACTGCCCATATGTCAAGGGGAAATCGGGGGTTGTGATAATGATGAGGAATGTGACTTACCTTCTGAATTACTAAAAATGGTGGAAAGAAAGATAAACAGATTTTGCCTCACGAAGAGCCAACTGAAACTTTGAATCTGGGATCAGATGAAGTTATGAAAGAAATAAAGATTGACACTACTCTATCTGCTCAGGGGTGACATAATTTGATTGAATTACTTCGAGAGTATAAATGTCTGTTTTCTTGGTTGTATGATGACATTCAGGTTTAGATACTAAGTTGGTGATACACAAATTGTCGATAAATCCAGAGTGTAAACATGTGCAACAAAATCTAGAAGAATGAGACCTGAGATGCTACTGAAAATTAAAGAAGAGGTAAATAAACAATTCGATATTAGTTTCCTTAAAGTTGCCAAGTATCTAGAGTGGGTGGCAAATATCATCCCAGTACCAAAGAAAGATGGGAAAATTCGTATGTGTATTGACTACAGAGATTTTAATAGGGCGAGCCCGAAGGATAATTTTCCTTTGCCACACATAGATACGCTGGTGGATAACATTGCTAGAAATTCCCTGTTTTTATTCATGGATGGGTTCTCTAGTTACAATGAAATCAAGATGCACTTTGAAGATATGGAAAAAAGTACATTTTTCACCATGTGGGGCACATTTTACTATAAGGTGATGTCGTTTGGGCTAAAGAATACAGGGGCAACATACCAGAGAGCCATGGTAACACTGTTTCATGACATGATGGATAAAGAAATAGAAGTTTATGTCGATAATATGATCGTTAAGGACAAGATAGAGGAAGAAAACGTAGAGAATTTGAGGAAACTATTTAAGAGGTTAAGGAAATATCAGCTAAAACTCAATCAAAGCAAGTGTACCTCTGGGGTGACTTCTGGGAAGCTCTTGGGTTTTGTAGTGAGAAAGAAAGAGATTGAAGTAGATCCAGAAAAAGTCAAAGCCATTCAAAATTTACTACCCCCACAAACACAAAAAGAAGTTTGAGGATTCCTTAGGAGATTAAACTACATTGCTCAATTTATTTCAGAATTGACTGCGAAACGTGATCCCATTTTTTGCCTTCTCCGCAAAAATAATCCATGAGTGTGGAGTGATGATTGCTAAGAAGCTTTTGAAGCAATTAAGTGAAACTTTTCAAATACCCAATCTTAGTGCCACCTATCTCAGGGAAACCATTAATTCTCTATTTATGAGTTTTCGAGAATTTAATGGGGTGTGTATTAGGGCAGCATGACCAAACCGAGAAGAAAAAGAAAGTAATTTACTACCTCAACAAAAAGTTAGCTGATTGTGAGGCAAGGTATTCATCGATCGAAAAGTTGTGTTGTGATTTAGTTTGGACTACTCGAAGGCTCAAGCAGTATATGTTGTATCATACGTGATAACTCTCTAAAAATGCTATATTTATGGCCTTTTCACTTAAGTTGTTGATTATCTAAAAGCCCATATAGGATCATATAGATGCATTTAGGAGGATTTAGTTGCACGTGGTTGATATATTTTACCATGGAATTTTATTTTGGAAAATAGAGTTGTGTTATGGGGATGGTGTGTTGTTTAACGATGTGTAGGATTTGGGAGCAAGGATACGTGAGGAGAAATGCTGTGAAAAATTGGAAATATTGAGCAGGATGTGAATGTCGTGACAACTCGGACATCATTTTAGAGCAGAAAATAAAAAATATTTTATTAAGAGCCAGTTGTCATTGTCTATACATGTTCTCTACTGCCAGCCACATAGGAGGGGCCCAATGCCACCTATACACCACCTCTCACATGAAAGAAATGAAATTTAGGGTACTATGAGAATTTTGACATAAAACCCAAGGTTTATTCCCCACTATAAATAGAATATGAGGTAACCATATTTGGGAGACTTGATTTTTGAAACATTTGTGTTGAAGCTTTTGAGAGGAGAGGCGACTGGAAGAAAAAGTTACACCTTTTTCCTTTCCTTCATCTTTACATA
Organism: Hibiscus syriacus; assembly: GCF_006381635.1. NCBI lineage: Eukaryota > Viridiplantae > Streptophyta > Magnoliopsida > Malvales > Malvaceae > Hibiscus > Hibiscus syriacus. The sequence continues at coordinate 1,815,472 of NW_024063145.1, read as the reverse complement.
GTGTTCCTCCATTAATAAGCTTAAGGGAGTGGCGAGCTAGGCATTTGAGAGGAGCTAGCGAGCTAAGGCGGTTCTTGGTGGCCGAGGGGAGTCTCGAGAGTGCATGTCAAAGGCTTTTCCTTCATCCCTTTGCTGTTCTTACTCACCTAACATAGTTGGGTTGTATGGAATGAATGTATTTCATGGATTATTTGAACCCCGTCATGAACTAGTTTTATTTGGTGGGAGCTCACTATAGATGCTTAAACTTTTTCTTTAATAGATGGTTGTTTCTTCATTATGTTTTTATTTGTTTTGCTTATGGTTCTTAATGACTTAAGGTTGTAGGAGCTATGAGAGTAGCCATTCCTTAGGAAAATACTTAGTGTTCGAGAGAAACTAAGTAGATCATCTTTATTGTTCGAGAGAAACTAAGGAGGATCAACATAAGGAATGTGTTTTAAATAGTAACTTGACCTAATCAACCCTTAGACATAAGGCTAAGATTTCAATTGACTAAAAGGAGTAGTGCTCGTCGAGATTTAGATGTTAGTGCTGACACTGAGTGGTATTACCGTGGCATATTCCGTTGATATGAACCAATAGAATCCCTGCACCTGCTAACGCCAAGAGGTATTGTCATGGCATTGTCAACTTGCCAAGTCCCTTAACTAGAGATAACATAGGGCACTTTTAGTAACTCTGTCAGGCAAGTAATACATAGAAGTGAGACCATCCTAAAAGATAGACTTAAGTTTCCTAAGTGACTCATATCATTTATTCCCTTAATAGCTTGTTGTGTCAGGATTGTCAAGTCATTTATTCAAAGTTTAGTGTATACATTTTGTTTTGCCTTTACATTCTGAATTGATTTCACTATACACAATTCTATTTTTCCACAACATCTCTCTATTTGCTACCACATCACATTATTATTCCATCACAACATACATTTGACATTGCCTCAACATTCTCATTAATACATATCATCATACTAACTATACTTAGATAAAATAGTTATTTGCTTTGATTGAACTTATAAATTTCCTCCAATACTTGTGGGTTTGATACTCACTCATCACTGTATTACTTGTTCAGTTGTGTATACTTGCACATATTTTGCATCCATATTTAGTACTCACAAATCGTAGACAAGTTTTTGGAGTCGTTACTGGGGTTTGCCAATTGGAAGTTAATTAGTTTTTTTATAGCATTTTTATTTTACTTCTTCATTTTTTATATATAGTTTTACTTGTTATTTTTCTTGTCTTTTTTAGGTTTTTCTTGGTGTATGACCAGAAGACACTCTGACGAACCATTAGAACCAATAGAACCTGAGATTGAGAGGATTTTTAGAAAATGAGGCATGTTCAATGTGCTCAAGCAAACATGTAACAAATTGGCAATCAAGGTATTGGTCAAGAGGAAGATCAGAATGTCGAGGCAATTTCGAATGTTGGGAATACAGTCAGGCCTCTGCTATTCGAGATCACTTAAATCCTATCTAAGGCGACTTAAATCCTGGAATTATGGCACCCGAGATTCAGGCAGCTCATTTTGAGCTTAAAGTAGTCATGTTAAATATGTTGAATTCTATAGGGCAGTTTGGAGGCATACCTCATGAAGATCCAGTAGCACATCTGTAATTTCTTGGAGGTATGTGATTCTTTCCAACGACAATGAATGTATGAGGATGTACTGAAGTTAAAGTTATTTCTATATTCTCTACGTGACATAGCGAGGGCTTGGTTGAGTGGTGTTCCAGTTGGTTCGATGAAGTCTTGGACTGATATGTACAAAAGTTGTTTGTTACGATATAATCCGCGAATATAAGCACCCAACTGAGGAATGTAATTACTTCTTTTTGTCAAGCCAATGATGAATCAATGTATTAATGATGGGATTGATATAAAGGATTGCTTCATAAATGTTCTAATCATGGTTTTCAAGATTGGACTCATGTGGTAATGCTCTATAATGGAGTAAATGCACCCACGAGGATGATGTTAGATACCTCCACAAATGGAATATTGCTCGGTAAATCACATGCAGAGGCATTTGAAATTTTAGATAGGGTTGCGAATAGTGATTATCAATTCCCATCTACAAGGCTGAGAGCTGGGCGAAACACGCATAAATACATTCGAGTTGGATACTAAGGATTCCGTGTCTGCCCAAATTTCTGTCATCACCAATATGTTGAAGAATCTGCAACGACTAAGTGACCTAAAAGAAATGAAGGTAGCCAACTCAGCATGTTTATTATGCCATGGAAATCAATATGACATCAAGTGACTGACCAATCTGGAATCCACTAATTATGTAGGAAACTACAATCAAGGTAACAACAACCCCTATTGTAACACCTATAATCTTGGATGGTGTCAACATCCAAACTTCTAGTGGGGAAATCAAGGAATCAACAATACTAATCAAGCAGTTAGGGAGTAAAATTTTAATGACTCCCAAGGTTTTCAAAAGAACATGTCATGACATAATTCTAACAAGGGAATACCATCTTTATCCAACACAAGTTCTTTGGAGACGACAATATAAAATTTTATAGCAACCACGAAGACCATGCTACAACCATCATAAACCAATGATCCTTATTACACAGTTAAGGAGCTTTTCTTTAAAGCCATAACTCATCTCTGATGGCCCTGTCAAGTTGGTCAAATTGTCGTGACATTACAAGAACGTCAAACCAGATTATCTGTCGAGTGACACTGAAGTCACTAACGTTCTTGGCAAAGAGCAATGTAGTACACTCACTTTACGGAGTGGAACTCAAGTCAATGTCCAAGACAAGTTTGGGGGAAGGAAGAATGAAGATTTAACCCCCGTAACCATGCAAGCTGAGCGTGAAATACCAAAAGATACAAAAGTGGAGGAGGATAAGGATGAGGGTTCATCCAGTGAAGTAACTGAGGGAGAAAACAAAAATAACACGGTAAATGTTATTCCCATCCCTTCAAGAAGAAGTTAGACTCCACCACCCTTCTCACAAAGACTAAAGAAGCATAATGATGACATTCAATTCAAGACGTTTGTTGACAGTCTGGACCAACTCCACATCAATGTTCATTTTCTTGAAGCTATAGAACAAATGTCGGTATATGCTAAATTTCTCAAAGAGATTGTTACCAAGAAAAGAAAAGCAAAGAAGTACGAGACCATTGCCATGGTAAAAGCATACTGTTATGCCTTATGCAAGCTCTCGCCAAAGCGAAAAGATCCATACAACTTTATTATTTCATGATGATCTATAGGAGAAAATTATGTTGGGAAAGCAATATGTGACTTTGGCTCAAGCGTGAACCTAATGCCAAAGTCAATCTTCTTGAAGCTTGGCATAGGGAATACAAGAGTCACCTCTGTTATTTTGAAACTAGCCGACCACTCTCATGTTCGTCCCGAATGGCGAGTCGAGGATGTCATTGTAAGGGTAGACAAATTTATGTTTCCAGTATATTTCCTTATACTTGATTGTGAGGTACATGCCAATGTGTCATTGTGAATATCATTCATACTCTCAAGTACATGGATGAGTCTGAAGAATGTTAGAACATTTTGGTAGTGCATATATTGATAGTAGGAGAAGGTGATCAATTTTGCCAAAACAATTTCATTCAATTGGAGAATTATGAGAGGTTTATTGAAGAGGAAATTTTCGATGAGCCTAAGGACTTTTCTTTGAAAGAACAACATGCTAGCTACCTCATAGCTAGCACAGGTACACGCTTTGAACCTCTTGAATTTGATGAGTTTGTTTCTCCTAAGCCCTCATTACAGTATGCACCTACCCTAGAGCTAAAGAATTTTGCACAATATCTTAAATATGCTTACATGGGTAGTAATGAAACTTTACCTTTTATTATCTCCCCTACCCTTACTTCTAACTAATAATGTAATTTGTTAAGTATTTTGTCACAACACAAAAAATCGTTAGGATAAAGGGACTATTTTGTTAGAAGGATCTAAAGAAAAGGTAGTAATGAAAGAAATCCTCAAATGACTTGATGCTGGAGTGATTTACCTCATATCTAATAGTTTATGGGTGAGTTCTCTCCAATTCGTTCCCAAAAAAGGAAGCAAGGTCATAGTGACCAGTGAAAACAATGAACAATTTCCAATACACACTGTAACCGAATGACAGATATGCATGGACTATCGCAAGCTAAATAAGGCTACCAAGAAATACCACTTTCCTTTTTCCTTCATCGATCAAATGCTGGATCGATTGGCAGGTAAGCCATTTTATTGTTTCTTGGACAGATACTCTGGTACAATCAAATTGCCATCGCACCAGAAGACCAGGAGAAGACTATGTTCACGTGTCCCTATGGCACTTTTTCTTTCCGGATAATGCCTTTTGGACTCTGTAATGTCCGAAAACTTTTCAACGTTGCATGCCAGCTATCTTCTTTGACATGGTTGAGGATTTTCTAGAAATATTTATGGATGGTTTCTCTGTTGCTAGAGATGACTTTGAGAAATGTCTCGGTAATTTGGAAAAGGTACTCAAGCGATAAGAAGAGGCTGACCTAGTACTGAATTGGGAAAAGTGTCACTTCATGGTGATTGAATGCATTGTGCTATGCCATAAGACCTCTCATATGGGCATTGATATGGACAAAGCCAAAGTCGAAGTGATTGAGAAGCTACCCCCACCAACATCTTTCAAGGGTATTAAGAGTTTCTTTGGACATGTTGGGTTCTATAGAAGATTCATCAAGGACTTCTTCACAATATCTAAGTCATTGTGTGCCCTACTTCAACAAAAGCCCTTCGTGTTTGATTAAAATTGTTATAGCGTGTTCACCGAGCTAAAACAAAGACTTACCTCTGCGTCTATTATGGTCCCCCTGATTGGACGTCAACATTTGAGCTAATTTGTGATGCGAGCGATTTTAACGTGGGAGTTGTGCTTCAGCAATGCCAAGATAAAATTTTCCATGTTATATATTATGCTAGTCGTACCTTGAATGAAGCACAAATGAATTATACTACCACTGAGAAAGAATTATTTGTCGTGGTATTTGTATTTGACAAGTTTTGGTCATCTTGATAGCCACCAAAGTTATTGTTCACACCAATCACTCAGCTATAAAATATTTAGTGAATAAGAAATATGCTAAGCCTAGACTCATTAGATGGATATTACTATTGTAAGAATTTGATTTAGAGGTGATAGATAGAAAAGGTACTAAGAACAAGGTTACATATCATTTATCTAGGCTAGAAAACAATTCAGAATGCCATGACATTTTAAATATTCAAGAAGCATTCCAGATGAGAAAATTTTATATGTTACGACAATTCCGTGGTACGCTGATATAGTCAATTTTCTTGTTAGTGGAATTTTGCCTTATGAATTGAACAGCCAGCGAAGGAGGAAGTTTCAACATAATGTCAAATTCTACTTTTGGGATGAGCCATATTTATTCAAACAATGTGTCGATAAAATAATTCGATGTTGTGTCCCTGATGAAGAGCAAAGAGACATTCTACACCATTGCCACACAACCCCTGTGGAGGCCATTTTGGAGGTATAAGGACTGCTGCTAAGGTCTTCCAATCAGGCTTTTATTGGCCTTCATTATTCAAAGATGCTCATGAGTTTTGCAAGGCGTGTGATAGATGCCAGCGTATTGGGAACATTTCCAGGCGACATGAAATGCTATTGCAAAATATTCTAGAGATCAAGCTCTTTGACGTATGGGGCCTTGACTTCATGAGACCATTCTCATATGATTTGGAGACTTATATATCTTGCTTGTTGTAGACTATATATCTAACTGGGTTGAAGCAATTGCAACACTAAGGAATGACTCTAAAATTTTGCTCAAGTTCCTTCACAATAACATCTTCACCCGATGTGGAGCACCTAGAGCCAGCATTAGTGATGAGGGAACTCATTTTGATAACAAGCTAATTTCCAAGGCATTACAAAGATATGAGTATGAGAAAAAATTGCCACGGAATATGACCCACAAACCAATGGACAAGCTGAAGTGTCCAACTGGGAGATTAAGCAAATACTGGAGAAGGTAGTGAATCTTAGAAGGAAGGATTAGTCCCCAAAGCTTGACGAAGTGCTCTGGGCTTGTCAAAAATCATTCAAAATGCCTTTAGGAATGCCACCTTTCAAGATTGTGTACAGGAAAACATTCCACCTACATGTAGAGTTAGAGCATAAGGCATATTGGGATATTAAACATCTTAATTTTGATGTGCAATTAGCTAGGGAGCAACAATTATTTGTAATAATTTAGAGAACAAGCATATGAAAATGTCAATATTTACAAAGAAAAACCAAGAAGTGGTATGATTAAATGCTTTTGCCAAGGCATTTTCATATTGGCGAGTAAATGCTCATTTTCAACTCGAGGCTGAAGCACTTTCCCGGCAAACAAAAGTCACGATGGTCCGGACCTTTTGAAGTACACCATGTCTACCCTCATGGAACTATTAATATCAATAATATAGATGATGGAACATTTTCAAAGTTAATGGTCAGTGTCTAAAAGATTATCATGGAGCTCTGCCCTTGCATAAAAAATCGGCACTCTTATTGCAAGATGACTGAATCTGTAGAGCATTTTGAAAATGCCATGACATTTCGGGTTTACTGAATAAATAAAACATTTATTTTATTTTAAATTCAAATATTTTTTGGTTAATTGAGTTCTTTTGAATTTTTAGAAATCCACGCAGATAGAATATGAGGACCATACTATTAAAGATATAGGAGTGGGCTGCAACAAGACAAAAATATTAGGGAAATCTTCACTTTTGACATTTTGATTTTTTGCCGTAGAAATTCCCTTTGCGCAGGAGTTGATGTCGTTTGAAGAAGGGGTCTGAACATGAGGAGCCTCAATTCACCCCGATCCCTAAATTAGTCAAGGAACCTTTACACAAGCGCCCACGTCGCACAGTAGCCCTAGCACCACCACCATAAATAGTCAAGGTACCTTGCATTGCATTGCATAGTATACAATCTAGTTTTAATTTAGTTTTTGTTTAGCATTGGGGATAATACTTCTCTTAAGTTTGGGGGAGGTAGGGTTCTTAATTCATTACATGATAATATTAGTAGAATGAATATTCCATGACATTAGTAAGTGTTCGAATTAGTTTTTTGTAATAAATTAATGATGTCCGATGACGATGAATTCTTTATGGCTAGAATTGAATGTACATGATTGTTGAGGATGATAGAACCAACTCTAGGACTTATATCTTTGTAACTTTTGATACACAATTGTATGTTTTACATGCTTAAGAAACTTAGAATTTTTTTATAAAATAACTCTTGCATGTCTTGGCATAGAACTTTGACAATGTCCTTGAATGATGAAAACCCCACATGTTCCAAAAAAATGAAAAAAATGAAAATGATGAAAAAAAAGAAATTACGAATAAATACTTTGGCATAACTATAGAAGGACACTCTGCTATGCCATGGCATTGCATGGTTACTTCATTTAAATAAATGGAAGCCAAGACATATGAGTGAATGAAAGTAGTCACAGAATAACTCTACTTGACTAGCTCCGGGGTAGAAGGTATGCTCCCTTTCACCTAGAGTGTGGGATGGTATGTATGATGGGCTGACTCCCCTCGTAGCAATATTAAAAAAGAGAGAAAACATTATGTGAGTAAACTTGTAATCAAATGACTACTAAATGCGGTAGCAAAACAAGAGAGCTTGCTTAGAAATTTTCTAGATTTGTTAAGCATGAACTGGATACAATCACACACACACAAATGATCTTGCCCTAGGGAATAATACTTGATTTCTCAAACTAGTCTAGCATGTTGAAGCCAACTATTCTGAGGGATGAAATTTTATCCCATATAACTATCTTGAACCTGAACTTGCCATGGTATTTTTGTTTTGCTTACTACTATCCATTATTTGAGGACAAGCAATAATTTAAGTTTGGGGGTGTGATAACTCCATAAAAAGACTATATTTAGGTCATTTTCACTTAAATTATTGATTTATAAAAGCCCATACAAGATCATATAGATACATTTAGGAGCATATAGTTGCATGTGGTGGATATATTTTGTCGTGACATTTTATTTTGGAAAATGGAGCTGTGTAATGGGGAATGTGTGTTGTTTAACGATGTACAGAATTTGGGAGCAAGGATGGGCAAGGAGAATTTCTGTGATAAATTGGAAATACTGAGCAGAATGCGAATGCCACGACAACTAAGACGACATTTCTGGGCAGAAAAGACAAAAAATATTTTTATTAAGAGCCAGTTGTCATTGCCCCTACGTGTTCTCTATTGCCAGCCACATAGGAAGGGCCCACTGCCACCTATGCACCACCTCTTACATGAAAAGGATGAACTTTAGGGAACTATGGGAATTTTGACACAAAATCCTAGGTTTATTCCCCACTATAAATAGAATATGAGGTTGTCATATTTGGAAGACTTAATTTTTGAAACATTTGTGCTAAAACTTTTGAGATGAGAAGATGCTGAAAGAAAAAGTTCCAACTTTTTCCTTCTCTTCATCTTTAGGTGGTGTTCCTCCACTAACAAGCTTGAGGAGTGGCGAGGCATCCAAGAGAAGCTAGCGAGCTAAGGCAGTTCGTGGTGGCCGAGGGGAGTCCCGGCAGTGCACGTCAAAGGCTTTTCCTTCATCCCTTTGATGTTCTTTGTCACTTAACATAATTGGGTTGTAAGGAACAAATGGATTTTATGATTTATTTCATGGATTATTTAAACCCCACCATGAACTAGTTTTATTTTATGGGAGTTCACTATGGATGCTTAAACTTTTTCTTTAATGGATGGTTGTTTTTTCATTATATTTTTATTTGTTTTGTTTATGGTTCTTAATGAATTAAGATTGTAGGAGCTATGAGAGTAGCCATTTCTTAGGAAAATACTTAGTGTTCGAGAGAAACTAAGTAGCTCATCTTTAGTGTTAGAGAGAAACTAAGGAGGATCAACATAAGCATGGGTTTCAGATAGTAACTAAACCTATTTCACCCTTTGACATAAGGCTAGGATTTCAATCGACTAAAAGGAGTAGTGCTCGGTCGAGAGGTTAGATGTAGTGATTATGCTAACTGCCATTGTCGTGATATATTCTGTTGATCTGAACCAATAGTATCCCTCCACCTGCTAACGCTGAGAGGTATTGTCATGGCATTCTCAACCTGTCGAATCCATTGACTAGAGATAGCATAGGACACTTTTAGTAAACTCTTTTGGGAAAGTAAGACATAGAAGTAAGACCATCCTAAGAAGATAGAATTTAGTTTCCTAAGTGACTCCTATCATTCATTCTCGTAATAGCTTGTTGTGTGAGGATTGTCAAGTCATTTTATTCAAAGTCCAGTGTTTACATTTTGTTTTGCCTTTACATTCTGAATTGATTTCACTATACACAATTCTATTTTCCACAACATCTCCATTTGCTACCATATCACATTATTATTCCATCACAACATACATTTGACATTGCCTCATCATTCCCATTAGTACATACCATCATAATAACTATACTTATATAAAATATTTATTTGCTTTGATTGAACTTATAAATTTCCTCCAATCCCTGTGGATTCGATACTCAATCATCACTATATTACTTGTTCAATTGTATATACTTGCACATATTTCACGTCCATATTTAGTATTCATCGATCGAAAAGTTGTTGTGCTTTAGTTTGGACTACTCGAAGATTCATGCAGTATATGTTGTATCACACCACTTGGTTGATCTTTAGGCTTAATCCTATGAAATACCTGATGGGTGTACCTGCTTTATATGGAAGATTGGCTCATTGGTAGAATTTATTGTTTGAGTTTGACATCCAATATATGAGCTAGAAAGCAGTTAAAGAGAGTGCTATAACATATTTTATTGCAAGTAGGGCTTCTGAACAATATGAACCATTGAGTTTTGATTTCCCAGATGAAGATTTGATGGCTATTTCAGTTGAAGAGGCAATTACTTCTACCAATGAACATTGGAAATTGAACTTTGATGGTGCTTAAAATGCCTTGGGGTAAAGAATTTGGGAAATTTTGGTCTCACCTAGTGGAGAACACTATCCTTTCACTAGTCGGTTGAATTTTAATTGCACAAACAATATGGTCAAGTATGAGGCTTGTATTTTGGGTCTTAAAGCTACCATTGAGCGCAAGGTAAAGTTACTCAAAGTACATGGGGATTCATCTCTGGTTATTTATCAACTTAGAGGTGAACGGGAAATGAAAGACCCAAGTTGGTGAATACCGTAAATTCGTCGTGAAACTTATCAAAGAATTTTAAGACGTGCCATTCAATTACCTCCCCAGAGAAGATAATCAAATGGTAGATGCCCTAGCCACTTTGGCAACAACCTTTAAAGGGAATTAACATTCAAACATGATACCTATTGAGATGCAAGCTTATGAGTATCCAGCCCACTGCTATAGTGTAGAAGAGGAAGAAGATGAAATCCCTGATATTATGATATCTTACAATACATCAAATATCAAAGTTTTCCTAAGCAGGCAACCGAGAATGACAAAAGGACTATTAGAAGGATGGATGCAGGGTATGTGCTCGATGGTGAGATATTATACAAGAAAATTAATGATTAGGTTTTCTTGAGGTGTGTGGATGGAAAAAAAGCTAAAACAATCACTGAAGAAATTCATGAGGGCGTGTGTGGTACCCATTCCAATTGACATGCAATGGCTAGCCAAATAATGAGATTAGGGTATTATTGGTCAACTATGGAAAATGATTTTATCAATTATACCAGAAAATGTCAGAAGTGCCAGATTTATATAGACAAGACCCATACCCATCCTCATTCATTACACATGATGACAGCTCCGTGACCATTCTCTATGTGGGGCATGGATGTCATTAGAAAAATTTTGCCCAAGGATTCAAATGGTCATCATTTCATCTTGGTGCCAATAGACTACTTCACCAAATAGGTAGAAGCTCATTCTTATGCAAATGGCACTCAGTCAACAATCTGTAAGTTCTTAAAGAAAGAGATTATATGTCGATATGGTTTACCATAAAGAATCATCTTTGATAATTCCTTGAACTTAAACAATAAGATGATGGAATCGGTATACAAATAGTTAAAGATAAAACATCATAATTTCACCACTTATCGCCCGATGATGAACAGGGAAGTAGAGGCAGTCAAGAAGAACATTTGCTTTGTTTGCATATCGAACTTCGGTAAGGACATCAACTGGGGCAACCCCATTTTCATTAGGCTATAGGATGGAAGTTGTGTTACCCATTGAGGTAGAAATTTCATCACTTTGAGTTCTATCAGAGGTTAAGCTAGATGAAGCAGAATGGGTACAAACTAGGTATGATCAGCTGAAACTAATTGAGGAAAAAATATTAAAAGCTACATGTCATGGTCAGATGTACCAGAAACGTATAATGAGGACACATGATAGGAAAAATTTACCCACGAGAGTTTCATGAAGGAGATCTGGTACTTAAAAAGATTTTATCAATTCAAAAAGACTTTAAAGGTAATTGGATGCCAAATTGGGATGAACCTTATGTTGTAAAAAACATTTTCTAAAGGAGCTTTGATCCTCATCGAGATGGATGAACCAGAGTTACCTAACCCTGTGAACTCTGACGCTGTTAAGAAATACTTTGCCTGAAGAAACCAAATGAAGGAAAAAAAGAAAAGAAAGAAGAAAGAAAGAAAGAAAAAGAAAAATGAAGAAAAAAGAGAAAAAATAAAAATAAAAAATAAAAAAGGGGTTCAAGATAAAAATTCGTAAAGGACATCTTGAAACCAAATGAGGTCTCAAGTTGAAAACCCACAAAGGGCGGCTTGAGTATCATTAAAATTCAGGATTCGTGTATGGTGGAGGTTTTGAATTGATTTTGAAGTTGAAAGACTCCTGATTTGAGAAGTAATATTAAATGGTGATTAGGGTGAGGTCTAGAGGCTGAAAAAGGCTTGAATAACCAGAAAAGGAATGGAGAGCACATGAGATTCAATACTGGTTTATAGCATCCAACATTCGGAGATTTGATAGTAAAGGGGGAACTTCACACCCTTGCGTGTTGTCACAGTTCTCGAGATCCCTTTAATAGAAGCTACACTTGAGTCATTCTGCGGTGTGCTAGTTCAAAAGTATTCGCACTATTGATATTTGGGGACGCCTACTTCATTTTCATTTACTTTTTTTACAGTTAAAAGTTTGTCATATATTTACCAAAAAAACTCTTTACATTTATATAAATAAAAAAGAGGTATTTTCCTTGTTAACACCCTGTAGCAAACATCCTAATTTGAAAATAAAAACATGTAGATTAAATTGGGAAACATGAGATCATTGTGTATCATTGTACAAAAAGTTTTGGATAAGTGCAAGTGTTCTAAAGCCAAAAATGGTTTTAGCATAAGGCTTGCATGGTGATGGGCTACTGGAAATTAAAACCTTGGGCTACATAAAAAGTTCAGCAATGAGGGATAATCCAATATATTTTTCGTTGATCAAGTAGTTAGTCATGAATATTGTCTTGGTTCAAGAAGGAAGAGAATCAAAGCCATGTCCAACCAAAGAGTATCTAATCAGGATTGTCAGTTTTGTTGAACTGCAGGTGATTTTCGTGCCCAAGATTTGACTGAATCACAAGGCGATTGAAAAGAGAGTGTTCTCATTTGAAGATGAAAATATACTAAAAGTTGTATCATTACATATATGTTAGGCATTAATAGGATCATGACATTCATAAAAATGCATGATGATAAATGCAATTGGATACTTACATGTCTTCCAAAAGAAAGCTGAAGGTTGAAGATGATGAAACCTAATATAAAAGTAAACAATTCAAAGCCCAAAAACAGAAAGGCTCAACTCGAGGCATATTCCCATATTTGGTGATTGCTAGACAAGTTTAAACAAGAGAAATCGATTTTCAAAGATTCTCTTGAATTCCAAACATTCAAGTATGATGTTTTCAAATCCTCAAACATATACTAACAAGTGGTAATGTTTAATTTTCATATTCGATCTTCTTAAAGAATAGAGAAACAAATCAAACCCGATTCAATTTACCCTGAATAGAAATGGAGTGAATCAACATTTCCAGATTTGATTTTCCCTGAATAGTAGCTGAGAATATCCCCTTTTTCCAGATTTGATCTTCCGACTAGCAATGAAACAAATCTGTCTTGATTCAATCTACCCTAAAAAGCAGTGGAGTGAATCAACGTTTCCAGATCTGATCTACCCTGAAGAGCAGCGGAGCAGATCCCCTTTTTCCAGATTTGATCTTCCCTGAGGAGAAGTGGAACAAATCTACCTTAATTTAATCTACCCTGAAAAACAGTAGAGTGAATTAACATTTCCATCTGATCTACCTTGAAGTGCAGTGGAGCATATCCCTTTTTTCCAAATTTAATCTACCCTGAAGAGCAGCGGAGCATGTCTCTTTTCAGATTTGATCTTCAAGAATCTCTCTTGAGATATTGTTCATTTCCAGTCTCACTTGAGACAATATCATATTTCTAAGCACAGATTCGACCGGACGAAAACTCATTGTCTCTTCGTCTTTGCCTTTTCTTGTTAACACAAGAACGACCAAAGAGGTGTAGTTTTCGAAACTCATTTTTACCCCGAGATCTCGTTAATATTATTATTATTAATTAGTTATTATTACTATTATTATTATTTTATTTTATTTTTATTTTATTTATTTTATTAACGCAATCGGGCCCGAATTAAATCATCACAACCGGCCCAAATCTAAGCCTACTGAGATTAGGGTTTGTGAAAACCTAATTTTCCATTACAGTCACCGCTGTCGTCGGTGAGAGGAATCCCGTACCGTCGTTACTATTTCGATCGCTCAATCTCGTTATTCGACAGTAGCTGTTTCAACCACCAACATCATAATCCCTACAAATAGTGAAGTGGAGAAGAAAATCAAAACCAAACCCATTAAAAATTGATAAAAATCTCGAAAAACTGGGATATTAAAAATGGTTTATATCCATCATCATCCCTCAGTTCTAGTCTCACCAAACACACAATGGAGGAGGATTTAAGCAGAGAAGATAAGAAGGGGGAGGGAATTTGGTTCGGAAAGAAAAAAAAAGGAAGAAAAGGGAGCATTCGGGTTTAAGTTCGAACAAAACAAAAGAAAATGAAAACAAAAAGAGAAAAAATAGATCCGAAAAAAGGGGGAAGAACTCGAAAAAAACAAAAGGGAGAGCATAGAAAGCTTACCTTCGTTGCTGGTCATCAAGAAGCCGAAAATACGTCGGATTTCCTTGTTTTCGAAAGGTATAAACTTAGATCTCGGCATTCCGGTTGAGTTTTAGGAAAAATGGCTCTTGGTTTTGGATTAAAGGAGTGGAAAGGAATATTTTGGGTGTTGGGTTCTCTTTCGGCCACCATGAACAGAGGTGAAACCCACCGGTGAACGGTGGCCATCTCCTCCGGTTGCTCGGAGCTTGAGAGAGTCTTGAACTCTCTCTCTCTTAAAAACCCAAAGAAGAAAATGGCTAGGCTTTAGAAATTAAGCCTTGATCTTGGCCATAAATATCCAGTGTAAAATGACGTAGTTTCACACTCCCCTCATCTATGTTTTTGACCTTTTAGGGGTAAATAGCAGTTTAGGTCCCTCATTTTTGTAACTTTCTGTTTTAGTTCTGAAATGAAAAGGGTAATTTACACAAGAAGGGTCCTGAAGTTTGTAAAGCTCTTACTTAAGCCGCTTAATGAAGTTTTCCTTTTTATATTGTGAGATCCTTATTTATCATTTATTTTATTTTCTTCCTTGTCTGGTTATTAAAGTCTTTGTGTTAATATTCCCGATTTTAGTTGATAGTTTACACTACTTTTATTCTGGTCCTTATTTCACCGTGTTCTCTGTTTATACGTTTGTCTTGTATATGTCATGTTGCATTTTTAGCCTTCATTCACTGCTTTCATTATGGTACCTGCGTCACTTTAAGATATTGGTGTTAAATGCTCACATGCCATAAATAATATATATTATGTTCACATATATTATTCCCTTTAATTTAGTATGTCATCTTTTATTGCATGAATATATTATATTCCATATATGTGGGGTTTTTTTTAATTTCACGTGTATTCACATTATTAGAAATAATTCCAACTTCCAAGTATTATATAAATATTGCATGATTTGGTTTTCGAGTATTTCCATTAATGGGTATATATATATATATATATTAGTTACATAACATCATTAAATGAAAGTTGACTAAGGGTAATATCCGTTCATTTTAGGATTATTGTGAAGTGATTATCTCAACTTTTAAGAAAGTTGCTTTCGATAATTTTAAAATGAAGTGTATCCCATTGAATGAATAAAATTAATTACATTTAAAATTTGGGACTAGGAAAAAGATTATATTCTTTTAATTAAATTCACCGAGAAAAGACTATTAGACCGTGTCTAAGGTCTTGTCTCGATTTATTTAAATAATTAAACATCCTTATTCTCATTAAAGGTTGGTAAAATAATTAATTAATCGTATTTGTTTAATATATGTTTAATTTTAGTTCTATTTTGTGTGTGTTTTAATATGATTTCAAAAATAAATCGCATTCGAATTAATTATGAGTTTTAGGAAGGAATAATAATATTTTTTATTTTGATTGGAGTAAGAAATGACTGCTTTAAGGCATGAGAGTTCATTTCTTATCGATAGAAAATAATTAAATATTTCCTTATTTTCCTCCTAAAATTCATAGAGTATTTTTATTGTTATTGTTATTTTATTGTTATTTATGCATTTAAATTTGGAATTAATAATGAACTCTAGGATTGAATTGTAATATTTCTTTATTTCGATCGGAGTAAGAATCGACTGCTTTAAGGCATGAGATATCGATTCTTCTCGATAGAAAATAATTAAATATTATTGTGTTTCGTCCTAAAATTCAAATAATATTATTTGTATGGGATCTTGAATTAAATTAAACTCAAATTCGTAAATTTCATTGCAAAGACAACTAATTAATCAACTAGGTATCGATTTAGGGCGCTGTGGGGTTGGTAATCCTTCCCCACGCGTAACCGACGTCGTTTCGTGCATAGCATATAAGTTTGAAACTAAACTCAGCGGCCATTCCCCTCTCATTTCTTTCATTTTCTGTTTAACCCAAAGAGGAGAGAGAGAAAAAAAACTCTCTCAACTCTCGTCCCTTTTCTTTCTTCACTCATTCACCGTGAGGAGAGATACAAAATCCACAGCTGTCGTAAGTTGACGTCGATGGCGTGGGAAACCAAACCAGAAACAAACCCTCGGTCTCTCTCTCTCTCTGTAAACTGACTCTTCCAGTCGAGACCCACCCCTTCGAAACCCTATGGATCTAAGAAAAACGAGAAGGTTTTACCTTCGGCGATGGGTTCTCCTAGTTCCAGTGGGGCTATCGACGACCAGATATCTCTGAAAAGGTAAGTTGTCTTGGTTGTTCTCAGTTTTTTCTCTCTATTGTTCCCTATTTTTTTCTCTCAAAAAATCTGGTCTCTCTCTTCTTTCTCCTCCCTTTTATCTCGCATTTGTTGGTTTTGGTGATGGTTCTCTGCTACCGAGATTGAAGGATATGATTATCCTCTGTTGGCTGATTGACAATCTAGGATTTACTCTAGATTTCTTTTTATTCTTTTATTAGAGTCTATTTTGATTGATATGTCTACTTTTGTACTGTTGATGTTGATTTCCCATTACTGTAGGTTGAAACGACGGCGGCAATAGGTGGCAGCGACGATGATGGGAGACTTAGTTTAAGCGACGACGGTGGCAGTGGAGAGCAGCTAGGCTTCCAACCCTATTTGTCTTCTGGACCGTTGGATCTGAACAAATGCAACAGTTGAACCAGTCGACGGCTGAAGGGTGTAGATGAAAACCCTGGCTTCAAGTGATCTGGACCGTTGGATGGGTCCAGATCTAATGGCTGATGTCGGGCGGCATTGGAATAGTTATCAGAAACCTTAATATGTTTAGGGTTTTGGTATAATTGGGTCATGTCGGATCTTGGGCTTCGGGTCTCGCAATTGGGCTCCAGTCGGGTTAATTGTAACTAGGTTAGGCCTGTAGGCCTACTTTCTTCTGGGTCGAGTGATATTGGGCCTTGTTTAGGGTACTATTGAGTTTATTTGTATTTTTCTTTGTTGGGGCTTTGTTGTTGGGCTTCGGGTTGGGGCCTGCAAAAAAATAAAATAAAATAATAATAATAATAATTTAAAACTCGAATAAAAATAGGTGTCTATAGTTTCTCCGAGCTATTGGGTCTAGTCCATATAAGTGGTTTTCTTCACTGTTTCCTTTTCAACTTTCTCTTCCTTTTTTTCCTTTTTCATTTATGAAAATCGGGTGTTCATTGTTCTTTTTCATTTACAATAGACATGAAATCAACAGAGATTATTGTTGAAGCAGTTTTGCATGTACTGAAACTTCTTTCCATAGCTCTAATAGGACTTCTTCTTTCCCACCCTAAAATCCAAATGATTTCAAAACCTACACTTAAGCTTGTAAGCATGCTTGTTTTCTTTCTATTCTGGCCATGTTTGATTTTCACCCACCTTGGTCCAGTCATTAATCTCAGCAAATTCATCCACCTGTGGTTTATTCCAATGAATATTGTCATTAGTATTCAGTACAACCACCGATTCTGTATTAGGGTTGCTAGTGGCATTCATATGTTATCTGCCACTCGAGTTCTTGCGTCTAAATGTATGGATATTTGGGAATCTGGTTCATTGGGAGCAAAGCAAGAGACATCTGATCTACCTTCAACTGGCTCAACTATTAGCATGCAAATTGTCTCTTGTTGTAGTCTATGCACAAACCATAGGTTCACCTTTGCAGCAAGTTTATAACCCTTTGGCATTTTTTTCAAGAACTCAAACGAGACCTCCCCGTATCAATACCATCTCTTCTTCCACAGAAAACCCTAAAAAATGGGCACTGAAATTCATGCTACAATTCCACAGTTGCAGCCATTTAGGTCTTGTGACCTGTACGGTCAACTTAGAGAGAGGGAAAAATGGCAAAAGGTGATTAAGTTCCACTCTTCAAAACAAGGTCAGATAAGCAACAAAATTTTTTTCAAGTCGGTTGCAGCGTCGATCTTGCTTGGCATATGTGAATCGGTAGCAGCAGCATAAGAAGAAGGCTCGAAAACAATGGTCAATGGGTGAAAGAAAAATGACAAAAATAAAAATAATTTAGGATTTTTACTTGAAGTGTTGACCATCAACGGGTTACGCAAGTGGTTAACAAGCTAGATAAGTGGTTAACGGTTCAGTTCAAATTTTCGTCATCTATGTTAACAACTTTTAAAACCGAGTGATTAATTTGTTATAAATTGATATTTTCAGTGATCAATTTTTTCTAAAATAATAACTTTAATGATAAATTTTACTTTTAAAATTTTAGTGAAAAAAATAAAAATTTACTTAAACATTAGTGTGTAGTTTAACCTTAATATTATGGATAAAATTGGGGAACGCATTAGTCAGAGTCAGAGCTTCGGCAGCCAGCCTGGCAAGCAGCCGCCCTTTTTCTAAATATATCTTGCGATTGGGTCAACTGCAAATTATGACCTTGCACATCAAGGGATTGCAAACCTCCCAATTTGATTAAAATAGCATTTATTCAACAGAGAATCATGAATGTTAGCTTACACTTGAAGTAGCTATTTCAAGTTACGTTTAAAATAAAAATTGTTTTAAAAAATCAGATGAATTTAACTTATATTACTTCTCTAAATCAAGATGAGTGATATGATTGAAATATAAACAAATTAAATCCAAAAATATTTATGTTTGAAAAAAAAAGGAATGTCGTTGGGCGTCAAGTTGTATTTAATTTACCGGTTAATTAGAAGGAAAAAAAATCAACAACTCAGTCGGACCCCTGATTTAGTCAACGCTTTGCTACTTGATATATGATTTTTCGACGAAAGCCAACAATGAAGGAAGATGAATTTAAGCTAAAGCATCTCCAGTTCTATAAATACTTTGCTTATTCCCTTGGCATCCTGGACACACCAACACAATCTCTTTCTTTATTTGGCCATGGCTGCTTTTCATAATGGTTTTTGCGAAGATGCTTTTGTACTTAACCCAGAGAAGGCAAGCTTGTTTGATCTTCTGAGCCTACTTTTTGTCGCCTCGATTGGAAAATAGAAGATTCATTGATTGCCCAGGGAGTGGCAGCCCACACCGAAGCTTTCGTAAGCGGTGGACCATCTTCGTCTCAGTTCTTGTTCAGAAACTCCTCTTCTGGGCACGAAGCCTATGGCCTTTATGGGGGATGCCATCGAGATGTGGCTTAATCTTTTATCTTCCAACGGTGGCCCCTCTCATCTCCTACTAAATCTTGCAACAGGTAAACTAGTTGATCGACTTGGTGACCTGAGTTTGTTTTTGTCGCTCAAAAAACAACTATTCATAGACTGGGTTTTATGGTGCAGGGAAAATAGAACGGCCAAAGAGACCATCGGCGACGTTTACGTCGAGCATAGGAAACGCTGACATCCGAACTGAATTAGATCAAAGCATTAAAGCAGGTGACGCAAAATACAAAGCAGCGCTGTCTGTAATGGCTTCCAAGATATCCTATGAGAATGAAGCCTTCGTTGAATCCATAGTCACCCAACTTTGGAAGGTAATGCTTTATGTGTACGTTGCTTGGATTTCTTTAAATACAAAATCTTTTGTTTCTTAAAAAAATAAACATCTTTGTTATTGGTGATGCAGATGAAATTCGTCAAGTTTTATAATTTCTGGAATGGTATGTTTTCTCTCTTTCTATACGTTTTAAAATTATAAACTACATTGTATATTTAGATTCGTCTGCTTTACGAAAAATATCTTTTAAACTTGCATTGTAAGTTAATAAACATTTATTTTAAGTCAATGTCGATGATTTGAAGTTTATACTGATGATTATAGTTAAAGAAAGCTGTAAGTCATTGACTTGGAAATTAGAAGCCATAATATCTTTCTGTATTTAAACATGCATCCTTTAATTTTCATTTAAATAAGTACTTATTTTTAAAGATAAAGTATACAAATAGTACTTCGATTATAAAGTGATATTTTTCTGGTCTCTCGACTATTAAAAATTATAAAATAGTCCTTCTACCATATGGTATTGTTTTGTTGAGTCTCTCAACTATTAAAAGTTAAAAAATGATCATCCGACAATTTAGTATGTTCCAAACTTGTCCTTTTTCATTAAAAATTGACGACAGTCTGAGCTGGATGTTAACCTGATGACTGAGATATGATAAAATTTGATCCCTGAATCTAAAAAAATATCATATCTCAGTCAACAAGTTAACATCTAACTCAATTTGTTATCAAATATTTAACGGAAAATGATGA
Organism: Hibiscus syriacus; assembly: GCF_006381635.1. NCBI lineage: Eukaryota > Viridiplantae > Streptophyta > Magnoliopsida > Malvales > Malvaceae > Hibiscus > Hibiscus syriacus. Next base: position 1,795,090 of record NW_024063145.1, on the reverse strand, counting down.
GTTTAGAACATATTAATTAGTCGGTGACCATTTTGTAACTTTTAATAGTAGGACTCAACAAAGCAACATCCTATAGTCAAATGGTCATTTTGTAACTTTTAATAGTCGGGACTCAACAAATCAACATCCCATAGTCAATGGACTATTTGTTTACCCTATTTTTAATTAATATAAAAAATTATTAGTTTTTTTAAATAAAGAATTATTTACTTACAAATAAAATAATAATAGTTATTTAATTATAATAATAGTTTTCTCAACCTGGTGTTGGGGTAACCTACTATCTTACCTCCCCTTACACTATACATATGGAAAAAGGGACAGCCATTTTTTATAAATATATAATAAATGTAATTTTAAAAACTATTTTTCAGGAAAAAACAAATTTCTAATATGACAAGTTTGGGCATATGCCCGTATATATATTTATTTATAAGATAGTATGGCTTGGGCCTTTGAATAGGTCTTCTTCCAGTCCGGCAGTCTAAAGGTCAAATCAATATAATATGTAGTGTAAGATTGACATGTTGGATAACTTTTTTCCCCCTTTGTGTTGGGTGCTATTTATTGATAAAAATGCTGACCCTTGATCATTTTGCTCATGCAGATTACAGGGAACGTGATTCAACCCAAGCGTTCATTCTCCAAGACACACAAGCAAACCCCAACTTGTTTGTGGTTGCATTTAGAGGCACCAGCCCATTCGACGCCGACGACTGGCGAACCGACGCCGATATTTCCTGGTGCAAGCTTGAAGCCATGGGTAACTCCAGGGCCCATAACGGTTTCATGCAAGCTCTCGGCTTGTAAAAGAACAAGGGTTGGCCTAAGGAGATCGAACAAGACAATAATGACGGACACCAATTTGCTTACTACACTCTTAGAGAAAAGCTGAGGGAAATTCTGAAAGAGAACGAAGAAGCTAAGTTTTTACTTTATACTGACGGGGCATAGTTTGGGTGGGGCTTTAGCAATCATGTTTCCTTCGGTGCTAATGTTACACGAGGAGAAATGGTTGTTGGACAGATTGGATGGGGTTTACACCTTTGGTCAACCTAGGGTCGGGGACGAGAAATTTGGGGAATACATGAAGGAGAATATGAGGAAATTTGATGTAAAATATTTCAGATATGTTTACTGCAATGACATGGTCCCTAGGGTTCCTTACGATGATAAAAACACCTTGTTTAAGCATTTTGGATCATGCCCCTTCTTCAACAGCTTCTACGTCGGAAAGGTACGCCAGAAATACGATTTTCGACATCTTTAAACACGTTTAACATATGCATTTTGTTTATGTTTGTGATTCCGGCGGTGCAAGTTTTGCCGGAGGAACCGAACAAGAATTACTTCTCTTTGCTATGGGGATACCGAAGGTGGTGAACGCAGTTTGGGAGCTTAATAGGGGCTTCATTTTGCCTTACATGTACGGTCCGAACTACAAGGAAGGTTGGTCTTTGAGATTGTTGAGGTTAGCTGGATTAATAATACCAGGCTTGTCTGCTCATTCCCCTCAAGATTATGTCAACTCCACTCGATTGGGAACCTTGCCGGATAATCAACTACGTGTACACCAACTTACAACAGATTGATGACATCAATGAAAACATATAATTTATAATTTATTTCAACTCTTCAATTCTATCACTTGTAAGAAATTGTGTAAAACAGACGATCGATAGCTCCATTTCCATTTCCATGGCAAACAGTCATACTGTGAAGGGGAAAAAAAAGTCTTGAGTCTGACACCCGATTAGTTCATTATCCCTCGACTTAAATATGTACAACCCATTGAATTCACCATGGACCTGTCTGCGTTCGACGCAAGCATAGCTTCTTTGCTCCTCGTAGCATGTTCATCATCTCACTGTCCTGTGGTAATCAAACAATTCAAGTAAATATTTCAGAACATTTATCTCATGAACATTCATGACAAATGGCTAATCATATACGGGGAGCTTCGAAGGAGATTCATACCATACCATACATCATAAAACAGTATGATATGAGAGATTCACACAATACCAGTGAAGTGAAACGAAAATGACAATGTAATAGATAAAAACATAGTGAAGCTGACAGAAAAAACATGGAACATGGTGTGGACAACCATGCTTATTGATACTTGTGTAGGGCATCAAATAAATTGTAATCAAATAAAAAGAGACATGGAAAGAAAAATTCTCGGCACCTGATTTTCTTGTAATTTCATCATTTGTGCCTGCAGCAACCAAGAACAGTCAACAAGAATGTAAGCATGTGTCCGCCATAACCAATAATTAATAATGCCAAAAACAGAATGTGCTGAAACAAAGAAGGGAAAGAACATACATGTTTCTTCTGCAATTCTTCGTTCTCCTTGTTTAGCTTTGCAATTTCTGCTTCCAATTCCGTTGTGTAAGCCTAGTTGAAAAGAAAAGAAAGCGAAAACGGTGAGAAAAACGAATTTCGGACGAACCATTGGATGATATTGTTTTGATTTGCTAGAGTTAGTTCTTTATTATAAAATCTACAAGGTCAAGGGTGTTAACCAACATAAATGGTTTCATTGATTCTCCTATGATGGAGCTTCAAAATGCTCCATTACCTTGTAAGTTGTAACAAAGATCCTTATAACTTCTCATCAACTTGACTTCTCAAAATTGTTCATCTCTTCTTATGTCAGACACTAGCAAAACTCATAATGCCATAACAGGACCAAACTGAGTGGGAATTGTAAATTGAAGTTTATTAAAACCAGAGTTCAAAATCTTTGAGGTATCTTGGCACTACAAATTAAACACAATCTCTTAATGCGGAACTCCAGTGCAGTCTAGTGTATTTCGTAAACGATGGTGATGGCAGAAAAAATCTTAGTTATAGGATCCAGAGTTGACATAGGCAGGAAGCGTTATCAAAGGAATAGACTATAACAGTTTCAGATAATGCATATTCCAAATTATATGCCTTACTCTGAGATGTACTAAAGTGCTATAAAGATGGAAACATTAGATGAAATCAAGAACATATTATCACCTGCTTCCGAGCTCGTGATCTTGCAGCGGATTCTCGGTTCTTTATAATTCTTCTCTGCCTCCTCTCAGCAACCTTTTCCAGAGTAGTGAACTTCCTGCCCCTCGAGCTCCTGTTAAACACATAAGGAACAGGTGAAACAGAGGAAGTGTCTCCACTACTCTTCCCAATCCCATCTGATGAAAGCTGGTTAGCAGGTGAACCAGTGGCAACACTAACCGGCCCTCCTACACCAACCACACCAATCCCTCCACCGCCCTGGGCAAGACCATTAATTAGTCCCTGACCACCACTTTGCAAAGGCATCTGAGCTCCATATTCCAAACCATATTGCTTAGGAAGAATCGGTTGCCTCTGCCGTTGTTGCTGTTGCTGATGAGTTTGCTGCTGAGGGAAAGGTTGAATACCAATTTGATTACCATCATTAGAAGGCCAATTCCCAATCAAATCTGGACCTCTTCCACCTTGTTGAAATCCAATCCCAAACCCAGTATTACTCCCTCCTTGTGGTAATTCCCCAAAGAAACCGCCATTAACATTATTAAGCTTCCCTGAAATTTGGGCACTATCCTCTCTAACCACACCAACCCTCACCAGAAACTCCTCCAGAGTAATCTCCCCAAGAGTTTGTTGTCTCTGTGGCATATTATCAGTCACTCCAGTTCCAATCTTCCCGTCTTTCCCTACAGAGAACTCCTTTGACATGTCTTTCCAAACTCGACCCACAGTTTTTTGGCTAAGCGTCCTTGGCAAAGTTAAAGACCCTTGCTTTTGTAACCCGCCATTTTCCTCCATCCCAACGCTGGAAGAAGCCATTGTTTGAGTTTCTTCAGCGCTCCAAATATTCTTCAACAACTCATCCATGTTCATTGACCCGAAATCCTTGCCTATTCCACCCATTGTGCTTTGGAACTCATCAAAAGTCAGAGAATATATTGATGGCTGTCTACTTATTGGATAATTCCCAGTCGGCTTATTATCACCTCCGCCGCCGCCGGCGTCAGCTGTCGGCGGCTGGTTCCTTCCAAAGTTCTTAAAGCTCATATTAGTCCCCCGATAAAATCTGGATAAAGTAGTGTAAACAAAATGAGATAATGTTAAGATATATATATAGATTTGGAAACTGTAAAAATACAGTTGAACAAAGTAAACAAGAAAAATCCTTTATAATTATATTAGGAAACATTTTCTATATTTGGGATGTTCACGTTTCAATAAAACTAAACAATCAAGATCATATAAAAACAACTATCCAATCCTTACCAGTTTTAAGTAAGAAAGACCATCAAAATCAACTCTTTTTTTCTCCCTTTTCATCAAGTGCTGGTAAAATCTAACATTTTCATGTGTCTAAACAAAATCTCTGCTTTCAAATATATGCAAGTTGAATTTGACCCCCCCCCCCCCAAAATGTATCACAAAGTTGAAGATCTTAATGGAAACATAAGCTTTTTAATTAGAAAAAAAAATAACGCACCAAATAATTGAAAGAAAACATAAAAGATCCGAACCCCACCAGACCCAAAATAGATAAACTTCAAAAGAAAAAAATAATTGAACTTTTATACTGTTTGCAGTGTGATAATTAAATTTTTAAAACTTGTAATACAATTATTAAAATTTTAAATAATTTTTATTATGGTCACTACTGTTAAATGCCGTTAAGAAAAGCTGATGTGGCATACTAAAGTCTATTTCAACATTGTTCGTCTACTTCATCACGTTACCCTCATGCATTTCTCATGTTCCCATAGACAATATTCATATTCTTTATCATTGAATAGTGTTTGGATCATTGAAATCATTATCACTCGATGTTCTTCCGATTGTTATTTCCATGAAACAATCTTGTTGTATTTGCAATATGTGAAAATGACTTTTTTTCTTTACATTCTAAATAGTTCACAGATCACTAGCATTGGACGATGACGTCGTTGGTAATCTAAGCACTATTTAGTGATGAGAAAGGTGAATATTGTTGATGGAATTGGAGAAATTGGAGAGGATAATATGATGAAGAAGATGAACAGTGTTGGAATATATTTTAACATGTCATGACAATTTTTTAACAAAGGTGAACGACAATGATCGTAACTAGAATGATTTAAAAATTTATTTATTGTATTGCAAGTTTTAAAAGTTTAATGACCAAAATGTAAATATCAAATATGTTCAGTGACTATTTTGTAGTTTACCCTGAAAATAATTTTTATAAAATAATTTTTACAAAACAATTTCTGGTTCTTGGCTACCGCCAAGTGTCCCTTTGTCTTTTTACTTTCTTCCTTGAAGAGTAAATAATATTTTTAATAATATTAAGTGGGCCAGCTTGATCCGCAACGTGGCCAATTGGAAAAGAGCGGGCCATTCTGATGTGTTATCTGACCATTGATCAATCGAATAGTGGGATAATCTGGACTGTCCACGTTTCAGAGGGCAACGGTGGTGATGGTCTGAATATATAGGAGTATCGGATGTAGCGGGCATTGTTATTGGTTGGACTTGGATAGTGACGATAATAAATGCTCAAGCATCAATGGAGCACGCCTACATAAATGCTAAAGCTTCAATTGAACTTCTATAAATCTTAAAATTTGAGCATGGTTTTCAGAACCGGATCGGTTAGTGAATCAGTCATACTATCGGTTTATTGGTTTAATCGGTTGAATTGGTTGATCGTCGGAAGAATCGGACGACGTCATAATTATTTAAAAAATTAAATAAAAATATTTAATAAAAAATAATTTTTTATATCACAAGTCATATTCAAAGCAAGTCATAACATATATAAGTTAAAAACCATAAAATCAAGTGAAACAAAATGATTCAAATTAACTACAATATAATATTTAAGGTAAAACATATTAAATAATAAATATAATTATATAACTATAATTAAAAAAATAAATTTCGGGTTAAAAAAATCATAACAAAATGATATTGTTTGGTTTAATTTTTTTAAAAAAATAATCTCACATGGCTAAAAAACATAGAAGAGCATCCCAAAAGTCTAAAGAGTAAAAATATGATAACAAAACAATCTCACATTACTAAGAAACATAGAAGCGCATCACAACTAACTTCTATAAATAATAGAGGTAATTTGGCATTCAAAATCATGAAGTCTTTTGGTGAGCATTGAGTAAACTATTCTTTCACTTCAATCAAGCTCGAATTTTAGGCTTCAATCGAGCTTCTAATTTTTTTTTGAGTTCAAGCCTTTTTGAGTTCAAGCCTTTTTGAGTTCAAGTTTCAATATTATATTTCGAGTTTGAGTTGAACTTAATAATTTTTAGTTTGTGAGTTTGAGTTGAGTTGAGCTTACTTTTAAAGTTTTCAAGTTCGAGTCGAGCTCAACAATACTCGAGTTCGACTTGGCTCGTTTAACAAACGACGTTGTTTGGTTTAATTTTTTTTTAAAAACAAAAAAACAAAAATCCCGGTTTTTTCTGGTTTTCAGCCGGTCCGGTTCGAACGGTTCAGCGGTTCTGGCCGTTCACTAATAGCAGTTCAACCGATTTAGATTGAACCAGACTAAGCAACGATTCCCGGTTGAACCGGTTGAACTGGCTGGTCCGGTTCGATTTTCAAAACAGAGAATTTGAGTATGCGATACGATCGTCTAATTTAATATTAAAAATAATAAAATAAAAAATATTTTAAAATTTTAAAATTTTAATTAAACATAATTTAAAATATTAATTTTTTAATATTTTTGATTGAACTAAAAATATTACGAAGAAAGTAATATTTTCTATTGTCATCCGCAGCGTTCAACCGAAAATGTTAAGATTTTTTTAAATATTTTTTGTTGCGTCTTTTTAGCCTTAAATTAAATTGTTGTTCTTAAACATTTCTAAAATTTGAGTTCTATCCTATTTCAAAATTTATGAATTTTCTTCCGCTTTAATTTCTTTAATCTTTTAAAAAAATTATATTTAATACATGAAAGATTAAATTAGGTTTATTTGATTTTGCTGAAAAATTTGTAAATTTTGATTGTTGTAATTGACAGTAAGTTTCAACTTAATATTTAAAGAAATTATTTTTTATCTATATTGTATAAATTCTCTTATTTTAAATTCTCTTTAATATTATTATAATATTTTTTTATTTTTAAAATAAAATAATTAAAAATATTATTTTAGATAGGCTCTTCCCTTATCCTCAATGGTTTGGTGCTTTATCGATTGTATTTCGGAAAATATTAATGATTTGGTAAGGGGAAAATCCGAACAAAAATATTATATGAGAATTGGGAAAATTCTATCCCAAGTCGCATATCGTGATGTACCATTAAATCAACTTACCAAAACATACCAAGTAAATTTATTATTATTATTTAAATATTAAAAGTATAAAAACTTATTTAAAATTAGTCACTTATTAAAATTTAATTATAATTTTAATAGAATTATAATTAAATTATAATTTTTAGGGTAAGCTACATATTTAGTATATAAACTATCACTTTTGTTTTGATTTAGTACCTCAACTTTTATTTTTTTCAAAATTACACCTAACGTTTATTTTTTTTTGTTTCATTTTAGTACCTGACGTTAAAAAGTTAACAGTACAACTAACATACTAATTTTAATTTGGGTAAATTACATGATTCATCACTCAACTATCTTCTTACTTTTATTTTGGTCACTAAAATTTTAAAAAAATCAATTTAATCATTAAACTTTCAATTTAATCATTAAACTTTTAAATTACTTGTATTTTGATCTCTCTTTGATGACGTTAATTATTTTATTATAATTTTTAGTATGACATGAAAAAGTTATTATTGTTAATGTCAAATAAAATTTAACAAAATTAAAACCCTTAATCTTAATCCTAAATCTTCAAACCCTAACGCTGATCTAAACTCAGCCCTTGTTTTTTCTTTCATTTCCTTCTCTTCCATTGCATGAGGCAGTGTTACGATTGAGTGAAACTACACAAAAAATAAAAAAATAACCTTGCAGTTCATACCTATCTTCATCAAGTTCTTGATCTTTTTTTTATTCTTTTCGTTTTGATTTTATGATTAGGCTCGTGAAAGTAAAAAGGGGTAGTGTTACTTTGTTTGGTTGGTGATCTAGTGAAATGAATTATCTTTATTTTTCCTAGAAAATGAGGAAAAATGCAAGAAAATAAGTATAAGCAGAAACTTAGATTTTTTTGGTTTGTTTTTGTTTCATACTCTTTATCTCTTCTTTATTTTAGTTTTATTTTTTCTAGAACTGCAACATTTTAAGAGGCAATGATGAAGCGTGGATGGTAACTTCCTTTTCATCCACTTCATGTGTTTTCCCTTTTATTGTTGTTGTTTTTGTTTTTATATAAAAAAAATGAGCTTTTTGTTGTTCAATTATGAGTATTGAGCAATGTTTACATTTTTCTTAACTTGTCTTTGTGAAAGTAATGGTGGTTGTTGTATTCTTGACACTTAAATTTTTTCTCTGTGTTCATTTATTTTTGGATCGCAAACGATTTTTCAAAGGATTCCTATGTGGTGGTTGGAGGGTGATGTCGGTGGGGTTAGGGTTTAGGTCGACAATTGGGGTTTGAGGGATTAAGGGTTATATTAAAATTATAAATTTTTATTTTTATTTTAAATCTTATTTTATATTAAATATTAAATAATTTATCATGCCATACTAATAATAATAATAATATAGTCCATATCATTAGAGAGGATCAAAATAGAAGCAATTCAAAAGTTTATGTTAAATTCAAAAATTTTAAACTTTAGTGATCAAAATAGGATTGAGAAGATAATTGAGTGATGAATTGTGTAGTTTACCCAAATAAAAAATACCATGTCAGATGTGCCATTAACTTTCTAACAGCTGCATACGAAAATGAAATAAAAAGTAAACGTAAGGTATGATTTAAAAAATTGAAAGTTGAAGTACTAAAGCGGAATAAAAGTAATAGTTTAGGTACTAAATGTGAAGTTTACCTTTTTTATTAAAAATAACATGGGAATGACAAATGGGAACACTGGATGCTGTAGCAGTTGATTTTTAAGCGAGTTAAGTTGGTCATTGGCAGTGACTGATGTTGATATTCGGTTCTAACTTATATAACTTAAAAATCTTAATTCTAAACAAATTAAATTACTTAAATTAATTATTATTTTTAATAAAAAAATAATTTAATTATAATTCTATTTAAATTGTAATTAAATTTTAATAAATGATTAATTTTAAATAATTCTTTATACTTTTTAATATTTACCTATTAAGAACAAATTTACTTGTAGTGTGTTTCGGTACATTGTTTTAGTGGTGCTTTGTAATATACGACGTGCACTATAAATTTATCTCTAATAATTGAATATATATTCAATCGATTAATTTAAACATCTTACAACATTTCATTAATAATTATTTATTCAATTTTTTTATATAAATATAGATTTTTACATGAAATATATTTTGTCAACTTGAGGATTGACAAATTCTAATAAATATAGAAGTAAATTGCAATTGATATAATATTAATATATACTTTTATTTAAATCTTTGATTGAGTTTGATGCCAACTATTAATCAGTAATCAATTCAATTTAAAATTACTCTTATTTAATGCTATAATATATACTGTTTAAATGTTATTTTTTATTATTGTATATAATTTTTAAATAAAATTAATAAAAATAATACTTGAAATTTGAATACAAGACTAAGAAATCAAATATAAAATTTAGTTATATAACCTATTATTATTTATTGGTCTAATTTTGTAAATATATTTCTTTATCTAAAATATTTATTTTTAAGTGCTTAATTAATTTTGGTGCCACCAAATTAAATAACACCAACTTAGTTATGACATTTTTAAAAAAAATATCAAAGTATAAAAAATATAAATATGTAAAGCTGTAGTAGTAATTTAACTTTTTGTATCAATAAATATCTATCTTTGAAAATAATTAATTTTTAAATTTTAACTAAATTATATGTATAATATATCTAATTTTAATAGTTTTATTAATTGAAAGTTATTTTTTCTAATCACAAAATGAGTGTGATGGAATTTCAATATTATTAATAATAAAAATTAAAAACTCTAATAAACTTGGGGATTTTTTCAATTTAATTTGAAGTACTTAAAATTATTCCATTACATAATCAACTCAAATCATTTGAACTCTATTCCATCAATATAGGTTTAGAATGTAAGGTTATGTTTCATTCTTTTCGTTCCTGATATTAATTTTATTAGTTATAATTTAAGATTTAAGGTCTAAATTTTTATTAATTAAAACATAAGATTAGAGGTAGCACAATAATTTAAGGTTAAACTACGAGTTTAACACCTAAACTATCAGTTTTGATTCGTTTTAGTATATAAAATTTCATTTTTAAAAAAATCATACCTAATGTTTAGTTTTTGTTTCATTTTAGTACCCCCACCGTTAAAAACTTAACGGACCCAATCTGAACGGTGGACCACGATAGAATGATGAGTCGGCCAACATAGTCCAGTTTCAAGCCCATCAGACGGTGGACCATGGAGATCGAAGGATGAAGAAATCGAAGAGTCCATCGTCAATTTGGGGAGATTGAGGCGTTTTCCTATGAAATGGAGGTCGAAATTACGTTTAGGGGGTCTAAAAGGTATATGCTGGAAAGTTTTTCTTCATCAGCCGACAAATGTGACGACCAACAACTGTAGACGTGGGAGTCGGCGAGCCTGTCCATTAAGTTTTTAACAGCGGGCTACTAAAATGAAACAAAAACTAAATGTTAGGTATGATTTTGAAAAAAAAATGAAAAATTAGATACTTAAACAGAACAAAACTGATAATTTAAGTATTAAACGCATAGTTTACCCTAGTTTAATCGATAACTTGAAGTAGTTTGATATAATGTAGACATGCCAAATGGGTGAATTAAATAGTTTGATATAAGATGTTAATACTAAGATAGAAATCCTAATATTTAGCTAAACAAGAGAGTAAGGGTTGGGTGTATATTTATGAAATGGAATGATAGTGGTATACCAAAAGACAAAATGAAGTATCATTTTCGTATCGTCAGCTGAATTATTGTGGAAAAATGATGGTAGCGCGTGGCTTCTCAACAGTATATATATATATATATGCTAAAACACTGGATGGGCTCAAATCCCACTTAATGGTTATTCAAGTTCCAAGAACCAAAGGGAATGTGACATCTTATACCTCATGTGAATGCAATACCCAAATATACATTATATAAATGCAAATGCCACATGCAGATTGCAGAGCCTACCAAATTATTAAAACATGAGACATTGTCACATGAAAAGGTATACCAATACAAAAGCCGTTGGGTAACTGAAATCACACTGTGAAGGTATTCAATTAGTAATTTCTGTATATACAATATTTCAAACTTAAAATTTATTTATCATTTAAATCAATTTCGTTAATTATGTTTGTTTACTTTATCTCTCGGTGTCACCGAGATGAGATCAAAATGAAGTCTGGTTTTATTTATTTATTTTGGGCTACATCAATCTCCTATCAATGGAATTAATAGATAGATTACCGACACTTTCTAATAATGGAAATATCGATCTTGACTTTAACTACTATACTTAAAATGAAACGTCATGTCTAGTATTGATGCAGTAGTTTGATATTTAAAACTAGATTTTTTTATATAGTTCTTTTTAAATTATTCATCTTCAATACATATTTAAATATAAATATTATTATATTTATAACATACAATTATTTTAAATAAAAAATTAATATTAGATTCTTATATTAAATTTTGTTACCGTCATAATTTAATATATTTTCTATTTTTGAAATTAATAATAATAATCGTTTTTACCCCCATGTTTTGTGTTTGTGTTCTGCAATGTTTGAATTTGGTCTGAAGTACTTGCTTTGTGCTGTGAAGCAGTTCGTGCATATGGCTCCCTTTTTTCTCTTGTATAAGCATTGTTGGTATCGGTATGTTGCACTCTTTTTTCTTCACATAAACATTAGGGACGACTTTTAACGAGGCTCGTACCCTATCGTATTGTACAGCCTTACTGATAATAAATATTATCTTCCCTGTTCAAAAAAAAAAAAAAAACATGCCACAAGGTGGCACTTAAGTTTTGGTTCTCAGTTATGTTTCTTAGGTTCTGTTTGTCACTGGATGATAATCCTTCTGTCCTGGACAGATAATACACTGGAGAAGCTGCCTGGAATTCCAAAAATATGTGATGATGCTAAAGATTTAGTATGCCACCTTCTCTGTGATATTGCACCAGAGGAGAAGAAGAGTGGAAGGTGAAGTCTTTTTCAATGATATATCAATATTTCTTATCCAATAACTAATAGAAAGAATTATTGAGTTCAGCAAAATCTAGAGAGTTTAACCATTCAAACAGTGTCTTAAAATAGATGGAATGGGTTGGCAGGTGCTTCTATATCCCTTTGGTTGATTGAAAAAACAGGAATGAGTTTAGGTTTTGGTGTTTTTGTGAAGATCAAATAATGGATTGGGGAAAAACTGGGATAAACACGAGATGAATTTTTGGGTGTTTGATCGAAAAAACACTAAATGGTTTGGGTTTTGGTGTTTTTGAAGATCAAATGAGGGTTTTTAGGATGAACACATATGAACAAGGGTTGAAATTATGGGTGTTTGATTGAAAAAACATGAAATGGTTTGGGTTTTGGTGTTTGTGAAGATCAAATGAGGGTTTTTGGGATGAACACAGATGAATTTCTAGAGAGAATGTAGAGGATTTTGAGAGAATCAGAGAGTTAGAGAGAGAGAACAAAATAACAAAATGAGAAAAAGAAAGGAAAATGGCTGAAAAATAAAAAATTTTGCCTTTTATATGGCTAAAAAAGTGTAGCGTTATCTCCAAGTTTTAAATTTGTTCAATTTAATCTATAAATTTAATGATACAATATATTAATTTAAGCTTCATATTTAAAATTACTTCAATTTAGTCCAAATTTAATGTTACAATTTATTAATTTAATCTTCATATTTAAAATTTGTTCAATTTGATCCTTATATATTTTCCAATTCTTTCAATTAATATATATGTTTATAATAATAAATTAATATACATGTTATATATACTAATGAACTATATAATATATAGTTTATATATACTAATGAACTATATAATGTATAGTTTATATATACCATATAGTTTATATATACTATATAGTTTATATATACTAATGAATTATATGATGTATAGTTTATATATACCATATTGTTTATATATACTATATAGTTTATATATACTAATAACTATGTAATAAATAGTTTGTATATACCATATAATTTATATATATAGTACATATGTAAACTATATAATATATATAAACTATATATGCAAATATATAATATATAAATAGTTTATTAATTAATGTATTCAACTATATAATATTCATACATGTAATATATACTTTGAATTTATATAGTCTAAATTATATAAGTATAAATTATATTATATAGTATATAAATAACAACTGTAGTATATAGTTTATATATAAACTATAGTTTATATAGTTTTTATATATAGTTCATATGTAAATTATACTATATAGTATATATTGTTTATATATATAATATATAGTATATAAATGTAACACTCATTTCCCGTATACATTTCCGTACACAAATCATAGGAGTCACATGACCTTTCAAAAAACATTTACTTATTTGTAAAACCCATAAAATTTTGTTTCGAAAATAAAACAAAACATTTTAGCACAATAATAAAACATTCGTTGAAACATATTACAAAAATTGTAACTTTAATATATTCAAGAGCATTTTCTTAAGTTCAGATATATGCCATCTAATTTTCAAAAAGAGATATACTTGTCCTACAGTTACTGATGAGTCAACCTTGGATTGATGATCTCTGCAGCACCCCTTACTCTATTAGTCTTTGCTTTTACCTACGCGCGAAATCAACACACGCTAAGTATTTACTTAGTGAGGCATAATAATGTAAATGAATTGCAATTCATACATAAGCATATCATGGCTATTGAAATACGAACTAAATCGTATACTTCATAAGAATCAGTTAACCATCTCAGTTAAACCAAGTTTTTTCATATAGTCATCGAAACTATTCTTAGTATGCCCAACATACCTATCATTTTGTATATTTTCCCAATTATCCTTTATTTTGCCCAATGTATGTTAAATGAGAATATAAGATACATGCAAATTGTGAAAATGGTCATTCACCTTTTATGAATACCATGAGTGGCACCTTTTATGTCAAAAATACACCATTATGCATTGAACTTTCATTAGTGGCACCTTTTATGTTGAAATGCACAGTTATGCATTTAACTTTCGTTAGTGGCATCTTTTATACCGAAATTCACCATTATGCATTTGAATTTCCTTTGTGGCACCTTTTATTCCAAAATGCACCATTATGCATTTAACTTTCATTAGTGGCACCTTTTATGTCGACATGCACCTATGAATCTCAATACACATAAAATGGGCTTTTAAGTCAATTTCACAGATTTAGACATCTATTTTTGCAACATCGATAACAATTGCACAACATCAATATTCGTCCATTTATTTCAGAGCAGTTCATACTCCAAAACTTATTCATAATATCATTCTCATACAAGTTATGAATTAGTACCAAATGCTATAAAACATAAATTTAACAAAACATTTGAGGTTGACTCATCGCGAGTCTTCCTCATTTCATACAAGTACAATAAATGCACTCACCTGATAAGTCTCGCTAGTATGCTGCAATGGTGTCTGACTATTCGCCAACTTTATCTTTGCCCTTTTTCTTGCTTGACTCAGGAGCTTGGTTATGATCTACACAAGCATCCATTAAGCACACATACCATACCAATGTTAGTATACCCTCTAACATTTATACTTTTAATAATACTCAAAAGTACTATTATATCCAATTTCTATCAAAATTCCTCTTATTTTAAATTTTCCAGGCTCAATAGTAACGATACCCCTACCATGGTATCGATACTTCTATACTATGGTACCAATACTCCATTTCAGTATCCATACCATACCATTTCTGTATTATGGAATCCATGATATCGATACCAATATCAGTATCAATACTAATTGCATCAGTATTAATATTGTTCATCGTATTTCTTCAAATTTAAACCTATAGTATCGATACTATTCTTCTAGTACCGATACCCTCACCCAGATTTTCCATTTTCAGCTCGATTTTTGTCCAAATTTCATTTAAATCTCTTATTTTTAACTCCAATAATAACATTAAACTCACCATTACTTACACCCTAACTATTTTTCCTCCATTTAGCTTCTTATAGCATCTAAATTCTCCAAAGAATACCTCAAACCAAGAATCATACTACTTTTTCACACATGTTTTTAATCACATCCAATGCTTCTAATCTCTTTTTTACTTATTTGACAAGTCAAATATACTTGGAAACCTCAATAAAAACTCATATTTTAACATATCATTCAAAAACCCATTTTCTTCAATCTCAAATAATTTACTACTCACTTAGTTTTAATCATCCTTGAACCTTCCTTAAACCTCTATAACACTAAAGGTTTCAAAACCAACCATTAAACTAAAAGAAAAACCAACTTTTTAGGAAACTCACTTTTGGTTATGGAGAGAACGGGTACACGAGGAGAAGGAGAAGAGAATATATCTTAGCTTCTTTTTCAAATTTCCCCTTTTTCATCTTCTTAAATACCCTATTTAAAATAATTTTAAATCTATCTCTCCTCTAAAAGACCAAAATGTCACTTTCATTCTTCCATTCTTACTAATTGGTCTTACACACAAATTCTAAATCATTTCTTATACTTTACCATTTATTCAATTTAATTCCCCAAATTTCAAATTCTTTCAATTTAGTCACTGAACCGATATTCAGGGTACTACAATTCTCCCCTTAAGAAAATTCGTCATCGAATTTAAAGAAGTACCTGATACAAAGAGGTGTGGAAACTGCTTCCTCATGTCCTCCTCTCTTTCCCAAGTAGCTTATTCTAATTTATGGTTTTGTCAAAGCACTTTAACTAAAGGAACCTTTTTGTTACGTAGTTCCTTGTTTTCTCTAGCCAAGATCCACACTAGTTCTTCCTCATACATTAAATCTGGTCGGATCTCTATTTTCTCTAGTGTGATAATATGGGATGGATCGGATAGTTACTTTATAAGCATCGACACATGGAAAACATTGTGAATCTTGTCCATATCAGGAGGCAAAGATAATTGATATGCTACTGGTCTACCCTTTTCAAAATCTCACAAGGTCAAATGAATCTCAGACTCATCTTTCTTTTACACCCAAACCTTATACTTTCTTCCAAGATGATACCTTCAGAAATACCTTATCTCCCACTTGAAGTTCAATTTCTTTTCTTTTCAAATCAGCATAAAACTTTTGTCGATCTGAGGCTATCTTAAGATTATCCTGAGTAACTTTCACTTTCTCTTCCATTTCTTTCATCAAATCCGGGACAACTAGGTCTCAATCTTTTAGTTGAAACCAATTTAATGGTGTTCGAAACTTCCTCCCTTACAAAGCTTTATACGAGGCCATCTTAATACTCGATTGGTAACTATTGTTATAAGTAGATTCCGCTAAAGGAAAATACCTTTCCCATGATCCTTTGAACTCAATCACACATGCCCTAAGCATATCTTCCAATACATGAATAGTTCGTTCTGATTGCCCATCTGTTTGCGGATGAAAGGCTATGCTAAAATTCAATCGATTACCCATTGCCTCATGCAATGACTTCCAAAATCTTGAAATAAACCCTAGGTCTCGATCAGACACTATCGATATAGGCACTCCATGCAACCTAACTATTTCTTTTACATACAATTCAGTAAATTTATCCATTGAGTAATCTACCCGAACTGGAATAAAGTGAGTTATTTTGGTTAATATGTATACAATTACCCATATTGAGTCCTTTTCGCAGGGTGACAATGGTAGTCCCGAAACAAAATCCATTGTAACTCGTTTCCACTTCCATTTTGGAATAGATATCAGATGTAACAATCCGAATGGAACTTGATATTCAGCTTTCACTTGCTGACATGTCAAGCATCTCGCCATAAATGCTGATACAACTCTTTTCATGCCAGACCACCAATAACGACTCTTCATATCCTGATACATTTTATTTCTGCCTGGATGCATAGTCAAAGGACTATAATTTTCCTTACAAAGAATATCTTTCTTTAATTATTCATTACCGAAGAATGCAAAGTCTTCCACGATAATATAAACATCCATCGACCCTCATTTCGAAGTCTTTGACCTCTTCTTTTTCTACTTGCGTTATTCTCGCCAAGCATTTCTCATCTCGACCTTACAGCTCTTTTACCCGATCCAAAATCATCGACTTTAACTTAAGTTCAACAATCAAGGCACCATCTTCTTTTAAAGAAAAACGCGCATCTAAAGCCCGTAGAGCTGCAAAAGTCTTTCGACTAAATACATCAGCTACCACATTAGCTTTTCGTGGTTGATAATCGATGATCAAGTCATAATCTTTCAGAAGCTTGATCCATATTCTCTATCTCAAATTTAAATCTTTTTGAGTCATCAGGTACATTAGACTCTTATGATCCGTATAAATATGACATCGCTCACTGTACAGATAATGACGCCAAATTTTCAAAGCAAACACGATCGCTGCCAATTCCAAGTAATGTGTCGGATAATTTCTCTCGTGATTTTTCAGATGTCTTGAGGCATAAGCCACAACTTTTCCATCTTGCATAAGCACACATCCCAACCATTATGAGATACATCACTAAAGACTACATACTCTTTACCTGACTCAGGTTCTACAAGCATCAGGGCCTCTGTTATGATTCTCTTTAACATTTCAAAACTTTCTTGGAATTTCTCCGACCAAACAAAAGGCACATCTTTTCGTAACAACTTTGTTAGTGACAAAGCTAACATTGAGAAGTTATTCACGAACCGTCTATTATAACCAGCAAGCCCTAAGAAACTCCAAACTTTAGAAACATTCTTTGAGGTTGCCAATTCACTATAGCTTGAATCATTTTGGGATCTACTCTTATACCTTCTGCGGAGACTATATGACCAAGGAAAGTAATCTTAGCTAACCAAAATTTGCACTTAGACAATTTGACATACAACTTCTTCTCTCGAAGTGTCTGAAGAACCATTCGAAGATGAGCATTATGTTCTTCTCTTGACTTGGAATACACCAAAATATCATCTATAAATACCTCCACGAATTGATCTAAGTAAGGTTGGAAAACTCAGTTCATCAAGTCCATAAATACTACAAGAGCATTAGTCAATCCAAATGGCATCACCACAAATCCGTCGTGTCCATACCGAGTCTGAAAAGATGTCTTTGAAATATCTTCCTCTTTTATCTTTAATTGGTGGTACCCCGACCTCAAGTCTATCTTAGAGAACACTATTACGCCTTTCAGTTGATCAAATAGGTCATCAATCCTCAGAAGAGGGTACTTATTCTTTATCGTTGCTTTATTTAACTGATAGTAGTTGATGCATAATCGGATAGAACCGCCATTATTTTACACAAATAACACAGGTGCTCCCCAAGGAGAAACACTGGGTCTCTCAAATCCCTTATCCAGTAGCTCTTACAATTTGGATTTTATCTCTCTTAACTCTGTTGGAGCCATTCGATATGGATCCATATAAACATGTTCGGTACCTGAGTAAACCTCAATCTAGAATTCCACCTCACGGTCTGGATATAAACCTGGTAACTCTTCTGGACAAACATCCAAAAAACTCCCTAACTGTTGGAATATCATCTACTCTCACTTACGATACTCAAGTGTCTATCACATTATCTATAAATTTTATGCATCCATTTGACATCATTTTCTTTGCAGTCATAGATGATATCACATTAGACGGTTATTTCGCTTTTTCGCCAATTACTACTAATTCGGAGCCTTCCACATTCTTAAAAAATAATCGCTTCTTGTGACAATTAACCCATCAATGATGTGGAGACAACCAATCCATGCCGAAAATGATTTCAAACTCATCGAAAGGCAACTCTATTAAGTTTGTCAGAAAACATAATTCCTTGAATTTTTATCGGGCATTTTCTACATACCCGAGTTACTCTCGCACTGTGGCCCATAGGGTTTACCGCTGTCATCTCAATAACAATTGGTTCTAAAGGAATTGCTCTAGCTATAACCAAATTTGTACTAATGTGTGAGTGTGTAGAACCAAGGTCAACTAAAACAAACACATGTTCATCAAAAATATTGAATATACCTGTGATGATCTCCGGGTCATCTCGATCTTCATTGGTCTTAATGTTGTAAATTCTGGTGACTCCCCGAGTCTCTTATCGCGGCATTGATTCAGATTATCCTCTGGATCTACTTTTTCCTCTGCTTTGATTAGAAACTACCACAGGTCCTCATATTGCGCTGAATTGTCCCCGGATTTCTTAGGACAGTTTCGGGCAAGGTGACTAGTCTCACCACACTAGAAACAAGCTCCACTGAGAAATCTGCATACTCATGGTGTAATTTACCACATTTCTGACATGGAGTTCTCTCTTCAAATGTTCTACTTGAGCTAGCAATAACAGACTGGGATTGCTTAGTTTTCTACGAAGCTGCAGCAAAACCATCTCTATTAGTATATCTAGAACTCGAGCCCTTGCCTCTCTTAGCATGATAGGGAGTTGTAGGTGTTCCAACTCTTTTTCCTCTCTTCATATTCTACTCCATTTATAGGGTCTCCTCTTGAGCTCTTTCAATAGCCTTGGCTCAGTTTATGACTTCTTGCAAACTAGGCAAGTTCAAAGCCAACATCATCTCTTTCAACTTTGGCCTCAAACCTTCAATGAACTAATCACGTCGAGCCTTGTCATTGGGAACTACTTCAGTAGAAAAACGGCTCAGCTTATTGTACTCAGCCTCATACTCATGTACTACTTGTTCACCTTGTTTCAAATTAATGAACTTTAGTAGCAACACCCGTCTAAACTGCTCACCCACATACATGTTCTTGAATTCCTTCTGGAAGAACTACCAGGTCACTTACTCCGGTGGTGCATACATCGTAGTATTTGACCACCACACTCGAGCTTATCCCCGAAATAAAGATACAACTCCACCCAGCATTTTCAAATTCGAGTAGTAAAGAATTTCAAGCATTACCATAACATTATTTAGCCACAAGTCAGCCTCCATAGGACCCTCATCCTCTTCTCCCTAGAATTCTGGAGCTCCCAAACTCTTCATCTCTTTTGGGATCAATATCCTCGGTACTGGAGGAGTAGGGGGAAATGAAGGAGGTTGGAACCGTGTCAAGATGGCATCGAGAGCTTTCATAAAAGCTTCAAACTCTGGCAAGGGTATACCCTGATGTGCCAGTGTGCTAGCGTTCTCGGATGCACTCGGATGCTCACTATTCTCCTCATAGCTTTCGCTACCCGATCTATCTTTATTTTCTTATTCGGTCGCTTTTCGAGAGTTCGAAGATTCTGACATCTTCTAGGACATGCATAATAATAATACTAAAGTTAGTAAAGAGTGACATCAATCACACTCTAATGACACCATATCAGTAACCTTGACAATCTTAGTGGCATGTAGCCCTTTTTTAAAGTCAAATAAACCCAGTTTTAGCCAAGAATCGGCTAAACCTTTAACTCTGATACCAATAAATGTAACCTACATTTCCCATATACATTTTCGTACACAATTCATATGTTTCACATGACCTTTAAAAAAACATTTTTTTATTTGTAAAACTCATAAAATTTTGTTTCGAAAACAAAACAAAACAAAACATTTTAGTACAATAATAAAACATTCGTTTAAACATATTACAAAAATTGTAACTTTAATACATTCCAGAGCGTTTTCTTAAGTTTAGATACATGCCATCTAATTTTAAAAAAGAGACATAATTGTCCTACAGTTATTGATGAGTCAACCTTTGATTGATGATCTCTACAGCACTCATTACTCTGTTAGTCTTTTCTTTTACCTATGCGCTAAATCAACACACGCTAAGTATTTACTTAATGAGGCATAATAGTGTAAATGAACTGATATTCATACATAAACATATCATGGATATTGAAATACGAACTAAATCGTATACTTCATAAGAATCAATTAACTATCTCTGTTAAACCAAGTTTCTTTCATATAGTCATCGAAATTGTTCTTAGTATGACCATCATACCTATCATTTTGTATATTTTCCCAATTATCCTTTATTTTTCCCAATGTATGTTAAATGAGAATATAAGGTACATGCACTGCACTGAAATGGTCATTCACCTTTTATGAATACCATGAGTGCCACCTTTTATGTCGAAAATGCACCGTTATGTATTTAAATTTCATTAGTGGCACCTTTTATGCCAAAATGCACCGTTATGCATTTGGCTTTCCTTTGTGGCACCTTTTATGACGAAATGCACCGTTATACATTTAACTTTTATTATTGGCACCTTTTATGCCGAAATGCACTGTTATACATTTAACTTTCATTAGTGCCACCTTTTATGCCGACATGCACCTATGACTCGCAATGCACATACAATGGGCTTTTAAGTCAATTTTACAGATTTATACATCTATTTTAGCAACATCGATAACAATTGTACAACATCAATATTTGTCCATTCATTTCAGAGCAGTTCATAGTCTAAAACTTATTCATAATATCATTCTCATACAAATTATGAAATTAATACCAAAATGCTATAAAACATACATTTTAAAAAAATATTTGAGGTTGACTCATCGCGAGTCCTCCTCCTTTTATACAAGTACAGTAAATGCACTCGCCTAATAAGCGTCGCTAGTATGCTGCAATGATGGCCGACTATTCGACAACTTTATCTTTGCCATTTTTCTTGCTTGACACATGATCTTGGTTATGATCTACACAAGCATCCATTAAGTACACAAACCATACAAATGTTAGCATACTCTCTAACATTTATACTTTTAATAATACTCAAAAGTATTATTATATTCAATTTCTATCAAAATTTCTCTTATTTTAAATTTTCCAGGCTCAAAAGTATTGGCCCCTACCATGGTATTGATACTTCTATGCTATGGTACCGATACTCCTTTTCAGTATAGATACCATTTCTGCATTCTGGAATCCTTGGTATCGATACCTTTATCTTAGTATCGATACCCACATCAGTATTAATACTAATTACATCAGTATCGATATTGTTCATCGTATTTCTTCAAATTAAAACCTATAGTATCGATATTATTCTTCCAGTACCGATACCCTTACCCATATTTTCAATTTTCAGCTCGATTTTTGCCCAAATTTTGTTTAAATATCTTATTTTTACCTTCAATAATAGCATTAAACTCACAATTACTTAACCCAACTAAGTTTCCTCGATTTAGCTTCTTATAACATCTAAATTCTCCAAAGAACATCCCAAACCAAGAATCATACTACGCATGATACCTTACTGATGCCACTACTAGTAAAAAGAAACTTCAATGATGTCTTACTGATACTGGTATTATAGATGATCTGTACATGATGCTTGGAAGGCTCCTCATAAATGTATGTATCTCAATCAGACCTTACGCATGAAAATCATTATGCGCTAAGTATAACTTAGTGAGGCAGTAATAATCTAAGGTGAGAAAAATATGAAAATATCATAAACATAAAAAAATAATTTGAATTAAAACAGTAAACTGACAAACCAACTTTTCCAAATCGATTTCTTCACTAAGACCTGAAATTTCTTTTTAAATCATTAACTCATGAAAATTCTGATAAATCATATTGATAAAATAAGCATATCTTGCTCTCTGTCAACTGGAAATCATACACAACTTGCATATTTATTTTCATAGCCCAATGCATATTTCTGAGAACATAAGATACGTGAGTAAGGTGCGCGCTAAGCACAAAACGATGCAAATCGTAACTGATATTGAGATATGATGCACTTCAGTGCCATCATAACCTGAATAAGCACCAACGGTGCTGGACATTGATACACCAATGTACCAAAGCTGATATGATAATATTGATACACGAATGTATCAAAGCTAATATGATAACATTGATACATGAATGTACCAAAGCTAATATGATTACATTGATACACGAATGTATCAAAGCTGATAATGGATAAATACTCAACTAATGGCATGCCAAGTGTACCAACAGTTCTCACTATAACACATAATGAACTGATGTATCATAATAAACCCATCATAAAAATATCATGCTTGGGTAGTTCATACCCTAAATCATTCATAAAACTGATATAGAATATTATAAAAAATATTCTTTATAAACTTTATAAATCATCCTGTAAATTGGAATGAGGTTGATTTATCGTAAGTCGTCCTTGATCAAAATAATTAAATAACTAACAACACTCACCTTTGCCTCACTATAGATTCCTTTAAGCGATATTTCTAATCACGTGCTTTTTCTTTTCCTTTCAAATCGTACCGATTGCTAGATTTGTCGTGATCTGGCAATACCAAATAATAACACAAAACTAGATTGATATAAGAACACAAATATATAAAAATCACCTCCAAATAATTTTTATAGAATTTCTGGTGAATTTTCAAACTCACTGCCAGATTCAAAATCTAAACTGTTTTTATTAATTTGCATCCTTATGTTCTTCATCAATTCTTACAACACTTCTAATATCAAGAATCGATCTTTAATCATAAAAATCACACTTCCCCTCCATCAACATCTTAACAACTTGAGCATGAAACATGAAGATTTTTATGCCAAATGAAAGAGAATTTCATGTAGGTTATTTTATCCTTAATAACCTAACTTAAGATTGTAGTAAAAATGGACCAAAAATTAAAAACAAAGCTTCTCACCTTATTCACGGAGTCTCATGGCAGCAAGGAGGATGAAGACTTTCTTTTTCCTAAATTTTCTCTAATTATAACTCTTTTACACTTGTTTAATAACCATTAAAAATGAATTAAAAATTCATTTTAATCCAAAAGTCAAAATTACCCTTAATGAAACTTCATAACTACAAGTTTGCCACTCTATGACATCATGCCTTACCTCATCAAATTCATAAGGAAAATATCTGATTTTTCATGTTTGTCCTTGCAACTTTTTAAAAATTGCAATTTAGTCACCTAATTCCAAATTTTTGGCTTAACATGGAAAATCGACCTTAATTCCATTTATCCATGTTAAATTTCACTTTTCTAAAATATATAAATAATATTTCCAACCTTTATCTAGCATCCTTCACATTTTCGTAAAATTCCAATTCAATCCGAATATTGGATTTCAATACCGAACTTTACTGTTTTATAACTTTTAACACAATTCTCGTACCAAAAATCTGATTCTCACAAAAATCTCTGTTTTAATCCAAACTGTTCATTTACAGGCTAAAATATATAATTTTTAAAAATTACAATTTCGGTCTCTATACTTTTCAAAGTTTATACTTTAGCCTCTAAACTTTCAAAACTTACAATTTAGTCCTGGTCAAAATTTAGGGTATTACAATCAACTTGAGGATTGACAAATTCTAATAAATATAGAAGTAAATTGTAATTGATATAATATTAATATATACTTTTATTTAAATCTTTGATTGAGTTTGATGCCACCTATTAATCATTAATCAATTCAATTGAAAATTATTAAAAATACTCTTATTTAATGGTATCTTCTTCCTTCTCTTGCTCTCCCTCTTCATCAAT
Organism: Hibiscus syriacus; assembly: GCF_006381635.1. NCBI lineage: Eukaryota > Viridiplantae > Streptophyta > Magnoliopsida > Malvales > Malvaceae > Hibiscus > Hibiscus syriacus. The sequence goes on along the minus strand of NW_024063145.1, from coordinate 1,770,346 downwards.
CTGGGAACTTTCACCGTAATGATACCGTCCAATACTCGTCCATCGAGCCTGAAATCGGATGCTAAAATTGGGTTTTTGTTTTCTTTAACATTTGACGAGATTGTTTCAACGAACTGACAGTGGGATTTCTGGGGCAGATCCGACTCGGCAATCAAGAAGAAGGTCTTTAGGGGATTTCTGGTGCGAAAAACGTGAGGAAGATCATGGCAATAAGGGAGGAAGTGAATGAAGTGGAGCGTAGTGTTCTCCAGAAAGAGAGAATGGACTTGATTCGGAGTGATTCAAGGGAGAGATTGAAAGTGAACGAGATTCTGATGAGCTTGCTTTTTAAATTGGATTCCGTAAGTGGAATGGATTTGCGCTTTAGTGAAACCAGTACCTGAAGAACTCAACAAATTATTTCCTTTCCCACTCGATGATACCAAGGAACTACGGACGGGAGTCCAATTCAATGCTTTCGACTGCGATGGCGTCAGGATCGGGGCTATGTATTTAGCATAAAATCGGTGACGCTTTGGCGTACTTCACATTTTTGCATACGTGTGTGGTGATAGCTCGCGGAGATACGAACGACGTCGTCTTGCCTGAGTTCATATCGGCCGAACTTTTCCCAGCGCGGGACGTACCGCTGCCCAAGCCGGCGTTGGAAACAAGTGAAAAGAATGTAGCGACGAAAAGGGTGGTGTTCACCGCTTCTAAAATAGAGGAAATCAGAGCAAAATATATTGCTGAAAATGAAATCTGACCTTCACGTGTTGAGGCTTTATCAGCTTTCATATGGAGTCGTTTCATCGCTTCCACTTAGAAAAAATCTAGCCCGCATAAATCCTACTTGATTATTCATACAGTTAATTTACGTACAAAATTCGAGCCGCCGCTTTCAGCTCAGTCTTTCGGAAACATTTTCGAATTGTTGCAATGATTCCTTCCATGGATAATGAAGAAGAAGATGGGTGTAATATCGTTAGGAAAATAAGCGAATACTTTAGAAAAATCGACAAAGAATACGTGAAAAAAGCTTCAGGCTGGTGAGGATTTATTCCAGCCTTCAACAAGAAGCAATCCCTTTTTTCTTCACTAGTTTATGCAGATTTCTGCTATACAAAGCTGATTTTGGTTGGGGGAAACCAGTATGGTCAAGTTCTGCAAGCTTGAATGTCATTAATATGGTTGCTTTCATGGATACTGCAGCTGGTGATGGCGTTGAAGCCTGGATTAATCTAAAGGAGGAAGACATGGCTGCATTTGGAAGTGATGAACAATTGCTTGCAGCAATTCAAAACTGTTTGAAATGAGACACTCTTTAATATGAACAAATTGCCCAAAAATACTGTTGGTTTTGATTGATAGCTTATGGCTATATTAAAATCGCAGGATACCAGAAAGTGTGGAGGGAGAGTGACACATGTCACTCTCTCATTGGAACAAAATTCTTAAAAAAATATTAGTTTTTTTAACCAAAAAAAAAATCTGACGTGTCAATTTCACGTCAGCATACATTAGTGATGTGGACATGCCACATCATCATTTGTGTCCACATGTGTTTGCTTAGTTAGCTGGAGGCGTTGACTGTCAGTTGACTTAAAGTTTCTATCAAACGAGGATGAATTTTGAATCAAAATAAAACGTTATGGGGTCAAATGTTCTAAAAAAACAATGGAATAAATTTACATATACTGTCAAACGTTAAGAGTATTTATTTGTATTATGCCTTTTAGAAACTATCAATTTCTACCCTCACAAGAAATCAAGCAATGAAGATTTGTTAAAACAAAGAAAGTAATGAAATTTTATTTTAATTTCATTTAAATATTTAACCGTCTCTTGCACATTTTATTTTAGAGAAAATCGCCTCAGTGACCAAAAATGCCTTATAATATACGATTTTAACCAACTTTTTTTGGATTTGCCAAAATGACCAACAAAATCGCAACGCGAAATAAAAATCGCAACGCGATCCCCAGAATCGCAAATCAGTTTCCAAAATCGCAACGCGATTCTTGAAAATCGTAATGCGATAGTACAAATTCGCATTGCGATTTTCAAGAATCGCAACGCGAATATGAAAATCGCAACGCGAACACATAAATCGCAACGCGTATCCGTAAACCGCAACGTGTATCCGTAAATAGCAACGCGTATCCGTAAATCGCAATGCGTATCCGTATATCGCAACGCGTATCCGTAAATCGCAACGATAATCCGTAAATCGCAACGAGAATCTGTAAATCGCAACGAGAATCCGTAAATCGCAACGAGAATCTGTAAATCACAACACTGAAATTTTGGGTATATAACTACGCAACAGCAGCAAATCATAAACTAAATCCCTAAATCGCAACTCATTCCATCTCCATCTATCACTCTCTCCGGCGACATCCGTTCCTATATCCAACGACATCCTTCCCAATCCGGCAACAAGTTTTAGTTTCGCAGCTCGTCTGTTTAGTAAATTAATTTACAACCATGAAATCATCTAATGTTGATCATGTTTGGATAGATTTGTGTTTTGGAGGGTCATGGGATAATGTTCATGGTGTTTTACAATATATGCCTTTACCCATGAATCTTCAACTAAAATTGTCTTTACAAAAGTTAACTTATGAAACTCTAATGCTACGTGTTTCAAATAAATTGAATTTAGAGCCCCTAAGTGGATTTAGGCTATCTTATCAGAGAAATGGTAAAGTTTATTTGTTAACCGACAATGAAGATGTTGAACGATTCATTGCTTACATTAGTGTTTCACAAGATGATGTTACATTGTATGTTGTTGAACCTAGAAGTAGTATTGTTGGGTCAGTAGCGGGTAGTAATCAACTAAGTTTTTCTCAAACCCACAACCTTTCTCTAATCCAAATCCCAATCAACTTTCAGCACCAAATTCCGGTTTTCGTATTGACCAGTTAGACGATGATGAGCCAACAGAAAAAATTGTGAGTACTAGTCAGTATTCGAAATTTGGTCTTGGTCAATATCCGGACTTTGATATTGGTCAATACACGGATTTTGATGATGTTTCAGAAGAAGAAACAGACCCTGCGTGTAATGATTTTGATATTGGTCAATACCCGAATTTTGATGATGAAACAGCCGTTGCCGAAGAATATATTGTTGATGATAATGAGGAGGAAGTTACGACTGTGAATGAACATGTTGAACATCCATTCTGTAATTCATATAATCCTGAAGAAGAAAAAGAAGAAGAAAAAGTCCCCGAAGAAAAGAAAATGCCACGGGCGTATAACTGGAATATGCCAGAATTACTTCAGATACCGGAAGAAGAGTTGGTAAAGAAAGCAGTTGATTGTTACACAAAAGTTATTCGTATCAAGAAAGATGATTGTTTTGATACAAAGGAAGACTTGAAGATAGCTTTGTATACGAAATGTGTGGAAGATGGCTATCAACTAAAAGTTAACAAATCAAGCAAAGATCGTTTCGAAACAAGGTGTATGATTGACAAAAAACTGTACGTGGCGTATGATTGCAAAGAGAATAAAAGATTGCGAAATGTTTCAAGTTAGGACTTTTATTGATAAACATACATGTTCAAGAACCCAAGTTTTTCCTCACCATAGACAGGCAAACAAAAAGGTGTTGGGTGGTTTTCTGGCTGAGTTAATGTTTTTGAATGGCAGGGTATATCGGGGACATGAAATTATGACTGACATGAATGCTCGGTTCAAGATTAGTATATCATATTCTCAAGCTTGGAGAGCCAAATGTTATGCCTTGGAATTATTGAGGGGGTCGCCAGAAGCATCGTTTGCCCAACTGCCGGCTTATTGTCACAATTTAAAGCTGAAAAATCCTGGGTCGGTAACTCATATCAAAACAGATAGAGATGGACGCTTTGAGTTGCTGTTTATCGCCATTGGTGCTACGGTTAGTAAATCAATATAATTTTGTTGACTCATTTTTGTTAGTTACATGCATTTCACATTTAAATGATTATATTTCTTGTGTATATTATTTTGTAGATTCGTTCGTTTATTACTTGCATGCGCCCAGTTATTATAGTTGACGGAGCACATTTGAAAGGTCGATACCTTGGAGTAAACTTATTAGCAGTAGCCATGGATGCTAACAATGGGATATTGCCAATAGCTTACGGGGTTGGCAAATCTGAAACCTCTGATTCATGGACATGGTTTATGGGGCATCTTAGGGATTGCATAGGTCCTATTAGCAATCTGACAATCATATCCGATAGGGCAAACTCAATTGACAACGCTGTTAGAAGGTGTTTCCCAGATGCTTTTCATGGACTTTGTGGTGTTCATTTGTATAGAAATCTAAAATCAAGGTCTGCTGGTATAAAAAAGCACAAATGGACATACTGGAAGGCTGTAAAAGCTTATCGGGAAGTGGATTTCAATAAGCATATAAATTGTTTAAGACGTGTTTTGCCTCAGTGTGCTCAAACACTAGAAGATGTCGGATTTGAAAGATGGTCAAGAGTACATAAACTTGGAGCAAGATATGGTTTCATGACGTCTAATAGTGCAGAATCAATCAACGCTCTAAGTCGTCATTCCCGGAAATTACCCATTACTATGTTAATGGAGTTTTTCGAGCCTCTATTCAACAGTGGTACTACAAGAAAAGAAACCATGCAGGTATTATTTCTTTGAATTCGTAACTTATCATATTTATATATTTTACTAAGTATTGTTTATTTAAATTTACAGGAACATTGGAACATCGTGTTACACCATGGACTGAAAAAAAGATAACGAAACGTGTTGTGAAGTCAACGTCATGGAGAGTTGAACCATGTTCAAACACTTTGTTTCAAGTACTGGATAATAACTTAAATGGGCTAGTCGATCTAAATGCAAAGACGTGTAGTTGTATGAAATGGCAAACATCTGGTTATCCGTGTGGCCATGTTATAAAAGTTGCTCTTCATTTAAACCAAGATGATTCAAGCGCATACGCTATGGATTGCTACACTACAGAAGTTTATCGACAGACTTATGCCGAGATTGTCTACCCTATTCCACATCCTTCTGAGTGGGACATACCAGATGACTTACAAACAGTTTTGCCACCAGCCATGGACAGAAGGCTACCTGGCCGACCAAAAAGTCACGATCGTATACCGTCTAAGGGTGAAGAAAAGAAGAGATCGACATGTAGTCGGTGCAAGGAAAGTGGTCATACAAGGTTGACATGTGGATCACCAGTGCCATCAAAATCATCTTTTCCTCTACCAAAATATGGATCCTCATCAAAATCCAAAGCTCATATGGTGTCAAGCAAAAGGCAATCATCTTTAAAATCCCAATCACAATTGTCTTCACCTTTTGGGACTGTTAACTTAGGTGATTTTTAAATGCAAACGTTGTATTATGTGGATTTTATGTGTGAACTTTTAACATTTTCAGTTGAATTAATGACTCAGGCCAACCATTTGACTTAACCAACTCTTGTTATTCAGTTGTTATCACTTATTAGGCATGCATTTGACTATCGCAACACGGAAATTACAATCGCAACGAGAGAATCGCAATGCGAAATGAAAATCCCAACATGAAAATCGCAATGCGGAAATGAAAATCGCAATGCGAAATGAAAATCGCAATGCGAAATGAAAATCGCAACGAGAGAATCGCAATGCGGAAATGAAAATCGCAATGCGAAATGAAAATCGCAACAAGAGAATCGCAATGCGAAATGAAAATCGCAATGCGAAATGAAAATCGCAACGAGAGAATCGCAATGCGGAAATGAAAATCGCAATGCGAAATGAAAATTGCATTGCGATTCTCTCGTTGCGATTTTCATTTCCGCATTGCGATTTTCATTTCCGCATTGCGATTCTCTCGTTGCGATTTCATTTCGCATTGCGATTTTCATTTCGCATTGCGATAGTCATTTTTGCCTTCAACATAATGCAGATTGAAATCAACAAAATCAACCATTACATTCAATCAATTAAACAAGCACAAATAAGAATTATGTTCGCATCAATTACACAAATCAACTTTTACAAATCATCTTTTACAAATCAATTAAACAATCAAAAAATAAGCAATAATTCTTATTTCCAATCATCTACTATTGAATCAACTTTTACAAATCAATTAAACAATCAAAAAACAATCAATTAAACTATTGAATCAACTTTTGCAGCCATACATCATTTTCACGCAGTTCACTTCTGAGATTAACCTGCAGAAACCAAACATTTGCTCAAACAACACTTTCTACACATCTAAAACCTACAAACAACAAATTATTGAATTCTAGGTACTTAACCAAACATTTTCAAACCAAAAGTCTATAAACTTACCAATTGTTTATGGACATTTTTATAACGCGGATGCAGGTAGGCAGCGTCTCGTATATATCGATTTAGCCATATAATGCCGAAACCACAAGCCTACTGCAGCTCTATCTCTATCGGTGGGAGGTAGATACTTGGTGCTTCCCGTCGTCAAACGCTCCAACGCCAAGCATATGAGAGGACCACAATCTCCTCTGGCTCCTCCCGTTTGTTGTGGCGCGGTCTCGTCTCTAATAACTGTAATATTGAGCTTCTTGGCTTCTTGTTTCCAGAACGAGTCCAATAATTGATCGCATCCAAGAATTTAGCCAAATGAGAGCTCCATCCCTTAATAATATCTCTTAAATCAGCCAATGATATGTAATTTATCATGCTGTCATACACTATTGTCTTAAGGGATGGGAGCTGAAGCTCGACGAGAATCCAATGTTTACGTTCCAAAACAGGGATAAACACCTGCAATCATAAGTAATAATTCATTCATTTGCGCACTTATTTCATAAAACCTTTAACTCAATCTAAAAAAATACTAACCTTATCGACCTCCCACCATGCAGGATAAAGTTTAGCTTGTCCATTGCCCAAATCAAATGATTCATCTCGTGCATTCTTCAAGTGAACGGCGTTAAAAGACGTCGGCATAATTGTATATCGTATATTTTTATTTTTCTTAAGTTTTCTTATTATTAGAAGACGTGTCACCCACGCATCGATATGCTGTTTTACAAAAAAAGACATATATTAGTGACTTACATAAATTTAAAAAAAAATTAATCAAATTGAAATATAAGAAAAATATAAGACTTACCCCCCCATCGAAATAGCCATTATCTTCGACCCCTAATAATACGCCCCACCAAGACCGATCAAGCAACAAATAGATATCATCGGTGAGCTTGCATATGTCAGTGAAACACCCCTGGCTCCGCTCATGTAGATAAAAATCAACTGCGGTCTTAGCCCAAAGGGTGTTATCCAGAATTGTGTCCGGTAGTTGTTTCCTCTCCTCTTCAGATACCGGTATGGTACTGGCCGGTAACTCATACGAGAGCCAACTTGAATCCATCATGTCCGGCACGTCAGGGGGTTTCTCAAGAAGCCTACATATGACGCCATGTGAATCGGGCTCTTGAATGGTAGGAGGGACCTCTTCAATGATGACAGTGGCCTCTTGAACGGTGGGAGGGGACTCTCGAGGAATGATAGGGGGGCCTCTTCAACGATAGGAGTGGACTCTTGAGGGATGACAGGCAAGTCGGGCTTCTTCTTGCGGTGTCTTCGCACTATTGGGGTGTACGGAGACTTAATAGCACGTGCACGCTGTCTGATGCGTGAACTCCGTCGTGCAAGCATAACCCGACGTAAAGCATCCACTCTATCGGGCCGCTAAATAATTAAATACAAAAATCAATAAATAAACATACATGATATTTAAACAGTGAAAACAAAGACAAATATGTTTCAAACTTGCATTGTATTCACCCAAGTCATTATTCTATCATAGTTCACAAAATGCATCAGATAACAAAGAAAAATATGTTTCAAACTAATACCCTGAAGTTAGTATTTGTCTTTGTTTTGTCTATTGGTTGAAGTAATGCAATCCATTCAAGTTTCAATTTGCAGAAGAAGAAATAGTTTACTTTCGCAACACGAAACTTAAAATCGCAACGCGAAATGAGAATCGCAACGAGAAACCAAAATCGCAACGCGAAACCAAAATCGCAACGCGAAATGAAAATCGCAACGACAGAATCGCAATGCGAAATGAAAATCGCAACGAGAGAATCGCAACGCGAAGTGAAAATCGCAATGCGATTTTGGTTTCGCGTTGCGATTTTTTCGTTGCGATTTTGGTTTCGCGTTGCGATTCTGTCGTTGCGATTTTCATTTCGCGTTGCGATTCTCTCGTTGCGATTTTAAGTTTCGTGTTGCGAAAGTAAACTATTTCTTCTTCTGCAAATTGAAACTTGAATGGATTGCATTACTTCAACCAATAGACAAAACAAAGACAAATACTGACTTCAGGGTATTAGTTTAGCAGAATTGGCAGCAACCGAACAAATTTACTTTCAACCAAAAGACAAAACAAAGACAAATACTATTTCACAGTGTTAAAGAATACACAGTTTAGCAGAATTGGCAGCAACCGAACAAATTTACTTTCAACCAAAAGACAAAACAAAGACAAATACTATTTCACAGTGTTAAAGAATACACAGTTTAGCAGAATTGGCAGCAACCGAACAAATTTACTTTCAACCAAAAGACAAAACAAAGACAAATACTATTTCACAGTGTTAAAGAATACACAGTTTAGCAGAATTGGCAGCAACCGAATAAATTTACTAAGCAATCTAAGTGAAATTACGAGTAAATTTATCATTAAGTTAAATATGGAAAATCTTAAACTTACCTCGTTGCGTAGAGTATGAACCTCATTCTGCAACGATACTATCATCTCACGTAGAGCGGCAAGCTCACCACGTAAAGTTGATACCTCCACACGCCATGCACCATCGTTATCGCGTAGAGTACCGATCTCCTCACGCAAGGCATTGACCTCATCACGTAACTCATCCCGTGGAGGTGGAGAACAAGGAGATAAATGTCGTGGCCTCTTTACCGGTCGCCTATCATGAGGTGATGGTAGAGAAGAGGCTCGATGATGTGACGGGATAGGTGATGGCTCTCGTTCTAGAGGTGTATAGTCGGGTCGATCGGGTGATGGCTCTGGGTGAGGTGATGGCTCTCGAATTGGAGGAAGTGGATGCTGCTCATCATCCGTGCCATCAAAAAAACTCTGACTAGCTTGCCACCAATCAGTGGCAAGCTCTTCCTCCGTTCAGTCTTTGTAATGGAATGTTAGCCTCCTAACAATATAAAAACTCAAACAAAGTTAAACGTCTACTATTAATAACTTGTTTATATATTATATGAAAGTATTTGTGTTAACTTACATTATTTATTGTCGCATATGGTATTAAGTCTTCCCAATCCAACAGATTTTTCCTCTTCCAGGAAATAGCCCTGGGAATATCATTTGACGTTTTTATTGCATATGTACGCATGCTGGGGAAAGCCTCGAATATCCAAATCTACAAACAATATAATAACAAAATTAGTAATTGTTAAATAATTAATTATAATTTTAGAAACATTATATAGAAATTCTTACCTTAAAGGCCCAAACAAAGCTTGACAAAGTGTATTTTGACCCATCGCCACGCAAACTTTTGCGGTCATCAAAGGCAGTAGACAACTTAGTCCAGGTAGCTTTCCATATATACGAACCCCACGGAAACAGATTCCATGCATTCAGGTCCTCTACCAATATTATTAGCTCCCGAGGAATAGGTTGTCTGGCCTCTCTGCCTAAAAAGCCGGCATACACAAGTAGTAGAAGGCATACTCGGACAACATCGACGTCATCCATCCGAGTGAAACCAGCTTTCTTATTAAACAATTTCTTCAGGTCGTCGACGTGTAGGTTCGGCTTCTCCATTGACTCATCCGGAAAAACCCGGGATAACCATGATGGGCGGGCGATATGACGAGTGTACCGGCCTACATCATCGTGTCCGAATCGTAGACCAGTGATTAAGCAGAACTCCTTCCGCCCAAAACAAGTATACGCTGGTGGAAAATGAAACCATATCTCTTCCTCACCACGTTGTATACTATCGGGTAGATTTGATGTCATGGTCTGAAGCCACAAATGGGTCAAATTAGCATCTCCACCCGGATGCTGTACTCTCAGCCATGGCCCGAAGCAGGTTTCCTCAAACAATTGTCTTTGTGCAGGTGAAAGCTTCAAAGCAATTGTAGTGGTTAGGCTAACTTTATTCCTTAATGTCAATGAAGCCGAAAAAATTTTCTACAAAAACAATAAACATACCAAGTTAGATATACCAAAAACTACACTGTGAAGATATACCAAAAACAATAAACATAAAAAGTAGTAGTTTATTCTTGAAACTAAAATTTGCAACACTGTTTTGTCTTTTGGTTGAAATGAAAATCGCAACGAGAGAATGACTGTCGCAACGAGAGAAATGAAAATCGCAACGAGAGAATAGCAACGCGAAATGAAAATCGCAACGAGAGAATCGTAACGCGAAATGAAATCTAAGTGAAATGGTTAATCTATTATTGAAATGACCAGTAAACTTATCATCAGTTTCAATATGAAAAACCTACAATAATGCAAAAATTTCAAAATAAAAATAATTAAAAAAACTAACCCTCGGAGGTTGATTTTCCATTTCTGAATATTGTGAGGGATTTCTGACCGTGAATGGTTGTGAGGGATTTCGCCGGAGATGGGGACGGAAATCTTCGGAGATGGGGACGGATTTCGCCGTAGAGAGTGAGAGATGGAGATGGGACTGAGTTGTGATTTTAGGTTTTAGGTTATGAGTTGCGATTACGGGATTTTGTCTTAATATTCGTTTTTTGTAATTTGAAAATAAAATACGCGTAGCGATTATAATGGCGCTTTAAAAATCGCGTTGCGATTTACGGATACGCGTTGCGATTTACGGATACGCGTTGCGATATACGGATACGCATTGCGATTTACGGATACGCGTTGCGATTTATGGATACACGTTGCGATTTACGGATACGCGTTGCGATTTATGTGTTCGCGTTGCGATTTTCATATTCGCGTTGCGATTCTGGAAAATCGCAATGCGAATTTGTACTATCGCATTGCGATTTTCAAGAATCGCGTTGCGATTTTGGAAACTGATTTGCGATTCTGGGGATCGCGTTGCGATTTTTATTTCGCGTTGCGATTTTGTTGGTCATTTTGGCAAATCCAAAAAAAGTTGGTTAAAATCGTATATTATAAGGCATTTTTGGTCACTGAGACGATTTTCTCTTTATTTTATGTATAGTCTGTTAGGTGTAGAATACAAATAGAAATAACTTATTCTGAATTTGGTGGAGGTAATCTTAATCATCTTTCTATGTGCTATTACTTTTTTTTTATTAATTTAAGGACAGTTACAAGTTAATATATGTTATAAAGATTTTAAATTATTTGATAATAAAAACGTAAATACTATTTTAGTTTATGATGTTCAAACCTAAGACATTTATGGATAACAATATTCTTTTAACTACTCAGATAACTTCGTCTGTGCATATGCTATTAAGATGAAGGTTTGTTTGTATTATTTTATTAATAATAATTAAATGATCGAAGATAAGGAAGTTATACTACATAATTTAACATTTTTTTCTCTTAAGGTAAGTTTATTTCATTGGCCAAAAATAATAAATTTTTATTTTTTTTTGTTATATTTATGGTTCTAAGGTTTCGCCCTGATTAATCAGGACTGATCCGCATCGTACATTTGATTCTGGTGGGTGAGTTCCCTAGTATAGAGTTTTTACATATACAAAGATTCAAACTCAAATCTTTACTTAAGTGATATCAAGTTATTTACTACTTTAAACTAACAGTAATAGTTTTATATTTTTTTCCGCAAAATGATAAAACAACTTCAATACACAAAATTGTTTAATTTATGTCTTGTTTATTTATTTCTATTTACTATCGTGTGATGAATCAAGTCCAGAAAGTTACAGAAAGAAGATAGTGAGAAAATATGGCTCAGGCGATCGGAAAAGTGTGTGTCACCGGAGCCGGCGGCTACCTTGGGTCTTGGGTTATGAAGCACCTTCTCTCTAACAACTACGTCGTCCACGGCACCGTCAAGCAACCTGGTTGGTTTTTATTGCTTCTGACTCAACTGCCGCACCTTCTATTTGCATTTCTTTGTCATTTTGATTTGTTGGAATTTTGCCAGGGGATGCCAAATATGCACACTTGAATCAGCTTGAGAAAGCATCCGACAACCTCAAACTCTTCAAGGCGGATTTATTGGATTATGATTCTCTTTGTTCCGCCATTGCCAGCTACGCCGGTGTCTTCCACGTTGCCTCTCCCGTCCCCTCCTCCGCGTTACTAATCCCCAGGCAATACTAAACCCCACCCTCAATTTCTTCGTTCATTAACTACGTTTCCTTAATTTTTTTTAAGCATATTGAGAGCCTTGTACATGCATGCGTTCCACCAATTAAAAAGAAAAAGGATAACCCTATATATCTATATGGTATTCCTACTTCCATTACATCAGCTAAGGTTGTAAACCGAGGCGATCTTGAGCAGGGTTTTAAAAAACGGTATGCGACCGCGATTTCGGCCGTGATATAGTGATTTCGCCGTCGTCCGAGTTACCCGCGACGGCCGCAATAGCGCCCGCGACGGCCACAATCACGGTAAATTCGAAATAATCGAAAACACGACCGCGACCGCGATTTGAAACCCTGATCTTGAGTATTGTTGAATTCGATTTAACTTGACTCGAAAACACGTGAGCTTAAATTGTTAAGATTGAATCGAACTTGAAATTAAAATTTGAAGCTTGACTCGAACTCAAAAGCTCGTGAGATTAAAATTTTCAAGCTCAAGTTGAAATAAAAAATTGAAGTTCGACTCGAGCTTGAAAAACTTGAACTTGAAACATTCTCAGACTTAACTCGATTGAAGCTAGAAATCGAGCTCGGTTCAAGCTCAAACTCCAGTTCAAACATGATCCTTAAGCACATGAAAGCTTTATATTTAGGGTTGTTCATGGATAGTTAGTCATACTATTTATCCTAAACGATCGATTAACCGCTAACAGTTAACTATTATTAACGGTTCGGTTACAAGTTAATCGTAGGTTGACTTATTACAATTATTTTTCAAAAATAAAAACAACATGAACATTTTAAAGTTTCATAATTCATACTACAATAATTATAGTACTTAACACATACTTATACCACTGTAAGTGAATAATATAAAGTGTAGCACTTGTGTCATGTAGATAGACCTCTATTAAAATTTACTTCAAGCGTTCTAGATGATATTTCATAATGATTGACTTAAAATCATGATACGATGATAAGTTGAATTGATGTTCCCATGCACGATATAAATACACGTGCTATTGCTGTTTATATGCATGATCACTGATAGGTGATTTATTTAGTTACTATTTTATCTTTCATTACTCCTTGTTTATTAGTTTGATTTGGGTGTTTTAATTCATTTTCTGTGCAGAACGTCGGATTCTAGAAATTGCACTAAAAGGAAGAAGTTCTACCCTTTTTTTAGTCAAGGTTGGATTAGTAGTCATGATTATGGGTATAACGCGTCTGACGTGACATCCAATCAATAGCTTCCAGAAGGTCCAATCAACACTTCTCGAAGGACGAACGACTCAATCACTTTTTATAATTCGAATTAAGAATTATCTTTTGTTTTTAGGATTTAATTTAAATATTTTCCGAGAATTATCTTTTATCATTTCTATGTCATTTTAGGGTTTTAGAAAGCTATAAATACCCTCTCAAGATAAGCTTGAAAGATATTTAGAATTAGCTTTGTTCTTTATTCTATTATTTTATAAAGTTTTCTTTTCTTTTTCATTTTACTTTTCAAGTTTTTTCTATTTTACTTTTAAAAAATGCTAAGTATGATCTCTATCATACTTAGCTAATTTTCCAATAAGCCAAATGTTGAAACGATGACTCAATTTTGATCGTCATAATAGAAAAGTACCTAATACCTTCAAGTTATATCCTCAATTTTCTACAAAATGGGATTGACAATCGGCCTCTCATTTAAAAATCAAAATGCTTTCATTTAAAAAGAGCTCGTTGGCTTGATATTTTTTTCGATTTAAAGTTGAGAGGAAGAATCAGTTGGTAGCAAGTTTGATTTCCTGAGAACACACTTATAGGCGGCCCGCTAAGGGAAATTGAGATCGGATTCAATTTTCATTGAGACAACATAGTCTAAGTCGGGTTTTTTCTAAATCTTAAAATCGAGTTGGCATTGACGACGATAATTGTAGTTTGCCCAAATAAGGACTGAAATTCAAAGATTTATTTTTGGATTGTCGGTTTAATAGAGAGAAAAACAAGTTACAGGGGTCAGGCCCTGTAGACTGTAACCGACATTAATCCGAAGTAAAGATCTTATTCAATGATTAATTAGAATTGAGGCAAAGCGAAGCCTGAGGTTGTTTTTACCATATTTAAATTTTCATCTCAATCTACTTTCTTTATTTTTCTTAAATAAGATTCTTTATTTACTTTAAAATCTTTCAAACAAATCCCCCATTTTTACTTACAATTTTTCCCAGACCATAATCAAAAGCCTTCTATATTAGTATCTTCAAAGTCCCTGTGGATCGACCCTTCTTCTCTATACTACCATTTTATTTCTTTCATTTGAGATTAAGTATAATTATTTGACAGTAAAACAACGCTTGTCAAACTTACACATGTTGATTATAAATTGTTAAAAATGAGACTATTATGATGGGAGTCGCTTTAATGAATGAAACTAACCCTAGACAGGATGATTACTGTGTCTATTGCATAATGAATGTAGGATTATCGAGATTATGACATGAATAATGAATAAGGTACTCTGGTCAATTAAGATATGATATATTTTAATTCTTAGGTAAGACTAATGAACTATATTGATAATCATAAGACTATGAGAATAATTGAATAACGATCATAAGTTTATAACCGGCTAGCGTGCTTAATTTTATGAGAGTCATTATATAAGTTGATGTGTACTTATTGGGCAGCTCACCCTTTAATTATTACATCTAAATATTTCATGGATCTCAACGGGGCAACGATATCATTGAAGAAGTCTTAGTTGTAGTATTAGAATACAATGGTAAGGACTTAAGTGGGCATATAAAGGTTAAGATTTTATTCGGTTCTGTTGTAAACTACTTATGTACTTGATTTTCAAATAAAGGATCTCCGCCTTTTGTAAATGTTTATTTTTTTTATCTTGTATTGTTGTCTTTTAAAGTTCAAGTCGAATTTTTGAGTGGTAATTTGTTGGCTCACTTTGATGATCTAACGTGACGTCTTCAATTCAATTTTGATGTTACACTTTCACTTCAAAACATAAACACAAAACAATAATATTTTATATATTTAATATTAATATATGAAGTTTCATATTTTATTATATATTAAGTTATCATCATTAGGGATGGCAACTCAATCCGAATCCGACGGGTTTCGACACGATCCGACCCGATCGGGTCGGATTTTTTTAAAAAAAATTCGGGTTCGGGTCGGGTCGGGTTTTTTTAAAATGCACTGTTCGGGTCGGGTCGGGTCGGGTTTAGGGTAAAAAAAATCCGACCCGACCCGACCTGAAAAATATATATAATTTTATCTTATATATTTAGGGATAATTACAATAATATCCCTCCATATATACTTTTTTTCAATTAAGTCACTGTTTTCATTGAATTTTTTTTTTATTATTTCGGGTCGGGTCGGGTCGGGTTTCTAAGTCATATATTCGGGTCGGGTCGGTCGGGTGAAACATTAATTTTGTCGGATCGGGTCGGGTCACGGGTGGAGAACCCTTTCTTCTCGGGTCGGGTGGCCCAAAAACCCGACCCGACCCGACCCATTGCCATCCCTAAATTCATCATTCGAAAGAATAGAGCTAAACTCAATTTTCATAGCCTTGTAGAAATGATCAAATACTCGCAAGTCTATAAAAATATCCAAAAAATAATAAGAGTACAAAATGATAAGATAGTAAAAAAGAGACGACACCCAATAGATTTTATTGATATTAACTTGTAATATTCTCAAAGAGAACCAGGTGAATTTATACAAGAGGAGAGTAACTGTTAATGACTGATAACGGAAAGCAATCACTAACAGCATGCCAACTCACTGGTGCAGTACAAAAAATCCCTAACAGTACGCTACCATACTAGCTGCACTCAGTGAACCCTTACATTCACCCTAGTTTCTTCTTCTCTTAACAAAAACAATCAACCTCAAAGAAAACAACCTGCAGAAAACAAAGACAAGCAGAAACAACAAAAACACAAACACACAAAATGAACAACCATATGCATCAAACGCCGCTAAACAATATCTGCTATAGCAATAGGTAGCACATTGAGTTTATCCTGAAATCAAGCAAAAGTCACTCCAGACAACGGCTGAGTCATGATATCTGCAACTTGTTCACTGGCAGGAACTTCATTAACCAATAGTTGCTTCAACAACACGTTCCCGAATGAAAACAAATTCATCTCTACATGTTTAAACTTCGAATGCATAACCGGATTGGAAGAAATATCAATTACACTCAAATTATCACACAATAGCACAACAGTTCCACCAGGTTGAACATGCAACTCTTGAAGTAAAGACTCAAGCCAGATGACTTCAGTGGTGACACAAGCAACACTTCTGTATTCTGCCTTAGCAGTAGACCGACAGACCACTGGTTGCTTTTTCGACATCCAGGACACAGGGTTACCTCCAAAATAAATGCAGTAGCCATTGGTAGAACGACGATCATCAATGTCTGAACCCCAGTCAGCATTATCAAACTATGTAATAGACAACCGAGAAGACTTAGTAAAACGTAGCCCAAAGTCAAGAGTGCCCTGAAGATACCTTTAGATTCTATTAGCAACATGAAAATGCTCATCAAGAGGAGCCTGCATGAATTGACAAACACGATTTACAGCAAACGATATATCGGGCCAAGTAATAGTAACATACTGTAGAGCTCCTACAATTCTTCTATACTCTGAGGGATTCAAGAGAGGAGACCCCTTATGAGTAGACAATTTACAGCCCGAAACCATAGGTGTAGGCAACCCTTGGGCACCATCAAAACCATACTTACACAACAACTCTTTTACATACTTATGCTGATTAAGAAAAACTCGCTGAGAAGAATAGGTAACCTGAATACCCAAAAAATAACTCACCTGGCCAAGATCTTTCAACGAAAAAACTTTGTCATGATCATACATAATTGTTTCAATCTCAGCAAAATTATTCCCAGTAACAATAATATCATCCACATACTAAGAGATACACCAACTTGTTATCAACACATTTCATAAACAAAGAGGCATTTGACTTTGATAAAGCAAAGCTTACAGTAATTAAATAATTTCTCAACTTCTCAAACCAAGCCCGAGGAGCCTGCTTGAGCCTACAGATGGCCTTGTTCAAGCGACAGGCCATAACGTTTGTCACCCACCTCATAACCAGGTGACTGAGACATGTAGAGTTCCTCGGTGAGATCTCCATTCAGAAAAGAATTACTAACATCTATCTGTCGATGGCAATGGACAGAATAGTCCGAACAGTAGCTGGCTTGACAACAGAGCTAAAGGTTTCATCATAATCACGACCAGCCTGTTGTAAATTCCCCTTAGCAACAAGATGAGCTTTGTAGCGAGCAATAATACCATCAACATTTTCCTTAAGTTTAAAAATCCACTTACAACCAACTTTTCAAAAATGAGAAGGCAGCTCAGTCGATGTCAAGGTGTTATTCTTCAAAAGCGAATCATATTCAACTTGTGCACCTGCTTCCCAATGAGGATTAAGAAAATCTTCCTCAATGGTGGTAGGGTTCAACTTCAGACTGTAACCGTTTTTGCTGCAAGAAACACTCTAGGTTTTTGAATTCCATTCTTGCTCCTAGTCACCATGTGATGTCTATTAGACACGTCACCTTGCTCATTACCAGATGGATGCGAAGAAGTTCCAACTGCAGCATCACTCCGAACAACATCAACACCAGTAGCTGCAGAACTATCAGGTACTAACGACTGAGGCCCTAGAGAACGTTCATCAACTTCACCAGATAAACCATCAGGGAAATTCGGAGTACCAGGAAAACCAGAAACACATTGTCGCAAAAAATGCACAGATAAATCATTAGAAGGATCATACAGATCAGCAGGAAAGCTATCCACATGAACATTAGGATAAAACTCAACACCAGTATCACTTGAAGCATCAGGTATAGAAACCAAGCCCAGACGAACAATAACAAACACATCATCCCCTGCATCCTTAAAAGTCTGAAAATTGCTTGTACTAGGAAAAACTGACTCATCAAATAAACATGTCTGGAAATAAAAATGTGACCATTATCATCAAAACATTTATACCCTTTCTGAGACACTATAACTTAGAAAAACATACTCCTTTGATCGAAGCCCAAACTTGTGACAACTGAAAGGACGAAGATAGGGATAGCAGGCACAACCAAAAGTTTTGATAAATGAATAATCTGGCTTTACACCATACAACACCTCATGAGGAGACTTCTTACTTAGAACCTCAAAAGGTTAATGAGAAACACATCAATAGTGAACGCATGACTCCAAAACTTAATGGACAAGGATGACTGAGCAAGGAAATGAGTCCCATTTCAACGATGTAACGATGCTTACGCTCTGCCTTACATTCTGCTCTGAGGTAAAAGGACACGATATCCGATGTTGTACTCCAGGTGTCGCAAACCATTGAAAAAGAGCCTGAAACTCCCCACCTCCATCGGACTGTAAAGCTTTAATCTGAACACCAAATTGAACTTCAACCAATTTATAAAATTGACAAAACATTGAGCAAAATATGATTTTCTTTTTAGCAAATAAAGCCAAGTATGTCGACTATAGACATCTATAAAGGAAACATAATAGCAAAAACCATCCGAGGCAACAAGGGCTGGCCCCCATACATCAAACACCACCAAATGAAAAGGGGAAGTATAAATTGTCTCAGACAAAGAAAAGGACAATTTATGAGCCTTACCTTGTAAACAAAAAGGACAAACAACAGACATCTTATTATTATTAACAGGAATATTACAAGAATTAAGACAGTCTTAAGAACACTCAAAGAAGGGTGCCCAAGACGACGATGCCACAACTCAAGAGACCCCTGAGTCCGATACGAATTGAGCTCAGTAGAGCCCCCAACGCCGGAACCTTCCTCGCTGGACATCAAATTCATACGAACCATCAGTAGTGCGCCTCCGTCGCAGCAACACCTCCTGCGTCTGAGAGTCCTTCACGAAACACTCATGAGGATGAAACTCAAAAAATACAGAATTGTCATGGGTCAATTGAGAAACATATAACAAATTCTTTTTAATAGAAGGAACAAACAACATATTTTCTAACCGTAGAACACTAGCACCAGTAGAAAGCATACCACAGCCAATATGAGTAATCCGAACTTCTTCTCCATTACCCATAAGGAGAGAATTATTACCTGTATACGGAGACTGAGACTGAAGAATGACACGATCATTCGTGATATGATGCGTGGCACCTGAGTCGGGATACCAACAGACCTCTCTCCCCATAGCAGCAGAGAAAACACTCAGATAGCTCGAAAAAAAGAGAAGAAACAAACGAAGACTGAGGAGTGGGAACGATAGAAATAGAACCAGAAGATGAGACTGAAGGAAAACCATTATGCATATAATACCCAGCTTGAGAAACTAGAGCATTAAACCATGGCAATCCAATGCCCAAGACAGCATTATGGGAGAACGAATCCGTAGGAACCCTAGGCAGTGCCTCATTAAACAAATTCTGATCACACATCATCGTTGGTCTCGTAACTAAAAAATAAGTAGAAACTGAAGCGATATAGTGCCTTGTAGAATAACCAGCAAATTCAGCCCATATGTCCCCATCTGCCCAGATCTATTCAAGCTAGTTAGATAAAAAGCTTGGGTCAACTCTGCCCATGAGTAGCAAACCAAAAACCATGGAGAGATGGGCTTGTTGACTGTGACCAACACCTGAACCATTCCCATAGTCATGGCAGCCATTGAAGAAATATCGTCAAAGGTATAGTCAAACCTATAATAACAAACACTCGTTTTCGTCCTGATTTTTGTTATTATTGTTATTTATCTATTTTATTTTTATTTTTATTTATTATATTATATTATATTATTATTTTATGGGCTTGTTAACAGTGACTAACACCTGAACCATTCCGGAGTCATGAGCAACCATTGAAGAACTATCGTAAAAGGTATAGTCAAACCTATAATAATA
This sequence comes from Hibiscus syriacus, assembly GCF_006381635.1. Classification (NCBI taxonomy): domain Eukaryota; kingdom Viridiplantae; phylum Streptophyta; class Magnoliopsida; order Malvales; family Malvaceae; genus Hibiscus; species Hibiscus syriacus. The sequence continues at coordinate 1,750,093 of NW_024063145.1, read as the reverse complement.
GTAGACACTCGTTTTCGTCCGGATCTTTTATTATTATTATTTATTTTATATTTATTTATTATTTATTATATTATATTATATTATATTTTTATTTTTATTCTTATTACGTGCCCTTACAAGCACAAATTGAGCCCAATTACAAGGGGCTAAGCGACCCAAACCCTAACCTAGTAGAGCCTAAAATTTAGGGTTTGTTTTGAAACCCTAGAAAACCACATGTCACCGATAAAGAAGAAAATAGCTACCGCCAGAGCCACGTTGCACTGATGCCACCGTTGGTATCATTGTTGTTGATCAGTCGTCCTCAACAAACCATCTATTCTAAAATTAGCCAGAAACCAAAACAAATCAAATCAAAACATAAAAAATTTTCAACCAAACCACATCAAATCACAATCTAAACTCAAAAAAATATTAGGGCATTAAAAACCCTGATTTTTCTTTACCAACTGAAGATCATTGCCTCTGATAGCCTCATCAAATTGTTACCAATTGGGGACTGATAAAAAGGAGGGGAATCGGTCTAAAAAGGGAGGATTTTAACAACCACCATTCGATAAAAAAAGAAAAGTGAAAACATATTCGAACAAAAATCTTACTTTTTGCATTTGGAGGCCCGAATTTTCTTCAAAGGAAGAGAAAAATCTATTCAAAAGGACGAAAGGTAACTCCTTTCTTTCGAATATGGGTTTAAGATCGGGATTTAAGAGATAATATATTTTGTTTTTGGGATGAGGGAATTATTTTTATTTTCTCCTCACAGTGAGGAGATGAGAAAGGGTGACGATGAGAGATAGAGAGAAAGTGGAGAGAAATGACTGGAAAAAAAAGAAAGGAGAGGGTTTCAGCTGAAAATCCTATAAAGGGTATTTAAACCCATTAAAACGACGTCGTTTGGTGTTTTTGGGCTACCCGTGGGTCCTATAAAAGAGATATTCGCGGGGAGGGTTCTAGAGTTTGTAATGGTTATATTTTAGTCACTTTTCGAGACTTTATTGATTTATATTTGCCTTTTTCTTTTAGTCTCTATTTGAAGTTTTTCTAGTTTATGGTTTTGCCTTTTTCTTTTATGCATGTTGTATTTTAGTCACCTAGACTTATTTGCCTTTTACTTATTGTAATTTTTCAGTATGTAATTCTAAATACTCTCATTTTGGTCCTTATTTGAATTTTATCTTTATTAATTTGAGCCATGAATGTCATAATCATTTAATTTTCATCCTTAAATGTGTTTGCTCATTTATGATTTGACTTGTAATTTGAAAATTTCATGCTTTAACTTCCTTATTTATTTATGGTTCAATTTACTCCCATATTGTAGTGTTGTTCATGTTTGTTTTGTTTCTAGAGTTAAATCTGTTCAGTTGTAATTTCATTCATTTTGTCCTTGGTTTTAATACTAAACTTGGTGTATTTAGTCTTTATTTGGTCAATGTTTTGTAAATTAGGTATATGCATGCTACCTTATTCATAATATTTATAGATTATATTACACGTATGTAAATATTATACCACATATAGGTATGTCCATAATATATTATTTTAATGGTATATTATTTGCATGATAATTATATAGGGTTATGTATTATATATTTTATTGTATTATATGTAGGTATATGGCATGCGTAGTTTTATATTTATATTTCACTTTCTAAGACATGTATATACTTCATATAGTTTATATTTGTTATTTTGTAAATATGAATCGCGCATATTGTATGATATAGCGTGTGTATAAGCTTATATTATTTATTAAATGCATGTAAATATTTTATTCTATGTGGTAGCTATTTTTTCGTACGTGTCAATACCTTTGGTCACATGACATCACTCTTTCATGAAAAATGTATGATACTTTCATATGCATAACTTTATTCAACCAAATAATTGGATTAAGGGTAATACCCTTTCATTTTAATGTCATCGTGAAGTGATTGTCTTAACGTATAAGAAAGTTATTTTCGATAATTTAAAATGAAAGTATATCTCATTAAGTGAAACCCTAAAAATTGACTACACGTAAAATTTGGGAACGAGAGAAAAAAGAAACGTTCGTCTATTTAAATTTATCGAGAAAATATCATTAGAACTTATAAAATGTTCGATCTTGATGTCTTTAAATAATCGAACATTCTTCTTTCTAAAATGATTGGTAATTCGTATTTAATCTTTACTTTTATTTTCATTCATGCATTTAAATTATAATACATTTTAGAATGGAATCGTAATATTTCTTTATTTCGATTGGAGTAAGAATTGACTGCTTTAAGGCATGAGAGGTCGTTTCTTCTCGATAGAAAATAATTAAATATTATTGTTTTTCGTCCTAAAATTCAAAGAATATTATTTGAAAGGATCTTAAATTAAATTAAATTCGAACTCATAAATTTCATTTCAAAGTCAAATAATTAATCGACTAGGTACCAATTCAGGACGCTGTGGGGGTGCTAATCATTCCCCTCGCGTAATCGACCCCTGAACTCAATTTTTGGTACATAGACCTAAGATGTTGTTTTAATAAAATTGAAATTATTTTATTAAAATGAAAACCATTTTGGGTACAATCACACCCTAATCAAAGATTGGCGGTGACTTCGCGAAACATTTTTTAACTTTAAAAAGGAAACACCAAATTAATCAAGACAATTTTTTTAATCACTTAAAAATTAAATTTGGTTTTAAGAAACTGTTTTTACAGCTTGGCGACTCTGGGGGCATTTTGTAGAGAGTCAAGCCGTTAGTCAATTAATTAATTTAGTTTTTGATCCCTTGTTTGGTTTGAATAAATTTTATGTTTATAATTTGATTAACCACTAAATAGTTGTACTGATTTGTTTGCTAATATTTTCAGATTAAATGTATCTTAAAGGGAATTGAGAAATGATTTTGTGTGTTGTGTGTTTGTATTGTTTTCGCTTTTCCTCACACATTGCATAACTGCATTTACATAATATGAGCTAAAACCCTGCTCCGTCCAATTTAAGTAGGAATGAGAAACTACTCCTCGTGTGGTTTTCACCTTCGTATGTGATAGTGGATCTCTCATGGGGCTCACGCCTTATGGTCCTTGTGATTGTTTTCACCTCCGTATGGACATAAGGAGGTGTTTTTCCTCGAATTGAACTCAATCTTAAAGCATGTGTGGGATATGATTAAGGGTCTGGCAGCACAAGGGGGCACCAGACAACAACAATTTGAGAACCTTTTACTTTAGAGCCGAACCCAACATATAGTGAACCTAGAACCCGAACCTAGGTAGAGCCTAACCCAAACCTTAAGAATCCGTGAGGAGAGCATACAAGGAAAACTTTTTTGAGTATTTTAATTTGGTAGTGTAATTTTGCTTTCCGGATGAATGTATGAGAACTAGAGATCATGTGGTTAGGTTTATTTTTTCGAATAAGAATGTGAACTAGATGACATGAGGTTAGGATTTTTACGTTAAACAAAGCATAGGGGTAGAAATCATGTTTGGGTAGGATCTACTAAAGCATGATTAGTAGTCACATGTGAGGGTAGGATTTATTGATAAATTATGTTATGCCCAATTGATTTCTTATGATTAATGACTAATTTTCTTTTATCTTTTATTTTATTTTGTTTCATTTTTTTATTGCACTATTTATTCCATGGTGTTGATCCGCGATCGATGTCAATATAGAAGGCTAGTAATATGGAATAAATGGTTCGAAAGAGGTAGAAGACAATGCATATGTTTTGAGATGGTCTGAGCCGTCCCATCTTACAAATGGAGATAGCTTGTTGCCCGAATACGTGTCAGATTTGATTGGTTACACTCACATCAATGTCCATCAAAATGATTTGAGCGAGCTGAAAGAGATCTGGGAAAGATGGGAAGCAGTCGATAAACAGTTGTTCTATCAGCTCTATGGTGACATCTCCTATCTCCTAGATGTTTCAATTGACTGAAATTTGTTTAAAGCTCTTGCATAGTTCTAGAATCCCGCCTACAATTGCTTTACTTTTGGCCGAGTGGATATTACACCTACCATAGAGGAGTATCATGCCTTGATTCATTGTCTGAGATTCTAAGTGGACAGGGTGTACACCAACCGCCAAATACTCATTCTTTAAAAAGAAACTACTTTTGATGATTGGAATGAGTGAAGAATGGGTCGTAAGAAGCATCAAGAAGAAAGGAGATAGTGAGTGCATCAGATTGACTACTCTTAGAGAAGTAATTAATTGTCATCCCAACAAGAGAAAAAAGATAGATATCTTTACTTTAGTTATTTATAGGGTAGTTATATTCTCGAAGGTCTAGGGCATGTTAATGTGTCATTTGTTGATTTGTTCGAGAGATTGGAGAGGTATAGACCCCGTTCCAACTATATTGGTCGATACATTCCGTTATTTAAACTCTTGCAAACGAGAGGGAGAAGGTCACTTCATAGGATGTGCACCACTTTTGTTAGTTTGGATCTTTAACTATTTCAAACGTTGAGAGGGTGCCTGATCGAGTGTTTCTAAAAGGTTTTCACCTTTGAAAGATTTCCTTTCTCGAGAATGGCCTGGGATTTCACTGAAGAGAAATGGATGGTCATTTTCAAAGATATACGAGATAGTGATAATGGCTTGCTTCGTGGAATATCTCTTTGGACATATTCTATAGGCGTGGAGAATGAGATTGAGTTCTTTGCCATATATATAAGTTTCGTGGGATATGCTTATTTACTGGTTTCCAGACAATATAGGTCAAGATAGTTCATTCCTGCAACTTGGGATTTACCTGGGTCAGAGTTTGCATTTAAAGGATAGCAATATATGAGTAAAGTCAAAAGGGTTGTTGATGCATAGAAGTAGACTCGTCGAGTAAATCTCTTCACCTTCGACCTGAAGCTATCAAAATAATATAAGAATAGAGAAGTAATCGAGTTAAAGATAGTATCTCGATGGCTAATCCCGAAAATACCCATCCCATTAAAGAACATCTTAGAGTTGCACCATCTGCGTTAGAATTAGTCAGGCATGATTTTGAGGTTGAAAAAAACAATGGAAGGAAACGTTACAAAAATGAAGGATAAAGTGTACCAAAAGGAGTGGAAATCGATATCCAAAAAGGTCGCGTTGACCGAATTGAAAAAGTAGAAAAATAACTCATATTGGATTTTGAGGATCTTCAATTGTCATAACAATGAATGGTAAAAGGTCAGATGGCCACTAGCGCAAGTAAATTACCTACTGAATGGAGGCAAGAAGTGGCAAGTTTAAATAAAGAAGCCGAGGAAAGAAAATAAGAGCTCAAGCAAAGCAAACATCAGGTGAAATTACTTTTAAAAGAAAAAAGTGAATTAGAGCAATAACTACAAGAGAGTTGAGCCCAAAATGAGAAAATGAAGGGTAGGGTCTTAGGTTTGGAGATAACTTTGATGATACTGAAGTAGAGATGACAGTTTAAGTCGTGGGGAAGTTGAAAACTTGAAAGCGTGTGAATGAACTTGAGGCTCTGGTTCAAGATTTTCAGAAAAGGGTAAGTGAACTGCCAATAGTCCCTTATGAAGGAGCTATACAGTGGCGTTATCGTTAGGAACAAGCTCAGTAGAGAGTTAAGCAAAGTGATGACCTCATTGCAAGAAACCTGGAACATGCTCAAGGAGTGGCTCATTACTTGGTTGACTTAGCACATGAAGCTACTACTGTAAGTGAAGGATTGAATCTGAGACTGAAGAAACTTAAAGGATTTTGGAATTACTTGGGAACATACAACAATTAGTGGAGATAACTCAGATCTATATGTGATATGTTTAAGCCTTGTAACCAAACTTCATTTCTAACATAAAAAGTTGTTTTAAAGAATCGTTCCAAAATCAACACCTTGCATTTTGCATCTACATTTTACTTTCTGCATTGTGTTTTTTCATTAATAGTCATATTTTTCATAATTTTTAATAAAATATAAACATTAATAAAAAAGATTGGATGATAGAATACTGGAAACTTCCAAGCACCCGTACAATACCAGAAAAAAGGCAATGGATGAGAGAATCGCCCAAATTAAGAAAACCCAACTAGAAATACAAGATAATATAAGGAAAGCTCAAGAAGAGATGCGTGAACAAATGCTAAAATCCTAGAATGATATGATGGAGAAACTTGTAAGCATATTGTAGGAAAGAAATACAGATCGAGAAGTGACTCTAACTGTCGGTGCTACTCCTGAAGAACCTTTGTACCCCCGGGCTTTGAACCACAAGTGGATCGTGGAAAGGCTCCAACTGTTGAATAACCTCTATACCCTCCAAGATTTACACCACCTCATGTTAGAACACAACAATGAATGATTGCTTAGCCAGGAAGTATACACATAAACTTACCTGTCACCTCCGTAAACCCACACCAAGTTGAAGACATCCCAAATTTTGATAAGGTGGGTAGAAAAGAGTAAAACATTTAAAAGAGAAATAGAAATAATTAGAAGAGGAAATCAAGGCTATGAAAGAGGTCACTAACATGTATGGGATCGATTCCAAGGAGCTAAGTCCGGTTCCTAATTTGGTACTACCTCTCAAGTTTAAAGTTATGGATTTTGAAAAATTCGATGGCACAAGATGTTCCTATACTCACATCACAATGTTCTATGGGAAAATGATTGACTATGTAGGGGATGATCAATTGTGATCTATTGCTTCCAAGAGAGCTTAACAGGTTCAACCATTCGATGGTACAATCAGTTGAGCAGAGTTCACATCCGACCATGAAAGGATTTGGCTAAATCTTTTCTAGAGCAATATAAGCATGTGAAGGATGTGAGGCCTAATCAAATCATGCTATAAAGCATGGAGAAAAGATCTAATGAGAGCTTTATACAATATGCTCAAAGGTGGAAGGATGTTGTTGTACTGTTCATCTACTGCTTGAGGAAGATGAAACTAACATGCTTTTTATAAACACTTTGAGAGCTCCTTTCATTGGTCACCTCATAGGAAACTCATCCAAGAGTTTTACTGATTTGGTTACAGAAGAGGAGATGATCAAAATGAAAATCAAGAGTTGGAGGCTTGATGGAGGTGAGTCTAGCCAGAAACGCCAGCAAAAAGAAAGATAACAAAGTTAATAACGTAAGAAAGTATGACTTCAACAACATCAATTTGTCTTAACCTCAAGCCACAGATTCATCCACATAGAATTTTTCTAGGTAGAGGAAAAGGGAGCCAAGGTAAGAGAGAGAAAGAGAAGCTTCAGTTTGACCCGATCCCAATATCCTACTAGGAATTGTTTAAGATATTATATGATTACATGTGGTGTCACCTTACCATGTGTCACCTCTGCAATCTCCATACCTTAAATGGTACGATGCTAATGTCCAATGCGAGTATCACGCGGGGTTTCCTGGACATTCAATAGAGAATTACAATGTCTTTAAAAAGATTATCCAAAGGTTAAGGCAAAAGAACGTCATAGTGAGCAACCAAACGTGGCTCAGAATCCACTACCAAACTATGCAGGTACAAGAATCAATGCAATTGTTGAGGAAAAAGAAAAAAAATCATAACAAGGGTGAGTTAGGTAAAATCACCCATACGTTGGATATTGGGTAAAATGATCAAGGCAGGCCTGTAGGTTTCTAACGTGGTAGTTAAACAAGTTGAGGGCAAGCATGCAAGCAAATATCACAATTGTGAGGGACACACTATACAAGACTGTTCTGAATTCCGAGCTTTGGTGCAAAAAATGATGGACGACAAGGAGATGAAATTGTACAAATAAGCTATTGAAGAAGAAGAGGCAAAGGTTTGTGCATCTGAAGGATCTTCTAGGGGAGTTATTAATGCCAATTATCCTCTAGTCATCACACAAAAAACTCATGTGGCAGAAAAATAACTCCTAATGTGGTAATCACACCCCATCCCCATTCCCTTATAAGGATAGCAAGCAAGTTCCTCAGAAGTATTAGTGCAAGATGAACAATGTAGAGAAATAGAATGAAGAAGTAGGAGAAGTAGGCCATTTTACAAGGAGTCGGAGTTGTTACTCTCCCAATCTGCCTAAAGAACTTGAAAGGAGATTTACCAATGATAAGGGAAAGAAGGTTAACTTACTGCTAAAATAGGATGAGTCAGTCATTAACGAGCATGTGACAGAAAACGAAGCTATGGAAGTTTTGAAATTCCTTAAACACAACAAGTATAGCATCGTTGAATAAATGCACAAGTTAACTGCTTGCATCTCAATACTCACTATTCTATTGAGCTCTGAGGCACATTGAGATGCTTTGTTGAAAGTCTTGAATCAAAATTTCGTGCCAAAGGATTTACCCGTGGACAAGCTAGATAAATTGGTTGTAAATATACAAGCTGATAACTTTATCTCTTTTTCTGATGGCGAGATCCTGTCTAGGATGATTGGCAGCCACAAAGCTCTATATATCACTATTAGGTGCAAGGGGCATGTTTTATCTCGAGTACTAGTTGACAATGGCTCAACACTGAATGTAATTCCATTGGTAACCCTGAGGAAGTTTCTAGTCGATAGTACACATATGAGGAACTGCCAGAGCGTCATCCGAGCATTTGATGGAATGAAAAGAGAAGTGCTAGGGAATATTGACATCCCTCTAACTATTGGCCCATCTACTTATGAGGTTGAGTTTCTTGTCATGGACATCATGCCTACCTATAATTTCCTATTGAGAAGGCCTTGGATCCATCAAGCGGGGGAAGTTCTATCCAACTGTATCTGGATGGAATTAAAGCTAACATTGGGAAGGGAGCCAAGGTTGGAAGAGGGCTAGGAGCCATCTACAGGGATCTGTTAATCCCGTTTTTCTACTACCAAAAGAGATATTTTTTTGGGATATCAACCAGCTTGAGGAAAAAATTGAAGGAAATCTAAAAGTACCAGGAAAGGAGAAGAGAAAGGTTAACTGGAGAGAATCTTAAGTGAGAGCCAATGACTTTCCCGCAACTGCATGATATTTTTGTATCTAGAGGTCATATGTTTCAAGAAAGCCAGAAAGTCAATAAATCGATTGTCTAGGATGCATTGGGAGACCTAAGCATTAATGTGACACTGAATGATGAGGCTGAGGAATGAAGAGCTGTAGGCATCTATCCCACACCGCCAGGCTTTTTGCTTAACAATTGGACTATAGAGGAGTTACCTGCAGTTTACAAAATTTTTTTAGAGTAATACACGAAAAATTTCCCTGTTTTTTAAACTCAGAGCAATAGATGATCTTTTGTAAAGAGTTATATATCTGTTTTAATTTTCAATGAAAGATGCATTTTTATTAATTAACAAAGTGGAAAACATTCTTCCATTCATCTTTTAATTCTTTATTATTTATGTATATATTATTTAATTCTATTTATCTTGATATGGGATAGTGTAATACCCAAAATTTTGGTTAGTGACTAAAATGAAAAATTTGAAAGTTTGGTGTTCAAAGTAAAAATTAGGAAAATTTAGGGACCTAATTGGTAATTTTCTTAATAAGAATTTTTATTCCATATATGGATAGTTTAATATTGAGAGTGGGGTTTTATTGAAATCATATTCTTGATCTGGAAATTATGTTAAAAACTAGAAAGTGTTAAAGTCCGATGAAAATTCGGTAGATCAGATCGAATAGAAATTTTGAGAAAATTTGAAGGATGATAAATTAAGCTTAGAAATATTATTTCCACATTTTAAAATTATGTAAAATAATATGGATAATTGGATTTGGAGATTTATTTCCATGTTTAATTTGGACCGTTGGATCAAAGTGGCAAGATTGCAATTTTTGGAAAGTTGCTTGGTAAAACTGGAAAAAGGTAAAATATTTTGTATCTTTTACTTTGGAAATATGATAAGGTTAACTTGGTATTATTGTAAATATCAAGTTTCATTAATGGCAAAATGGACATTTCTCATTAAATGAATATCTATGCGAATCTCAAAAGTAAAAAGTATGTCTTTAAAGAAAGATGGTGTTTTCATTGTTGAATTAAATTTAAAGCCTATGTTTCTAGATCGAGTAAAGGATCATAGAAAAGATGAAAATTTTCATTCTTGTCAAAGATAGAACAAGCAGTAAAAGCATAAACTAAAGACTTTAAGGTTAAGTACGACGAATGTTTATATTATCTAGGAAGAGTTTAAAAGCAGATATAAAAAGAGCTACCATTGAGCTTGTTTCTAAATGGATTACATTTCAGCGAGTTAAAGTAAAACATCAAGTGCCTTTTGAATTATTGTAACAGGTTTCTATCCCTTAGTGGGAATAAGAATGAGTTACAATGGACCTTGTAATGGGAAAAGATCATTTAATATAATCTTAAGATAGTTACTGATCAACAAGTCTTGCGCATACTTGAAAAGAAAAGAGATCGAATACCAGGAAGGTGATAAAGAAGTATTCTTAAATTATCACCTTGGAAAAAAGTATCGCGGTTCGGATGCAAAGGAAAGTGGAGTCTGAGATTTATTGGACCTTATAAGATTATATAAAAAAATAAATTTAGATAAGTGACTTATTACCTATAATTGCCTTCGAAAATGGACAAGATCCATAATGTTTTTCATGTGCCGATGCTCAGGAAGTATCAATTAGATCATTTGCATATTATCACCCAAGAGGAAATAGAGATTCATCCAGATTTGACTTATAAAAAAGAACCAGTACTTATTAAAGTTCGACAGAGAATCAAAGGTTGAAAAAACTAATCGAAAAAAGAACAAGATATGAAAAAACAATATCCTTGTCTATTTCATCAAGTACATATTGAAAATTCGATGACGAATTTTCTTAAGGGGGAAGAATTTTAATACCCCAAAATTTTGGTTAATGACTAAAATGGAAAATTTGAAAGTTTGGTGGTTAAAGTAGAAAATTGGGAAAAATTTAGGGACATAATTGGTAATTTTCCCAAAAATAATTTTATTCCATAAATGGATAGTTTAATATTGAGAGTGGGGTTTTATTGAATCAGATTCTTGATCTGGAAATTGTGTTAAAAACTAGAAAGTGTTAAAGTCCGGTAAAATTTGAAATTTTATTTCTATGTTTAATTTGGACCATTGGATCAAAGTGGCAAGATTGCAATTTTTGAAAAATTGTTTGGTAAAATTGGAAAATGGTAAATATTTAGTTTATCTTTGACTTTGGAAAGATGATAAGGTTATGTGGCTTGGTATTATTGTAAATATCAAGTTTCATTAATGGAAAAATATACATTTCTCATTAAATGAATATTTTATTCATTTAAGATTAAATAAAGGTTAAATTAACATGAAATTCATTAGAAATTTCATGAAAACTTAGCCATTTTCAGCCAAGATTTTTCTCCCAATGAACAAGGTAATAGAATTTTTATTTTTTATTTTTGAACAATTCCTTTGGATTTTGCATCATACCATGAAATAGAAAATTGTTCTATTCGAAAAACGTTATCATTTGATACAATTATTGTTTGCTAATTTGGTTTGTGTTCAAAGATACCAAATTATAGGGTTAATTTTTATATTAGGGTTTACAGAATTGATAAAGGATTTTGATGTTATTGAGGTTGTAGAATCATTTCCAAGCGTGATTGATGATTAAAATCACTTGTACATGATCATATAAACATATAAAGTTTCGACCTAACCCTAATCATGGGAGAAAGATATATTTAATTTAGGGTTTTGATTGTATATTTTATAAGGTTGAATCGAAGTTGTATTCATTCTTGAATCGAATCAAAATCAAGTAAAATCATGAAAACCCTAATCTTGAACATGGAAAACATTCAACGTTGACTACAGAGGATGAGAAATTTATGGAAAAATTATGTAGAGCCTGAAAATGATGTAGGAAGTATTCTAAAAGCCACAGAAAAATTTGGGGACCATTGTAATTTTAAAAGTTAGGGGACCTAATAGGTAATTTTGGAAAAGTTATGGATTATTGTGTAATTATTCAATAGTTGATGTACTATGCTGGAAATTAATATTTGAGTGATGAAATTGAAGTTAGGATGTGAAATTGAGATTATTTTGGAAAACTTGTAAAAGTTGAGGTTTAAATCACAAATATGGAAAGGTTGGGAGCTTATGTGAAAATGTTATGTGAAGTTGAGATAAAAAGGAACTTTAGAGTTCAATTAGAAGTATTAAGGTTAATATTTATGTTGTGACATGGAAATTGTATCGAATAAGCATCGAAAAATTGTTAGAATTTATTTTCCAAAGTATGTGTATGTTAGTAAGATTCTAACATTTGTTTGAATATGTATATGTTTGATAATGATGTTCATCTAGAGATTGAGTGCTTGAAATCAAGATCAAATATTATTAAAGCTAAGGAGAAGCTTAAGGATGAAATGGGAAATTCCAAGGAATGTTGCAAGCTAAGGACACCAGGCAAGTGCAAATTTAAATTGTACTAATGTTATCGAACAAAATTGGCATGCGATGAGCCAGTGAAGGAGTTACTATGGTAAGGAGTTACTCGTAAAATGTTAGAAGCAAAGGATATGAAATTATGATTTTTTTTGGAATTAACCGAATTAGAATCAAAGGATCAAGTTAAAGCTTAGTGAGGCTTATATTTTGACTTGTATATAATGTCAAAGTGAGTGCAATGCAAACATAACATTATACATTGATGTTTTATACATCATGGGTAGGACTTGTGATAAGTCTACCTTGTTATATTAGCATGATATTTATGTCATATATATATTTGACATATTCTAAATATGTCAAAGGTTGAATATAAAATGCATTGATCACTAATCGTTACATATGATGTTTATCATGAACATTTATGATAAACATGAATGATATTTCGGGTATGAATTGCCCAACGTTAAATTATGATAATATACTTTGCCATGGCTCGATCAAATAAAATAGATTGTATGCCCAAGTAAGTCATTGAAGGACAGGGTGTAATTGGCATGCCATAGAGTCTAGCAGCTGCATAATCGAATTAGCACTAATGTGTAAGGACATTTAGTGCACACTATAGTGTGGAAGGGTACTAAGAAATAGTGGGCACGACCTTATATGTATTATGGTGGGCATGACCTTATGTGTATTATGGTGGGCTCGTATCTCAATCCTGGCTCTTTTGTTAAGCTCTGAGGCACACCGAAATGCCTTGTTGAAAGTCTTGAATCAGACTTTCGTACCAAAGGATGTGATAGTGGAAAAGATAGATTGGCTAGTTGTGAATATCCAAGCCGATAATTTCATCTCCTTCTCTGATGATGAAATCCTGCCCAGGATGGTTGGAAACCCTAAGGCCCTGCACATTACCATTAGGTGCACGGGACATGTGTTTATCCCGAGTGCTAATCAACAATGGCTCGACACTAAATGTAATGTCATTGATAACTTTGAAAAAGCTGCCAGTTGACAGTACGCACATGACAAACTAAAAGAGTATCGCCCGAGCGTTCGAGGAACAAAGAGAGAAGTGTTAGGAAGATCGACATCCCCCTAACTATTAGCACATCTACCTAGGAGGATGAATTCTTGGTCATGGATATTATGCCGACCTATAATTTCTTATTAGGAAGGTTGTGGATCTACTAAGCAGGGCAGTGCCATCCACACTGCATCAGAAGCTCAAGTTTGTAATCGAAGGGATGCTGATATGTATTAATGCCGAAAAGGATATTATCGCTTCTGTTTCCATCATTGTTCCTTATGTGTAGGTAGATGAGGATGTCATCGAATGCTCCTTTAGGACCTTGGAATTCATCAATGCCATATTCGTGGCTGAGGGGAGAAGGATATCCAATCCCAAGTTGTCCAACTGCACCCGAATGAGATTAAAGTTGACTTTAGGAAGAGGGGTTAAGGCTGGGAAGGGGCTAGGAACCCTCCTATAGGGATCCATCAATCTAGTTTGTCTCATCATTAAGAGGGACCGCTTTGGCATGGGATATCACCCAACCTTGAAGGAAAAAATGAAAGGTATTCAAATAGCCAGGAGAGAATGATAACAAGGCTAGCCAGGGATGATATTAAATGGGAGCCTTTGACTTTTTTGCCACTGTGCGACACCTTCATATCCGGGGGCCATATGTTTCAAGGAGGCCATTCATCTGAAGAGCCAGTTGTTGAGGATGCCTGGAGGGATTTAGGCATCAACGTGATATAAGAGGATGAGATGGAATAATGAAGAGCTAAGGTCATTTATTTAACACCATAGACTTTATGCTAAACAATTAGACTACATAAGAATTACCTATAATTTACAAAACTTTTTTAGAGTAATACACAAGAAAATTTCCCTATTGTCTAAAACCCGGGACAATAGTTGATCTTTTGTAAAGGGTTAATCTATGTGTTTTTAATTATTTAATGAAAGATGCATTCCCTTCAATTCTAAGTGGCAAAACATTCTCTCGTGTATATTTTTTTCATTCTTTATTATTTTCATTCTATTTTGATATGGGATAAGTTTTCTCCTGTATGTATATATGTATATGTATCCTCTTTTGTTATTTTTTAGGACCTCCGATATCAATAGTATGAATGTGATGACTCTGACTCGAAGATGGATTTCGAGCTGCCTATATGTCAGGGGAAATTGAGGGGGTATGATAATGAGGAATGTGACTTACCTTCTGAACTGCTGAAAATGGTGGAAAGGGAGGATAAACAGATTCTGCCTCATGATGAGCCCATTGAAACCTTGTAGCTGGGATCCGATGAAAAAAAGAAAGAGATAAAGATTGGCACCACCCTATCTTTTGAGGGACGATAAAGTCTGATTGAGTTGCTTCAAGAATATAAAGACGTGTTCTCTTGGTTGTATAAGAATATGCCAGGTTTAGATACTGAGTTAGTTGTACACAAATTGTCGATAAAGTTATAATGTAAACCGGTACAATAAAATCTCAGAAGGATGAGACCCGAAATACTACTAAAAATTAAAGAAGTAGTTCGATGGGTTCCTGAAAGTAGCCAAGTATCCGGAATGGGTGGAAAACTTTGTTCCAGTACCCATGAAGGATGGAAAAGTTCACATGTGCGTTGACTACAGAGATCTTAACAGGGTCAGCCCGAAAGATAATTTCCCTTTGCTACATATAGACACCATGGTAGACAATACTGCTGGGAACTCCCTATTTTCATTCATGGCTGGGTTTTTGGGTTACAATCAAATAAAAATAAATCTGGAATATATGGAAAGACTACGTTTGACACCATATGGGGCACGTTTGCTACAAGGTGATGTCATTCGGGCTAAAGAACGCAGGGGCAACCTACCAGAGAGCCATAGTAATACTGTTCCATGACATGATGGATAAAAAAATTGAAGTCTATGTCGATGATATGATTGTTAAACCCAAAACGAAAGAAGAACATGTAGAGAATCTGAAGAAACTCTTCTAAAGATTAAGAAAATGCCAGATGAAATTCAATCCAAGCAAGTACCTTTGGGGTAACATCTAAGAAACTATTAGGGTTTATAGAGAGCAAAAAAGGGATTGAAGTAAATCCGGACAAAGTCAAAGCCATTAAGAATTTACCACCCCCACAAACACAAAAAAAGTTCGAGTATTCTTGGAAAGATTAAACTATCACCCAATTTATTTCACAATTAACCGAAAAGTGTGATCTCATTTTTTTTTCCTAAAATAACCCAGGGGTATATAACGATGATTGCCAAGGATCTTTTGAAGAAATAAAAGTATATTTGTCAAATGCTCTGGTCTTAATGCCACCAATCTTAGGAAAACCATTAATTATTTACCTGTCAATCTTTGAGAATTCAATGGGGTGTGTATTAGGGCAGTATGAGCAACCCGAGAGAAAAGATAGCAATCTACTACCTCAGTAAAAAGTTCACTGATTGCAAGGCAAGGTACTCACCGTTCGAAAATTTATGATGCACTTTAGTTTGGACTACTCGAAGGCTTAGGCGTATATGTTGTATCACACTACTTGGTTGAACTCCAAACTTGATCCTCTAAAATAACGGGGTGTACCTGCTATCTGGAAGATTGGTTCATTGGAAATTTTATTTTCTGAATTTGACATCTAGTATGTAAGCCAAAAAACAATTAAAGGTAGTGCTATAGCCGATTTCACTACAAGCAGGGCTTCAGAAGAATATGAATCGCTGAAATTTGATTTCCCGAACGAAGATTTGATGAGTATTTCAGTTGAAGAGGCATTTTCCTCTACAGATGAATATTGGAAAATGAACTTCGATGGTGCATTGAATGCCTTGGGATACATGATTGGGGTAATTTTGGTCTCAGTGGAGAACACTATCCTTTCACCAGTCGGCTAAACTTCGATTGTACAAACAACATGGCCGAGTATGAAGCATGTATTTTGGGTCTCAGAGCTACCATTAAGAGTAAAGCAAAAACACTCAAAGTGTATGGGGATTCAACTATGGTAATTATCAACTTAGAAGAGAATGCAAAATGAAAGACCCCAAGTTGGTGGAATTCTGTAGGTTGGTCCTGGAGCTTATCAAAGAATTTGAGGAAGTGAGTTCCATTACCTCCCTAGAGAAGATAATCAAATGACGGACGCTCTAGCCACTTTGGCATCATCCTTCAAAGGCAATGAACTTTCAAGTATGATGCCTATTGAGATACAAGCTTTTGAGTATCCAACCACTGCTACAACATAGAAGAGGAAGAGGATGACAATCCTTGGTATTATGATATTCTACAATAAATCATATATCAAAGCTACCCGGAGCAACTGAGAATGACAAAGAACTATTTGAAGAATGATTGCAGGATATATGCTTGATGGTGAGATCTTGTACAAGAAAAGTCATGATCAAGTTTTATTGAGGTGCGTGGATGCCAAAGAAGCTAAAATAATCATAGAAGAAGTGCATGAGGGAGTATGTGGTACCCATACTAATGGACATGTAATGGCTAGACAAACTAATGAGATTTGGGTATTATTGGTCGACCCTGGAAACTGATTGTATAAATTATGCCAAAAAATATCATAAATGCCAGATTTATGGAGACAAGCTCCATACCCTCTTCATCCATTACACGTAATGACTACTCCGTGGTCATTTTCTATATGGGCATGGATGTATTGGGCAAATCTTGACCAAAGCTTCCAATGGTCATTGTTTCATATTGGTGGCAATAGATTACTTCACCAAGTAGGTAGAAACAGTTTCCTATGCGAATGTCACTCATTCAACAGTTTGCAAGTTCCTAAAGAAAGAGATTATTTTTCGATATGGGCCACCAGAAAGGATCATCACAGATAATGCCTTGAATTTAAACAATAAGATGATGGATTCAGTATGTAAATAGTTCTAGATAAAACATCATAATTCCACACTTGTCGCCCAAAGATGAATGGGTCAGTAGAGGCAACCACTAAACATCAAGAGGCTCATAGAGAAAATGACTGAGACTTATAAAGACTGGCATGAGGAGTTACCATTTGCTCTGTTTGCCTATCTAACTTTGGTAAGGACGTCAACTGGGGCAACTCCATTTTCTTTAGCCTATGGGATGGAAGTTGTGTTACTAATCGAGGTTGAAATTCCGTCACTTCGGGTGTTATCAGATGTTAAACTAGACGAAGCAAGATGGGTGCAAGCTAGGTATGACCAGCTTAATCGGATCGAGGAGAAAATATTAAAATCTACATGTCATGGACAAATGTACCAGAAGCGTATGATGAGGGCACATAACAAAAAGTTTCACCCACGAGAGTTTTAGGAAAGAGATCTGGTACTGAGAAAGATTTTGCCAACTCAAAAAGACTTCAGAGGTAAATGGATGCCAAATTGGGAGGGAGCCTATGTTGTAAAAAAAACCTTTTCTGGAGGAGCTTTAATCTTCACCAAAATGGATGGACTAGAGTTGCCTAACCCTTTGAATTCTGATGCTGTCAGGAAGTACTTTGCCTGAAGAATGAAAAATGAAAAATGAAAAAAGAAAAGAAAGAAATAAAATGAAAAAAAGGAAAAAGAAAAAAAAAGAAAAAAAAAGAAAAAGAGAATAAATAAATGGGGTTCAAGATGAAAACCCGAAAAGAGCGTCTTGAAACCAAATGAGGTCTCAAGTTGAAAACCCATAAAGGGCAGATTGAGAATTGTGTAAATTCAGAATTTGTGCATGGTAGAGGTTCTGAATTAGTTTTAAAGACTTGAAATGGTGGTCAGGGTTAGGACTGGAAATCGAAAAAGATGGGATAGCCAGAAAAGAAATGAAGAACACATGAGATTCAAATATTGGTTTATGGCATCCAACATTCGGGGAATTTGGTAGTACATGGGAAATTCACACCCATGTGCATTGTCACCATCCTTCAGATCCCTTTGACAGAAGCTACACTCGAGTCATTCTACGGCGTGCCAGTTCAAAAAAATTTGTACTATTAATATCTGAGGATGCCTACTATGTTTTCTTTTAATTATTCCAGTTAAAAGTTTTCAATTTATTTACCCAAATCTCTTTATTTATACAAAAAATAGGTCTTTTTATTGTTAAAACCATGTTGCAAGCATCCTTATTAAGAATAAAACATGTAGATTAACTCGAAAACATGAAATCATCGTGTATTATTATACAAAAAGTTTTGGAAAAGTGTAGGTATTCAAAAGCTGAAAATGGCTTTAGCATGAGGCTTACATGATAGTTAAAGCCTTAGGCCACACGTAAAAACTCATCAAGATAGGATAATCCAAGAGATTAGTCATTGATCGAGTAGATGGTCGTGAGTAGTATATGGGTTCAAGAGCAAAGAGATTCAGACTCACGTTCGACCAAAGAGTGTCTGACCAGATTTGTTTGTCAGGAAGAATTGTTGTTGATTTCTCGTACCCAAGATTCGACTGAATTACAAGGTTTTCGACAAAAGAGAGTTCTCGTGCGAAAAGAAAATAGCCTAAACGAATTGCACCATTGCCACACATTCTAGGCATAAATAAGATCATGACATAAAATGCATGATAATGATAAATGCGATTGAGTACTAACAGGTTCTCCAAAAGGAAAAGATGGAGATGTAAGGACCTAACATATAAGTAACCAATTCAGATTTCCATGTTTGGTGGCGGAAAAACAAACTCCACAGGAGAAGCCACTTTCCAAAGATTATCCTCCCGAGATTGTCAGGTATGATATTTCCGAATCCTCAAACACATACTAACAAAGGTTAATGTTTAATTTTCAGATTTGATATGCTTGAAAACAAGAAGAACAAGTCTACCTCGATTAAATCTTCCCTGAAGAAGAGTGGAATGAATCAACATCCTAAGATCTGATTTTCCCTCAAGAAGAAGCATAACAGATCCCTCCCTTTCAAGATTTGATATTCTTTGAGTGACAGTGGAACAATTCTACCTCGATTCAATCTTCCATGAAGAATAATGGAATGAATCAACATCCCCATATATGATTTTAACTCAAGAAGAAGCGGAACAAATCCCTCTCTTTCAAGGTTTGATCTTCCATGAGTAACAGTGGAACAAGTCTATCTCGATTCAATGGAATGAATCAACGTCCCAGATATGATTTTTTCTAAAGAAGAAATGGAACAGATCCCTCTCTTTTAAGATTTGATCTTCCTTGAGTAATAGTGAAATAAGTCTACCTCGACTAAATCTTCCTTGAAAAAAGTGGAATTAGTCAACGTTTCTCGATCTGATCTACCTTGGGGAAATATTGGAGCAGATCTCTCATGAGACTTCAGAGCATAGATTCAACCGGACAAAAACTCATTGTCTCTTCGTCTTTGACCTATTCTTGTTAACATAAGAATGTGCAAAGAGGGTCAGCTGTAGACACCTATTTTTGTCAGGGTTCTAATTTATCATTTTATTATTATTATTATTAGTTAATTAATTTAATATTTTAAAAGCCCAAAAAATTTGCAAAGCCATACGACCCAACGTTGGACACCCAGCTGAAACAAGCTCGCGTGTTAAAACCCAATGGAGCTAGGGTTTTGAAAGAAAGTCTCAACTGTTGCCCAATCTCGACTGTCGGATGAAAGAAGAGTTTAACAACCTAAATTTGATTCGATCTAGGGTTTTCATACCCTAAGGAAAACCCATCAATGTTGTCGCTTTATCGGGACCGTCAGATATGGACCCATTTAACGATCCATATCTTGATCAAGTACGGTTTTCCTTAGACTTTTGAAGCTTTCTTCCATCGCTCATGCCATATTCATTGGATCTGATATGATCTAATGCTTCTTGATGTGGTCTCATCCGTGACTCTTCGGTTTCTCATGCAAGTCGGATGACGTCGCCACCACCGAATTCCTGCCGGTCACAAATCAAAACGCAGACGCCTCAAAGATGAAATCTGTACCCCTATGCTTTACTGCCATCATAGCCGAGCCCGTTAGGGCATTGCCGTCGCTGAATCGCTATCCTCGATCAGTGCCCTTAGCACAAATATGGCAAGACAATAAGGGATCAAACCCTTAACCGAAACATATAAACTTTGGAGGAAGAAAGAGAAAAATTATTTTTCTCTTATCTATATATATGATGAACGTCTATATTAACAGATCACCAAGAACATATCATCAATAAGAGATCAAGAGCCATAAAAAAAAAGAAATCGAAGAACACGAAACAAAAACAAAATCAAAAGCTTTCGAGTAAAAAAGGAAAAACCAGAAAGAAGAGAACGGGAGAAGGGACCAAAGAGAAGAAGCTTTCCTCTCCGTCATCGGAGCCTTCAAGCGTCGTCAGAGAGCTGTTTGTTCGAAGGTATATCCCTAGATCTAGGGTGTTTAGAGGGTCTTTAGGCTTAGGGGTGTTTAGATTTGGGTTTAGAGTAGAGAAAAGATTGTTTTGGGTAACTTTTTAGGTCGCCCGTTGCCGTGTGCGGTGGCAGAGCGTTTCGGCAAGCGATGGCTGGAGGCGATCGACTTCCCTAAATGAGAGATAAATGTTTTCTACCTTTTAGAGAGAGAATTAAAATAACAAAAGGAAAGGTTGGGCCATTTTCGGCTGGTTTATGGTATATATACCCATCCCCATATAACATTGTTTAGGGGGAGGGGTTTGCATTTTGGGCCCATGGGAAAATCATTCCCGCAACCCTTATGTATTCTAAATTTACATTTTGTCAGAATAATGAATGTTAATTATTTAATTTGGATCTCAAGTTTTACTTTGTTTCTATTTAAGTCACTTATCTTATTTGCACGTGTTTGGGTAACTGTTTGATTAAATCCCTAGATTTTAATGGTTTTCATTTTAATCCTGAATTGTGGTGGTGGTTAATTACGTTTCCAGTACCTATCTTGTGTGTTATTCTTATTTATGGTCATGATTTTTTCTTGTTTTACATTTTAATCCTCGGATTTAATATTTTTAATTCTAAATAATGTTATTGGTTTATTTACGATTATGGTACCTAGTTTGTATAATATTTGCAATGGTTACCCTAGGTTTTGCTAATTTTGCAGCTAGGTCTTTAAAGTTTCTATCTTATGTCATATTTTAGTACGGTCTATTTGACTTGTGTTGTATTGTTTTAACCTTTTATTGTTTGTTGCATGTTATTAGGAAGTTCTTAAATGTGCATGGTTTCGATCAATATGTGTATATTAGTATTTTCTAAAAAATATAATAAACGTTATTTTGTGCGGATAATTTATAAAAACGCGCCTTAACTACAAGGAGTGTGTTTCCAAGAATTGTTCGAACAAAATGATATCTTTTATATTCGAATGAATTTTTTAAAATATATTTAATATGTGTATTTTATCTATAAGCTAGGGAAATATTATTTTGTATGGATAATTTATGGAAACGTGCCTTAACCGACAAAGATCACGTCCCCAATGATTTTTCATACAAATTAACACCTTTTATATTCGAGTTTTTTTTAAAAATTATTATGTATATATGTTTTATTAAAATTAGGGCAATATTATTTTGTAAGGAGAATCCATGGAAATGCCCTCTTAACTGACAAGGAAGGTAATTTTGAGAATTGTTCGTACAAAATAATACCTCTTTTAATTTTTCTAAAAAGGATCAAAATTTAAATGTATATTCAAGTTTTCCAATTTCAACATTCAGATGACGTATAATCGCTTAGGTACCAATTTCGGGTGCTATGGGGGTGCTAATCCTTCCCCATGTGTAATTGACTCCCGAACCCTTTTCAAAATGAATTTCAGGTTAAGCGTAGATCATTTTTTATCTTTTAAAATTATTTCTTAAACTTATTTTAAAAGATATTTTTTAGGTATTCAACCTATCTTCTCCAAGGTCGATGGTGACTCCAAAACCATTTATTTATGCATTTATTTAAAAACCAACCTTTTCCAATATTAAGTAGTTGGGTCGATCCCAACCATAACCCTAAAAAACTTAAAGACCGTTCCGACAGCGTCTCTTAAAATTTTCAGTCTCATATTAAAATTTTGGTATTACATTATATCATACAATCAACTCCAATCAATTATCGTTCAAATGTTATTTAATGGATCAACAATTTATAAAGTAAGGGTTAAAAATTATCGATTGACATCTGTCGTTCCCAAAATTATGGGTTTAATATCCATTAAAAACAAAAAAATTCTCTTCTCTTCCTTTTGGTGGAAATTGTTCAAAAAAATTTGTTATTCAATGGTAGTTGATACTAGTCATTAATGGTCAACCTTAATACTAAAATATAAAAATATTTTTAATACTAATAAAAATATTTTAACCTTCACTCAAATACATAAATATATTCATAAAAAATGTGAATGTAAAATATTAACATTTTGTCAAATTATATAACCACAATTGTAATTTATTTGCTCAATTTTTTTATCAAAAGGACTAAAATTTTAAAGATTATTATTTAAATATTGATTGTACATACTTATTTACTCTGTTTATTTATTTTAATCTTAAGTCATAAAATCATAATTTTTAAACAAAATAATTGACATCAAAATAGATAGATTATTTATATGACATGTGTATAAAAGAATTCAAATAACTAGTAATATTCTCCTAAAGATTATAATATACTTTTAGAAAATTTGATACCATTGAGAAATTTCACAAATATTGTATTAAATAATCAATATTTTACCCCAAAAAAAACTAAAGCCTTTTGAGCCATCAAGAAGCTAAACATGGATGCTCAGTTTGCTGGAGAAAGAAGACTTTTAGAGCTTAACGAGATTGATGAATTTAGAGCACATGCATACGAGAATGCCCGCCTATACAAATAGAAAACAAAACGATGGCATGACAGAAAAATATTGTCGAGGCAATTTTATTCTGGATAACAAGTACTGTTCTACAATTCACGCCTTAAGTTATTCCCAGGTAAGCTGAAATCAAGATGGTCAGGACCATTTATCGTTCACCAAGTCTATGACAATGGAGCAATTAAAATTCAAAACCAAAACGATGGTTCCATCTTCAAGGTGAAAGGGAAGAGACTCAAAGAGTACAAAGGAGCCTTAGTCATGCGCGACAAACCGGCATCATTGGCACATGATGCCCAAGAGTTTGCTCTACTTTCTTGAACAAAATTTTGTTGCCTAGGTAACAAAAATTTGAATTTTGTACATAAATAAGTTAAGTTATTTTATGCTTTAATCCGTTTTATTTTATTATTTTCTTCTTTATTATTGTAGGCAAGCAAGGAACACGTGGCAGCATGGGGAGTTGAAGCATGCATGAAAGAAGAAGCCCTAGGGTATATGGTTTTGGCAGCAGAATAAAGAGGGAAAGAAATCTTTTTTCCCCCTTTATGTCCAATAATATATTTCTCATTTAATGAGAAATCTTTTACCCCACCATAAAAGGACTAAATTACCCCGAAACCACCCATTACTTTCCAAAGAAACAAACTGTTCAACAACTTCTTCTTCTTCATCGTGCCTCAACATCTCATCACTAAGCAAGAAAAAATTTTATTCTCTCCCCATTGTCACCATTGATATAACCAAGAAAAATGGTAAGAACAAGGAAAGCCCCAGGCCCAACACAGAGTTTCGAACGTTTCCAAACAGCCAAAATAGAAGCACACTTCAAAAATTTTCAAAAACGTCAAGTATATTTGGAAGATGGATTTCTCTTTCCCGTCGAGGAAGTGGAGTCGTTTGGACCTTATGTTATGGACGTGATAAAGAAACACAACTGGGAGAAGTTTTCTCGCAATCCCAAAGCCGTAGCACCGACGATGGTACAAGAATTCTATGCCCATCTCGAGGATCCGTCTAACCACATAATTTATGTTTGAGGAATTTTCCCCCTCTGGACTTAACCGATACTTTAAGTTGGAAAAAGTGGAATGATCAAGAAACATACATTGGCGTACTATAGGATCTATGCTTTGAATGTACCAAGTTTGAAGGAAAGACCCTATTAACTCTGTAAAAAGACCACTTTTAAGGTCTTTTCACTAAAGTTATTGTTGTTTAAGGGAACATATAGGTCATTTTATTTGAATTTAGCTACATATAATTGCATTTTGGTGGTTGTGTTATTTTATTTATTAAGGTGCTATATGAGGAGAAAGGTATGGTTTTTAGTGATGTGCAGGAAATAACAAGCAAAATAGGCGAAATGGGAAGTAATGATGTGGCATCACACATTGCTGAAGCATATTAAAATGCCTTGGCATTTCTGGCGCAGAAAACGACAAAAAGATATAGTTGTACGAGGACAGCTGGCTCTGCACGTGAAATAATGGTTGTAACCGCCTGCTATGGGACCACTTCCACCTAGAGGATAAGGTTCACGCACAAGGTGTGATTATAGGGGTATGAGGGGTATTTTGTACCCAACAATCACCCAATAATCTTATCATTACTCCTAGATATTTTTATTATATATTACACCTCATAAGAGAGAGAGTCTGTGGAAAAAAAAGAGGTTTCAAACCCAGAAAATTATTATCTTCTCCACCATTTTTCTTCCTCCATTTTTCTTGATATTCCTCCATTGGTGAAGCTCGAGGGAGTGGTGAGCTAGGTGTCCGAGAGGAGCTAGCAAGCTAAGGCACTTCGTGGTGGCCAAGGGGAGCTCCGATAGCGCGCGTCGAAGGCTTTTTCCTCCATCCCTTTGTTATTTTCTTTCATTTATTTTAATGGGTTGTTTGGAACGAATGATTTTCATGTTTTATTTCATTGAATATTCGAACCCCACCATGAACTAACCTTATTTGGTGGGGTTGTTTTAATGCTCGTTTAAACTTTATTTTAATGGTAGACTTATGTTTATTTGGGTATTTGCTTGCTTTTCTTATGAATGCTTCATCATCTAGGCTTGTAAGAGGCATGAGAGTGTCCATTTCTTAGATGAAGGTTAGGTGTTCCAGAGAAACCTAAGCTAAAAATACTTGTAGTATTCGAGAGAAACACAAGACAAGATCCTCATAAGCAATGGGCTATAGTATTTTCAAAGGGCTTTGAACCGACCTAGGAATACTATAACCTAATCCCTTAGTACTCGAGAGAAACTATGATAGGATTTCAACAACTAAAAAGGGTGTTTGTATCAATAGTGTAGGCTGCCAACATCGTAGAGTGAGAGCAGATGCCATGGCATCCTATTCTGTTAGGTTCCTTTTACTAGAGATAGCGGGAACACTTTAGGAAAACCCTGTCGAGCAAGTGAAGTTTAGATATATTAAATCTGCATGAGAGATAAGTTTATCATCCTTAAATCATTCCCCATCACTCATTCCCGAAGTAGTTTCCCGTATGAGGATTATCAATTTATTTCATTTATTTTGCTATCTTTACCATTTTCATTTGCCATGACATTCCGTTTTGTTACTCATATACATTTCATTTGCCTCGGCATAATCATTTGTGAATACCATTAGTTATACTTAATTACTTTAGAATAGTGCATAAACTTTACTCAATATCCTTCCAATCCCTGTGGAGACGATACTCACTCATCACTTTATTACTTGAGCGATTGTGTATACTTGCACATTATTTGCGTATAATTTTATAGTACTCACAATATGTAACAGACCCCCATGAGGAAGAGAGTTGATCACTGAGCCCTAAAACCAAATGTGAAGTTGTGAAACCAAATGTGAAGTTGTGGAACCACTTCCTCAAGGGCAAGCTCATGCCCACGTCTCACAACACCACTGTCCTCGTGAAGAGATTGATACTCCTGCACTCGATCATTTACGGGAGGAAGATCAACGTGGGCGAAATCATCTTCGAGCAGATCCATGAATGTGCCAAGAGGAGCCAAGGTAATCTATTGTTTCCAAATCTGATAATCGCACTATACAAGAAGAAGAAGGTTCCTGAGAATCACTTCGAGGATTACATTAAACTAAAAAAGGGTATTACCAAGAAAAAAGTTCCCGAGCTGATACGTTTGAATGACGACGACCCACAGAAAGGTTTAGACCGAGGAGCAAAATTAGTTACCGCGGTTAGAATGTCTATTGTGGTTACGCACACTCGAAAAATGCGTGAAAATATCAGTCGCCTGGAGGACCACATGGAAATTTACTTCGAGTATGTCAAGGCTAGGGACATGCAACTCAACGCCTTCTTCAAGTAGTTGCTCCCTAACACAAACATCATACTACCGAATTTCCCATCGTTATCCTCAAATATAATACGGGCGGGAGCATATTCCATGCCTCGACAACACATGAACCCCCCAGACGGTCCCCCAGAAGTACCCGTTGATGTGCCACCACTAGAAACTCAAGTACTACCTATACTAGAGGAAGGCCAAGGCGAAACAGAAGAATTCCTTAGCTCCTCATCCTTATCGACCACCAAAAGCAATGATGGTACTCCACCCCACTTCTTCACTAATGAAGATTTCACACCAGCACCGAAGCAACCCGAGCATGATCCTATTCAGTCCCCTGTTCGACCAGCATCGCCAATCCCAGCAGTAGCTATTAGTCCAGCACCAGTCCCAGCACAACCAACTCCTACGACAGAGCAATCTAGTCCAGTACGAGCCTCATCCAGCAAGAAGCACTACAAGAGAACCGCAGGCCGTATACTTTAGCCATCTCTCTCGCCAATAGTAGTAGACTCTGGATCCGAGAGTCCCTATCCTCCCAAACGACGTCGAACGAGGGCGTCCAGTCAAGCCACCCCATCACAGTGAGTCTTTACGTTAGTTCATTTTTATTTTTTATTTTTCTTTTTCGCATATGCACATAACATCATGTAGTATTAATTTCATGCATTGAGGACAATGCATCCTTCAACTTTGGGGAAGGTATTGTACCATATTCTGCCATACTTTGCTAGGAAGCAGTTGATGATAATTGGTTGAAAATTTTGGTTGTCATGACATAAGTAGGTTAAGATTATTGTTAGGAATGAATTAGGGATGCCCAATGATGAATGCAGAATTTTATTGCCTAGGCCATAATTATTGTTAAGACTGTCTAAAGAAGAGAACTAACCCTAGGCTTGTTATTACCTTTGGCAAGATTTATTTGGTTTGACTGATGCTACTGAAGAGAAAGGGTTGTTTGGGTTGTGTTTATGCAAGAATCATACAGAGGAAGAACATTTCAGTCATGACAATGAAAAATGCAAAGGCCAACAAAATAGATGAGAATGTGAAGAGCAGATTTATCTCGCCGAGGAAAGATTTATTTGAGGAAGTCTGAAGTAGGTGTGGCGAAACCGCCTATGTCACTCGCAGTTGGATGACCTACTTCACGTGCAAGCAAGCCTCAATTATTCTAACAATCGTTAGCCTCCTTTCCTTTTTAAGTCTGGGTAATTAATAACGGCTAGTTAAGGAAACTCCAAAAGTAGACAAAGACCTAGGATATATTTCATTATAAATAATCAGCCGTAGCTGCCAAAAAGAGGAGGCAAGGAAGAAGAGAGAAGATCTTTACCTAAGGCAAGAGCAAGTAACTACAGTGCTTTCCCACCGTCTACCCACCAACCTTCCTTGGTGTCCTCCAAAGCCAGAAGATAGTAGAGTGGTGATCAGGCCTCGAGAGAGGGTGATCACCAAGGCATGTGCGGTGCTGATCAGGATTGTCGCGACAGAGCCCCTGGTTTTGGGAGTCGTTCTTCCTTTGTTTTTAACTCTTATTTTTATTTGGGGTTGTATTAAACGTTGAATCTTGGATGATCTTTGATAGCACCATGAATGCTTTACTTGGTGTTAAACTTTGTTTTGCCTGAATAATATTTTTATGTTTATGAATGACGAATTATGTTTCGCTTATGACTGTTTTGCTCATAGTTTAAATATTTTACCTTAGCACTGTAAGAGCATCGAGATATAGCCTTGGGTTTTGGTAAAACATGTCTTGGCACTGTAAGAGCATCGAGAGATAGCCTTTTGTCTAGATAAGTGATTCTTAAATTCGAGAGAATTAAGATAGATCAACGTGAGCAATGGAATGAATTCGGGATGATGAAGTTCTAACTTGTCTACCTTAGAGATAAGGAGTGAGTTTCAAGCGACTAAAAGGGATAGATGCTAGAGTAGAAGAGACTACATCTATAGTTAACGCCGAGAGGTATTGCCGTAGAAACCATCTAAGAATACCTAGTAATCATGTCGGGCAGCTTTAGTGAGTCATAATAATTCATTCTAAACTGAGAATAATTGTTGTCAAGACAATAGTTTAGCATAAGTTCTCTGTAACACGTCTGAATATGTGAGGTTGTTTGTATTATATTTAAACCATCACTTGTTTTGTTTTTATCAGTTTGCATATTAATTTTGCCTCGACCAAACTTTTCTAAAATCATTGAATCATTTTTCTTAGTTCATTAATATTAGTTCTTGGGATAATACTTAGTAGGACTTAGCTTGTGACATTAGTTCTAGTTGTGGTGAAAATATATTTCTAATTCAATCCCTGCGGAGACAATACTTACTCAGTACTATATTACTTGCATCGATTGTGTATACTAGCACAGATTTGCTTACCTTAGCATATACATTTACAAGCGACCAGAACACCATGCAGTCGCACTATCTCTTTGACATACAATTCCGCTTTTTACTCCATAGAGAAATCCGTTCGCACAGGGATAAAATACGATGTCTTTGTAAGGCGATCCATAATAACCCAAATAGAATCCTTTTTACCCAGTGATAAAGGTAAACCCATTATGAAATCCATCGTAATGTTTTCTCATTTCCACTGAGGAATTAATATGTGTTTTAACAAACCCGAAGGCACCTGATGTTCAGCTTTTACTTGTTGACAATTTAAGCACTTTGATACAAATTCCATAATGTCTCTCTTCATGTCTGGCCACCAAAAACGCTCTTTCAAATCTCGATACATTTACACTCTATTTTTAAAATATAAACACCTACTCGAATTAACCTCGAAGTCTTTTATTCTACCTTTCTCTACTAACTCGAACCAAATTACACACTTATCATCTTTCTTTTGTAACTCCTTAATCTGCTCTAACAATAATGTCTTTAATATTAACTCAGCCATCAATGCACTATTTTCCTTTAGCACAATTCTAGCGTCCAAGCTATGTAAAGCGGTAAAAGTCTTCCGACTAAGATCGTCCGCTACAACATTAACTTTCCCGGGATAGTAATCAATAATCGCATCATAGTCTTTCAGTAACTCAATCCATCTTCTTTGCCTCAAATTTAACTCCTTCTGTGTCAGTAAATACTTTAAACTCTTATGATCAATAAAGATGTAGCAATGTTCACCATACAAATAATGTCACCAAATTTTCAATGTAAAGACCACTGCTGCTAACTCCAGATCATGCATCAGATAATTCCTTTCATGAGGTTTTAGCTGTCTCAAAGCATAAGCAATTACATTCCTATCTTGCATTAAAACACATCCCAAACCATTATGGGAAGCGTCACTGAAAATTGTGAAATCCTTTTTTGATTCCGGTTGCACCAACACCAGAGCTTCAGTCAGAACTTTCATAAATGTTTCAAAGCTCTTATGACAATCAGGAGTCCATTCAAAATATACATCATTTCTTAATAATTTGGTTAAGAGCAGAGATATCATCGAAAACTTTTTGACAAACCTTCGATAATATCCTGCAAGACCCAAGAAACTTCGAACTTCCGATACACTCTTCGGAATTTCGTATTCCAACACAACTTTAACTTTTTGTCGGTCTACACAAATTCCCTCTGCAGATACCACGTGTCCAAGGAATACCACTTCAGATAACCAAAACTCACACTTTGAGAACTTTGCATAAAGCTTCTTATCTCGCAATGTTTGAAGAACCACACGAAGATGGACATCATGCTCCTTCCTTGACTTTGAATACACTAAGATGTCATCAATAAAGACGACTACAAACTCATCAAGGAAAGGTTGAAAAATTTTATTTATAAAATCCATAAACGCTGCAGATGCATTAGTTAACCCGAATGGCATTACAACAAACTCATAATGAAAATATCGAGTCCTAAACACTATTTTAGGAATATCTTTTTCTTGAATCTTCAACTGATGATACCCTGAGCGTAAATCGATCTTTGAAAACACGACCGCTCCCTTGAGTTGATCAAATAAATCGTCTATCCTTGGAAGAGGATACTTGTTCTTTATGGTCACCTTATTAAGTTGACGATAATCTATACAAAGGTGCATCGAACCATCTTTCTTCTTTACGGATAACACTGGAGCACCCCAAGATGACACACTAGGTCTAATAAACCCTTTATCTAAAAGCCCCTGCAATTGAGCCTTTAACTTTTTCAACTCCTTCGGAGCCATTGAAATTGGTGTTGACTCTGACATTACTTCAATATGGAACTTAACCTCCCTATCTGGAGGTAACCCCAGAAAATCATCCGAAAATACTTCTGAAAACTCTCTGACAGTCGGAATATCTTCCAGTTTCCTTTTTTACTTCTTGTATCGAACGCTTGACATCCTTACAGCATCAACTTCCGAGCCAACATCATTGATATCACATTAGCTAAAGGATAGATTCTTTAGCTGACCAAAATAACTTTCAATCCCTCAAGACTAGTTAATTGTACTCATTTAAGTCGATAATCCAAGTTGGCATAATAATGATAAAGTCAATCCATACCAAGAATAACCTCAAATTCATCAAAATATAATTCAATTAAATTAGCAGGGAATTTAATTCCCTGAATCCATATGGGACACCCTCTACAGACTTGTCTCACCTGAGCACTATTTTCTAATGGATTTGTCACAATCATCTCACTATGAATAAGCTCTAACAGAATGTTCAACTTTTTAGCCAATTTACTACTGACATAAGAATAATTTGATCCTGAATCAATCAAAACTAAAACAGATTTACCATCTATCTAAAAAGTACATGCAATGATTTTAGGATCATCACAATCTTCACTGGTCTTCAGATTGTAAACCTAAGCAGTAGAACGCACTTCAGGTTGAGATGTAGACTCAAATTGATTCCTTCCTCTTCCTCGACCTCTTCCTCTCATTGGTGCAGCCGTAGATATCTCTGTTTGGGTAGGCTCTCCCATCATCATTGGGCAGTCTCGAATAAAATGCCTTGCCTCTCCGCATTTAAAACAAGCTCCAGAGACACGTCTGCACACTCCACTATGGTTTTTCCCATAGTGCTGACACTGTTTTGGCTTCTCCAGTACAGATTCCACAGAATAAATTTTTCTTGCTCTCCCCGGATTTGATTCCCTACCTGAGGATGTTGCAGATTATGTTTTGGTCTGAGGTCACAAACTCGAACCTCTACTCTTCTTTGATTGGGAAGCACTTGACGACGCACAAGATCTCTTATTCCATTACGTCCGTTTCTCCGAAATCCTATGATTTTGAGCTCGCTCTAGAGCTTTAGATCGGTTTATAACCTCTTGGAAGGAAGAGAGGTTAAGTGCCAACAATAACTTTATTAATCGGGGTCTTAAACCCTCTATAAACCAATCACAAGATTCATTCTCTGTAGGAACTAACCCGGTAGTAAATCGATTCAACTTGTTGAATTCGTACTTAAACTCATACACCATGCGATTCCCTTGCTTTAAATTCATATATTTCTGTTTTATCTGCCGGATGAACTGATCTCCTATATATCTGTTCTTAAACTCCTCCAGAAAAAAGGGCCAAATCACATGATCTCTTGAAGCTCGCATCGTAACATTAGCTTAATCTCTTAATAACGAAATTGCACCATCCAATTTCTCCATTTCAGAATAATAGAGATTATCAAGCATAACCTTCAAGTCACTAAGCCACATATCGGTAGAAACCGGACCTTTTTCAGTTTATCCCCTAATTTCAGGCGCTCTTAAACTTCTTAGTTCTTTAGGAACATTCATCTTAGGGGCGGAGGAGACAGATGGTTGGAAACGCATCAGGATCGCGTCCAACATCTGAAAGAATGTCCCCTGATCTTGAACAGACACTCCATTCTGTGCCTGCTCCTCACCCTGCCTACTAGGGGCAAGTGAGTTACTACTTTCCTCCATCCTATCTCTCGCATCACTTCAGGAGCCTTCAAAGCTTGACATCTATTAAGATCAAATTACTAAAGGTATTAGCAAGGATAACATATTGATCCCTTTTCAGATCAGAAAGACTTTATTAAAAATTGGCATGTACTCTTTTTAAAACCAAAAATGACTTTATTTCGGACTTAAAACCACTTAAACCTTTCAAAACAAAAATTGGCATGTACTCTGATACCATTAAATGTAACACCCCTGACCTGTATCTGACTCGGATATGAGTCTGAGGTGTCACATTTGACTTTTCAAAACATATACAATTCATAATTACAAACAAAATTAAAGTTTTATAACAAAATAAACAGCATAAACCTTTTTAATAAAATAACCAGTTAACATATATTTTTACAAAATACCAAAATGTAGAAGTTTACAAAATCGATCAAAGCATTTGCAAATTAAATGCTTAATACATGCCAACAGTTGTAATATACAAAAAATCTACATTTAATTTGTTCTGATATGATCTTCAAAAAAGTATGATATCCTCAACCTAAATCAATCTTCAGCTTTCTTCAAACCTACGCGTGAGAAAAACACACGCTAAGTCAATGACTTACTGAGGCAATACTAACAGTGTTAACTTAAATAACATAATCTTATTTGCTTTATTCAAAATGGTTTACAAAGAACTATCTTTATTTATCATATCAAAAAGTATACTTATGAATATTTTCACTTCATAGGTCTTTGTTCAAAATGCCCAAGGTATATTACTGAGAACTCTAGGTATTTGAGTATTATGAGGTTGTGCACTAATGGTTTCACCACGGCTCGTAATTTTCACCGAAGTGCCACATAATTATCACGAATGACCACATAGGTTTGCACCGAAGTGCCACATAGGTTTGCACCGAAGTACCACATATTTGTCCTGAAGGACCACATATTTTTCCCGAAGGACCACATAAGACCCTCGACTCTTGGCATGCCAACTACCTCTAATCCTCATACATATACTTTGGGCTATTAATCACATAATATTATTCAATCATTATTCAAAGTATTTCTTATTCACATAGTTTCTTTCTCATAGAATTTGTTCACACTCACTGATTCAAAGTTCACATTTCCGAAACATATAATCATAAAACATAGTTTGTATAATGTAGATCAAATAAAACATAGAAATATAACATAAAATAAATATAAAGTTTTCGATCGAAAATGCAGAGGTTGGCTTATCGCAAGCCTTCCTCAATTCAATTACAAGAAAGAGAAGTTGCACTCACCTTTGCCTCACTAAAGTCTGATCCAAATCCTTTCAATTCGACACTCAAAATGCCAAGCTGACTGAAAGTCGATTACATTCAATCACTGCACAAAATAATCTAAAAACAATATCGTTCTTTAACTCCATTATATCGAATCAGAAAAACTTTAAATGTATGAAATCCTACATTTCCCTTTTATGTTTAGAAGTATCAGTACTACCTTAACAGTGCGGATACTTCCCTTCAGGGGTATGGATACCTCCTCATGGTACCGATACCAAAATAGCATTCGATGTTCAGGGGTATCGATACCTCCTCAAAGTACCGATACCAATCTGGCATTCGATATTTCAAGGTATCGATTTCATCCTTAAGGTATCGATATTATGTAACATCCTCAATATCGAGTTAGTGACTAAATTGAAATATTTTAGAATTTGCTGATCAAAGTAGATAAATTGAAAAGTTTAGGGATCTATATGGTAAGTTTTGTATAGGATTAAATAGAAAAGAATGAAGAATGGAAGGGTAGAATGGTCATTTAGTAGGAAAGATAATTTAATTAAGAGATGATATATATATATATATTTCCACGTGTAGAGGGGAAGGAAAAATATCAAGTCTCCAGAGCTTTCTTTATTCTTCTTTCTTCCAACCGTGAGTTCAAGCTTGATAACGTGAGTTTTCTAAATAGTTAATTATTCATTGAATTTAAGTTGGGTTTATGATTCTTAAGTTATACTTAAGCCTAAGTAAGGCCTAAGTTAGCATTAAAACAAATAATGGAGGAGTTAGAAGGAATTAAAGTTAAGGAGTTTTTAAGTGAAATCTTGATGATGAGTTAATAAGCTAAATTGGAAGATAAATTTGACTTGTCAAGGGTTGAATTTAGAAATATGAAGTGTTAGAATTTGATTTAGATCATTATGGAAATTTAGTATGATTTTTTTAATTTCATTAAGTGGATAGGATTTTTGAAGTATAAAGATGTGATAAATGGGTACTAATAAGTTTAAGCATACGTATGTGAGTTAAGAATATGAAAGGGGTTGAAATATGGAACAATTGAGCTAAATTGAGTGATTTTTGTGCATTAAATGGGAATTTTGGGCTAGTGTGTATCGGTACGCATTCAACATGTATCGATACATCAAGGGTAAATTTCCAGAAATTATTCAGTGTGTATCGATGCACAGGAACTGTATCGATGCACCCCTTAAAATAAAAACATCGAATGTAATTTGTGTATCGATGCATAGTTAGTGCATCGATACACATTTTAAGGAATGTACCGATACACTACAGAGTGTACCGATGCCTACCTTAAATAAAAGATGAAATCAACCTTTCTTTTAGTCTAAGGAATGAACGATTAAAGTATAACAATTAGAATATTGATATGGATCCATGTATTATTGTATAGATATAGAACGTAATTTCGTTCCGGAACAATCGAAGAATTAGCAACTGTTGAGAGAGATAAAGTATTAGAATAAAGCAAGGCTAAGGTGAGTGCATATTATTTAGCATACGATGTTTAATGGAAATAAGACTTGCGATAAGTCTATTTCCAATAATGAAATGCATGAATTCATAGATAGAATAATGTGTTTGTTATGATTCATATGAGAATATGAGCATATGTGTTTATATGTTATTGTGAATGTTACATGATATAGATCTGTATATAAATTTATGAACTTATATGACTATGAGATATGAATGTGATATGTGAACATAAAAGATTAAGTGACAAGAGCTAAGTGATCATATGAAAATAAAAAAATGTTAAATGAAGTACATGATGAGAAAATATGGAACTCTATAAGAGTATTACATGATATGTGATACAGAGTTATAAGTTACGTGCCAATGTGATAGAAACATATGATAAACTTAATATTAATAATGCCCATGTTATATGATGTGAGAACAATAGGTATAGTTGGCATGCCAAGAGTCGAGGGTTCATAGGTATTTCAAGACATACAGAGATCCTTCGGGATATACATAGGTCCTTCGGGACAAATTTCATATGCCCCTAGTAGGACCCCATTCGAGCTGTGGTGATAGCATAGTACACAACCTCAATGTCCTCGTAAACCTTAAGTTCTCAGTAATGTACATGGGCATATAAAATATATAAAAAGAGTTTGTATGATTGTATGTTATCATGTTACCATTGCTTGTATTGAATCATGTATGCAGATGAGCTAATAAAGAGATAATGATCAATATATGTTGGGAGTAGAAATATGTTATAAAAGGTATAAGAATATGTGGCTAATAGATAAGGAGATTAATAATGATTTATGCATATGTATTTATTTCTTGATATGTAATTTGAAGATGAATGTATATGAAGTGAGTTTGGATAACATGATAGAATATAGTATGCATACATTGTTACATGTTATAAGTGTATTATATATATTTTATTATGCCTCACTAAGTCTATGACTTAGCGTGTAAGCGTTTTTACACGTAGGTTCAGAAGAGGAAGAGGATCAAATTTAGGAGTGTGCAGAGCTGTGTATCTTCACTAAAGATCAGATCAGAAGAAAAATTCATAGTATGTTTTTGTTGGGCCAAAAGTGTTGGCATGTAGAAATGTCTAATTTACAAATGCTCTGATCAATTTTGTAAGTTTTGAACTTAACTATGTAATATAGCTCTTGTGTTAATAAAAGTTTAAACTTCATACAGTTTTACGAATGTATATGCTTCGAAAAGTCGATGCGGCACCTCAGACTCGTATCCAAGGGTATGGGTTGGGTGTTTACATACTACCCCTTACAGTGTCGATACCTCTTCAACAGTATTGATACTACCCTTAATGATTTCATAGAGTTTTACCCTTGAAGTATCGTAATGTTCTAACGATACCGATACTCGAAGCCTAGAATTGCCATTTTCACCCCAAAATCCTCCCAACTCTCTCATATCACATACCTTAGCTTTGAATTCATCTTTACACTTCCAAACCAACTTGTACCCATTTACTACTCTCAAACATCCCAAATTTCATTAGAACACTTATCTAAAAAGCATACCATGTTTTCAACTAAGCTCTTATGCATTTCTAACACTCCTAAATTTTTAACTAGAC
The DNA here is from genome assembly GCF_006381635.1 of Hibiscus syriacus. Lineage (NCBI taxonomy): Eukaryota > Viridiplantae > Streptophyta > Magnoliopsida > Malvales > Malvaceae > Hibiscus > Hibiscus syriacus. The sequence goes on along the minus strand of NW_024063145.1, from coordinate 1,713,387 downwards.
TATTGACAAGTCAATATATCATATTAAAACTTCAAAAACTACTCCACATCAAATTTCATTTCAAAACCCATTTTACATATCCTTTCATTTCACTCATCTTGTGGATTTAATCCTATATAAGCTTTCCTTAAGCTTATATAATACCCAAACTTCCATTATCAACCAAAGATTAAGTAAAACTGAAAAAATCCAAATTCTTACCTTTGAAAAGGGAGCTCACGTTGAAGAAGAAAACAAGGAATGTTTCCAGACACTTCTCTCTTTACACAACTTATCCCATGTAAAAACAGTTAAAATATCCTTCTCTGTAATTTACCATTTTACCCTTGTTAACCATCCATATTTGCTATAATACCTAACGTAAAATTCCTCTATAACTCATTGAATTACACATTATTCTAATTCAACCACTGAGTTTAGAAGTTCTTACATTTTGGTCACTGACCCATGATTGGGATGTTACGCCATTAGTCTGAGAGAAAGTAGAGAGAAAAACGAGCAAAAAAAAGACCATTGTACTTACTTAGAGTTACGACAAAGGAGGACAATGCTATACTTTATGGTAAGCTTCTTTTGGGTTTGATAGAAAATAAAAAATAAATAAACCTTGGTTAGGCATCCACAATTGCAAAGCAGAAAATCAATTGACTCTTCCATCTTCATAGGATTTATTTTCTCTTACATTTTCAGAAAATATTTAAAGAATAGAGATAGTAATGACAAACCCTAAATTAATTTTAGGAATGGGATTTTTTTAAAGGAGAAGAGGTGACGTTGAAGGCTTCGGGTCTCCAACATGGTGTCAACCCAGTCCATGTAGGTAGTTAACGTGCCAGTTGTGTTTTTTCGTCACACCAGTTTACTATTAACGTCAGTGATCAATTTGTAACAAACGATAACGTTAGTGACCGATTTGTGACTTTTGAATCATCAGTGGTGAAAATGAAAACTTACAAATATTAGTCACAATTTACGTAGTTTACCCTAAAATTTAAAAGCATGCAGTCATTAAGCCTTGTGAGTGGTTGTGACCCATCCCATCAACATATACACGTTATAAGTAATTGTAATTGCTCATTTTTGTCCGAGCCTCAATGTCGAGTTTAATTTCAAATTTAAAAATTTAAAAGTGGGTTTAATTTCATATTTAAAAAATCTAAAAGTTGAGTTTAGAGAATACTGAAGAATTCATAGACGTTTGTTATGGTAAGAAGAAAACAAATTTAATGTCAATCAGAATATTTCTTTTTGATTTCTTTTCATATTCGGTGTAATCTACTATTTATGAAATGTATTGATGGGATTTATCAAATTTGCTTAGATTATAGGGATTGTGTATATATGCCTTAATCTTAGTCATTGATGAAAATGATCTAGATCGTTGGATGTAAGGGGATTCTTCACTTTGTTGAATATTCAATTATTTAAAATTTTCAAGACCAAGTCCTTAAAAATATTTTTCATCGATAAATTTAAATAAAAGAACATTTACCATTATCTTCCTTATTTTGGTTAATTTTAGACGCTATTTATTTTTTCGATTCCACTAGTAGAGTCTTTTTTTTATTTTTAAAATATTAAAATAAGACATTTGGTTAATTTAAGACAACCCTTTCTCAATATTTTAGAATAAATAAAAATTGCCTTTAATTTAATTATGAACTCGATTAAAATTATGCTTATGAGAATTACATACATATTATAAAAATGCCGTGACTAAACACATATGTACAACAAATCTATTTAAATTAAAAAGCAAAATGAAAGTGTTTAATGAATAATTATAAAACATATGTATACATACTACTCACGAATTGATATTTAATTAAGAATAAATAGATAAGTTTTATGGTACATGCACATATATAATATAGTATATAAGGTAATAACATATTATATATATGGAGGAAATAATAATACTTTACATACGCATATAGTACATATTTAAATATATAAAATAAGAACATACATATACGGATAAAATAGGTGCATAATATGGGTATTAATGAAAATATGTACACATGGCAGGGTAAAGTGTAAATTACAGAAATTAAATTGGCACAAATGTAAATATGGCAGAAAACAAGGATTAAACGTAATAACATAAAATACATGCACTTGAGTCACAATAAAACATTAAAAAACAGGTGGGACTAAAATGAAATGTAAAAAAATAAGGTGCCAAAGGTAAAAGATAGAATAAATAGAGACAAATAAAAAAGGGGCTGAAATAAAATACGTAAAAAATAAAGGGACATGATCAAAATTAAAAACATCAAATGGAGGACCAAATTGCATTAAATATAAAATAGATGAGCCTTACAATAACCCAAATAAACGCGCACGTGTTACCTAACCCTAAACGACGTCATTCCATGGCGCTGCTTAAAGTCTGATTAAGGCTGAACAAACCCTAAGCCCCATTTTGCATAACTCTCACCGCTTCACTCCTAGACCATTGAAGAGTTTTCATTGGAAAACCCATCAGTTGAGGGTACCATAAGGGAAAAGAGACGTCGTCAAGACCAAACCTCAACCTTGAAGTCCTCTACTGAAGATCGGACAAACAAAAATGGAGCCTGAAGGCTCTCCTCAGTGTCGGACCTTGGAACAAGTGACCTTTCCTAACCCCCTCCCTTTTTTTAACCCACATCTATGCTATCAGAGGAGAAAATACCTCAAAATAAACCTCTTTTTTCCTGTCTAGTTTCCTTTCAGCTCTTCATTTTCTCTACTGTTTTGGTATTCTTTTTGTCTTCCAATATCTTTTTTTTTGTTGCTTTTGATCCTTCCTCTTGTTGATGATGAGTTCCTTATTTTATACATGCAATAGGGGATGCTACCAATCCGTCCGTAGAGTGAAGGCCAGCCCACTACTAAATCAGGGGTGTTAGCAGACTATGGCAAGGGAACCAATGGTTGAGCGCTAAGGGGTGGGGGAACAAGTGGTCCCCGATGTAGTTGTTTGGCCGACGTGGCAAGGAAAGGTTGGCGTGGAAGCCTTGCTTGCAGACATGGTTGCCAGCTTGGAGGTCTTGGATAACTGTCGTTGTGGCGACGCACTAAAAAAAATTATGTAATTGCTGATGGAATTTTTGAGAAAATTTATGACGGAATTTCTGCTGGAAGAGAGTAGTCAGTAAAATGTTGATCGAAACTTATGTTTTTGAGGACATAAACTAGTTCATCAAAAATATATTGACGGAAATAAAAGTTATTGTGGCCACGCATTACAAAAAAATTGTAAAATTGTTGATGTAATTTTTGAGAGATTTTATGACAAAATTTATGATTGAATAGAGTAGTCAGTAAAACGCTAATCGAAACCAACATTTTCGTGGACATAAAATAGTCCGTCAAAATATACTGACGAAATAAAAGTCATTGAGGCCACTCACTACAAAAAAATGTATAATTGTTGAGTAATCTTTGAGAGAATTTATGACGGAATTTATGATTGAAGAGAGTAGTCAGTAAAACGCTGATTGAAACCAATATTTCCGAGGACATAAACTAGTTCGTCAAAAATATATGACGGAAATAAAAGTCATTGTGGCCACACACTACAAAAAAATATGTAATTGTTGATGTAATTTCTAAGAAAATTTATGATGGAATTTATGATTGAAGAGAGTAGTCAGTAAAACTCTGATCGAAACCAACATTTCCAAGGACATAAACTAGTCCGTCAGAAATTTACTGACGAAAATCCGTTAGTATATTACTGACAAAATATTTAAAATCCTTCATAATATTATATATATATATATATTATGTTTATGTTGAACATATTTTTTCCGTTGGGATATTTATAAAGATAAAAAGAAAATCTGAATTTTAAATTTCTGATGTATTATATTTTTTTCGTCGGAAATTTAAATCGTAATTTTTGTTAAAAAAAAGAGGGAAATTTATTGGGATTCTACCCGAAAATATATTCATTCCCTCCCAAAAAAATTATGAATCCAATTTTTTTTAATTAATTAATGTACAAAAATTAATAATAATATAATTTAAATAATTAGATTAATTTGAAAAATTACATAATAATAATACTAACAAGTTCATATTGTATTTTGGTAATGCCTTAATAAGAAAATAGTAACATATGATACAAAATTAAATTCACCATATTAACTAAGATTAAACATGAATTTACAACATGTATTTCACAATACAATGTTTCTAATAATTATAAATATATGGTTATACATTATACATAAAAAAATACAATATTTAATAAAAAAAAAGTAAAATACAAAGTTTGTACACTAAAGAATTATTATCATTTAAAAATTTCTAAGTTACATACAAAATATAATGAAAGATGTTAGTGAATAATTAAAAATCATATAATAAATAAAGTATGTATTAAGAAAAATTACATTAAACAAAATTAAAACTTACATCAATATTGATAATTGATGATAATAAAAGATGATGAAATTAAGAGAACTTTTGGAGAGAGAGAGAAAAAGTTAAGAAGAAATGAAATGAGAATAAGGAAATAAGAGAAAATTGAGTTTAGAAAGGTTTAAATAGGAGAAAATAAGAGGGAAAAACGGGTAAGTTTTAAATTTGATGGTGCAATGGAGAGAAATTGAAATAAGCAAAGCGGGTAAGAAAAAATCTAAACTTTGTGACGGAACATGTGGACCTGTCAGAAATTTGTGACAGAATAGGTGAATCTGTCAGAAATTTGTGAGAGGTCCACATGTTCCATCACAAATTTGTGATGGGTCCATATATTCCATCACAAATTTAAAATATTTTTTCTAAAATCAGATATTTTTTTGAAAAATTATCATATAAAAAGAATCATCTAACCACTTAAAAATATTCTTCCTGCAGTACTAATGCCACAAGCAGCAACAAGAAGGCGGATAAGCTGGATTGAATAACCAACTCCATCTTTTTAATCTAGTTGTCTAAATAGATATATTCAAAAATTATTTAAAGTTTTAGTAAAATAGATAGTAATAAAATGTAATTTTAAGAAGTATTATCTAAATTATTTTTGCAGTATATTATATGTTTAAAGTGTGACATTAATTTTTTTTTTTGGTAATAAACAAGGTAACCGTCTCTAAACCTCCCTCTATATCCTAAGGGAGGAAAAGCGCATTAACCTTGTTGTATTTTCATTGATAAGAAAATAAAAAAATAGAAGTATTACAACTCAACGAAACATTAGATAATATTGAAAAAAACTTGAAGTAAAGTTGGAAACCTAAAAATAAATATCATATGAATTCAAGAAACATTATCCTCATTGCATTGTTGTGAAGGAATCTGATAATAAGTTTCTTATTGATTGTTGGTTGGCTGGACAAAAGGTGCCAAAGGTGTGCTACTTCTCGCCTGTGGTGCAAAGGCATCGAAGTGCTAGTTGAACTTCTGAAAGTTGGATGCATAGGAGGTTGTATGGCACTGAACCCTAGATAAAGTGGAGGACGATTCATCGAAAGGTAGAAACCTAAAAAAACAAACAATTAGTTGAAAACAAACTTGTGATTGATAATTATAAGATATATAATATTGATTGAAATAGCGTTTTACGACCTGGTTCTCCATTATAGTTTGCTTCGAAAAGCACTGAGAGTATCCTTGTTGTTGTGACATTACTAAATCCATTAGCATATCTTGACGTTCTTGGACTTGCCTCAAATGCACTTTTAATGTATCAATCTCTTCTTGTTGCTCTGGATTTCGCGGTATGGACCTTTTTGAAGAACGAAAAGTCTGAGACGTATTATAGTATATGGGATATGCGGATCCAACACCAAACACCCGATCCTTTGAGATTACTCCACCAACAACCTCCAAAAATATCTTATCTGGATCAACAGATGTTGACGATCACTCATCCACACTTGTAACCTCCTGAGATGCTACTAGTGTCTGCAAATACATGTTCTACAAAAAATGATAATTTATTATATTAAATAAAAGGGTAAACATTTTGCACTATCTGATTTGTTCCCTATCAGTCATACTAAGCAACAACAACTTAACATTTTCACACTTAATAGGCTCTACTAAATAAAAAGACACCCAAATATATAAATACATACATGGAGCAATTAATAAAGTAATCAACTATCATCAATGTAAATTCAAAACAACAAAGCACCAAAATTTGGGAAAAACTGGACTACCCATAACTATGAAGTAATTTCTAGAGTCTAAATATATGTCAATCCAATTACCATACGTTTATAAAATTTAAATAATTTTCATGAGTATCCTCTGATCTAGCATCAACTGTTGAGTGGGAGCCAATAAAGGGTGAGTATAGAGCAGTTGGACGGAATCCTCTACCTCTAGTCATCTTCTGTTAAGTCAAAGTACTCATTTAGATTTTCATCTTTGTCTAAATCATCTTCGACTTGGACATCCATAATATTTAATTGTGTTTCTCAGTCATCAACTAATAACTCATGTTAATCATTTGTCATTACTTGTATTGGATGAGACTCAGACTCGTCATCTTGGTATGGTTATGAAGTCGATTCAGGTTCAACATTATTTGAAATTGGGATATCCACAATTGCTCTAGCTTTAATTTTAATAATTTCTAACCAATCTTGCTTATCACGTCTAAGGTTGTGATAGTTGACGTAATAAACTTGAGTTACTTGAGTCGCTAGAACAAATATATCTTTTCCGTTGTATCTTTTTTTCTCGTTCACTTCTACAAGAGACATGTATTTTGGATTGATTTTTGTACCGACTCCTTGTCTCGGATCAAACCATTCACACTTGAACAAAACAATTCTCTTCACAGGCCAACCTGGATATTAAATCTGTATAACCTCAACAAGCCGTCCAAAATAATCACTTTCACCATCTACATAGTTAAAGCCTTCAACACAAACACCACAGTTTGGTGATGGTTTATCTGAACCATAATACATTATGTGAAATTTAAATCCATTTACTTTATAACCCAATAATGATTTCACCAACCGATATGGACCCATGGCAAGTGCTTTTAAGAATATGTTTATGATGTTATTCATCGGTTCTTGAACCTATAAAAAGTTACCAAAAATTAAACTTTTTGGAATATTTCTATAGCTGCTTTCAACAAAAAAATGTAACTTGATTTACAAATCTATTGAACCCTTTTGAGATTTCAACATCAAGTGTAGCGTCAATTTTTGTGTCACTCAAATGAGGATGACAATATCTCTGGTATGTCCTATACATTCTGTTCAATTAAAGGTGGATCATGATTAATAAAAAAAAATTAAGCAGCGTCGGAATATAATGGTAACTATGATACATAATCAACAAATGGCTCCTCCTCTGTGTAATTCAACAATATGTAGGTGTGTTTTGCTACAATTTATTCATTAGAAGATATATTTTCATTCCCTTTCTCATCATATCTTCTCTATGTTGTGCAAAAAAGAAAAGAATTTCTGGATGTTTGTTAACTTCCTAAAAAGGCTACTTTTAAGGCCTTTTTCACTTAAGTTTTGTTTCTTTAAAATCCCATTCTAGTCATTTTTAGGATCATGTAGTTGCATATATTGCATTTGTGGTGGTAGTGTTGTTTTATTTCTTAATGATGTTGTATGAGAGGAAGGTGCAGTTGTTTGTGGTGTGTAGGGAATACAGACAAAAAGATAGCCGTACGAGGACAGCTCTGTACGTGAAATGATTGATGTACCCCCCCAGGGACCACTGTCACCTGGAGGTAAGGTTCACGCTTATGGTGTGATTCTAGGGGTATGAGAGGTATTTTTCACCCAACAACCTAATCTTACCCCTAGATATTTTTATTATATATGACACCTCAAGGGAGAGAAACATACACAAGGAGAGGCACACACATAGAGCAGAAAAAATCATATTTTTCTTTTTTCCTTCTTCTTCCTTGGGTTTTCCTCTATTGATAAAGCTTCAAGGAGTGGCGAGCTAGGCTTCAAGAGGAGCTAGCGAGCTAAGGTGGTTCGTGGTGGCTGAGGAGACCTCCGGTGGCGTGCGTCGAATGCTTCTTCTCACTTCCCTTTTGCTGTTATTTTATATTCTTGGGTTGTTGGAACGAATATTTCATGATTTATTTTGTGGATATTTTGAACCCCACCATGAACTAACTTATTTGGTGGTGGTTATTTTAATGGTTGTTTAAATTTTATTTTAATGGTATATTTATGTTTATCTTGGTTGTTTGTTTGCTTTGCTTATGAATGCTTCACCATCTAAGCTTGCAAGAGGCATGAGAGTGTCCATTTCTTAGATGAAGGTTAGGTGTTCGAGAGAAACCTAAGCTAAAATACTTGTAGTATTCGAGAGAAACACAAGACAAGATCCTCATAAGCAATGGGCTATAGTGTTTTCAAGGGGCTTTGAACCGGCCTAGGAATACTATATCATAATCCCTTAGTACTCGAGAGAGACTAGGATTTCAATGACTAAAAAGGGTGTTTTTATCAATAGAGTGGGCTGTCAACATCGTTGAGTGAGCAGACTTGACATCCATTCTGTTTGGTTCCTTTGACTAGAGATAGCGGAACACTATAGGAAACCCTGTCGAGTAAGCAAAGATTAGATAACATAAATATGCCTGAGAATAAGTTTAGCATCCTTAAATCAATCCCTATCATTCATTCCATGGGAAGCTTGTCACGTGAGGATTATCTTATCATTTTATTGCTATTTATTTACTATTTTTACCATTTCTTATTGCCTTGACATTACACCATTTTCAACACTAACATCTGTTCTTGCCACTGCATTTCCATTCACTACACCATTAGACCATCAATCCATACCATCAGCATACGCATTTTCATTTGCCATGACATTTATATATTAAGACTAACTATACATAGATAGAATAGTGCTTGTTTTGGTTAACTTTTTGTAATTTCACCCAATCCCTGTGGAGACGATACTTACTCATCACTGTATTACTTGAGCGTTGTGTATACTTGCACATTAATTTCATATAATTTTATAGTACTCACACACGCAATAATTTTTTGCGCCGTTGCCGGGAATTGGCAGCCTAAGTTATTTAGTTTGCCAGAGCATTTTATTTTGTTTTGCATTTTATTTGTGTATAGTTTACTTGACATTTTTGCTTTATTTTTCAGGTTTAATTAGTGTATGCCTATAAGAAATTCTGAAGAGCCTTTGGAACCGATAGAACCTGAGATTGAAAGACTCTTTAGACAAGGAGATGTGCTCAACGCGCTCGAGCAAATATGTATCAGATTGGAAACCAAGGCATTGGTCAAGATGACGGAAATCAGAATGTCGCGGCATTAGACAATGCTGAACATGCTGGTAGGCCGCGTGTTATTCGTGATCATTTAAATCCGATGTTGGATGATCTGAATCCTGGGATTGTGGCACCTGAAATTCAAGCTGCACATTTTTCGACCTGAAATCAGTCATGTTTAACATGTTGAATTCTATTGGACAATTTGGGGTATGCCAAATGAAGATGCCAGGCAGCACATTCGAAATTTTCTGGAAGTTTGATTCTTTTCGCCAAGAAGGAGTGCATGAGGATGTTATGAAATTAAAGTTATTTATGTATTCATTGCGTGACCGAGCAAGATGATTCTTTTCGCCAAGAAGGAGTGCATGAGGATGTTATGAAATTAAAGTTATTTATGTATCGTCTGGTTCGATGGAATCGTGGGCTGATCTTTGCAAGAGTTTCTTATTGAGGTACAACCCACCAAACATGAATACGCAGCTAAGGAATGATATAACATGTTTTCGCCAGGGCGACGACGAGTGCATGTATGAGTGTTGGGATCGTTACAAGAGTTTTCTTCGAAAGTGTTCAAATCATGGTTTTCATGATTGGACTCAACTAGTCATGTTCTATAATAGAGTCAATGCACCCACGAGGATGTTACTGGATGCCTCGGAAAATGGGACATTACTGATAAATCACCTACTGAGGCGTTTGCTATCTTGGACAGAATTACTAACAACGATTATCAGTTTCCTTCCTCAAGACTTGGGAGTGTGAGAAGAGCACTTGGAGCATTTGAGTTAGATACCAAAGATTCGGTGTCTGCTCAACTCTCAACTATAACCAATATGCTGAAAAATTTACAACGATCCATTGAGGTGAAGGAAGTGAAAGCAACTAGCTTGGCATGTCTGTTATGCCAAGGCAATCATCATGAGAGCGAATTCCCAACCAACCATGAGTCCATCAACTTTGTAAGTAATTTTAATCGAGGCAACAACAATCCTTACTCTAACACTTATAATGCTGGATGGCGCCAACATCCAAATTTCTCATGAGGAAATCAAGGAGCCCACAATCCTAGTCAACCTACTCGGCAACAGAATCATAATGAGACTCAAGGTTACCATAATGTTATGCCATGGCATAATGCCAACAGGGAGCTTCAACTTTAGCAAGCATGAGTTCCTTGGAAGCTACAATTCAAGAGTTTATCTACTACGAAGACAATGCAAGCTATTCTACTTCAATTAAGAATCAAGGAGCTTTACTTCATAGTCAAGGCACTTTACTTCAAAGCAATAGCTCGTCTCTGAGAGCTTTGGAAGGTCAAGTAGGTCATATTTCTACGGTATTGCAAGAGCGTCAGTAAGGATTTTTTCCAAGTGACACCGAAGTTACTAAAGGGCATGGAAAAGATTATTGCAAGGTGTTAACTCTTAGGAGTGAAACACAAATCAATAATAAGTCAAGGCTAGTGGGGCACAACATGATGACTCTACTCCCACTACTGAAAGTGGTGAAGCTGAATTGTATGATAGCTTACTAAGAATGACAAGGAGGAGATTCAACTAAGCCACCAATTCTGATGCCAAGGCAAAAGCTATTCCTACTACTTCAGTTAAGGAAGCTAGACCTCCACCACCCTTCCCGCAAAGATTGAAGAAGCACAATGATGAAGTTCTGTTCAAGAAGTTCGTGGACATTCTTGATCAGCTCCATATCAATGTACCTCTCTTGGAAGCTATTGAACATATGTCGATGTATGTTAAATTTCTGAAGGAATATACCAAGAAGAGGAAAGTAGAGACTGTTGCCACGGTAACATAATTTTTTTCTTCATTGAGTAAGTTGCCGCCAAAGCAAAATGATCCGAGCAGCTTCATAATTTCTTGTTTGATTGGAGCTAATTTCGTTGGAAAGGCTCTATGTGATCTTGGTTCAAGTGTCAACTTAATGCCGAAATCGATAATCTTGAAGCTTGGCATAGGAGATGCAAGACCCACCTCAGTTATATTACAACTTGCCAACAGATCCCATGTTAAACCTGAAGGGAGAGTCGAGGATGTCATAGTACGGGTGAATAAGTTTGTGTTTCCAGTTGACTTCTTAATTCTGGACTACGAAGTTGATGCCAAGGCACCTATCATTATGGGAAGACCTTTCCTAGCCACTGGACAAATACTGATAGACTGTGAAAGAGTGAACTCACTATGAAGTGGTTGATCATGTATGATTATCAACATGTTTCGAATGCTCAAATATATTGATGACACTGAAGAATGCCAGGCATTTCTGAATTGAACTCAGATTGAAGAAGAGACTAAAGAGCTTTGCCAGAACAATTTCATTCAGCTAGCAGAAAATGATTATTGGGTGGATGATGAAAGCTTAATGGAGTACGACAACTTTTTAAGTTTGGAGGAGCAATCTAGTTTACTACAAGCTAGATCAAGTATGAATTTTGATGAATTTATTCCTCATAAGTCTTCATTATTGCATGAACCTACTTTAGAGCTTAAGACTTTGACAGAGCATCTTAAATATGTTTACTTAGGTAGCGATGAGACTTTACCGGTGATTATTTCCGCTAACCATACTACTAACCAAGAGAAAGTTTGTTAAGTGTTGATGCATAGAAATAATTGGTTGGACGATGGCCGATTTGAAAGGCTTAGTCCCACGATCTGCATGCACAAGATTCTGCTTGAAGATTGCCACGGAAATTCAATCTAACCACAAAGAATACTCACCCCATTATGAAAGTGGTGATGAAAGAAATTCTCAAATGGCTTGATGCTGGAGTGATTTACCCTATCTCGAATAGCTCATGGGTGAGCCATGTCTAATGTGTTCCGAAGAAAGGAGGCTTGACGGTGGTTACTAATGAGGAGAATGAGCTATTACCCACTCGCATTGTTACCGGATGGAGGATATGCATGGACTATCAAAAAATAAACAAAACTACAATGAATGACCATTTTTCCTCTACCTTTCATCGACCAAATGTTGGATCGATTGGCCGGAAAAGCATTATATTACTTTTTGGATGGGTACTAGGGATACAATCAAATTTCCATCGCACTAGAGGACCAAGAAAAGACTACATTTACTTGTCCATATGGCACATTTGCCTTTAGGAGGATGGCTTTTGGATGATGCCTTTCAGACTCTGTAATGCCCCGGTAACATTTTAGCGTTGTATGCAAGCCATATTTTCAGATATGGTTGAGGATTTTCTGGAGATTTTCATGGACGACTTTTCTATTTGTGGGGACGATTTTGAACGGTGCCTCGACAATTTAGCAAAAGTTCTCAAAAGATGCGAAGAGGCTCAGTTGGTCTTAAATTGGGAAAATGTCACTTCATGGTGACTGAAGGCATTGTATTAGGCCACAAAATTTTTCACAAGGGTATTGAGGTGGATAAGGTGAAGAGATTGAAAAGTTGCCACCACCAACTCCGGTCAAGGGTATAAGAAGTTTTCTTGGACATGCTGGATTATATAGAAGGTTTCTCAAAGACTTCTAAGCCCTTGTGCACATTGCTTCATCAAAACCAACGCTTTGTGTTTGATGAATTATGCCTCGGTGCATTCACTGAGCTAAACGATGACTGTCTCAGCACCTATTATAGTTCATCTCGATTGGACACCATTTGAGCTGATGTGTGATGCAAGCGATTATGCCATAGAAGCGTTTGGGGAAATGCCGAGGTAACCTTTTCATGTTATTATTATCTACCGCACTTTAAATGAAGACAATTGAACTACACCACTACTAAGAAAGAATTACTTGTCGTGGTATTTGCTTTTGATAAATTTAGACCTTACCTAATAGGCACTAAAGTCATTGTTCACACCGATCATTCTATAAAATACTTAGTGAACAAAAATGATGCCAACCTAAACTATTAGGTGGATCTTACTTTTGCAAAATTTGATTTAGAGGTGGTATATAGAAAAGGAATTGAGAATCAAGTTGCTGATCACTTATCTAGGCTAGAGAACAATTCTGATGCCATGACACTGTAGATATTAAAGAGGAATTTCCTGATGAGAAAATTTATATGCGCGGCAATCCCGTGGTATGCTGACCTTTTAATTTTTTTGTTAGTGGAATTCTGCTTTTGATTAGATAGTCAGGCCAAAAACAGTTCAAGCATGATTGCAAGGAACTATTTTTGGGATGAGCCATATTTGTTCAAGCATTGTGTCATCAGCTCATTAGACGATGTGTACCCGAAGAGGAACAACGTGACATTTTGTACCATTGTCATTCAGCCCCATGTGGAGGCCATTTTGGTGGAGCAAGGACTGCTGCTAAGGTCCTGCAATCAGACTTATACTGGCCAACTCTGTTTCGAGATGTCCAGCATTTCAAGATTGTGATCGATTCCAGCGGACTGGAAACATCTCCAGACGACATGAAATGCCACTGCAAATATTTTAGAGATAGAGCTGTTCGATTTTTGGGCATCAATTCATGGGACCATTCTCATCTTCTGGAGGAAATCTATATATCATGCTTGTTGTGGATTATGTATCAAAGTGGGTAGAAGCATAACAACATCAAGGAATAACTCTAAGACCGTACTCAAGTTTCTGCACAAGTATATTTTCACTCGGTTTTAGAGTACCTCGTGCTATCATAAGTGATAGGGAACCCTTGATACAAGTTGATTGCCAAGGCATTGAAGAGACATGGAGTTCGACATAAGATTGCCACGATATATCATCCGTAGATAAATGGCCAAGCTGAGATTACATCGATATCAAGAAGATTTTTAGAGAAAGTGGTGACCCAAGGTGTAAGATTGGTCGCCAAAGTTGGATGAAGCACTTTGGGCGTACAAAACATCATTCAAGACCCTTTGGGATGTCACCATTCAAGATAGTATATGAGAAAGCTTGTCATCTCCGGGTTAAACTTGAACTAAATCTTATTGGGCCATCAAGCAATTGAATTTGATGCTAAACTAGCTAGGGCAGAGATTACTGGAACTTAACGAAATGAAGAGTTTAGAGCACAAGCATATGATAATGCTCGGATCTACAAGGAGAAAACCAAGAAGTGGCTTGACCAGAAACTGATGCCATGACATTTTCATGTGGGCCAACAAGTCTTGCTCTATAACTCCAGACTTAAACTCTTTCCTGAAAATTTCAAATCTCGATGGTCAGGGCCATTTAAGGTGCATTATGTCTACCCCCATGGAGCTGTGGACATTAAAAATACATATGGGACGATCTTTAAGTTAATGGCCAGCGTCTCAAAGCCTATAATGGAGTTCAACCACCTCACAATAAGGAAGTGTTACATCTGCACGATACTGAAGCGTGCCTAGAGGAAACCAAATTTCGATGCCACGACATTGAATTTGTGTTGTTCATAATAAAAATTTAAATTTAATCTTTTCTTTAATTTTTATTTTATTTTATTTTATTTTGTAGATAATTTTTTATTTGATTTGTAGGGACCACAGTGCTGCAAACCGTGCAAGAAGCGGTTACCAAAGGGAGGAAAGGACAGCGCATTAATTGGAGAGATATTCTTTTGATTTGTTTTTTTTAATTTTTATTTCTGATTTTTTTTCTCTTTTCACAGATTGTCCTATCACTATCATACTTTTGGCAGTTTTATTTTCCTTCCCCATACAAGCATTATCCCCCATCCATTCATTTCTTAACCGTCCCATCACCCCATTTCCCTCTCAAATTTTTAACTTTTTTTTTCTCTTTCATCCTTAACTCTTTCTATTCATTTTAACTTTACTTTTTCTTTTATTTCCTCATCTTCTTCACTCTTTCTCTCCATAGCCGAAACCCCAAAGCTTTCAAAAGCTAATTCCTTTTCCATTTTTCTTACTTCACAACCATTGAAAATCGTGCGCACAAGACCAGCTGTACCTGAAGGTTCCACTTTCCAAAGTTTGAGAATGAGGAAGCCAAGGTACGGTTCCAAAACTTCAAAACCGTAAACTTTTCTTTGAGTTGGGTTTTATTTTACTGAGGAGACTGATGGTGGTTTGGTCCAGACGTAATGGACATTGTTACACCGCTCAAATGGAAGAAATTTGTAAGGCATCCGGGTTCGGTGAATGCCTCGTTGGTTAAGGAGTTTTACGCAAATATTTCCAAGCCAAACCAACATGTTGTTTTTGTGCGAGGTAAACAGATTCGGTTTAGCCCTATACGATTAATCGGTATTATCATTTATAGGATATGGAGGACCGATATGTCGCGTTTGAAAATGAGACTGATAGTACCACCTACGACGGGATTCTTGAGGACTTATGATTTGAAAACATTAAGTGGAATGACCGTCAAACCAGCAGATATTCAGTCAACCATGAGCGTCTTCAGCCACGCGCTAAGTTATGGAATCACTTTCTTAAACATAAATTCATGCCTATTTCCCATAATATGATGGTATCACTTTCTCGCTTACTGCTTTTACACTCGATAATGGTATCCCGTACTATTGATGTTGGTCGTATTATTGTTCATCAAGTTCATGACTGTTTTGGGTAAAAAGGCAAGTGCTTTAGTGTTTCCTAACTTAATTACTGCTTTGTGTCGTAAGCAAAAGGTCAATGAAAATGCTTTTGATAAAATTTTACCTGGATTATCGGGCATTACTAGGGCTAGGTTACCACTGCTATTGGGAATTGAAAATCCCAAGTCTAAAGACCCTATTCATGAGCAATCTGCAGGTACTACACAACCAAATGCCGAGAAAAGATTACTTGCTCTTGAGGAAGCTGTGATGCAGACTCACATGCATGCTTTACAAGGTGACATCCGTAACTTCTTTGGATATGTTAAGTATAGAGATATTGTGGTGCAATCGATGTTTCAAGAAATTATACCCCATGGTCAATGGAATTTCCCTGGCTTTCCAGACAAAATTCTATCGGCATTCAATGTCGAGGCATCTCTAGAACCCGAGCAAAATGCAGTCGATCTTCCAGTTGATGACCCGACTCCTGATTAGCACCGTTCTGAGACATCTGATCCGTACCGTTTCGAGACCCCTGAATATCCGCCTACTGTCCCTGTTGAAGAAACACCAAGTCTTGTTCTTGCACCACGTAGTGGCCGACGCACCAAAACCACGGCTGGACGTAAGAATATTGCGTATTATTACTCTATTTCTTCAAAGTCCAGCCCAACACCCCTACGCAAGCGCATCAGGCGAGGAGCTGCTAGCACCTCCAAGGCAACACCACCACGCAAATCCTGAGGTACCTCACTTGCATTAATTTTCATTTAGATTGCATTTCATTGCATGGCATTTAGTTTTTATTTAGTTTAGTTCTCTTTAAGCATTGAGGACAATGTTTCCCTTAAGTTTGGGGGAGGTAGTGTTCTTGGTAGGTCATATGCATGATAGCATTAGTGTAGTATTATGCCATGGCATCAGTAAATGGTAGGACAGTTAGATAGAATGTTTTAAGGATACCCGATGATGATGATCTTGTTAGGCTAGAAATTGAATGTAAATGACTGTTGAAAATGATAGAACACACTCTAGGGCTTGATGCTTTGTGAATTTTTTTACACGATTTGTATGTTTTCTATACTTAGAAATTTTGGAAAATTTTTATGAATGAACTATAGTTAGTTTTGGAATTGAAATATACTATTGTGCTTAAATGAAAAATCAAAAATAACTCCCTTATATGTGAAATTGTGAATAAATACTTAGGCATAGTTGTAGATGGACACTCCTCTTTATCGTGGCATTGCCTGGAATTCTCTTTAATAAATGGCAGCCTTGTACATATGAGTGAATGAAAGAAGTCACGGGATTACTCTACCTAACTAGCTCGAGGGTGGAAGGTATGCTCCCTTTCACCTAGAGTGTGGGAAAGTAGGTGTGATGAGCTGACTCCCTTCGTAACAGCAATTAAAAAAAAGTTCAGTAAAAAGGGGGTAAAAATATTCTTAATGAATAAGTTAATGCCTTGACAAAAACTAGGGAACTTGATTAAAAATTGTCTAAATTTTCTAAGTATTGATTGGATACAATCACGCACACACATGACCACAAAGGATTTTGACCTAGGGAAAGGTACTTGATTTCTTGATATGTCTAGCATGTTGAAGCCTATTTTTCTGAGGGTTGAAATTTAATTTTGTCCTACTGTTCTATTGTTGAAAATTGCCATGACATTCTGCTTATGTAACTGCTATCCATTGCTTGATGACAAGCAATAGCTTAAGCTTGGGAGTGTGTTAACTTCCTAAAAAGTCTACTTTTAAGGCCTTTTTCACTTAAGTTATTGTTTGTTTAAAAGCCCATTCTAGTCATTTTAGAATCATGTAGTTGCATATAGTTGCATATTTGGTGGTAGTGTTATTTTATTTATTAAGGTGTTGTATGAGAGGAAGGTGATGTATGAGAGGAAGGTGCAGTTGTTTATGGTGTGCAAGGAATAGCAGACAAAAGTACTCTTTGGGAAGTAATGCCTCGACATCACACGTTGTTGAAGCAGATTGAAATGCCTTGGTATTTATGGCGTAGAAAATGACAAAAAGATACAGCCGTACGAGGACAGCTGGCTCTGCACATGAAATGATTGTTGTAACCGCCTGCTAGAGGACCACTACCACCTGAAGGATAAGGTCCACGCTTATGGTGTGATTCTAGGGGCATGAGGGGTATTTTACACCTAACAACCTAATCATTACCCCTAGATATTTTTATTATATATAACACCTCAAGGGAGAGAAGGATATACGACAAGGAGAGGCACACGCATAGAGCAGAAAAAATCAGGTTTTTCTTTTTCTTTTTTTCTTCTTCTTCCTTGGGTTTTCCTCCATTGATAAAGATTCAAGGAGTCGTGAGCTAGGCGTCGAGAGGAGCTAGCGAGCTAAGGTGGTTCATGGTGGCTGAAGAGACCTCCGGTGGCACGCGTCGAAGGCTTCTTCTCACTTCCCTTTTGTTGTTATTTTTATATTATTCTTGGGTTGTTTGAACGAATATTTTCATGATTTATTTTGTGGATATTTTGAACCCCACCATGAACTAACTTATTTGGTGGTGGTTATTTTAATGGTTGTTTAAATTTTATTTTAATGGTATATTTATGTTTATCTTGGTTATTTATTTGCTTTGCTTATAAATGCTTCACCATCTAAGCTTGTAAGAGGCATGAGAGTGTCCATTTCTTAGATAAAGGTTAGGTGTTCGAGAGAAACCTAAGCTAAAAATACTTGTAGTATTCGAGAGAAACACAAGACAAGATCCTCATAAGAAATGGGCTATAGTGTTTTCAACGGGCTTTAAACCGACCTAGGAATACTATATCCTGATCCTTTAGTACTCGAGAGAGACTAGGAGGATTTTAACGACTAAAAAGGGTGTTTTTATCAATAGAGTGGGCTGTCAACATCTTTGAGTGAGAGCAGATGCCTTGGCATCCTATTCTGTTAGGTTCCTTTGACTAGAGATAGCGGGAACACTCTAGGAAAACCCTGTTGAGTAAGCAAAGATTGGATAGCATAAATCTGCCTGAGAAATAAGTTCAGCATCCATAAATCAATCCCTATCATTCATTCCATGGGAAGCTTGTCACGTGAGGATTATATTCTTATCATTTTATTTACTGTTTTTACCATTTCTTATTGCCTCGACATTACACCATTTTCAACACTAAACATATATTCTTGCCACTGCATTTCTATTCACTACACCATCAGACGATCAATCCATATCCATCAACATGCACATTTTCATTAGCTGTGACATTTGTATATATTAAGACTAACTATACATAGATAGAATAGTGCATTGCTTTGGTTAGATTTTTGTAATTTCACCCAATCCAATTGGAGATGATACTCACTCATCACTGTATTACTTGAGCGATTGTGTATACTTGCACATTATTTGCGTATAATTTTATAGTACTCACAACACGCAACAATGTTCTTCATAATTGTTTGGCATGAGTTGCGTACTAGAAGTATTTTTCTAGCTTGGGAAAGTAATAATGAAAGAATTTGGACCCTTCTACCAACTCATATGAATTGTAAATTAAAACCTTCAACATGAGCTTTATTGCCAACAGAACCTTTTAACTTTCGAAAAGACCTAATTAAAAGGAAAAAAAAGGTTGTAATGTAAATAAAAACGTTTATTCACTTTGTAAAAATACTTTTAAATTATATTAAAAATTACCTTTTAAATGGATACATCCAACGATAATGTACTGGTCCACAAATCCTTGCTTGATATGCCACGTGTATCGGTATATGTTCCATTGAATCAAAAAAAACTTAAAGGAAAAAATCGCTCCAATTTGCACAAAATGATTGTGATATCTTTTTCTAATATTCTCATGTCTACCTCCTTGATTACAATTGATGTTAAGTCTTTGAAAAAAAGACTCAGCTCTGTCAATGCCTCCCAAATAACTTTAACTTTTTTATGTCAACACATCGACCAATATTGGATGCAAAGCCATCAGGGAATTTTAAATCTTTCACCCAATCACATAACATTTTCTTCTTTTGTTTGTCTAGTGTGTAACATGATTTTGGATATTTACCATAGCCATCTTGATTTCCCAACTTAGGACGGTCATAATAAAGCTTTAAGTCTGCTCTAGAGTTTGCATTGTCATTTGTCTTACCTTCAACATTCATTATTATGTTGAATATATTCTTAAAAACATTTTTCTCCACATGCATCACATCAATGTTATGAAGAATCAAATTTGAAGACCAATATAGCAGATCCCAAAAGATTCTACATTTTTTTCAACCACATAATTTAGCTAATTGGCCATTAATTTTGACGGCGTCCAACTCAGTCACTTTTACAATACCTCAATTATCGATCTCGTTTAGTATCTCGCTTCCAGACTTAATTGGTGGAGGATTGTTTAAAACATTTTACCTTTTCTGAAAGCTATAGTATTTCTTCTGAAATGATGATTATAAGGTAAAATTTATGATGATTATCGAACCAAGATTGTTTCACACCATGCTAAATGCTTCAAATTCCTCCATGCAATATGGACAAGCCATTCTTCCAGCTGTACTCCAACCCTACATCATATCGTACGCAGGAACATAATTGATAGTCCATAACAAGGCAACACGAAGCAGAAACTTTTGCTTCATTGACAAATCATATGTTACCTCCCTTATTTCTCACAAATGTATCAACTCAGGAATTAAGAGATGCATGAAAACATATATATTATATTTTGGATTTATAGGACATAGCACAATTATTGTCAAAAACATTAACTCATCATTCATGTATATAGAAGGAGGAAAATTGTATGGTGTTACTATAACCGACCACAAAGAATATTATTGTCCGAATTGACCAAAAGGTTGAAAATCGTCTGTATGTAACCCAAGTCTGTCATTACGAGTCTCATAAGAAAATGTTGGTACTTCTAATCAAAATGTTTCCAAGCAGGAGAATAAAAATGATAACACATGAGACCGACCTCATCAGTTTGATGCTCAGCATGCCACCTCATATACTTAGTAGTAACTTCTGAGGCATATAACCTTTGTAACCGAGGAGTTAAAGGGAACTAATACATCTTTTTGTATGTCTCTCTGTTACTAGATCCTTCACCATCATTATCCTTGTACCGAGGATGATCAAAAAACTTACATTCGCTCAATTCAAAATCACAACCACAGTAAATCATGCAACCATTTCTACAACAATGGATTTTTTGAACTGGAAAACCCATATCACGAACCAACTTCTTCGTCTCGTAAATATTTTTGGGCATGACATTATATTTGGGCATTAACCTTTGCATAATCCAAAAAAGGTCATCGTAGCATGCAGTAGGAATATGATATTGTACTTTCAAGTGTATTAATTTATAAACCACTAATAACTTGGATTGATTACTACTGGGCCATATAAGTTTAGAAGAAGCACCAAGTCTATTGTACAACATCCGCGTTAAAGTAATTGGCGGTTGATCATCTCCTATCATATATACATTTAATTCAAGACCAGTAACATCTACCTCATTGGATTCATGATTACTATCACACAAATCGTATGCATCCTCTAGAATTGGAGTATTAAAATCTTTCATATGGTTATAGTAACCAGTATAAGAAAAACGTGGCTCTCCATGATGAACCCAATTGTGATAATGCGGAACAAACCCTTCAATGATCACATGAACTTTAACCGTTTCTGGATCTCCGAAACTTTTATTTCTGCATTTAGGTCGATTACATGAACACCTAATATTTCCTCGATCTGCAAATATAGGCTTACTTAACGCAAATGTGATGAATTCCAATAGTGGCCGCTCAAAATCAGGATTAATAATGTGACCATTTATCAGTCTATCAATGTTGTACATCCAAGATCAATCTATACTGAATGCCAAAAACATGTTTGTATTGTAATATTAAATTAAGATACTTAAATTAGTAAATTTTTAATTAATAATTTTTATTTTTATTTTTTAAATTTCCTAAAAAAAATCAAGACTTATGGTACTATTATTGTAAATTATGTGTAAAAAAATTTTAATCATTATTTTTATTAACATGCAAAAAAGAACATTGTTAAACTATGTTACATGCGTAAATATTTTCTCTACTTTTTTATATATTTTACACCTTTTTAATTAAAATGCTAATACTAATAAATTTATAGCATTATATTGTAAAAATAAATTAAAACTTACCTCAGCTCACAAATTCAATAGAAAATTTCATAGTTTTGCTAAAAAAATAAAATAAAAAACCAAAAATAAAATTTGGAATATTATTTTTCTTTTAAATGTAAAAATGATAGTTGTTAATATCATTAAAAAAGTTTATTAATTAATCAGAAACAACTTGCACTAACTATAAAAAGGAAACAATTTACACTATATATATATTATCATTGAGCATATGCAATGCAATAACTTTTGTAGAGAAAAAAAAATTATTTTTTTATAACAAGATGATTGAGTTTGATATATATAAGTCATGAAAATAAATACTCCAATCTAAAATTACAATATCAAACAAAAAAAAGATAAATGCATATAAATAAAAAAATAAAGGATAAATGCATAAGTCAATATATTATAATTTCAAGTGTACATATAAATGAAAAATTAAATATTTAAGATAATATAAAATAAAAATAAGAAATACTTATATGAATCAATTTACACCTTAAAAACTCATTCACCATAAAATATTAAAATTCTGTAAATAAAAAAATGATAAGAAAAATAATCTATAGAAATATATAATAGAAATAAAAATAATAATAACACATGATTTTAAAGAGTTTCAATGGATGTTATACCTTCAACTAAGATTTTAGTGTGGTTCCAGCTCCAACTTAAGAATTTGAGGAAAGTGTGGTCTGTAGGAGAAAATTAAAATGTGGAAATGATGGAGAATGGGGGAAGATGCAAAAATGGCAAATGGGAAGGGCAAAGAAATGGAAGAATGGGGAAAATGAGAAATGGTATGGTCTAATCTCCAACATGTAATTAATTACTTTTTTATGTTGGTGATTGGAAAGAGAAATAGGTAATTGCATATTGAATATAGTTTTTTTAATATTTCCACTATTCAATCACATATTAAATTAGTTTATTTTAATCAAAGTTGAGCAAAATTTCTGACGGAATCGTTATTCTGTCATAAATTAAATTGATATTTTTTTTGAAATGAATAAACTTTCTGACGAAAAAAGTAATTCAGTCAAAAATTACAATCTCGTCATAATTTTGTGACGAAATCATTTATTTTCATCGATAAATTATAACAGATTTTAAATCTGTTGAAAATTTTCCATGGGTAATTTAAAATTTTCTTGTAAAACCTGGCAAACAATGCCCCGCGTCAAGGCACTGGAAAGTCAGGCATGAACTGCATATAGGGTTCAATGTTCTCTTTGATTGGGTTTGGGGCCTAATTGGCCTGTTGCATTTTAATTTCTTTTGAAAAGGGTTTGTATTTTGGAAAGTAATGGACTGATTTGGATATTGAGTTTTGTTTATTAATTTTTACTTTTGGATTATGGTTTTTTATTTAATGTAGGCTTTAGATATAGCCCGAAAAAATTGAGGTATTACAGTTGTTTCTCTTTACTTGATGTCGTGGAACGAGAATGAAGCAAAGATGAATTCGCCAATTTTTTTCGATCATGTTGTATCTCCATTTTCTAGTACCATTACTCCTATTTGGCTGTGATTTGATCTGTTCTTCCTCTTTCAAATGATTGGTTTGTTTCCTTGCATTTTCAGGGAGATAGGTCTGAAATTCTTCTTGCTCGTAGGCCCTGTTAAAGATAGCATTTCCACTAGTTAGTGTGTCTAGGGATTTATTTCTTTTTTCTTTTCATTTTTCATTTTTTATTTATTTGAAAATATTAAACTCGATATGGATGATTGACTACTCTTCACAAGAAATTCAGATTAAGGACAACATTACTTATTCTCTTAAGGGCATCTAGTTGAATATCCTCCTTAAAGCATCATGCTTGAATGACTTACTGATGACTCGAAGGTCTTTGCATTATGCCTGAGAAATTATAGATGAGTCGAATGATTTAATCATCATGCTCAAAAAATTAATGATACTCTGAATGACTTATAATTTTTAAAATAATTTACTATGCAAGAAACTTTGGAAATCATTTTCTTATTTTTCTCACAAGTATTATTTAGAAACATCCTGTCTAAAGGTCTTATAGATGACTCGAATGACTAATCATCTTACTCGAAAGAGTGATAGATGACCCAAAGGATTTAATCATCATGCTCGAAAGGTTTACAGATGACTCGAATGACTTACTAATTTTGAAAATAATTTACTAGGTAAGAAACTTTGAAAATCATTTTCACTTTTAAAAAATTTCATTTTCTAAAAATATTAAATGAGAAACTTTGAAAATTATTCTAATTGTTTTCGCAAATATCTTTAAAAACATCATGCCCTATCTTGCTCAAAAAACTAAAAGATGACCCGAATGATTTAATCATCATGCTCGAAAGACTTACTGATGACCCGAAGAACTTACTAATTTTGAAATTAATCTGCTAAGTAAGAAACTTTAGAAATCATTTTCTTAATTTTCAAAATTTTCATTTTCTAAAAATATTAATTAAGAAATTTTGAAAATCATTTTCTCATTTTTTCACAAATATTATTAAAAGCATCATGAACAAAGGTCTTATAGATGGCCCAGAGATCTTAATCATCATGCTCGAAAGATTTATTAATGGCTCGAAGGACTTACTGATTTTGAAAAGAATCAATTAGGCAAGAAAATTTGGAAATTGTTTTCTTAATTTTCGAAAATTTCATTTTCTAAAATATTAAATGAAAAACTTTGAAAATCGTTTTCTCATTTTTCTCACAAATCATTAAAAACATCTTAGTGATCGACTAGTATCCCCCACTTCAAAACTGAGTCTTCTGTAGGTTGGGCTCCTCCATTCTTTAACTTTGCCACTTTTAATATGATTTCCATAATTTTAAGGTTTAAGTTTCGGTTTCCTCTTCTTAAGATCTCACCATCATAAATATTCTTCTTTCCTTATAAGATCTGGAAAAATCATACACCTATGAATGAAATTATAAAGGCAATCATCTTTAACTTATCCATTATCAATTTAATGCATTTTTATATTGTAGACACCAAATTTCGTCCCATTATAATATTTAATATAAAACATATTGTATATATTATATATGTAATATTATTATTGTTGAGTTAATCGATTGATTGAATCGGCCAAGAGGGGGTGAATTGGCAATAAAAATTTTGGTGGAAGCTTTTGCAGAAAATTGAAAGAAATTACACAGTGATTTAGAGTGGTTCGACTTTATCAACCAAAGTCTACGTCCACTACCTTAGCTATCCACACTAAGGATTTTCTAACAAATTCGTAATTTGTTCTTTCTTTTGAGGCCAAAGAGATAACTTTACAACTCCCTCAAGAATATACCCCAATTCTTGAGAACACTCTTTTCTCAAAGAGAAATACAAATTTGCAAACTTACAAGAAAAACCTCACAAGGCAAATATGTTTGCACAATTCTAGAACAAAGAAAGAACACTCAAGAATAAATACAATTGAGCACAATAAGTGTTCTTGAAAGCAAAATGAATATTGAATGAAAAATAGGCTTGAAATGCTCAAACTTGAGGTTTGATGCTTTCTCTTTGATTCTCTCTTGATTCTAATTGCTTGATGTTTCTTGTTGTTGATCAATGGCTTCTAAGCTTGCTTAAATACACCTTGAATCACTTATGAACGTTGGGGATAATTAGAGAAAATAATATAGCCGTTTTAGTGTGAAAACAATTAATAAAACAGTTTGGAGCGTGGGGGAATCGGTACCCCCTATGGGGAATCGGTTCCCTAAGTGTAAAATTCAAATATTTCGATCGTTATACAATGGGAGAATCGGTACCCCCTGGGGGGGAATCAGTTCCCTCCAAGCATAGTGGAATTCTCGGAGCCAAACCATTCAGGGGGAATTGGTACCCCCTTAGGGAGGGAATCGGTTCCCTCTGAGCAATCTGGAATTTTTGGTTTTGAAATGGTTCGAAAATACTTTGTAAAATTATTTTGAAATTGTTTTAAGATTAAAACTTAATTTTACACTTTGAGTAAGGATTAAAAATGATCTTTGAAAGATTTAGAGTAATGTTTTGATATTCGAATAATTCTATCGAATATACTTAGAAAATCATTTGGAAAATCTTAAAATTCATTTAACTTAATTTGTTATATCGAAATATCAAAATGTTTTCAACAATCTCCCCCTTTTTGATATAACAAAACATTTTAGTAATTTTAAGATTTTGAAATCAAGTTTTGAAATTACTCCCCCTTACTTTAACACTAACACTTCTCCCCCTTTTTGTTAAATCAAAAAGACATTTTAAAGAATTTAAACAAGGTTTTGAAATCATTTAGCAAATTGATTATATATAATATAAGCTGCTAAGATCACAAGCAAGAGAAACGTTAGCCATTAGTTTCATAATCAATATTCATGAATAATGTGAAATGGCAAAATTGATCATTTATCTAATCATGAAGTAAATGATGCAATCCAAATAGATAATTTCTAACCATTCATAAAAACAAATTCAAAGTCAATCAATCCACAAATTCAAACATTCCAAAATATTCAAAATGTTAAAACAATAAGTTTGGAGTTCAAAGCAAAACATAGAATCACATATCCGGATCAGAAGGAGGAAAACGAGTGAGTGAGGTCATTAATACGCGCGTTGGTTGTTTCATTGTTTGCACGCATCTCCCGAAGAATTTCTAATTGTTGAGCTCCCATTGTGGATAAGTGGGACTCTATAGAAGAAAAGCGTGAATCCATGGTAGCGTATCGGAAATCGAATATCTCCATAAAGGATTGGAAATATGGAGGCATTTGATGCGTTTGTTGTGCTTGCTCTTCGGGCTGCTCCTCAGGCTGCTCAGGCTCATCTTCGGCTTCATCGATGTCTCGCATTAATTGCTCAAGCTCGAGATCTTCGTCAGCTTCGGGTGGAGCTTGTGAGGAACTAGCTCCCGAAGTATTTGAAGAAGATCGAACCCATTCATCGGTTTCCTTATCCTTAATCTATCCTGCTCTCGTTAAGGAAAGAAGGTTAATTTGTTTCTTAAGGGGAAAACGGCATCTAGACCGACTCTAAGCCCAGCTTTGGAAAACAGATTACTCAAAATGCAACCGTAAACAAGAGATGAACAGAGTTTCTTGTTAGGAACAAGATTTACAGTTTCAACAATTTCAGCAAAAATAATCTGAGGTAGGTTAATTTTAATTTTGTTTTCGAAACAATGTAACCACCAAAGATCTAAGGCTCTAAGAGTAGAATAACGACCTCCGGATGGTCGAAACCACCAAGAAATCATTAGATGAAGAAAACGTTCATGAAGGTCTAAGACACTTGCACTATCCCTTCTTTTATAACAAGATCCTAAAACCTGTTTTTCATTTGAAATACCATCATTATCTAATCCGAATGTATTGGCTATGTAAGCCGAGTCAATATATAAGAATTGTCCTAGAAGGTAGGAACGAATTCCTATGCTTTCGGTTTCAGTTTGGTTTTTAACACAAACGGCATTAGAATAGAAAATACGAACAAGTTGATGGTAAACGATGGGTTCAAGGTCAAAGAGTTTATCAAATTTTCACTCTTGTAAAAGCGGAAGATATTTAAAATTGATAGCTAACATAGCTTGACGAGAAGGAATACGTTCTTCCCGGATTTTGTAAGAGTCAAAATATTGATAATACCAAAAACGATGATTTCTAGGACCAGGATGATTGAAGCACGAATTTTGGATAGTCAAGTTAGGATCAATGGGATTAGGATTAGAAATTGGAATAGAAGGAGGATTTGGTTGACGGTGTGAACGACTAGATGACGACCTAGCACGTTTAGGATTGGACATGGTTTAGGAAATCGAAATAGAATTGATAACCTGTAATTTAGAAAACACATGTATGCAATTCAATCAATCCCAAAACTCAATTGAGTCCTCAATATTTCAAGGTTCTCTAAATCAATCCTAATGGGAAAAGTTTTTGAAAAACTTTTGAAAAATATGGTTTTGAGAAACAATATATGTATAGTTTTCATAATTTAATCAAAATACAATAATTTGAAAATTAATTAATTTTTTTTCGAGAATTTAGAAAATTTTGGAAAAATCTTGTGTTTTTGATTAAATTAGTTCTAATATCTAGTTTCTAATCACTAAATAATCAATGCTCGATCAAAAATTCAACCTAGAACTAATTAAAACTAGTTCTATGTTCATAAATTGATAAAAAAAGAAGTTTTGGAAAAATACCTTGAATGATTTCGGATTTGAGTGAGATTAGATGAAGTTTGCACGTTTTTGATGATTCCAACAGGTTTAGAGGATGATATTTGAAGTGAATTCCGATTAAAAACGTTGATTTGAGTCAAAAATGGAGATTTGATTGCTTAGAAGGAGAGAAACAGCGGAAGGAAGAAGGGTTTTGAAAAAAATAAGGGTTCTACCCGTGTTTAACCAAAACCCCAGGGGGTATCGATTCCCCTGTGGGGGGAATCGGTTCCCCTTCAAAGGGGGAATCGGTTCCCTCAAGGGGGATCGATTCCCTCTGCACCAAAATGCTAAAATCCGATTTTAAACACCCAAAATGCTAAATTAATTTCCTCTAGTGGTATTGGCAACTCATATATTGAAAATTAATCATGTTCAAACAATTCAATTAATCTTTAAACGATATTTGAACATAAAATTAAATTTTCATCACGAATCATAAACTCCCCCTAACTAATAGCAATGAATGCAATCAAAAATTACTATTATAAGCATTTTTCATTTATTATTAAAAGTGCTAAAATTATTTTAAACACTCAGTGAAGATAGATTGGTCAA
Organism: Hibiscus syriacus; assembly: GCF_006381635.1. Lineage (NCBI taxonomy): Eukaryota > Viridiplantae > Streptophyta > Magnoliopsida > Malvales > Malvaceae > Hibiscus > Hibiscus syriacus. The sequence goes on along the minus strand of NW_024063145.1, from coordinate 1,684,733 downwards.
ACCTAATTCTCTCCTAAGTGTCCAAAATCGTTCCTTGTCTAAAGGTTTTGTAAAGATATCCACTAATTGGTGCAAAGTATCAACAAATTCTAGAACTACATCTTCCTTAGTGACATGGTCTCTAATGAAGTGATGTCTTATTTCAATGTGCTTAGTTCTAGAGTGTTGGATGGAATTTTTAGTGAGACAAATAGCACTAGTATTGTCACACTTGATAGGAATGGTACCTACTTCAATTCCATAATCAAAAAGTTGTTGTTTCATCCATAAAACTTGTGCACAACAACTACCAGCTAAAATGTATTCGGCTTCAGTGGTAGATAATGCAACACAATTTTGTTTCTTTGAAAACCAAGAAAGTAGCATATTTCCAAGGAATTGGCAAGTACCGGAGGTGCTTTTCCTATCTAATTTGCATCCTCCATAATCCGCATCAGAAAAAGCATGCAAGCTAAAGCTAGAGTCTCTAGGATACCAAAGTCTTAGACTAGGAGTGTCTTTAAGGTATCTAAAGATTCTCTTAACAGCTAGTAAATGTGATTCCTTAGGACATGATTGAAATATAGCACATAAGCAAACACTAAACATAATATCCGGTCTACTTGCAGTTAGATAAAGTAGAGATCCAATAATTGACCTATATAATTTGACATCTACACATTTACCTCCTTCATCTAAGTCAAGCTTTGTTGAAGAGCTCATTGGAGTGTCATGAGGTTTCCCATTTTCCAGTCCAAACTTCTTGAGCATATCTTTGACGTACTTAGCTCGATTGATGAAGATACCATCTTTTCTTTGCTTGATTTGGAGTCCCAAGAAAAATGAGAGCTCCCCCATCATGCTCATCTCAAACTCACTTTGCATTAGCTTGGAAAATTCTTGGAAAAGAACATCATTAGTAGAACCAAATATTATATCATCAACATAAATTTGAACTACTAATAAATCTTTACCTTTATGCTTCAAAAACAATGTAGTGTCAACCTTCCCTTTTGAAAAACCTTTTTCAATTAAAATATTTGACAATCTTTCATACCAAGCTCTAGGAGCTTGCTTTAAACCATAAAGAGCTTTTGTCAATTTTAAAACATGATCCGAAAAATTTGAATTTTCAAAACCTGGAGGTTGTTCCACATACACTTCTTCTTTTATAAAACCATTTAAAAATGCACTTTTAACATCCATTTGATATAATTTAAATTCATTGAAACATGCAAATGCTAATAACATTCTAATTGCTTCCATCCTAGCTACGGGAGCGTATGTTTTATCATAGTCTATGCCCTCTTCTTGAGTATACCCTTGAGCAACAAGTCTAGCCTTGTTTCTCACTATATTACCACTCTCATCAAGCTTATTCCTAAATACTCATCTAGTACCTACAGTAGATTTATTACTAGGCCTTTCAACTAATGTCCATACTTTACTTCTCTCAAATTGATTTAACTCTTCTTGCATAGCCATAATCCAATGTTCATCATTTAATGCTTCTTTAATATCCTTAGGCTCTATGCATGAGATAAATGCAACATAATTACAAATATTTCTAAGAGAAGATCGAGTTGTTACCCCTTTGGATGGATCACCTATAATTTCACCATCCTTGACATAGTTGTACTCTCTTGGATAAGATACTTCCCTTTCTTCAATGGTTGGATTCTCAAGAGGATCATGAGTTTCCTCATTTTTTGTTTCTTCCTTTGATGATGGTTCTCCAACGTCATGTCTAACGTCATTTGTATTTATAACACCTACATCATCATTCACACAAGAATCCTTCCTCAGAAGGGGATTATCATCGAAAACAACATGTATAGACTCTTCTACAACTAAAGTTCTTTTATTAAATACACGATAGGCTTTAGAATTTAAGGAATAACCCAGAAAAATTCCTTCATCACTTTTAGCATCAAATTTGCCAAGGTTTTCTTTACGATTGTTTAAAACAAAACATTTACATCCAAAAGAATGAAAAATAACTAATGTTAGGCTTTTTATTTTTGAAAATTTCATATGGAGTTTTCTTTAAAATTGGCCTAAGCATTACTCGATTTACAATATAACAAGCGATATTTGTGGCTTCCGCCCAAAAATATTTTGGCAAATTATTTTCACAAAGCATGGTTCTAGCCATTTCTTCTAAAGTTCGATTTTTTCTCTCAACAACTCCATTTTGTTGAGGGGTTCTAGGTGCTGAAAAATTATGGCTAATACCATTAGAGTTACAAAATTCAGTAAATCCAAGATTTTCAAATTCAGTTCCATGATCACTCCTAACACTAGTTATAGAGTAACCTTTTTCATTTTGGATTACTTTTGAAAACGTGATGAATTGTTCTAATGCTTCATCTTTAGTATTTAAAAATAGAACCCAAGTATATCTAGACTAGTCATCTACCAAGACAAATGCATATTGTTTTCCACCCAAGCTAGTAGTTCTAGTTGGCCCAAAAGATCTAAATGGATCAATTGTAAAACTCTACTAGTTGATACATCATTAATGGATTTAAAAGAAACTTGCTTTTGTTTTCCTTTAGCACAAGCATCACAGATTTTATCATTATCAAATTTAAGCTTAGGCAACCCTCTTACTAGGTCTCCTTGAATTAACCGTTACAAAACACTCATACTAGCATGTCCTAGTCTCCTATGCCATAACCAACTATCATGTTCATCCTTAGCAACTAGGCATAAATTAGTCATATCAAAAGAATCTAAATGCACCATGTATATGTTTCCTATTCTATGACCAACAAGCATAATCCGATTAGATGCATTGTCAATGACTTTACAACCATTAATTTCAAATAAGACATTGAATCCTTTATCGCATAATTGACTAATACTCAATAGATTATGCTTTAATCCATTCACATATAAAACATTTTTAATTTGTATGGAAGAGGTATTACCTATTGTACCAATACCTTCAATGTGACCTTTTGAATTGTCTCCAAAAGTCACTTCTCCTCCATTTTTGGCGTTAAGCTCAATTAACCTGCTTTTGTCTCCGGTCATGTGTCTTGAGCATCCACTATCAAGGTACCATGAATTTGAATTTGTTTCCCGTGCCTTGTAGCAATGCTCCTTTCCCTACAAACATAGATTAATTTTTTATTTTTGGTACCCAAATTCTTTTGGGTCCATATTCATTAGTTTCCAAAATCCTAGTCCCCTTAGGTATCCATTTGTGTAGGATATTTTTATCTTTAGTAGTAATGAGTTCTTTAGGAACCCACATACTTCTAACGATTTTCCATTAGAGGTTCTTTGGGGACCTCTATGATTGTAGTTTCTAAAACTTTTTCTAACAAATTTGGATTTTGAATTTCCACCTTTTTCAAAATGTTTTGTTCCAACTTTATCAAAAGAAGTTTTGAGATCATCAATTTTCTTTTGATGATCATCATTGATCTTTGAAAGTAAATTTTGCAAATCTAAATTTTTCTTTTCAAACTCTTCTAGTTTGATTTGCAAATCTTTGATTTTACTTTCAAGATCGTTGTTGGTTTTGGATACGAGTTTGTTTTCAATTTTGAAACATCATTTTTATATTTTAAAAATAATTTCTCATAATCCGAAGCCAACCCATTATATTCCTCTAATAACTCATCATAGGATAAATCATCAAAATCGGATGAGTTAGAGGTTACCTTAGAATCTTCCCCAAATGCCATCAAGCACAAGTTAGCTACTTCTTGTTCCTCTTCATCGGAACTTTCTTCATCGCTCCATGTAGCCATATGAGCCTTGTGCTTATTCTTTGATTGACCCTTTTTCTTCAATTGTGGGCAATCATATTTGACATGCCCTGGCTTTTTGCATTCGTAGCAAATGATTGGGTTCTTCTCTTTCGGTTCATTTTTAAGGCCTTCATTTCGTTTGAATTTTCTTCCTCGATAAGGTCTCATCATTTTTCTGAACCGTTTGGCAAACAATGCCATTTCCTCGTCATCGTCATCGTTATTCGAATCACTCTCATCTTTTGTGGATTTGAGAGCAACCCCAATTTTTCTTATTCTCCTTCTCCTTTGGAGTCTCATCAATCTTGTCGAGGTCCACCTCATCTTTGAGCAACATTTCATGAATGAGGAGTGACCCAATTAGCTCTTCAAGAGTTAAGGACGTTAAGTCCTTGGACTCGATGATTTCCGTCTTCTTTGATTGCCATGATTTTGGGAGGGAGTAGACTAACTTCCTCACAAGCTTTTCATTTGAAATGACCTCTCCATATGATTTAAGACCACTGAAATCGTTGAAAATCTATCCGTCATAGATTTGATATCTTCATTTGGTTTCATCCTGAAATTTTCATAGCTATGCGTTAGAATACTAATTTTAGATTTCTTTACCTCATCGGTACCTTCATGAGTGACTTGCAGTTTGTCATATTTCTTTGGCGGTTGTACGATGAAACTTTCCGTATTCATCTGGTCCAAGAGCACAAAAAATGATATGGATGGCTTTGGAGTTGAGCTGGAACATTCTTGTCTCTCCTTCACTCCACAACCCTGGATGAGTGAGAGGTTTGATGTATCCTTCTTCTACAGCATTCATGCTCCCATGTCACTTGCTTGAATGAAGTACATCATTCTATTCTTCCAATAGGCATAGTTAGCTCCATTGAAGAAAGGAGGCTTATTGACGGGCATCGAGTCGAGACCGGAGTCGAAGTTTGAAGCGGAGGCCATTGATGACTTTGATTATCGATATAACTCTTCCTGAATCGACTCAAGAGGCGATTAAACCTTCAAATGAGTTAGGCTCTGATGCCAATTGTTGAGTTAATCGATTGACTGAATCGGCCAAGAGGGGGTGAATTGGCAATAAAAATTTTGGTGGAAGCTTTTGCAGAAAATTGAAAGAAATTGCACAACGATTTAGAGTGTTCGACTTTATATTACGTCCACTACTTAGCTATCCACACTAAGGATTTTCCAACAAATTCACTAATTTGTTCTTTCTTTTGAGGCCAAAGAGATAACCTTACAACTCCCTCAAGAATATACCCCAATTCTTGAGAACACTCTTTTCTCAAAGAGAAATACAAATTTGCTAACTTACAAGAAAAACCTCACAAGGAAAATATGTTTGCACAATTCTAGAATAAAGAAAGAAACTCAATAATAAATAATTGAGCACAATAAGTGTTCTTGAAAGCAAAATGAATATTGAATGAAAATAGGCTTGAAATGCTCAAACTTGAGGTTTGATGCTTTCTCTTTGATTCTCTCTTGATTTAATTGCTTGATGTTTCTTGTTGTTGATCAATGGCTTCTGAGCTTGCTTAAATACACCTTGAATCACTTATGAACGTTGGGGATAATTAGAGAAAATAATATAGCCGTTTTAGTGTGAAAATAATTAATAAACAGTTTGAGGCGTGAGGGAATCGGTACCCCCTATGGGGAATCGGTTCCCTAAGTGTAAAATTCAAATATTTGACCATTATACAAGGGGGAATCGGTACCCCCTGGGGGGAATCGGTTCCCTCCGAGCATTACTGGAATTCTCGGAGCCAAACCATTCAGGGGAATCGGTACCCCCTTAGGGAGGGAATCGGTTCCCTCTAAGCAATCTGGAATTTTTGGTTTTGAAATGGTTCGAAAATACTTTGTAAAATTATTTTGAAATTATTTTAAGTTTAAAACTTAATTTTACACTTTGAGTAAGGATTAAAAATGATCTTTGAAAGATTTAGAGTAATGTTTTGATATTTGAATAATTCTATCGAATATACTTAGAAAATCTTTTGGAAAATCTTAAAATTCATTTAACTTAATTTGTTATATCAAAATATCAAAATGTTTTCAACAATTATTAACATATATTCTTTTTTATTATTTTTGCAGGCCCCATACTCAACAACCTTGATCTAGTGAGATTCAAACCAACGTATTTGAGTCCTATTGAAACACTAAAACTGAAGCAATTTGAGTCCAAGTATGACTCTAAATCTGAGCTAAAATAGGTTTCTTTAGACTATAAATAGACTCAGGCATCAAGATGAAAGGAAGGAGGGAATTATAATAGAAAAAGAAGGGGCTCGGCTCTCTCTCAAGCGGGGGGTTTTCGGTTTCCAGTAAAGAAAAATGGACACAAGGCTCTGTACTCTCTCTTTGCCTTCTTTCTCTTCTTTACATGGTGGTGGAACCGGATGGATCGTCACCTACATCCAGTCAGTGTTGTTGAAAGCCAAGGCATGAAAAGTTTCCAACTAACACCACCAAGGCCAAATACCAAACTGAAGTCTAGTTCAAGGCCTCCATCGAGCAGCAGCTTTTCCGCACTTGCTGCATCCAAGAAAGCAACAGTGATTCTTAAAGGCAATTCCAAAGTTAAAGGCGTTGTCACATTGACCCAAGAAGACGATGCTTTCTATTGGGGAAATTCATTGGATATATCATCTCCAACTCCGAATCGAACAATTTCTACGAAATGAAAGATGCTTACGTCAAGCTTTTGGCAAACGACGTTCACGGCTTGAAGAAGATCTACCACGAAAACCTTGGAGCATTGTTTCAGTCGAGTCACCGTGTGCAGGGACACTATATCTCACGTTGCGGCTTACTAAGGGAGCGAAGAGATGCTCGAGATGCTAGTTAAATTGGTGCCCCGGCGAGGAAGCGCGAGCTGCTCAGGATGAAGAATGTTTACGGGAACACCGTTTCGCATGAAGCGGCGACCACCGGGAAAATCAGAGGCTGACTTATTGATCAGCGGGATGTTGTTCTCCGTCGACGATGAAAATGATGTGTCGGATTTGGATCACATCGAAAGAATCTCTTTACAGGTGAAATTCAGATTGTGTTAACTCGAGATGCGATTGGATTTGGATTTGCAAGAGGGGCAATTCAATCTTCGATCTTTATCAATCATAGACACAAGCAATTCACAGGCCCCATACTCAACAACCTTGATCTAGTGAGATTCAAACCAACGTATTCGAGTCCTATTAAAACACTAAAAACGAAGCAATTTGAGTCCAAGTAGGACTCTAAATCTGAGCTAAAATAGGTTTCTTTAGACTATAAATAGACTCAATCATCAAGATGAAAATGTCATGGTTGGGACGGAGAAATCAAAAATAGAAAAGGAATTGGAAGTGAGTACGATGAAATTAGGGCTAAAAGAGGTGGAAATTAAAGAATTAGGGATTAAAGAACCAGTTGAAGGAATGTGCAGTCAAAACGACACAGGATTTAGCGTTGAGGAAATGGGCTTAGAGCAAGCTGACCCACTGAATTAACTAAGGCTGATCTGGTGGTAAGCAAATCCAATGCAGTTGGAGGAAGTAACGGAAATGGTACAATGTACAACATAAAACAGAATGGAGTGTGCTGGAAAATCTTGAAAAAATATCTAATGAAAATTCTGAATTCCTTTTCCTTCTTCTTCTAAATTCTTAATCCTTTCTGACCTAAACATAACAATTGGTATTCAGAGCTAGGCTAAATTTGATCCAAAAAAAAATTTCAAGCTGGGAAAGACTAAGAAGACGCAAAAGATGGGACAGACGAGCAAACCAAAGATACCATGGATGATCCTGAAGGCTCTCTCAATGCAGAAGTTCCTGTTTGGTAGGTCAACCAAAAGATGGAATGGGAGCAACAATTGGAATCTTTGGAGAAGACAACGAATGAGACTAATGGTTATTTACAACAGCTCTTGAGTCTAATGCATAAAGCTGGAGATGAATCGGGTCAATCTTCACCTGCAATAAATCAAAACAATATGACAAAAACTCATCCACATGTAATCGGGAAAACACCTTTACAAGTAACTGTTATTGATGACCGAGAGAAATATTCATTTCAACCGATGGAACCTGGGATTTTAGCTTCAAAACCTATATTTCCTGGAGATAACTCGAAGGTACCTTTTACAGTGCATAAATTGAAATTAGGGGGAAATCCACCAGCACTTGGGGAACCATCTGTCCTCAAATGTTATGAATTAATGGAACAAAACCATACAGCCAATAATATGGATATGTTTACTCCTAGACCAAAAATAGAACTTCCATTTTTTGATGTCTGTAACCCAAGGAGTTGGGTGCGGAAGTGTGACAAATATTTTTCTATATTTTCTATACCGGACAGTCAGAAGCTGGAAGTGGCTGCTACGTATCTAACTGGTAGGGCTGAGATTTGGTTTGATGGCTATGTTATGAAGAAAAACCGAGTCTCTTGGCATGAATTTGTGGCAGACATTACCCACAGGTTTTATGATAAAGTATATTGATGTTATAGATGAGTTTAACAAATTAACTCAACGTCTTCTGTGGAAGAGTATGAGGATAAATTTGAAGAACTCAACCTTTTATTCTTCAAATTAATCCTGGATTGGGGGAGGAGTACTTTGTTTCTTTCTTTTTAAGTGGGTTGAAAGACGAGCTCAAGCACAAAGTTAAAGTTCTTGAGCCTAAAATAGTTATTGAAGCTGGTAGAAAGGCTAAGATATATAAGTTATCCATGGAAGTTGAAAATAGAAAAGGGCGACCCGTTTTTAAGTCGAATTCTGTTCTATGCCACCTACGAGAATTCAAGGGATTTCTTCGACGATGAACCCTAGACTTTTACAACCTCAAACCACTACTAAACAACAGTTGGTGGATTATCGAAGAGCTAATGGACTCTGTTTTAAATGTGGAGACAAATATGGCCCTGGGCATCAATGTAAACAGAAAAATTGAACATGATGGAGGAGGATGAAGGCACGACTCTGATGTTCCTCCTTTAAATCAAGACAATCACATACAACAAAACTATTACAAGAGAGTGAACATGATGATGGAGCTCTAGAAATCTCCATTAATGCTCTAAATGGTACTGCTGGTCACAGCACCATTAGAATACAAGGTATTGTTAATACTAAACTTTTGAATATCTTGGTGGATAGTGGGAGTACCCATAGCTTTATTACTCCACGATGGGCAAAGGAAGGAATGAGGTAGTACAAACTGACCTTTAGTCATCACTGTGGCTAGTGGGGAACGACTTCACAGTACATCGAGAAGTAATCAGTTTACAAGGCATATGCAAGCATATGGCTTTGTATATGATTTCAGAGTACTACAAATGGGGGGAAGTGATATGGTTTTGGGGGTTGATTGGATGAAGAAATTCAGCCCTATTACCTTGGATTTCAATGAGATGACATTAACTTTCAAGAAAGATGGGAATCTTATTTCATTGTAAGGTGGTCATCGAATTCCTTCTGTTAAGATGATTTCGGGAGACAAGATGCAGAAATTGACCTCAAAACAGGCTGAGGTTATTGGAAAATTCTATTGGTTCAGTGCAGAAGTTAATTCTCAGGAAGTTCCACTTATTCTTCAGCCCTTACTGGAAGCTTATCAGCAAGTTTTTGAGGAACCAAAAGGACTACCTCTGGTTCGAAACCATGATCATGCTATTGTTCTTAAAGCTGATGCTCCACCAATTAATTTGAGACCATATCATTTTCCTTATCAGCAGAAATATGAGGTTGAAAAACAGGTTAAGGAATTATTGGTTGCTTCCATTATCCAGACCAGTAAGAGCCCGTTTACTTCTCCATGTTTGTTGGTTAAGAAGAATGATGGTACTTGGAGGTTTTGTGTCGAGTATCCAGACCATGTTTGCTTCTCCATGTGCATCACTTGGAATTGGTTCTGCAAATTCTTAAAACTAATCAGCTTTTTGCAAGGAGGGAAAAGTGTTTTTTTGGACAGCAACAGGTTGAATACTTGGGGCACATTATTTCTTCTAATGGAGTTGCCACAGACCCATCTAAAGTAGAGGCAATGAGAAATTGACAGCTTCCTAAAAATTTAAAATCCTTGCGTAGATTTTTGGGGTTGACTGGCTACTACAAAAATTTATTAAGAACTATGGAGAGCTTAGCCAACCTCTCACCAATATGTTGAAAAATGACAATTTTATTTGGTCTGCAGCTGCTAAGGAAGCTTTTGAGCTATTGAAGGATGCTATGTGCAGAGCCCCTGTCTTAGCTTTGCCAGATTTCAAAAGTTTTTGTTTAGAGACTGACGCAAGTTCTCGTGGTATTGGAGCTTTCTTGTCTCAGGAAGGCGTCCTATAGCTTATCTTAGTAAAGCATTAGGAGTTCGACATGCAAATATGTCCATCTGTGAGAAGGAATATTTGGCGATTTTGATGGCTGTTACTAAATGGAGACATTATTTGGAAGCTCGACCATTTATTATCAAAACTGATCATGAGCCACTCAAATATTTATTGGAACAGAAATGAACAACGACGATCCAGAAACGAGGCCTTACTAAACTTCTTGGACTCGATTATACAATTAAATTCAGAAAATGAAGTTCAAACAAGGTGGTTGATACTTTATCAAGATTTTGAAGAGGAGTCTGAATTTAATACACTCACTGCCACTAGATTACACCTGCTTGGGTGCAGGAAATTGAAGCTACCTATATTGATGATGATTTGGCTAAAACATTATTACAAACCTTTCCATATGAACTATAGGACCTCAACAATGGTCATATGTTCGAGGAGTGCTTCGATTTCAGGGAAAAGTATATGTTGGGACTGGTGGTACATTGAGGCAAGAATTACTTAGAACTTTTCATGATTCTCCCTTGGGTGGACATTCGGGTGGTCAAGCTACTTACCAGCGTATAAGAGTTATTTTTATTGGCCTGGGCTAAAATCTATGATTCTTACTCATGTGCAACAATGTGATATCTGCCAACAAACGAAGAGTGAGCATATTTCTCCACCAGTCTATTGCAACCCCTTCCTATTCCTACTCAAGCTTGGACTGTTATTACTATGGACTTTATTGAAGGGCTTCCTACTTCATCTAAGTTTAATATGATTCTAGTGGTTGTTGATAAATTTACCAAGTACAGTCACTTTATATCCCTTTCTCATCCATATACTGCTATGGAAGTGGCTCGAAAATTTCTAGATAACATTTATCGACTTCATGGTCAGCCTCAATTTGCAATATCGGACAGAGACAAAATCTTTACAAGTTTGTTTTGGAAAGAGTTTCTAAAACAATTGGGGACATCTACCCTATTCAGTACTGCCTTCCATCCGGAAACAATGGCCAAACAGAAATAGTTAATCAATTCTTGGAGCAGTACCTACGCAGTCTATGTTTTTTGAACCAAAAGAATGGGCGAGGTGGCTACCTCAGGCAGAGTGGTGGTACAACACCAATTTCCACACTGTCATTGGCACAACACCATTCCAAGCACTATATGGCTATGAAGCCCCATTATTACAACAGCAGACTACTACTCCAGTACAAACAGTTCATGAGATCATGCAACACATAATAGAATTGAATAGAATTTTAAAGAGAATTTATTGCTAGCTCAGAATCAATGAAACAGCAAGCAGATAAACATCGTACTCAACGAGAATTCCATGTGGGAGATGATGTTTACCTGAAATTGCAACCATATAGAAAACTTCATTGGCCCTGATAAAGAACTTGAAGCTTTCTACCAGATATTTTGGTCCTTACAAAATCATTGAAAAAATTGGTTTAGTTGCTTACAGACTTCGATTACCTCCACATTCCAAAATTCACCCAGTTTTTCATGTGAGTTTATTAAAGAAAAAGATTGGGTCGAATATGCTTACCTCTCTCGATCCTCAGAGGTAGGGGATGATGGACAATTGAAAATTTATCCAGCTATTGTTCTTGACAAACGGAGTGTGAAGTGTCAAAATCGACCGGTGACTCAGTTGCTTATTCAGTGGTCGAATTTGTCACCGGAGAATGCAACTTGGGAGGTTTCTTCCACCTTGAAGTCTCAATTTCCAGATTTCTATCCTTGGGGTCAAGGATCTGCTGCTGGGGAGGGTAATGTCCTTGAAGTGAGTACGATGAAATTAGGGCTAAAAGAGGTGGAAATTAAAGAATTAGGGATTAAAGACCGGTTGAAGGAATGTGCAGTCAAAACGACACATGACTTAGCGTTGAGGAAATGGGCTTAGAGCAAAGCTGACCCACTGAATTAACTAAGGCTGATCTAGTGGTAAGCAAATCCAATACAGTTGGAGGAAGTAACAGAAATGGTACAATGTACAACATAAACAGAATGGAGTGTACTGGAAAATCTTGAAAAAATATCTAATGAAAATTCTGAATTCCTTTTCCTTCTTCTTTTAAATTCTTAATCCTTTCTGACCTAAACATAACAGAAAGGAGAGGGAATTACAATAGAAAAGAAGGGGCTCGGCTCTCTCTCAAGCAGGGGTTTCGTATCCAGCAAAGAAAAAGGGACACGAGGCTCTGTACTCTCTCTTTGCCTTCTTTCTCTTCTTTCCATGGTGGTGGAACAGTTGGATCGTCACCTACATCCAGTCAGTGTTGTTGAAAGCCAAGGCATGAAAAGTTTCCAACTAACACCACCAAGGCCAAATAACAAACTGAAGTCTAGTTCAAGGCCTCCATCGAGCAGCATCTTTTTGCGCTTGCTGATCCAAGAAAGCAACAGCGATTCTTAAAGGCAATTCCAAAGTTAAAGGCGTTGTCACATTGACCCAAGAATTCGATGCTTTCTATTGGGGAAATTCATTGGATATTTGAGGAGAAAGAAATAATCATCTCCAACTCTGAGTCGAACAATTTCTATGAAATGAAAGATGCTTACGTCAAGCTTTTGGCAAACGACGTTCACGGCTTGAAGAAGATCTACCATGAAAACCTTGGAGCGTTGTTCAGTCCAGTCACCGTGTGCAGGGACACTATATCTCACGTCGCGGCTTACCGAGGAGTGAAGAGATGCTCGAGATACTAGTTAAATTGGTGCCCCGGCGAGGAAGCGCGAGATGCTCAGGATGAAGAACGTTTACGGGAACACCATTTCGCATGAAGCGGCGACCACTGGGAAAATCAGAGCGGCTGACTTGTTGATCAGCGGGCTGTTTTCTCCGTCGACGGCGAAAATGATGCGTCGATTTGGAGTCACATCGAAAGAATCTCTTTACTGGTGAAATTCGGATTGTGTTAACTCGATATGCGATTGGATTTGGATTTGCAAGAGGGCAATTCAATCTTCGATCTTTATCAATCATGGACACAAGCAATGTCACAGGTGGTAGCTTTCCCTTTACACATTTGGCATACCTTAATTTCCATGTTTTGACTTTTGCATTAATGATTTAATTAAAACATATACTAATGTTAATTGGATTAATTTTACCTTGACTCCATGATTAGGTGTTGTTCTATTTCCTAGATTGCTTGCCTGCAAAATGCGACCACTAATTGCCTAATTGTACTGTTTTGGTTGGTTATAATTTGTTAATTAGGGTCTTGACTGTTTTAATGGGATAGTAATTAGCGTGATAAATTTCCATGTTTGATTAATAAATTATTAGTAACTGATCAAAATTTTTGGAACATTTTGTTAATTGATTAATTGTTTTGTAAATTTAGATAATTGTTGTTACTAAACTTACATTATTTATTAATTAATTTTAATTGGCTTTAGTTTTGACACCTAGACACTCTAATTAATTATCCTTATTCAAAATTGGATTTTCAGGAAATAATTTGATGATTCAATAATTATCCCTCTTTTGGTCTTAATTAAGAATTTGAATAATAATTGTGACGCATGTTGTTGAAATTGGGTGTGTTTGAATCAAATATTTTTTGATTTTTTTAGTAGTAATTACAATCGATCAAAGGTAATTATTCGAATCGATATTTTAAATTTCGATTAAAATTTTCAATTTTCGCAAATAAAGACAACGACAAATTAATTGGTACCGAAAGGGCGATTCAAGGGTGCTAATTCTTCCTTGACAGTAACCGACTCCCAAGCCCGACACATTTCTGGTACAACGCAGATCATGTAAGATGGTGTCCGACCCACCTAAATTCGTTTTAAAATGGTCGGTGGCGACTCTAACCCAATCAATTCAAGTCGAAGACCCAATTTCTGGGCCCAACCGAAAGACGGTTGCGACAGCTTTGTGACTCTGCTGGAGACACCAGATTTTGTCCCGCCAACCGAGGAGTCTTCATGTAACCAAAAAAGAAGAGTTGGATTAGGACTCAAATACTAGTCTAAAATAGAGTTGGATTAGGACTCAAATATTAGTTTAAAATAGGGTTTTTTAGTACTATAAATAAGCCTTGTAATTACCACACCATGGGACACGATTATCATACGGGATTACGCATACACAAAATACCCAAAGCAAATATGCAATAAGCCCCAAAGATTCGCTTGTAATTTTCAACAGAGAAATAAAAGAGGTATTTTTACCTATATTGCTTCGATTCTCGCTTGCATGTGGCTTGTTTCACTTCTTCTTTTTCGTTTTTACTTTGAAAGGGCTGATGAACACAAGGGAACCGAGATCTTTTCTCTTAGATCTACGCTTCCCCGAGGCTTATTTTGAAAAACCGGTTTGATTTTCGGTTGAAAGAGGGGAAGAGCTTTTTAAAAATCTATATTAGTCCCTTTATTTATTATATGGATATTTTATTCATTTATTTTTATTATTCATGTTATTATTATACATATATATATATATATGTTTTAAATTATTTTCATTTGATTTTTTTACTATATTTTATTATATATATATATATATATTTCTTTAATATTTCACTTATAAGTCTATTATTACTATATATATTGTAATTATCTTTATCTAGTTATATATTTTTATACTTTTAATAGTTTATTTATAAACCTATTATTAATATATATATTCTTAATTATTTTTATTTGATTATTTCTTTATTTACGTAATATATCTTATAACTTTATATATATATATATATATATTTTTTATTATTTTCGTTTTTTATTCATTATTATTTTATTTTTTTAAAATCTTGTGTCTTTATCTTTATTATTATTAAACATTTTATTATATACTACTAACTTATAGGGCCCATTTTTTTTTGTTTTATTTCTAACTAAAGTCTCTTCCACTTTCCTCTTTTTGTCTTATTTCTGACTAAAGCCCCCCACTTTCGGTAAAGTGAGAGGGTAGCTTTTCTATTTTAAATATTTGTGTATATATAGCTTATTTATTTTATTAATACTTTGATGTATATATATATATATATATATATATATATATATATATATATATATATATATTTTCCTTTTTCAAATATTACTATATATTATTACTTTACTATTCTTTTTCTTATTTATTTATTTATTTTATTTTTCCCTTTTTTTATTCTCTTTATCTTATTTGTTTTCTTTACCTTGTTTATCTAACACATTTTCAATTTTTAAGGATATTTTCAAATCAATCTAAGGTAAGTAATCAGGATCAAATTTTACCTTTTTATTTAAAATTATAATTTTCTTAATTTAAGACAACTGAAAATTATGTGGTACCGAAAGGGCGGTTCAAGGGTGCTAATCTTCCTTGACCGTAACCGACTCCCGAAATCGACACGTTTCTAGTATAATGCAGATCAGGTAAAATGGTATCCGACCCACCTAAATTCGTTTTAAAGTGGTCGGTGGCGACTCCAATCCACATTTTCCTAAGTCGAACCCAATTCCGGGGCCCAACCGAAAGACGGTTGCGACAGCTTGGAGACTCCACTAGGGACGCAGGTAAGTGAGTCAGGCTAAGGTAATTTCCAGTTGTCTTTTTAACGAAAAGGGTAAGTTTAAATTTTTAGGTAACATTTCGATCCTTATTGCTTACTTTTGATTATATTTTTGAGTAAATAGTCGCACTAACCGCTTTCTAATGATTTCAGCTCTTAAAGATTTTTCATCTAAGGCTCTAAACCCTAGCTCTAAACCCTATTTTAAGTAGGGGTGAAAGGGACGCCTTTGTGTGAATTTATTCACCGTGCGGGCCTAGCAAGTAGCCTTCGGGATTCATATACCTTATGTCTTCGTGTGAATTTATTCACCGTGCGGGCATAAGGGAATGTGTCCTCTCGAGTTTAACTTAGTCCACGCAAGCCTGTGATGGGTTTAGGACTAAGGGTCTGGCAAGCCCAAGGGGGCACCAGCAAGGAGAACTTGGGTACCGTTTTTAAAACCTAAACCGGGAGACCATGGAGAAATAGAGCCTACCCCAAAACCACATTCTGAAACCTATGATGTTTTTACCTTGATCATGTCTTTTTGTTTTTTTTCTTCGTCATTTATTTATTTATTTACTTATTTTTATTTTACTAACCTTTTTGCTTTTGTGTTTGTTTTTTTTAGCATTTGCATCATAACAAGAGGCTATTGATCCTTAAAAAGCGTTTATTACACACAAAATAATCTAATTAATGGACAAAGGTGTTATAATACAAGAGATTAAGAACCCCGAGGTACGACTATGGTCCGAGAAGACTCAGAAGGAAAAGGGAGACAGTCTTCAAGGAAACTATGTGTCAGAGCTGGTTAACTACGCCTCTATCAGCCTAAAACAAAACAATATGCAAGAACTTCGAGACATTTGGGATAGTTGGAAGAATGATCGGAAACAGAAGTTCAGTCAGCGGTATGGTGACATTGTACTTTTGCTTCATGTTAAGACCGATGAGCCCTTAATCAGAGCATTGGTTCAATTCTGGAACCCGGGATACAGTTGATTCACCTTTAACCGGGAGGACATGGTGTCCACCATCAAAGAGTATACTACACTATTGCACTGCGAAAGCATCAGACTAGAGAGGGCATATAAACACATCAAGAGTCAGTCTTTCAAGAACGGACTGGCCAAGATTACAGGAGTTGATGAAAAGTGGGTGACTGATCGACTCCGACACAAAGGTAGCTGGGAAGGAATCGAATAGATCCACATAAAGCAACTAATGAAGAACCACCCTGATGAATGGAAGACTATAGATCTTTTTACATTGGGTTGTACAATTTGATTATCTTTCGAAGACCTTGGGGTGCATCAACGCAGCCGTGGTGGAACTATTTGAACAACTTCCAAGGCGAGTCAACCCAGCACCAATCATCTTAGCCGAGACCTTTCGTTCTCTTAATCATTGCAGAAGAACTGGTGGAGGAAGGTTCATTGGGTGTGTTCAGCTCCTTCAAGTCTGGATTCACAGCCACTTCTGGAAGACTAACGGGGTTGCTTACCGCCGATTTAGCACCACCTATTCACCTTTGGGAGAGTTCATTACTATGAAATGGCATGAAGGTGCTACAAAGGAAAAATGGATGAAGGTCTTTACGCATCTTCAGGACCGGGATATTACCTGGAGAGCCCCCTGGTTGTTCCTCAGTGATGTTCTTTTCAAGTGTGGGAATTCTGACACTATGACCCTATTTGGACTTTGGGGTGTAGTTGGGTATGCTCTGTTGTTGGCACTTAGACAGTATGGGGCACGTCAGTTTGTCCCAGTAACATATGGATTATCTACATCAGAGTTTATGTATCACAGTGATAGTTATAAGAAGATGATCAAAGAAGCAGCTGAGTCATGGAAGAAAGTATCCCGGATGAATGTCGTGGCTGCCAGAGATATGCTTACTCCGGATTATATGGAGTGGCGAAGATTGAGAAAGAATGATAGGATCCCGATGCCAGATTGTGAAAACACCGGACCATGGAGGAACATCTCAGGCCTGTCCCTTCTGAACTTGAGATAGTCAAGGCAGAGTTTGAAGTTGTGAATAATGAGCTGAAACAAGAGTTAAGGAACTTGAAGCTAAACATTATCAATAAAACTAGATGTCGATTCTCAGAAAGATAGAGCAGACAAACTGGAAAGAGAACAGAAAAGAGTCCGTTTTGAGCTCGAAGATTTGAGAATGGAGGATAAAGTCAAGGATAACTCCAAGTTCAAAGTAACCTCAGAATACTGAAAGACGAAGTTCATAGCCTGAAAAGAAAGTTTGAGGGGTCTGATGAAAGAGCTTGGAATGAACAGTTGAAAACTACTCAGAGGCACTTAGCAGACAGTCAGCATCAAAACCAATGCTTGAGAATCAGATGGCTGACCTAGAAAAACAACATGAGAGAGATGATAAAACAATAGCCGAGTTAGAGGATATCGTATATGGATTCAAGAAGTAAGCAGTCGAACTTCAGATAGTGCCCTTTGACGGAGGTCTGTAGTGGCGTTTCCTTTGGGAGCAAGCCCAACAAAGAGTAAAGGCTAGAGACGCAATCATCCGAGATTTCCTAGATCAAGTAAAAGGCAGTCCGTCATCTTCACAACCTGGCAAGGGAAGCCGGAATCGTTCGACAAGGCATTCAACTAGTGACAGATGAAGGCAAAAGACTTGTCAACCTACTAGAAGCTATTCAGGGTCTAGAGGATTTAGTCTGAACATACCTTTGATTGTTTTTATGTCTCTTACAAGATAAAACATTTTTGTCTGAATAAGGATTATTTATAGTAATAGACACTTTTCTAGATTAATGCCTCTAAATTACATACACCATGCATTACATACTTTGCATTTTTATTTTCATATTTTTCATATTTTTACATTTGTATTAACTAACAGAACATGTCTTAGAAAGGGAAAGAGCAAATACCAAGTTTACCACCGCAAGCATTAAATATGCATCATCCGCACAATACTCGAGCAAAGAAAATATAAATGGAGACCAGAATGGAGATCATGCAAACATTGGGATAAGGTGCCAAAACTGGAATAGGGTTTGGGAAATTTCTGCAAGGAATGATTAATCCAGTCCTTCCTATTTCAAAGCTAGATTAGTTTGGACTCGATTTTCAGCCCAGTTACCATGAAAAGAGAAAGGAAGTTCAGAAGAACCGAGAGAGAAGACTATCTAGGTTGACTGGAAATGAACTTCAATGGGAACCCATGACATTCCCGCCTCTTTGCCACACATTCAAGTCAGGTGGTTATGCATTTGAGACCACCTTGTCAGATGTAGAAGCGACTTTGGAAGATCTGAGCATCAATGCCATAACCACTGGAAATGCTGATGACACAGTTAGATCGGGGATATGCCCTCTGCCACCTGGGTTCGTGCCTAGCAGTTGGTCGGTCGAAGAACTACATGTGGCTTTCCAGAGTCTTTTAGAGTAATATTCGAACCATCCCTATTTTCCAATACCTGGGGCAATAGGTGATCTTTTGTAAGAGTGAATAAACATTATGTTTAAGTTCAATAAAAGATGCATTTTTTCCCTCTTTCATCTTCCCATGGCAACCAAATTTTCCTTTATTTCTTTTTTTTTTGAGTTCATCGTCTATCTTCTTCATTTCGATACTTTATTTTCACTTTCTCTTGAATTTAATTCTTGACTATTTTGTGTGGGGTATTTTCCTCTCACGCATGCACATTTTTCCTTCTTTCAGATCCCCAGATAACAATAATGTAGGCACTAATGATCCTGATCCGAAGGTGGATTTTGAATCGGCCATTTATCTCGGGGAATTTGATGAATGCGACACTGAAGAGGAGTGCAACTTGCCTACCAAATTGTCGAGAATGGTGGAAAGAGAAGATAAACAAATACTGCCCCATAAAGAGACAATCAAAATCTTGAATTTGGGCACTGAGGAAGATCGAAAGGAGGTTAAAATTGGCACAACTCTTTCAACTGGAGCAAGACACAGCCTGATAGTCTTACTTCGGGAATACAGAGAGGTGTTCGCCTGGTCGTATCAAGACATGCCAGGATTAGACACATATATAGTAGTCCAAAAACTGTCTATCAAACCAGAATGCAAACCAGTGCAACAGAAACTAAGAAGGATGCGACCAGAAATGCTCCTTAAGATCAAGGAAAAAGTCAAGAAACAATTTGATGCCGGTTTTCTTCAAGTGGCCAAATATCTGGAGTGGGTAGCCAACATAGTACTTGTGCCGAAGAAGGACGTGAAAGTATGCATGTGTGTCGATTACCGGGACCTTAACAAGCCAAGTCCCAAAGACAACTTTCCTCTGCCACACATAGACACTCTGGTGGATAATACAGCCGGGAACAACTACTTTTCATTCATGGATGGATTTTCGGGATACAATCAGATCAAGATGCACCCTGAAGACATGGAGAAGACCACTTTCGTCACAATGTGGGGAACTTTCTGTTACAAAGTGATACCTTTCGGATTAAAGAATATTGGGGAAACATATCAGAGAGCTATGGTGATCTTGTTCCATGACATGATGCATAAAGAAATCGAGGTTTATATCTACAACATGATTATCTAGGCACGGACCGAGAATGAACATATCGAGCATTTGAGAAAGCTCTTCCAGAGATTGAGGAAGTTCCAGTTATGACTGAACCCTAGTAAGTGTACCTTCGGGGTAACATCCGAAAAACTGTTAGGCTTCGTGGTCAGTAGAAGAGGCATTGAGGTTGATCCTGACAAAGTTAAGGCTATCTAGAATCTACCACCACCTCGAACACAAAAAGAGGTCTGAGGTTTTCTGGGCAGATTGAATTACAAAGCTCGGTTCATATCTCAGTTAACCGATAAATGTGATCCAATCTTTCGCCTTCTCCGAAAGAACAGCCCTGGAGTATAGGATGAAAACTGTCAGACTACATTCGAGAAGGTGAAGGAGTACCTGTCTAATTCTCCAATCTTAATGTCCCCCATCCCAGGAAAACCTCTGTTCTTGTATCTATCCATATTCGAGAACTCAATGGGGTGTGTCCTAGGTCAACATGATGAATCTGGAAGAAAGGAAAGAGCCATCTACTATCTGAGCAAGAAGTTCACCGATTGCGAGGTCAGATATCCTCCTATTGAGAAGGTTTGATGTTCTTTAGTCTGGGCTATGAAAAGACTTAGACAATACATATTGTATCATACCACTTGGTAGATTTCCAAGCTAGATCCACTAAAATACATGATGGGTGTACCCGCTCTATCTGGAAGGCTAGCTCGATGGCAGATGCTATTGTCTGAATTCGACATCGAGTACATGAATCAGAAAGCAATCAAAGGAAGTGCCATATCAGATTTCTTGGCAAATAGAACCGATGAGAGTTATGAGCCCTTAAATTTTGATTTCCCGAATGAAGACTTGATGGCTTTATCCTTAGAAGAAGCAAATACTTCAACAGATAGTTCATGGAGAATGTATTTCGATGGGGCATCAAATGCACTAGGACATGGCATCGGGGTAATACTAATCTCTCCAGAATGGAGTCACTACCCATTTACCAGCAGACTGAACTTCGATTGCACCAACAACATGGCGGAGTATGAAGCCTGTATCCTAGGAATTTGAGCTGCACTAGGGCAAAATGTAAAGACCTTACGGATATATGGAGATTCAGTATTAGTAATCTATCAGCTCCGTAGAGAATAGGAAACCAATGATACAAAACTGATGGAATACCGGAAGCTAATACTGGATCTGTTTGAGGAATTCGATGAAGTCACCTTCCAGTATGTGCCAAGAGAAGAAAATCAAATGGCTGACGCTTTGGCTACCTTGGCAGCCGCGTTCAAAGTTGGCGGGGAATCTGAAATGATGCCAATTGACATGCAGTCGTATGAGTACCCGGCTCATTGCTACCAGATTGAATAAGTGAAAGACACCAAGCCTTGGTACTACGACATTTTGCAGTATATCAGGCATCGAAGTTATCCAGAGGAAACCACTGAGACCTATAAAAGAACCATTAGAAGGATGGCAGCTGGATACGTCTTTGATGGGGAGATCTTGTACAAGAAAAGCCATAACCAAGTTCTGTTAAGGTGCATCGATGCTGAAGAGGCAAAAATGATAATGGAAGAAGTACATGATGGAGTTTGTGGAGCACACGCAAATGGACAAATGATGTCGAGACAGATAATGAGATGCGGATATTTCTGGTCCACACTGGAAAGTGATTGCATCAACTACGCTAGAAAATGTCATAAATGTCAGATTTACGGAGATAAAATAAATGTTCCACCTCATCCACTTCATGTCAAGACGTTACCATGGTCTTTCTCTATGTGGGGCATGGATGTTATTGGGCAAATCCATCCGAAGGCTTTGAATGGTCATCGTTTCATCCTTGTAGCTATCGATTATTTCACTAAGTGGGTAGAGGCTTCTTCTTATGTCAATGTCACTCAATCTGTTATTTACAAGGTTTTGAAGAAAGAGATCATATGTCGGTATGGTTTACCTGAAAGGATCATTACCGATAATGCTACAAACTTGAACAATAAAATGATGAAGGCTTCTTGTGAGCAATTCAACATAAAACATCACAATTCTACTACTTATAGACCAAAGATGAACGGTGCGGTAGAAGTAGCAAACAAAAACATTAAAAAGATAGTGGAGAAAACGACCGAGACCTACAAGGACTGACATGAGAAGTTGTCTTTCGCTTTGTTCGCTTACCGAACCTTGGTACGAACCTTGACTGGGGCAACCCCATTTTCACTAGCCTACGAAATGGAAGCAGTGCTGCCCATTGAAGTAGAAATTTTGTCATTATGGGTCTTGTTAGAAATTAAATTGGATGACGCAGAACGGGTGTAATCCAGATATGATCAACTTAATCTGATAGATGAAAAGAGACTGAAAGTCATTCACCATGGTCAAATCTATCAGAAACGAATGATTCGAGCACATGACAAATAGGTACGCCCGAGAATATTCCGTGAAGGAGATCTTGTGCTGAAAAGAATTTTGCCAGTTCAGAAAGATTTCCGAGGAAAATAGACGCCAAATTGGGAGACACCTTATGTCGTGAAAAAGGCCTTCTCCGGAAGAGCCCTTGTCCTGGCTAAAATGGACTGGCCCGAACTGCCACATCCCATCAATTCGGATGCAATCAAGAAATACTTCGCTTAGGATGAAAACCCGAAAGGGCGCCCTAAATTGAAAAAAAAGAGAAAAAAGAAAAAAATAAGCTGGGTTCAAGATGAAAACCCACAAAGGTCGTCTTGCAACCAAGGATGGGTCCAAGTTGAAAAATCGAAAGGGCGATTTGGATAATTCAAGAAATCCAGACAGTTGAAACTCCCCAGCATCTAAATTTTCCACATAATCAACGAGTCGGAGAAAGGTTGCACTCTCCTGAATGTTGTCGCATTCTCAAAGATCCTTTGGTAAAGGCCATATTCAAGGTCACCTAACGGCTTTTCAGCTCATAAGTGCCCACATTATTGAAATCTAAGACGTTCATTTACACCCCATCATGTCTTCATCTTCCAGAATATTTGCCATGTATTATTTGTTCC
The DNA here is from genome assembly GCF_006381635.1 of Hibiscus syriacus. Lineage (NCBI taxonomy): Eukaryota > Viridiplantae > Streptophyta > Magnoliopsida > Malvales > Malvaceae > Hibiscus > Hibiscus syriacus. The sequence continues at coordinate 1,661,608 of NW_024063145.1, read as the reverse complement.
TTTTTTCCTCATGAATAAAAGAAAAAAAATTTCTCTACACCAATTCTTTTTGAGCATCTTGGATTGAGCTTAAACTTAATGATTTATTTACTTATGCAAAAGATATTCGCATATTACTGTACAAAGATTCATTGAAAAGTACAGTTACTCGGAAGCCGATCGAGGCTCATGCATATAGTTGAGATGGTCGAGAAGCATTTCCCAGATCAAGGATATAAAAAAAACAAACATCAGATTTGAACATTGAAGAATTCAAGACCAGGGATCGAAACTTCAAGATTCCAGAATCAAGATTTCAGACAAGCAACCGAAGTTCGAGTTTTCTCTCCAGAGCCCAAAAAAAACATATATGCATAACTTTTTCAGATTTTAGCTAGAGTCAATTTCAACTTCGCGGCGAAGGATATTGACCTCAAAGCGACACAATTTGCTCGAGAGTAGATTTCAACTTCACGAAGAAGGATATCTAGCTCGAAGCCAAATTTCACAATAAAGAGGTCATCCACGGTTTCAACTTCACGGCGAAGGGAATCGTGTCCACCCACAACATATGATACTTGGATTTCAACTTCACGACGAAGGATATTCAAGTCAAAGCTCAACTTCACGACGAAGGGGCCATTAGCGATTTCAACTCCACGACGGAGGATATCGCGCCACTCGAGACAACACAAGTTCAACTTCACAACGAAGGGACGGCTGGTTGTCAACAAACCACTTTTCAGTTTCATTCAGAGCCAATTTTAATTTTACAGCGAAGGATATTGGACTCGGGACAACACAAGTTCAACTTCACAACAAAGGGATGGTTGGTTGACAACAAACAGTTTCTCAATTTCAGAGCCAATTTCAACTTCACATCGAAGGATGTTGGACTCAGGACAACACAAGTTCAACTTCACAATGAAGGGACGGCTGGTTGTCAACAAACAATTTCCCAATTTCAGAGTCAATTTCAACTTCACAACGAAGGATATTGGACTCAAGACAACACAAGTTCAACTTCACAACGAAGGGACGGCTGGTTGTCAACAAACAATCTCCCAATTTCAGAGCCAATAGCGAAGGATATTGGACTCGAGACGACACAAGTTCAACTTCACAACGAAGGGACGGCTGGTTGTCAACAAACAATTTCCTATTTTCAGGGTTAATTTCAACTTCACATAGAAGGATATTGGACTCGAGACCACAAGTTCAACTTGACAACGAAGGGACGGCTGATTGTCAACAAATAATTTCTCGATTTCAGAGCCAATTTCAACTTCACAGCGAAGGATATTGGAATCGAGACGACACAAGTTTAACTTCACAACGAAGGGACGGCTGGTTGTCAATAAACAATTTCCCAATTTCAGGGTCAATTTCAACTTCACATCGAAGGATATTAGACTTAAGACAACACAAGCTCAACTTCACAGTGAAGGGGCGGTTGGCTGTCAACAAACAATTTTCCAGTTTCAGAGCCAATTTCAACTTCACAGCGGAGGATATTGGACTCGGAACAATACAACCTACTTGGATTTCAACTTCGAAGGATATCCAATTCTCATGCTCAACTTCACGACGAAGGGGCCATATACATATACAACTTCACAACGAAGGGTATCATACCCCAACGGATTGACTCAACTTCACGATGAAGGGGTCATCTGTAACATCACAACACCAAAGTCTTCAGGTCAAGTTCCACCTTCACGACGAAGTATCTTGAGCCAGAAGACGATTCAGAGGCCACTTGTCAAAAGCTTTGAGCTCGTTTTCAACTTTACGACGAAGGATTTCGTGCTCAAAATTGTCCAATTTTGACTCAACCTCACAATGATTTCAACTCTACGACAGAGGATATTCGATATGGACAAAATTTGTGTCTTGTAATCTTTGCTCCGTTTTCGTTACACGATAATGAGCAAAGAGGGGCAGCTGAAGACACCAGATTTTGTCCTGCCAACCGAGGAGTCTTCATGTAACCAAAAAGAAGAGTTGGATTAGGACTCAAATACTAGTCTAAAATAGAGTTGGATTAGGACTCAAATACTAGTCTAAAATAGGGTTTTTTTAGTACTATAAATAAGCCTTGTAATTACCACACCAGGGGACACGATTATCATACGGGATTACGCACACACAAAAATACCCAAAGCAAATATGCAATAAGCCCCAAAGATTCGCTTGTAATTTTCAACAGAGAATAAAAGAGGTATTTTTACCTATATTGCTTCGATTCTCGCTTGCATGTGGCTTGTTTCACTTCTTCTTTTCCGTTTTTACTTTGAAAGGGCCGATGAACACAAGGGAACCGAGATCTTTTCTCTTAGATCTACGCTTCCCCGAGGCTTATTTTGAAAAACCGGTTGATTTTCGGTTAAAGGAGGGGAAGAGCTTTTTAAAAATCTATATTAGTCTCTTTATTTATTATATGTATATTTTATTCATTTATTTTTATTATTCATGTTATTATTATACGTATATATATATATATGTTTTAAATTATTTTCATTTTATTTTTTACTATATTTTATTATATATATATATATATATATATATATATATTTCTTTAATATTTTACTTATAAGTCTATTATTACTATATATTGTAATTATCTTTATCTAGTTATATATTTTTTATACTTTTAATAGTTTATTTATATACCTATTATTAATATATATCTTAATTATTTGTATTTGATTATTTCTTTATTTACGTAATATATCTTATAACTTTATATATATATATATATATATATATATATTTTTTTTATTTCCATTTTTTTATTCATTATTATATTATTTTTTTAAATCTTGTGTCTTTATCATTGTATTATTAAACATTATATTATATACTACTAACTTAGAGGGCCCATTTTTTTTGTTTTATTTCTAGCTAAAGTCTCTTCCACTTTCCTCTTTTTGTCTTATTTCTAACTAAAGCCTCCCACTTTCGGTGAAGTGAGAGGGTAGCTTTTCTATTTTTAAATATTCGTTGTATATATATATATAGCTTATTTATTTTATTAATACTTTGATGTATATATATATATATATATATATATTTTCCTTTTTAAAATATTACTATATATAATTATTACTTTACTATTTTTTTCTTTTCTTATTTATTTATTTTATTTTTCCCTTTTATTTTATTCTCTTTATCTTATTTTTTTTCTTTACCTTGTTTATCTAACACATTTCTCGATTTTTTAAAGATATTTTCAAATCAATCTAAGGTAAGTAATTAGGATCAAATTTTACCTTTTTATTTAAAATTACAATTTTCTTAATTTAAGACAACTGAAAATTATGTGGTACCGAAAGGGCGGTTCAAGGGTGCTAATCCTTCCTTGACGGTAACCGACTCCCGAACTTGACACGTTTCTGGTAAAACGCAGATCAGGTAAAATGGTGTCCGACCCACCTAAATTCGTTTTAAAGTGGTCAGTGGCGACTCCAATCCACATTTTCCTAAGTCGAAGCCCAATTTCGAAGCCCAACCGAAAGACGGTTGCGACATATATGTCGAAACGATTTTTACGCCGTGGGCGAGATTTGGAAAAACCGCATCATTTTTAATTATTCTCTTTACGATTGAATTTTAATTAAAAACAATGTGATTTTAGAAAACCTCTCGTTTCGAAAATTTGGGAATTCATTCACGATAAAAATACGGGTTCGAAGAGTCGCCACCAATCTTTGATTAGGGTGTGATTGGGCACCCAAAAATGTTTTGCCATTTTAAATAATAATAATTTTAATTAAAACAACAAATTTAGGTCTGCATTACCAAAATTCGAGTTCGGGAGTCGGTTACGCGTGGGGAAGGATTAGCACCCCCACAACGCCCTAAATCGGTACCTGTTGATTAATTAATGTCTTTGCAATAAAATTTACAAATTCGAGTTTAATTTGATTTATGATCCCCGACAAAACAACACAATATTTTTTCAATATTCAAAATTACCAAAACAAATTAAATTAAAATTACCCAGCCTTTAGAAAGATAAAGAATGTTCGAATATTTAAAAATGTCGAGACCAAAATCTTAAATAGTTATAACAACCTTTTCTCGATAAATTTAAATAGTCGAACATTTCTTTTTCTTCCATTCCCAAATTTTAAAGTGATAAATCATTTTTTTAGGTGTCACTAGAGGGATACACTTTTAATTTAAAATCGTTAAAAGCGGATATCTAATCAGTTAAGACAACCCACTTAAACGTTTTAAACTAAAAGAATATACCCTTAGTTAAATTATGTATACGGTGAAGTTATGCACGTGAGGATATCATGCAAATCGTACTAGATGACATTAATGCAAACAATTACAACTAAATGCATGAATGCATACCACGAGCATACTAACAACATTTGAATGTAACCTAGAAAAATAAACACCAGAGTAACTTTAAAGACAATAGAAATTAGACATCATTAACACTACATCGTAGAATAATTAAAGGAAAACCCTTTTAATGATCATGAAAGCACACGTATATATATGTATTTTACAATAATGTCATGAAGGACTAAAACATAACAAGCGTAAAACTTTATTGCAGAATCAAAAGTATTAAAAATAAAGAGACATGGACTGAAACGCATTAAAACAAAACTTGGCGGATACATACCTAAATAACTCCAAGCGCTAAAACAAATATTCTTTACTGTTGATGAAACGGTTCCATTTTAGCAAATTGATATATAGTATATTGTAAAATTTAAACCCTAATTTTCCTTTGTTTAAATCCCTTAGTGCCGCAATCTCTCTTTTCATTTCCCCAACTCTCTGCTTCCCCTTTCACGGCACCATTGGAACCCTCTCTCCATTCAAACTCCACGCAGAAACCTTAACAGCGCCCTGTTTTCATCGTTTGAAGATCCACAAAGGCCCACCAGTCGGCTACCTTCTTCAAAGTGGCTCACCATTAAATCGACATGGTAACTAAATCCCTTCCCTAAACCAACTCGAATCTCCTATTTCTTTCCTTAAACCCCGATTTCGAACTCTCACCACAACTTCCTTTTCCACCGTACATCGGCGTTACACTCACGCGACCACCACCAGAGGTAACCGATTTTCTCACCACCTAAACTGAACCTATCTACCCTCAAACGACCCTCCTCCTTCTCGCCATCTCGACCGAATAACTCCCGATGTTCGGCCAAGGTAAAGCTACACTTTCCTTCTATACTATTTTACTTTCAATCGAAAGCATGTACCTTTAGAAACTAAAAAACGTAAGTAGAAAATAAAAACAACTTGAAATCTCTCGTTTTGGTATGATTTATGTCTTAGATAAGTAACAGCGAGAAAGAACTAATTCTGCTTACATTTCTTGCTTGGTTCTATGGAAATAACAATTGATTCAATGTTGGTATTGCTACGAAAAACTGTATATTGAAACTAAAATCTTATTTTTCATTCTCTGTTTTTTATTTGCTTTGAAATGAATCCCACACACACAGTACTAAAACCATAGGAAAATGAATATACATATTACCTTAATAAGCTGTTATTGCTTTCGAAGAGAATCGAGAATTACAAGTAGTTTCTTTGGGTTTTCAAAGTACCCTCATTACCCCCCTTTTCTTCTTTTTCTTTTTTTTTCCGTTCCAGAGCCTCCTCTTATTTGGTGATTTTCTATTGTTCTTCTCCACCCCCTCCTTTGTCATTGCATGCCAATTTCTTTCTGTTTGGTGAGACTTTGGTTGGAGCAGGTAAAGTGTAGGTGAATTCATCCCGAAATTTTAGGGATTATGTTGGATTTGTTTGATTTTGATTCCTTGATGATTTTGTTGATTTGTGCAGATTCCACGTGATATTCTGAAGATGGCATTATTGGCTAAAGTATGGGTCTTGTTCGGTGAGTGACAGCAGCACGTGAGAAGCATGGGCTTGTTTACACCTGCAAGAACATACATGATATTTAATACTAATAATTATTATAATATAATTGTTATAATAATAATAATATAATAATAATATAATAGTAATAATTTAATATAATATTTATAACCAGGACAAAAACTGTGTCTACAGCTGCCCCTCTTTGCTCATTGTGTTAACAAGAATAGGGCAAATAAAAGACAACGCGTTTTTGTCCAATTCATCTTCACTTGAAACTTGATAAGGGATATGCTCCACTCTTTCTTCAGGTAGTGAGACTTGAAAATATTCTGGCAAAGGTCGCTCTCTTTTTCTTCAGGGAGTATAAACTCGAACAATCTTCTTTTTAGGGTTCGCTCTCTATTTCTTCAGGAGTAGAACTCGAACGATAATCTTCCTACGAGACTGCCCAATTTTCTTCAGGGACTAGAACTCGAACAATAATCTTCCTACGTTGCCAATTTTCTTAGGACTAGAACTCGAACAATAATCTTCCTACGAGACTGCCCAATTTTCTTCAGGGACTAGAACTCGAAAAAATCTTCCTACGGTCTGCCCAATTTTCTTAGGGACTAGAACTCGAACAATAATCTTCCTACGGACTGCCCAATTTTCTTCAGGACTAAACTCGAAAAATCTTCTACGGTCTGCCCATTTTCTTAGGGACTATAACTCGAACAATAATCTTCCTACGGGTCTGTCCAATTTCTCAGGATAGAACTCGAACAATAATCTCCTACGGACTGCCCAATTTTCTTCAGGGACTAGAACTCGAACAATAATCTCACAAGAATGCCCAATTTCTCAGGAATAGACTCGAACAATCTTCCTCGGTCTGCCCAATTTTCTTCAGGATAGACTCGAACAATCTCAACGATCGTCGTATTTCTTCAGAGAGTATAAGACCACAATCTTCACAATCGCGTCTGCCCCCTATTTATTCAGAGAGTATAAGACTCGAACAATCTTCAACGATCGCGTCTGCCCCCTATTTCTTCAGAGAGTATAAGATCCCAATCTCATCAATCGTGTCTGCCCCCTATTCTCAGAGAGTATAAGACTCGAATAATCTTCAACGATCGCATCTGTATAAGACTCGAACAATCTTCTTTTGCTTCACTACTTTTGTGAAGGCTTAGTTTGGTTGTTTCAAAGGTCGAACCTGAAAATCAACATTATCATCATTAATGTATGTTTGAAAATATTATACTCGAAACATTCTGAGTTCGAGAAAATTTCTGAAAATTCATCTTCATCGCGAAAACTTGTCAGAAGCCCTTAGATACATGGATCTATTATGGCTCAATTGTTGTCACCATTCTTTTAGGAGTTCAAACTAGTCATCATCTTGATGCTTCATATATTCAATCTTCCACTATCATTGGGATACCTGTAGACATTTAAGTCACCATGCAATGTCATGATCCTATTCATGCCTAAAATGTATGCGATTACGCAATTTAACACATTTTTCTTCGAAGGAACATCATCTTCTTTGATTCTGATGAACCTCGATTTTGTCTTGGGCACCGACATTTGACCAGTTCACCCAGTTACAATCTCAATGTCATATCTCTCGGCTTGACGGACTTTGACTTCTTTCTTTCTTGAAACCCGCCAGTACCCATGACCATCCTGATGAATGACAATCTCTTTGGGTCATATATTAATGGTTGGAATTTTATATGAATCCCATGATTTCTGCTTCCCGCAGCCATACAAACATACACGCTAAAACCAACGTTAGCTTCAGAATACCTTCATTTTCAACATCTTTGCATAACAATACAAATGATCTAATGTACCACAAGCTAAGCTATATGTTTTAACTTTTTCAAATCAAATGCTTGTAAAAGGGGAATTGGAAGGAAAATATCTCTTTATTTATAAATGCAAAGAATTTTTAGCAAATATATGGCAAACTTTTAACTGGAAAAAGAACAAAAGGATAGGCATATTCAAATATCAATAACACAAATGCTTTGAACTGGCACGCCGTTAGAATGACCCGAGCATAGCTTCTGTCAAAAGGAATTCCAAAATTGTGATGACACCTAAGAGTGCAAAGCTACTTCTGAACCCTAAAATCTCCCATTATTGGATGCCGTAAACCAGTATTGAATCTCATGTGCATTTAATTTCTCCTCTGGTTGCTTTCATAGAGACTCGTTAATCTTTAGTCTCAATCCTGATCACCAACTATCATTGTCACTACTCATGTCATGAGCTCTTTCCACTTCCAAAAATAATTCAAACTCCACCATGCACGAATTCTGAATTTTAACTCAAGCCGCCCTCTGCGGGTTTTCAACTTGATCTCATTTGGTTTCAAAATGCCCTTTTTGAGTTTTTATCTTGAACCCCCTTTTATTTTTTTTGTTTTTTTTTCCTTTTTTTTTCTTCTTTTTTTATTTTTTCCATTTCTATTTTTCTATTTCATTTTTTCATTTTTCATTTTTCATTTTTTTTATCTTAAGCAAAACCCCTCTTAGTGCGTCGGATTTCACTGGATAAGGTAATTCGGACTCATCCATCTCAATCAAGACTAGAGCTCCCCAAAAAAAGGCTTTTGACAACATAGGATATTTCCACTTGGGCATTCAATTCCCTCGGAAATCTTTGGAACGAGCAATATCCTCCTGAGCATCGATCCCCTTCATAGACTTCTCGAGGGAGAACTTTCTTACCATGTGCTCGTATCATGCTTCTGGTATATCTGACCATGACAAATAGCTTTCAATCTATTTTCTTCAATTAAATTCAGTTGGTCATATCTGGCTGTACCCATTCTGCCTCCTTTAGCTTCACCTCTGACAAGATCCGAAGTGAAGGAAATTCACCTCAATAGGTAGGACAATTTTCATCCATAAACCAAAGAAAAAAGTTGCCCAGTAACGTCTGCACAAAGTCCGATAGACAAACAGAGCAAATGACAACTTCTCGTGCCAATCTTTATAAGTTTCAGTCATCTTCTCAATAAGCCTCTTAATGTTCTCATTAGCTGTCTCTACTGCCTCAATCATCTCCGGGCGATAAGTAGGGGAATTATGATGCTCTCTTTTGAATTGCTCATAGACAGACTTCATCATTGACGTTTAAATTCTATGCATGTCAGAAGTAATCCTCTCCGGTAAGCCATATCTACAGATGATTTTCTTCTTCAAGAACTTACATACCGTTGACTGGGTAACACTCCCATAGGAAGCTGCGTCTTCCCACTTGGTGAGGTAATCAATTGCTACCAGAATAAAGCGATGATCATTTGACGCTTTCGGCAAAATAACATCCATGCCCCCACATAGAAAACGGCCACGGGGCTGTATCACATGCAACTAATGAGGAGGGGTGCATTCTATCTCCGTAATTCCATTAGCATGGGTGCCATATACTCCTTCATGTACTTCAAGAACGGTCTTGGCATCTTCAATGTCCACACACTTTAATAGGACTTGATTCAAGTTTTTCTCGTATAGGGTCTCCTCATTGGGCACATATCCCGCTGTCATTCTTGGTCCTACTCGGGATAACTTTGATACCTTATATATTGCAAGATACCTAGTACCAAGGCCTTCTAGCTTTTCTTCTTTCATACTAAAGCAGTGGGGTGAACACTCATAAGCTTTTATCTCAATAGGCATCATATTTGCATGCTCGTTCATCTTAAAGGCTGCTGCCAGAGGAGCCAATGCATCTGCCACTTGATTTTCTTCTCTGGGGAGGTAATTGAAAGTCACTTCTTCAAAATTCTTCAATAAGTTCCAAGACTAATTTACGATATTCCACCAGTTTGGGATCTTTTGTTTCCCATTCTCTTCTGAGTTGGTAGATTACGAGAGCTGAATCACCTATACCTTGGGCATTTTCACCTTGAGTTCAATAGCAGCTCTAAGACCCATGACACAAGCTTCCTACTCGGCCATATTGTTTGTACAATCAAAATTGAGCCGACTGGTAAAATGATAATGCTATTCATCTGGTGAGACCAAGATTGCCCCAATTTCATGCCCCAAGGCATTTGAAGCGCCATCAAAGTTCATCTTCCAGTATTTCCTAGTGGATGATGCATCGAGATAGCCATTAAATCATCATTTGGGAAAATTCAAAATTCAACGTTCGGAAGCCCTACCTTAAATGCTAACTCCCTTTAAACGTTTTATGGTTTACAAACTGATATCAAATTCAGGCAACAGGATTTGCCAACGGGCTAATCTTCCATTCAATGCAGGTGCCCCATTAGTGACAAACGTCGTTTTCTTCATATCTTCAGAGTGCATTTTAATTTGATTGTAGCTAGGGAGACCACCCACAAATGAGAATAAAGAATTTCAGCGGTATTATCCATTAAAGTGTCTTTATGTGGCAAAGGAAATTATCCTTGAACTCGCTCTGCTGAGATTCTCTGTCGTTGATACACATTCGAACTTTCATCCCTCCTTGGCAGGGACAATATTCGCCACCACTCAGGATATTTGGCCACTGCGAGAAAACTGACATCAAATTGTTTCTTCACTTCTTTAATTTTGAGCAGCATCTCAGGTCTCATTCTTCTCAGTTTCTGTTGTACGGGCTTACCATTAGGCATTATCGGCAGTTTATAGACAACCAGTCTTGTATCCAGACCTGGCATATCTTCGTATGACCAAGCAAATACATCTTTAAATTCTTGAAGCAACTCTATCAAGCTATGTCTTCCTTCTAGCAGACAGGTGGTACCAATCTTTACTTCTTTCTTTCCTCATTTGTACCCAGATTCAAGATCTCTGTAAGCTCTTCGTGAGGCAGAATTTGTTTATCTTCATGTTCCCATCTTTAGTAATTCCAAAGGTAGTTCACATCCCTCATTGTCATCACAACCTTTGACTTCCTCTTGACATATGGGCATCTCGAAATCAATCTCCAGGTCAGAATCATTAGCATTTGTATCATTGATATCTGAGTTCCTGAAAGAATACTGGAAGAGAATATACATACATATATATATGGGAGAATCTTTCCCATATAAGTAAGTAGAAAGAAATAATATATACATTATACAACCAAAAATGAAATGCATGGGAGAATGTTTGCCATTTTGGACCAATGGAATGCATTTATTAAAAGCAAGTAAAAACACACAGCTTAACCCTTTACATCAGATCACCTATTGCCCCAGGGTATGGACAATAGAAAAAAGTTATAGCGCGCCCCTCTGCAAAAGATTTATAAACTACAGGCAACTTCTCCACAGTCCGATTGTTCAATACAAAACTCATCATTTTCCTTCAACGATTGCGTTAATTCCAGTTCCTGCATGGTTTGGCAATGGATTTTGGGATATACTGGTTGTCCACTGTCACCAAAATTGATAACATTCCTCCTTCTCAAAGCTTGGACGACCCTTTTGAATGCAGTGCAATTTTCAATAGAATGTCCGGGATTCCCCCATGGTAATCACACTTAATATTAGCATCGTACCATTTTGGATAAGGAGGTTGTATGAGTACCACATGATAAGGAGAGATAGATGTCGATCATATAAATCACGAAATAACTCCTTATAAGTCATAGGAATTGGATCAAATTGAGGCCTCCCTCTCCTCGGGTCCCTTGCCCTTGTCTATTGTCATTTTGAGGTGGTGCTACCGTTCCCTGAGAGTGGGACATTGTGATGTTATTGGAATCGTACTGGCTCACGTTGGTGACTTCATTTCCTTTTCCCTCTTTAGTGGCTTGTTGCTGGACTCTCCTCCCTCGAGCTTCCCGCTTTTAATTGCCATTTCGATCATTTCTCCTGTCGTAACTATATCAGAAAAACTTCGGGAAGGATTACCGATAAGGTGAGAGAGAAAATGAGCCTTCAAAGTACTAATGAAAAGCATATTCGTTTCTCCTCTTCTAATGGTGGGTGCACTTGCACTGCTACCTCCCTCCATCTCTGAGCATATTGTCTGAAACTTTCACTGTGCTTCTTCTTCATTCCTTGCAACATCATCTGTTAGGCCTGACATCTTTCACATGTTCATACTGGTCGAGAAAGGATTTAGCAAGGTTTTTCCATGACCTAATATCAGCTCTTTTTAGTGGTTATACCATCGTAAAGCTGAGCCTGTCAAGCTTCTTGGAAACAGTGGATCAAAAGCTGATCGTCCCTATGTACCCAGTCATTTTTCTGCAGAACATTGTAATATGGGCAGAAGGGCATCTAGTACCGTCGAATTTTCGAAGTCGGGAGTTTTGAATTTGGAGGCAGACCAAATCAGGAACTAAACTAAACTCTTTAGCGTCCAGTCGATACATACTGGTGCTTTCTTCATAATTTGGACTTCACTGCTAATTGTTCGAATTGTTCCGAAATTGTTGTTTTCATTCATTTTGGCCTCTTCATCAAGGTCCGGGACTTGGTGACATGGACTTTCTTCGGGGTGCGAACTAGGTTCCGGTTGAAGATTCACAGCAACGCCAACGGGATTTATGTGCACTTTGGTAGGGACAGACATTCCTTGGACATTTGAGACTGTACTGGGGTAAACCCTGAGGATAAAGTGGTTCTCCAGTTATTTGCTCAGGGGCCTTTCCATGTTCTGGGTTTCTCCCTTCCGATAAACTTGTCAACTTAGACATCATATCTTCTTGAGCCTTAAGCATGTCCTCTTGCATTTTCCTTAGATCATCTTGCAACTGCAGTTGAATTTTTTCAATTTGAGCAATCCTATCTTCCATGGCTCTCCCTTGTATTATAGTGATGCTTGGACTTTCCCAATATTTCTCTGCCACAGTTCCTTCACGAGTTACTCTAATGTTTTCATGATTGATGCATGTAAAAATGCTTAATTAAAGCAATGCGAATGCAAATGTGGATGCCAAAATGCAAATGCAAAAGGTGTTAATCCCAACAGTGACCACTATAGAACAACTTCATTTAGACAACAGATTCTTTACACCATGTAATCAAAATACAATTGTGATTCTTCATTTACTTGAACCGTACTCTTCATAGAATCTAGCATTGCATCTCAAAATGGTCGGCGTATTTTATCACATTTGATGAATCGGTTGTCTTGGATTGAATCTTGGGATCTACATCTCCACTTTCAATGGAAAGTGCTCTTCACGTCTTTGTGAAGGGTCTTCTCGTCTTTGGCATTACTGCATCTATGGAACATCTTCAGGATGTATTTCTTTGTGGATCGGTCTTCAATCAGGTTCAAATTTCTTCATTCATCAGATATCCTTCTTCATAAATCATTGAACGCCTCCGGATCTTCGATTTGATTACATGGTAAGAATTTCTTGCCTCATTATGACCAGCCTTCTTATTAGTCAATCACTTGCGAATTAACACCTTTGGATGACATGAATATGCAAATGCAATAAATTAAAAATAAATAGACATAAAACCAAATGGGTTAGTACATAATATAAACAACAAAATAATGAGTATCGTAACAAATAAAACCTACCCTCACATGCTGACTACCCAATCATGCTTAGTAAATCCTACCCGACATGATATTTACCTCCATGCTTTTGTTATTTGCAAATAATCCTAACCGCATGATATCTAATTCGCATGCTTGTTCGAGAAAATAAACCTAACCGCATGATTTCTAGTTCGCATGCATTTATTCACAAAAACGAAAATAAATGACCCAAAAAGCTTTTCCTTGTGTACACTCCTCACGGGATTCTTAAGGTTCGGGTTAGGCTCGACCTAAGTTCAGGCTCTATGTTTACTATATGCTGGGTTCGGTTCTAAAGTAATAGGTTCTCGAATTGTCCTTGTCGGTGCCCCCTTGGGCTGTCGAACCCTCAATCCTGGCCCATCACAGGCTTTAAGGATCGAGTTCAATTTTGAGGGAACACACCTCCTTATGTCCATGCGGAGGTGAATACCATCACGAGGACCATAAGGCGTGAGCTCCAAGAGTGATCCACTATCCCATGCGGAGGTGAAAACCACACGAGGGAGTAGTCTCTCACTCCTACTTAAATAGGACGGAGCGGGGTTTTAGCTCATGTTATGCAAATGCAATTGTGCAGTGTGTGAGGAAAAGCGAAAATAAAACAACAAATAATCACAAAGCACTCAAAAAAATCAATCCTCTTTAAACACAAAATTAATCTGAAACCATTAGCAAACAGATCAGTACAACTATTTATTGGTTAATCAAATTCCGAACAACAACATTAAAATCAAATAGGGATCAAAAATCAAATTAGAACGAATTTATAACTTTCAATTGCAAAGATAATCAATTAATCAACTATAGGCCTGACTCTCTAAAAACTTCCCCAGCGGAGTCGCCAAGCTGTCGAAACGATTTTTACGCCGTGGGCGAGATTTGGAAAAACCGCATCATTTTTAATTATTCTCTTTACGATTGAATTTTAATTAAAAACAATGTGATTTTAGAAAACCTCTCGTTTCGAAAATTTGGGAATTCATTCACGATAAAAATACGGGTTCGAAGAGTCGCCACCAATCTTTGATTAGGGTGTGATTGGGCACCCAAAAATGTTTTGCCATTTTAAATAATAATAATTTTAATTAAAACAACAAATTTAGGTCTGCATTACCAAAATTCGAGTTCGGGAGTCGGTTACGCGTGGGGAAGGATTAGCACCCCCACAACGCCCTAAATCGGTACATGTTGATTAATTAATGTCTTTGCAATAAAATTTACAAATTCGAGTTTAATTTGATTTATGATCCCCGACAAAACAACACAATATTTTTTCAATATTCAAAATTACCAAAACAAATTAAATTAAAATTACCCAGCCTTTAGAAAGATAAAGAATGTTCGAATATTTAAAAATGTCGAGACCAAATCTTAAATAGTTATAACAACCTTTTCTCGATAAATTTAAATAGTCGAACATTTCTTTTTCTTCCATTCCCAAATTTTAAAGTGATAAATCATTTTTTTAGGTGTCACTAGAGGGATACACTTTTAATTTAAAATCGTTAAAAGCGGATATCTAATCAGTTAAGACAACCCACTTAAAACGTTTTAAACTAAAAGAATATTACCCTTAGTTAAATTATGTAATACGGTGAAGTTATGCACGTGAGGATATCATGCAAATCGTACTAGATGACATTAATGCAAACAATTACAACTAAATGCATGAATGCATACCACGAGCATACTAACAACATTTGAATGTAACCTAGAAAAATAAACACCAGAGTAACTTTAAAGACAATAGAAATTAGACATCATTAACACTACATCGTAGAATAATTAAAGGAAAACCCTTTTAATGATCATGAAAGCACACGTATATATATGTATTTTACAATAATGTCATGAAGGACTAAAACATAACAAGCGTAAAACTTTATTGCAGAATCAAAAGTATTAAAAATAAAGAGACATGGACTGAAACGCATTAAAACAAAACTTGGCGGATACATACCTAAATAACTCCAAGCGCTAAAACAAATATTCTTTACTGTTGATGAAACGGTTCCATTTTAGCAAATTGATATATAGTATATTGTAAAATTTAAACCTAATTTTCCTTTGTTTAAATCCCTTAGTGCCGCAATCTCTCTTTTCATTTCCCCAACTCTCTGCTTCCCCTTTCACGGCACCATTGGAACCCTCTCTCCATTCAAACTCCACGGCAGAAACCTTAACAGCGCCCTGTTTTCATCGTTTGAAGATCCACAAAGGCCGACCAGTCGGCTACCTTCTTCAAAGTGGCTCACATTAAAATCGACATGGTAAACTAAATCCCTTCCTAAACCAACTCGAATCTCCTATTTCTTTCCTTAAAACCCGATTTCGAACTCTCACCACAACTTCCTTTTCCCACCGTACATCGGCGTTACGCTCACGTCGACCACCACCAGAGGTAACCGATTTTCTCACCACCTAAACTGAACCTATCTACCCTCAAAACGACCCTCCTCCTTCTCGCCTTCTCGACCGAATAACTCCCGATGTTCGGCCAAGGTAAAGCTACCACTTTCCTCTATACTATTTACTTTCAATCGAAAGCATGTACCTTTAGAAACTAAAAAACGTAAGTAGAAAATAAAAACAACTTGAAATCTCTCGTTTTGGTATGATTTATGTCTTAGATAAGTAACAGCGAGAAAGAACTAATTCTGCTTACATTTCTTGCTTGGTTCTATGGAAATATTTTAAAATATTACTATATAATTATTACTTACTATTTTTTCTTATCTTATTATTATTTATTTATTTTATTTTCCCTTTTATTTTATTTCTTTATCTTATTTGTTTTCTTTACCTTGTTATCTAACACATTCTCGGTTTTTTAAGGATATTTTCAAATCAATCTAAGGTAAGTAATCATGATCAAATTTTACCTTTTATTTAAAATTACAATTTTCTTAATTTAAGACAACTGAAAATTATGTGGTACCGAAAGAGCGGTTCAAGGGTGTAATCCTTCCTTGACCGTAACCGACTCCCGAACTTGACACGTTTCTGGTACAACGCAGATCAGGTAAAATGGTGTCCGACCCACCTAAATTCGTTTTAAGTGGTCAGTGGCGACTCCAATCCACATTTTCCTAAGTCAAGCCCAATTTCGGAGCCCAACAAAAGACGGTTACGACATATACAAATGATGTTCTATGGATATAGAAGTGTCGATCATCACTCTTCTTCTATCTTCAAAGCGGAGACCTCGATCTTTGTTTATTTGATCACACTTTTCCAAAACATGCCTCAATATTAGTGTGATAGTCTGTCAATTTACTTGTATTTTTTTAAGGAAATCTTATCATTTCATGTACATTCATGTCGTTTTTTGTCTCCTAGTTATGTATCTTTGCTTTAAAACTTCAAAGAAGTTTTTTCTCTCTTGATGAACACCTATCTTGGGTTCTCGTTGCAGTCGTATATGGTCTTGATGCCTCTGATCTCGTTTCTATCATATATACAAATGATGTTCTTATGGATATAGAAGTGTCGATCATCACTCTTCTTCTATCTTCAAAGCGGAGACTCGATCTTTGTTTATTGATCACACTTTTCCAAAACATGCCTCAATATTAGTGTGATAGTCTGTCAATTTACTTGTTTTTTTAAGGAAATCTTATCATTTCATGTACATTCATGTCGTTTTTTGTCTCCTAGTTATGTATCTTTGCTTTAAAACTTCAAAAAGTTTTTTCTCTCTTGATGAACACCTATCTTGGGTTCTCGTTGCAGTCGAGTATATGGTCTTGATGCCTCTGATCTCGTTTACTATCATAAAATTTATGTGGGTCTTTAATGCAAATGATGCATACTCGCCCACACAATTTAAAAATTGCATCTCGAATGCAATTTGCTTTACAAGATAGCCTTTACTTGTCTTCATCTTCTAATCTTCAAGATTCTTGCTCACAGCCAAGACCCTTGGTCTTCCA
The DNA here is from genome assembly GCF_006381635.1 of Hibiscus syriacus. Classification (NCBI taxonomy): domain Eukaryota; kingdom Viridiplantae; phylum Streptophyta; class Magnoliopsida; order Malvales; family Malvaceae; genus Hibiscus; species Hibiscus syriacus. The sequence continues at coordinate 1,644,351 of NW_024063145.1, read as the reverse complement.
TATTTACCATGCGACGTCGCGATATGAGTCTTCTTCAATAAATAAATGTCTTATCATCGTTTGAGGGCTAGATTCTTTCTTTTTTGAATAATCATTTTCTCATACCATTTTTTTCCAATCCTCAAACTCTCAACTTGGGTTAGGATAAGTGCATATGAAAGGTCTTTTGATTTGATAGTTTGACGAAAAGATGCTTCTCTTCATGAGGTCTTACCTAGATGGACACTTTCCTTGATCATTGTAGAGCTTCTGAACATCGTTGTCAACTGCAACTGCACTGCAAATGTCTTCTTATTTGTCCCGTCTTTCACTTGTTGCCCTATTTCTTCATTTCAGGCTTTTAAGGTGGAGTAAGCTTAGTTAGTTTTAAGGACCTCTTTTATTCTCAAGCGATAAAAAAAAATGGTGTCACTTTCTTCAGGCACAATTGAAACAATCATCAATTCAATTAATATCAACATTTTTTATTTGATCTATTAGAATTTTTTTATATGTTAAAGTTTTGGACTGTTGGGTCAGTTCAAATGTGGCTCGGTTGGACTTTAGCTTGCAAATGAGTTTGGGTAGGCCTATAAATGAACTGAACGTTCACAAGCCGTTCATGAACCGTGCGGCGGAAATTCGTTTATGTGCGTTATTTATTAAATGAACGAACATGAACAAGATTTTGTGTTCGTTTAATTAATGAACGAACACGAACATAGGTCTCGTTCGTTCATTTACGTTCATGAACGTTCGGTTATGTTCATTTATGTTCGTTCGGTTATGTTTGTTTATGTTCGTTCGGTTATGTTCGTTTATGTTTAACCCAATCTTCTTAAATCATTTTGGTGACCAATTGTAAGTATCTTAAAATATTAATTAATTTGATATTTTGATGACCAACTCCATAATTAACCCAATTTTATTTGGAGATTAAATCCAATATGTTAACCCGTGAGGCACCTCGCACCTATATTCATTTTCCCTTTTTTCCAAAACCCTAGTGTTCACTGGAGAGTGGAGACGATCGGTGAAAGCTTCAAAAAAAGTTATATTATAGTGCAATATGAAGTTTTACAGGACTGTTTTCATCTCTTTCTCTTTTATTTGGCTTCATAGTTGATATGTAAAATTATTGTGTATCTTCACATCTAAAACTCAAGAAAACATCATACTTCTTTCTAGAAATAGATGGGAAGATAAAGGTAACAATCGGAAGTATATGAACATCAGTAAAGAGAAAAATATATAGAATTTGCCAGAAAACAAAACAAAAGTTTCTATGCAATTTCTGAAAAAGAGTGTAATAGCTGAAGTAAAGGGTTTTCCAGGAAGAACCCATTAATAAGTAGAAAATACACTTTGACAATGAACTTTTGTTTTCATAGTTCTTGTGTGACCTTTAGTTGGAGTAGACTTTAGGTACGTTAAAATTTTGAATGGTGGTTTAGCAATAATATCAGTTAGATATGTAGCATCGGAGGGATTTCAGATCTATGTTATTGCCTTGTAGTCCAATTTGTACCGTTCAAAATCTTCATGCTGTTAAATTTTCTACTCTGCCAATGGAAATGACCATTATTAACAAATCTCACTAAAGTCTGACATTGATGTCACAAAACTTTTAGCCGGCAAATTTATTAGAATAACGTAGTGGAAAATGATTGTCATATGTAATCATGGACCACTAAGATAATTGTTATAGTGTTAAATTAAAGTCGTGTGAATCATTTAATATCTTTAAAAGATCGATCGAAATATCTGATATCTTCAAACATTTCATCACTGCTAATCAGCTCTTACGCTATTTATCACTGTAGATTTGGTTGATTTTTATTGTCGACTATTTTTCATGAAAGAACAATGGAAGGTATGGTCCCCAACGTTTATGTTCGTTTATGTTCGTTCGTTTATGTTCGTGTTTGTTTATGTTCGTTTACTTATTAAATGAACGAACATGAACAACCTATATTCCTTAACGAACGAACATGAACAAAAAAATTTGTTCATTTATGTGTTCGTTTATGTTCGTTTATTATTAAATGAACAACATGAACATACTTTCGTTCGTGTGTTCGGTTCGTTTACAGGCCTAAGTTTGGGTATCTAATGAGTGTTTAAGCTTGAGTTTTTTATTTGCGTTCATAACATCTCCATAAATGAAAACAAACAAATCGTTGATATTTATTTATTTTAGTATTTTAATATAATATAATATACATATATAATATTGATGATAACCTCATTAACCTTTAAAATTTAGGGTAAACTATATCAATGACCACCCAACTATTGTCTATTTTTATTTTGATCACCATTTTTGAATTTTTATTAATCAGGTCATCTAACTATTTAAATGCATTCAATCAAGCCACTTGTCGTTAACAATTAATGGAAGTGCTGATGTGGAAATTAGTATAATTACACCTTTGGTCCTCAATATTTTACACTCTATCAATTTAGTCATAATTTAATCCAATAAATTTAATCCTCTAATCATATGGTAATACATGGTATCATTTGATTGGATTTTTTATAATTTTAATTTATTTAATATAATATTTTTCTTCCAACCAGATGAACACGTGTCCAAGGGGTTAGGGGAGCAAGCAAATGGTCAAATGCCACTGAGCCAGGTCTTCATTTATGATTTGTTTTACAATATCATGTATAAAATATATTGCTTCTACTACCAAAAAATAAAGAAAAAAGATTACTTATTTAGGGACTTAAATCTAAGCAAACTATATGATTAGGGGCTTTTTCAAGGACTTTAATCTCAAATTAATACAAGAATAAAATTAAAATTAAAATTAAAATTAAAATTAAAATTTTTATATTTTTGAACTAAATTTAATATTTCTTCTTTTCCATGATTATAATTTAATGGTTTTAACTTTTACATTTAAGTTGAAAAATATTTTTCAAGTGCAATTTTCTAACAGTTATAAGTTTACAAATTATAAAATAAACACATCATATCATAACAAATAAATAAATGTTAAAAATATAATTTTGATTCTAAAAAATAATTTTCAAAATCAAAAGTTAAAATTTTGAACTTTACTTTTGAGTTAAAGAAGTACGTTAAACGTTTTTTTTTTCTTTAAATATTATCGTTAATATTATTATAATTTAAAAAAATTAAAAAGTAATGATGAATAGATTAATTTAAATGGTTAAAACTTAAAGATAATTGTTTATATTCTATTGGATTTAACGAGATTGATAATTGAATATTAAAATTTTATGATAAATTGATATGTATTTCATATAAGAAGAAATATTAAATTTAATTTAAAATATAAAAATATTAATTTTTTATTTTAAATCTTATTTTAACTACACATTTAATATATAACATGTATTTAATTATTAAGTAATGATTACATTTGTTTTGGTGGGTTAAGTTTTTATATTTCGTATTAGGCCAAGATTCGAGTCCTTTATTGTTACTTTTACTAAATGTTGGTATTGGCGTAGTGGTTTAGAATGATTGGGTGCCTTGAAGACTTAGGTTTGAGTCTTTCCAACGTTTATTTCAACTCAATTTTTTTTCTTACATGGTACCACGTCATTGGATTGGAGAGAAATTTTTTTTTTAAATTAAAAAAATCCCTCCAATGATATTGTGATGTCATCATATGATTAGATTATTAAATGTATTTAATTAATTTAAAATTGTAACCAATTTGATAGAATTATAAATATTGAGGACTAAAGGTGTAATTATAATAATTTTATTAACTACCATGTCAGCACTTCCGTTAAATGTTAATGGTAAGTTTTAAATGCATTTAAATAGTTGGATGATCTAATTGATAAAAATTCAAAAATATTATCAAAATGAAAAGGGGAAATAATTGGATGATCACTGATATGGTTTACCCTAAATTTAAAAGAAATTTGAAGTGGCTCCATCGAAAATGGATTCTACCTATTATACACTAAACGTCAATTTTCAAGATGTGATCCTTTGCATGTCCTAGGAGGATCCATCTTCGTATCTCTGCTTACCCCTTAGTATGCCATCATAGTGATGGACATCCATAGTAGTAGCACCTGCGTTTCTTGGCTGATAGGCTCGATAGATTCATCAGCCTTTCGTTCATATCTTGTGGCAGGGGCGTGGCTTGGGCGGCGCAAACTGCGCGACCGCGCAGGGCCTCCAAAAAGGCCCCAAAAAAGTATATATATATATAGTGGCTTATTTCAATAAACGCCACTATAGATGGACCTATTGCGACGTTTTTTAAAATAACGCCACTATTATTGCGCAGCCCAAAAAAAATGCCTAAAAAAGTAAATATATAGTGCGTTTTTCCAATAAACACCACTATAGATGAATATTGCGACGTTTTTTTTCAACAACACCACTATTGTGCCCCAAAATCGAATATATCTAAAAAATAAGGCCCTTTTATAAGAATTTGTACAGGACCCTTGAAAACCTAGCCACGGCCCTGTCTGGTGGTGGTGGTGCTTGATGATGGCAGGGCTTAGAATGACGTTGCTTATGTATTCCAAGCACTCATATGAAGAGAAATCCGAGTGAGAAGAGCGCGTCATGTTGTTTATGTTGCCCCCTTTCTTTTTCTTCTCCCGCTGTATGTTTTTGTGGCGTTGGGGGGTCAGTTGGTCTTGTCGTTGCAACTACAGTTGGGTTATCGTATAAGCTTGAAGCTACGCATGCAAGTGTTCAAGTTATAGATCCTAACAGGTCATAAATATTCTGGTTTGTCATCAAAGAAACTGTCGGATACATGTTTTCAAATTTAATTATTGGTTGGACGAAATGTTTGAAGTTATCAACTGCTGCAAGGAAAAAGGTTATCTACTTCAAATATAAAAGGCATAATGCAAAAATTAGCCCCTATTTTTACCAAAATGGTCATTTTGCCCCCTATTCTATTTTTTTGAGCATTTTGTCCCCAGCATTTCATTTCTGAGCAAAAATGCCCCTAACATTTGACAGAATAATCATTTTGTCCCTTAATCTTTTTTATAGGATATTTTAGCCCTCAACATTTCATTTTAGGTTAAAATATGCTCCTATTTTGGAGCGTTTATTGTGTGCTATCTAATAGTTTTCATCTATAGTTGGAGCTTTTTGTCCTAAAGTGAAATGGGGGCTAAAATGCTCCTAAAAAAAGAATATGGGTCAAAATTACCATTTGGGTAAACATTATGAGCTATTTTTGGCATTATGCCTTTGAAAAATAAATAGTCAGGTGACCAAAATAGAGCAAAAATGATAGTTGAGATACGAAACATGTAGTTCACCCTAAAGAAAATGAAGTTTACATGGTACTAATATGGGGGATTTTATTTCAACGTGACATCCAAATTGTCTTTAATTAGTACTCCACTAGTTTCCTAATTGCTAGTGTTATTGTAGTTGACAAACCGCGAGTGTAATGCCGATTACATTATTGTATTCGTTAATTATGTTTGCTTCTATTCTAATCTTCTTTTCTTTTATAGCATTCAAACTAAAAGGCATTAATTTGTTAACTATTTCAAGTTGCCCCACAAACAAATCAATCAGTTTCCATACAATAAAATAATCTATAGCTATGACTTATTGTTTCTTAGCATTTTCTAAATATATTTTTTAAAAAATTCTTCAAATTATTATTTTTTAAATAATTTAGGGTGATTATAAGATAATATATGTTCATAATCTTACCTAGTTATTGATAACATACACCCTATAAACGCAGCTACTTGAACCCAGATCTCAAGGGGAAATAATACTCCCTTTAACCACTAAGATCACTCAATGGGTTCAATTCTTCAAATTACTAAGGTAGAAAATAGTACACTTATAAACAATTCAAACTTAAGTTCCCTCTAATATTACAACAATTATATAAATTATTATTACTAATAAATTAATGTTTTTTTTTGAAAATTTCTTTTTTTAATTAATCAATGGTATTCGATCTATTGATCGATTAATCCAGATCAGGTATTATAGAGACAAGGGCGAACCTCCCAACCCAATTTGCTTCATTCGCAAACGTCAGGGTTTGAACCCTCGACCTTACTTAAAGAATCTAATGTATCATCCTATTGAACCAACTTGTTGTTGATAGAAAATTCCTTTTTAACATAAGAATTTTTGTAAATGAAGAAATATTATTTTAAAATACATTTCAACCCATTAAAATGATCATACTCATCATAAAGAAGGAATATAAAATCAAAGCAAGATTGACAAATAGATATTAGAAGAAAAAAGTAAAATAAGAGATTTTGAAAAATAAATAAAATAATGAATAAAGTTAAATGGATACTTGGCCCACTAGACCAACAAAAGCAAAACCAAGCACTTTTCAACACACCCCATTAAACAAGTCGATGAAACCCCACTTCCCTACCAAAAAAAAAGGTAAAACTAAGCTAGCCTATCCTCTCTTTTTATTATTATTATTAGTAGTAGTAAAATTATTTTTTATACATCTAGGGTAAATACAAGATAGTATCTATTCAAAGACTCTAAACTAATTAAATATGAACGTTTATATTCCTATCGATGCTCGAATCATTGACCTCTAAGAAAAATATGAGTTTTAACTTTTAACATTAATTGGTTCATGTTATTATTGGTAAAAGGTTCATGTTATTATTGGTAAAACTAAACAATTAAAATAATACCTTATAGATTTTTGTAATTTTAGGTGTATCCATCAATCAATTATGAAATTAAGTGAAAAATGAAAATATCTGTTGGTTGTAATTGAAAGCTTACAAAATAGTCCCCAACTATAAGGTACTACTTTGTTGATTTTTCGACTATTAAAAGTTATAAAATGATCACTCACTATTCAAATGTTCTAAAACTCATTCTTTTTCACTAAAACAATTTGGCAGTCGTCTAAGATAGACATTAACATGTCAATTGATATGATAAAATATTATCCATAATCATTTTAGTTGTATTTTGTGGATTGAATCTCTGTTTATGTTATGTCATCGAGCCAGTGCTTGAAACATTATGATGGCGAACTAATGCTTGAAAGAAATGACGATGTCAATGGACATCATTAAAATATGATTTTATCATATCCCAGTCAGAGGTTAACGTCTAGCTCAAAAGGACGTCAAATTTTTTTAACAAAAATGACAATTTAGAACATATAAATAGTCAAGTGATTTTATAATTTTAATAGTCAAGGGATTCAACAAAGTTAATGTTCTATAGTCGGATGATCATTGTTTTACTTTATCTAAATTTTTAATAGTTGGTATGGTTATAAGATTATATTTGTTCATAATCTTTCTTAACTATTGATAACGTGTATATATCTTGCAAAAATAGCTACTTGAACATGAATCATCTAAAAAGAATAAGGGTAAACTATGTGAATAGTCCCTTTTTTTTAGGGTCTGGCCGACTTTGGTCACCAATTTTAAAATTAAGGATAAATGGCCCCTCACATTATTGGTTTGTCCTATTTAAGTCCCTCTGCTATTAATTTATGATAATCCCCTTTTGTTTAAGTCTCTAACATGGTGAGGGACTAAATTGAACGGAAGTTAATGGCCGAGGACTAAAAAATAGTGGTGAAATAGAAAAGTAATAATATAGTAAATATAAGTGGCGAATTAGAGCATGAAAACTAGGGTGTTGGGTGTGATTATGGATGGAAGACTAAAACAAAGGAAATGAATCCTACAATAATATATGTTCTTTTTTATCACTTAATTTTAAATTAAAAAATTGTCGAGTCTAATAATTTTTATTTTAAAATAATTTTATTATTAAAAAATTGTTATATTCATCGAGGTAGCATATCGATAATTAGGGACTAAAATCGAAATCGATCAATAACGTTAGGGATAATTTCCCCTTAATTAATTTAAATTGGTGAGAAAAATCGGTAGACCTAAAACATAGGGGACTATTCATATAGTTTACCCAAAGAAATAATTCTATTTTATATATTGAGATATCTTTCTAAATTCATGTACGTATTTAATTAAACTGAAATATTTAGAAAAAATAAATATAAAAAATGGTTTAAATTAAAGTAAGAAAGGGATCCTTTTTCTCGTGATGATATAAGTATTGTCTGAACATATTTGGCCGTCTCGAATTCCCGGACGATCACATGGGTGCAATTATTTTAGAATGTCCAATATAATGGCTAAAACTATTGCCCTCATTACACCACTTTACAATTTACTCTTTTTTAGTCTGAAATATGAGTCTCTTTGTTTGTTTTAACACATTCTAGAAGATAGCCACTTCACTTAATCAATGTAAGATTAATTATTATATTATTTAATAGGGTAAAAGTACAAAAATATCCCCAAACTATAGCATATTACTTTTAATATTCAGTAGATTAACATCCAATTCAGACTTCTATCAATCTTTTAACGAAAAAAGATGAGTATGAAACATAATGAATAATCGAGTGATCATATAGTAAGCTTTAATAGTCGAATGACTCAACAAAGCAACATTTTATAATTGATGGATCATTTTGTAACTTTTGATTAGGGGACTCAACAAAGCAATATGATGTAATTAGGAGGACCATTTGTGTACTTTACCCTATATGATAATAACATTTTTTCCCTTATCTGATACACTCCTTTTATTATATTAAAATTTGAAAAATATTGTATGATTATCTATGAAGTAGTTTAAGTGATTAAAGTGGGTGTTTTCTTTAGAGGTCCTAGGTTTGAACAACTGTGTTTGTAGTGTATATATTTGCCAATAATTAAAAAAATTATGAACAGATACTACCTTATATTTGATTAATTTTACCAAACAATATATATTCTCATTATAAAGTCCTTCATGGAAAATTCTACAACGAACGTCGCACATTGAAACACATCACAAATATGATACACTGAAACATACTACTAACTAAAATTGTCCTTAATAAGTAAATATCAAAAGGGTAAACTACACGTTTAGTACCTAAACTATTACTTTTATTTCATTTTAGTACCTAACATTTTTTTCAAAATCGTATTTAACGTTTAATTTAAGTTACACTTTGGTACCCCCGCCGTTAAAAACTTAACGACAATATTGATGTGGCATGACATGTCAACTTTTTTTAATTTCTACATCACATTTTTCTTTCTTTGTCAGTATTTTTTAATTAATTTTATTCAACTAATTACGTGATGACATGTGTCACTACCTATGAGGATTGAAAGAAAGAAATAATTCTTGCTCTCAAAATGAATTCAACTTGGGCCTCATGCATTAGATGCAAGGTACTCAATCATAGAACTAAGTTATTCATTTAAGTTAATTTCACCATATCTTGTATTTAACTTATATAACAATATCACCATAAAATAAATATTTTACAATGATTAAAGATTCAAATATGGAACACTTTAAATTAATGACCGAAAGTTAATACTTACTTATATTATACTGAACTTAATACTTACTTATATCATTATTAAATTAAAACACTAGTTTTTTCACTTCATTTAAAAATAAACAAAAATTTATATATTATAAAATTTTATTAAATTATTATAAAATAAGTATATTATAATTATAAAAGTATTTTAATTATTCTAATTAATATTTAAAATCATATGATCTATTTATTTCAAATAATAATTAGAATAATAATTATTCTAATAAATAAATAATATGATTTAAAAAGTAATTAGAATAATTTAAAATATTTTTATAAAATGATTTAATATAAATTTGATAAAAATATATAAATAAGTATCTAATATTTTTTTAATTACAAAGCAAGCGAAAATTTAATTTTTAATTTAATAATGATATAAGTAAATATTAAATTAAATATAATAAAAAGTATTCTTTCAAAAGATCTATCGTGATGCAAATGTTGCGGCGGACTACATTGCTAAGATGCCCGCTCCCACGGATGGTTCCCGCTTTATTTTATAGAGAAAATAACTTCAGTGACCGAAAATGTCTTATAATATACGATTTTAACCAATTATTTTTGGATTTGCAAAAATGACCAACAAATTCGCAACGCGAACTCCAATTTCACAACTCAGTTTCCAAATTCGCAACGCGAATCTGTAAATCGCAACGCGAATCTGTAAATCGCAACGCGAATCTGTAAATCGCAACGCGAATCTGTAAATCGCGTTGCGATTTTCAAATTCGCTACACTGAATTTCAAATTCGCAACTCGATTTCTGAATTCGTAACTCGAATTTTGTTGTAGCAACTCGATTTTCGAATTCGCAACACGAATTTTAATTTCGCAACAGGTTTTAGTTTCGCATTGTTGTAGCAACTCGATTTTCGAATTCACAAAACGAATTTTAATTTCGCAACAGGTTTTAGTTTCGCAACACAAATGTTTTGGGTATATAACTACGCAGCAGCAGCAACTCATAACCTAAATCCCTAAATCGCAACTTATTCCATCTCCATCTATCACTCTTTCCGGCGAAATCCGTTCCTATATCCAACGACATCCGTTCCTATATCCAACGACATCCTTCCCAATCTTTATTTTTTTTACATTTTATTTCTTATATATTTTTCAATGATTCTCTCCCAAATTATCACTATCAACTTAATAAAGGTATGTTTTTCTCTAAGTTAGTGATGATATGTATATGCTCGTTGTTTAGTAAATTAATTTACAATTTGTAGAATGAAATCATCTAATGTTGATCATGTTTGGATAGATTTGTGTTTTGGAGGGTCATGGGAGAATGTTCATAGTGTTTTACAATATATGCCTTTACCCATGAATCTTCAACTAAAATTTTCATTAAAAAGGTTAACTTATGAAACTCTAATGTTACGTGTTGCAAAGAAATTGAATTTAGAGCCTCTAAGTGGATTTAGGCTATCTTATCAGAGAAAATGTAAAGTTTATTTGTTAACCGACAATGAAGATGTTTAACGATTCATTGCTTACATTAGTGTTTCACAAGAAGATGATGTTACATTGTATGTTGTTGAACCTAGAAGTAGTGAAGTTGGGTCAGTAGCGGGTAGTAATCAACTAAGTTCTTCAACCCCAGTTTATGGTGCTCACAATGTACAACGTTGTTATCAACCTCAAAATTTAATGGTTCCACCACAATTTCATCACCAAGAAAATTTTGTTTCACCACATTTCCAATACCAAAAACAATATCAAACACAATCTCAAAACCCACAACCTTTCCTTAATCCAAATCTCAATCAACTTTCAGCACCAAATTTCAGTTTTCGTATTAACCAGTTAGACGATGATGAGCCAACAGAAAAAATTGTGAGTACTAGTCAGTATTCGAAATTTGATCTTGGTCAATACCCGGACGTTGATCTTGGTCAATACTCGGATTTTGATGATGTTTCAGAAGAAGAAACAGACCATGTGTGTAATGATTTTGATATTGGTCAATACCCGAATTTTGATGATGAAACAGCCGCTTCCGAGAAAGATGTTGTTGATGATAATGAGGAGGAAGTTACGACTATGAATGAACATGTTGAACATCCATTCTGTAATTCATATAACCCTGAAGAAAAAAGAAGAAGAAGAAGAAGTCCCCGAAGAAAAGAAAAAGAAGAAAATGCCACGGGAGTATAACTGGAATATGCCAGAATTACTTCAGATACTGGAAGAAGAGTTGGTAAAGATAGCAGTTGATTGTTACACAAAAGTTATTCGTATTAAGAAAGATGATTGTTTTGATACAAATGAAGACTTGAAGATAGTTTTGTATACGAAATGTGTGTAAGATGGCTATCAACTAAAAGTTAACAAATCAAGCAAAGATCGTTTCGAAACAAAGTGTATGATTGACAAAAACTGTACGTGGCGTATGATTGCAAAAAAGATAAAAGATTGCGAAATGTTTCAAGTTAGGACTTTTATTGATAAACATACATGTTCAATAACCCAAGTTTTTCCTCACCATAGACAGGTAAACAAAAAGGTGTTGGGTGGTTTTCTGGCTGAGTTAATGTTTTTGAATGGCAGGGTATATTGGGGATATGAAATTATGACTGACATGAATGCTCAGTTCAAGATTAGTATCTCATATTCTCAAGCTTGGAGAGCCAAATGTTATGCATTGGAATTATTGAGGGGGTCTTCAGAAGCATCATTTGCCCAACTACCGGCTTATTGTCACAATTTGAAGCTGAAAAATCTTGGGTCGGTAACTCATATCAAAACAGATAGAGATGAACGCTTTGATTTGCTGTTTATCGCCATTGGTTCTGCGGTTAGTAAATCAATATAATTTTGTTTACTCATTTTTGTTAGTTACATGCATTTCACATTTAAATGATTATGTCTTGTGTATATTATTTTGTAGATTCGTTCGTTTATTACTTGCATGCGCCCAGTTATTATAGTTGACGGAGAACATTTGAAAGGTCGATACCTTGGAGTAAACTTATTAGTAGTAGCCATGGATGCTAATAATGGGATACTGCCAATAGCTTACGGGGTTGGCAAATCTGAAACCTCTGATTCATGGACATGGTTTATCGGGCATCTTAGGGATTGCATAGGTCCTATTAGCAATCTGACAATCATATCCGATAGGTCAAACTCAATTGAAAACGTTGTTAGAAGGTGTTTCCCAGATGCTTTTCATGGACTTTGTGGTGTTTATTTGTACATAAATCTAAAATCAAGGTCTGTTGGTATAAAAAATCACAAATGGACATACTGGAAGGCTGTAAAAGTTTATCGGGAAGTGGATTTTAATAAGCATATAAATTGTTTAAGACATGTTTTGCCTCAATGTGCTCAAACACTAGAAGATGCCGGGTTTGAAAGATGGTCAAGAGTACATCAACTTGGAGCAAGATATGGTTTCATGACGTCTAATAGTGCAGAATCAATCAACGCTCTAAGTCATCATTCCCGGAAATTACCCATTACTATGTTAATGGAATTTTTTTGAGCCTCTATTCAATAGTGGTACTACAAGAAAAGAAACCATGCAGGTGTTATTTTTTTTAAATTCGTAACTTATCATATATTTTACTAAGTATTATTTATTTAAATTTACAGGAACATTGGAACGTCGTGTTACACCATGGACTGAAAAAAAGATAACGAAACGTGTTGTGAAGTCAATGTCATGGAGAGTTGAACCATGTTCAAACACTTTGTTTGAAGTATTGGATAATAACTTAAATGGGCTTGTCGATCTAAATGCAAAGACGTGTAGTTGTATGAAATGGTAAACATCTGGTTATCCGTGTGGCCATGTTATAAAAGTTGATCTTCATCTAAACCAAGATGATTCAAGCGCATACGCTATGGATTGCTACACTACAGAAGTTTATCGACAGACTTATGACGAGATTGTCTACCTTATTCCATATCCTTCTGAGTGGGACATACCAGATGACTTACAAACAGTTTTGCCACCAGTCATGGACAGTAGGCTACCTGGCCGACCAAAAAATCACGATTGTATTCCGTCTAAGGGTGAAGAGAAGAGGATATCGACATGTAGTCGGTGCAAGGAAAGTGGCCATACAAGGTTAACCTGTGGATCACCAGTGCCATCACAATCATCTTTTCCTCTACCAAAATATGGATCCTCATCAAAATCCAAAGCTCATATGGTGCCAAGCAAAAGGAAATCAAAATCACAATCAAAATCAAAATCCCAATCACAACCGGCTTCACCTTTTGGGACTTATTAACTTAGGTGATTTTTAAATGCAAATGTTGTATTATGTGTATTTTATGTGTGAATGCATACATTTCAGTTAGACATTCATTAGTAACATGAGTTTGAACATTGCTATGATCTGTTCAGTTATTATCACTTATCAGATTTTTTGTTGCGATTGTTGCGAAAGTCAAATTCGAAACGCGAAATCGCAATGCGAAGTTGACTTTCGCGTTGCCAATTTGATTTTCGCGTTGCGAAAGTGTACCTTCAACAGGTCTTTTTTGCCTTCAACATAATGTAGATTGAAATTTCAAACAACAAATCAACTTTTACAAATCAATTAAACAAGCAAAAAATAATTCTTATTTCCGCATCAATTAAACAAATCAACTTTTACAAATACATCAATTTCACGCAGACAGTTGTTTATGCACAAATACATCAATTTCACGCAGCTCACTTCAGGATCAGGATTAACCTGCAGAAACCAAACATTTGCTCAAACAACACTTTCTACACATCTAAAACCAACAAACAACAATTTATCTAGGTACTTAACCAAACATTTTCAAACCAACAAAGAGTATATATGTTAACAACACTTGCTCAAACTTACCAATTTGTGTTGTTTATTCACACTTTCAGCACGCGGATGCAGGTAGGCAGCGTCTCGCATATATCGCTCTAGCCATAAAATGCCAAAACCACAAGCCTATTGCACCTTTATCTCTATCTGTGGGAGGTAGAAACTGTTTACTTCCTATCGTCAAGCACATTCATACGAGAGGACCACAATCCCCTCTGGCTCCCTACGTTTATTGTGGTGCGGTCTCGTCTCTGATCATTGTAACTTTGAACTTCTTTGGCTTCTTATTTCCAGAATTAGTCCAATAATCAATCGCATCCAAGTATTTAGCCAAATGAGTGCTCAATCCCTTACAAATAATATCTCTCAAATCAGACAATGGTATGTAATTCAACATGATGTCATATACCATTGTCTTCGGGGATAGGAGCTGAAGCTCGACGATAAGCCAATGACGATATTCCAAAACAGGGATAAACACCTGCAATCATAAATAATAATTCAATTGCGCACATCAAATTTTTATTTATGAACACCTTTAAAATATTCAAAAATAAATACTAACCTTATCGACCTCCCACCATACAGGATAAAGTTTAGCTTTTCCATTATCCAACACATATGAAGTGTCTCTTTGATCCTTCAAGTGAGCTATGTGAAAAGACGTTGGCATAATAGTCCATCGCGTATTTTTTATTTTCTTCAATTTCCTTATTATCAGAAGACGTGACACTCATGCATCAATATGCTGTTTTATAAAAAAATACATATATTAATGAATTTCATAAATTTTAAAAAAAATTAATCAAAATGCAATATAAGAAGAATATAAGACTTACCCCCCGTCGAAATAGCCATTGTCTTCAACCCCTAATAACACACCCCACCAAGACCGATCAAGAAACAAATGCATATCATCGTCGGGTTTGCATATGTCAGCGTAACACCTCTGGCTCCGCTCATGTAGATAAAAATCAACTACGGTCTTAGCCCAAAGGGTATTATCCATAATTGTGTCTGGTAGTGTTCTCCTCTCCACTTCATATACCGGAATGGTACTGACCAGTAACTCATACTAAATCCAACTCTCATCCATCATATCGGGCACATGAGGGGGTTTATCAATATGTCGACATATTATGACATGTGAATCGGGCTCTTGAACGGTGGGAGGGACCTCTTGAACGATGACAGGGGCCTCTTGAACGGTGGGAGGGGCCTCTTGAATGATGATATGGGCCTCTTGAACGATAGGAGAGGCCTCTTGAACGATGACAGGTGCTTCGGGCTTTTTCTTACGGAGTCTTGGCACTATTGGGGTGAACGGAGACGTAATGGCACATGCATGATGTCTTATGCGTGAACCTCGTCGTACCAGAAAAACCCAACGTAAAGCATCTACCTTATCGGGCCGCTAAAAATAAATTAATACATAAATCAGTAAATAAACAAATAAATAATGCCGAAAAAAAGTTATTTGCATTTTTAGTATAGTATTAAACAAACTTACCTCATTGCGTAGAGTATGAATCTCATTCTGCAACGATGCAACAATCTCATGTAGAGCGGCTACCTCATCACGTAAAGTGGATACCTCACCACGTAAAGCACCATTGTCATCATGTAAAACCTCTACCTCACCACATAAAGACCGTACCTCATCACGCCATGCACCATTGTCTTCACGTAAAGTACCGACCTCCTCACACAAAGCATTGACCTCATCACGTAACTCCCCTAACTCATCCCGTGGAGGTGGAGAACAGGGAGATAAATGTCGTGGAATCTTTGTTGGTCGCCTATCATGAGGTGATGGTGGAGAAGAGGCTCAATGATGTGATCGAATAGGTGATGGCTCTCGTTGTGGAGGTGTATAATCAGCTCGATCAGGTGATGGCTCTGGGTGAGGTGATGGCTCTCGAAGTGGGGACTGCTCATCATCCGTGCCATCAAAAAACACTTACTAGCTTGCCACCAATCAGTGGCAAGCTCAGCCTCTGTAATGGATAGTTGGCCTCCTAACAATATAAAATCTCAAACAAAGTTAAACGTCTACTAGTAATAACTTGTTTATATATGGTAGTATTTGTGTTAACTTACATCATTCATTGTCGTATATGGTAGTAACTCTTCCCAATCCAATAGTCGGATCCTCCTCTAGGAAATAGCCCTAGGAATATCATTTGAATTTTTAATTGCATATGTCTGCATGCTGGGAAAAGCCTCAAATATCCAAATCTACAAACAATATAATACACAAACATTAGTAATTGTTAAATAATTAATTATAATTTTGGAAACATTATATAGAAATTCTTACCTTAAAGGCCCAAATAAAGCCTGCCAAAGTGTATTTGGAACCATGGCCACGCAAACTTTTTCGGTCCTCAAAGGCAGAAAATAACTTTTTCCAGGTAGCTTTCCATAGATATGAACCCCGCAGAAACATGTTCCATGCATTTAAGTCATCTACCAATAATATTAGATCCTCAGAAATAGGTTGTCTGGCCTCTTTGCCTAAAAAGTCGGTATGCAAATGTAATAAATGGCATACTTGGACAACATCAAGGTCATCCATCCGAGTAAAACCATCTTTAACAAATAATCTCTTCAAGTCATCGACGTGTAAACTCGGCTTTGCCTTTTCCAGCTCAGGAAAAACCTGAGATAACCATGATGGGCAGGCGATATGACTAGTGTACCGACCTACATCATCATGTCCAAAGCGTAGACCAGTGATTAAGCAAAACTCTTCCCGCCCAAAACAAGTATACGCTGGAGGAAAATGAAACCATATCTCTTCATCACCACGTTGTATCGTCTCGGGTAGATCGTTAGTCATGGTCTAAAGAAACAAATGGGTCAACATAGTATCTCCACCCGGATGTTGTACTTTCAGCCATAGCCCGAAGCAAGTATCCTCAAACAATTTTCTTTGTACAGGTGTAAGCGTCGACGCAATTGTAGTGGCTAGGCTTAATTTATTCCTTAAGGTCAATGAAGCAGAAAAAAATTCTACAAAAACAATAAACATACCAAGTTAGATATACCAAAAACTACAAATTATACACTATAAACAGACATGATATTAAACAGTGAAAACAAAGCCAAATATGTTTCAAACTTGCACAGTATTCACCCAAGTCATTATTCTATCATAGTTCACAAAATGCATCAGATAACATTGTGAAGTTAGTATTTGTCTTTGTTTTTTGGTTGAAGTAATGTAATTCATTCAAGTTTCAATTTGCAGAAGAAGAATAGCTTCTGAAACTTAAAATCGCAATGCGAAAATGAAAATCGCAACGCGAAAATGAAAATGGCGTTGCGATTTTCAGTTTCGCGTTATGATTTTCATTTTCGTGTTGCGAATTTAAGTTTCAAATAGTCTTATGCAAATTGAAACGTTTGAAACTTAAATGAATTGCATTACTTCAACCAAAAGACAAAACAAAGACAAATACTAACTTTACAGAGTTAAAGACTAAACAGTTTAGCAGTATTGGCAGCAACCGAATGAATTTACTAAGCAATCTAAGTGAAATGGTTAATCTATTATTGAAATTACCAGTAAATTTATCATCAATTTAAATATGAAAAATCTAATAATAATACAAAAATTTCAAAATAAAAATAATTAAAAAACTAACCCTCGGTGATTGATTTTCCATTTCTGACCGTGAATGGTTGTGAGGGTGGCTCTGAGAGATGGAGATAGATATATATTTCGCCGGAGATGGGGATGAATTTCGTCGGAGATGGGGACGGATGTCGTCGTAAAGAGTGAGAGATAGAGAAGTGACTGAGTTGTGATTTAGGGTTTTAGGTTATGATTTACGATTATATTGTTTACATTTGTGTTGCGAAATAAATATTGTGTTTCGAATTCGAAAATAAAATTCGCATTGCGAAAATAAACGCTCTTTACGAATTTGACTTCTGTGTTGCGAATTTGACTTCTGTGTTGCGAATTTGGAAAAATCGCAACGCGATTTACATATTCGCTTTCGCGAATTTGGTAACTGAGTTGCGAAATTGGAGTTCGCGTTGCGAATTTGTTGGTCATTTTCGCAAATCCAAAAAAATTTGGTTAAAATCGTATATTATAAGGCATTTTCGGTTACTGAAGTTATTTTCTCTATTTTTTATTCTTTTCCGACCCCTTTATTAGATAGCCTTCATAGAGACATTTATGGTTTATTCCCGTGTGAGGTACTAATGTATTGGCTTTAGCTTTCCTTACTATTCAATATACAGATGACAGTATGCGGTGAAACTATCCGTGCTGTGAATGGACGATGGGTACAAGATTTCGCGAAAGGTATTGGATGCTGCTCAATTGTGGATTCTAAACTTTTGAGAGCCTACGAGGGACTGATTTTAGCATAGAACATGAATTTGCAATATATTGGAGTAGAAACAGGAAGTACTAGAATTGCTAAAACAATGTACTAACATATCTCTCATGGTTTTTGACCTGATCAATAGAGATTGGAATATACATTATGATTCTATTCCTCAAGAAATAAATAAAATAGCAGATGCGATAGCAAAATTGATATGAGGATTATCGTTCCAACTCAAGACATACACACAGCTATCGGAAACAGTCAAGTTATTGCTGCAAGAAGATAGTTTTGATAGAGGGATACACTCTGTTGGAGGTACTGAAGATTAGCAAATTATTATTTTTTCTTTATTAAAAAAAATAGATTCGCAGTCACGTTGAGTGGCTAAACTTTCGGTCACTAATTTAAAGTGTTTCATATTAGAATTTTATAATCATCAGAAAATATTGATTTTATGGCGATACTGCTATATAAGTTAAATATAAAATTTGGTGAAATTAATTCAAATGACTTGCTTACCTTAATGGTTGAGTGTCTTGCATTTCATGAAAGAACCCAAAGTTCATTTCATGCTAGTAGCAAGAAAGATTTATTTATTTTATCCTAATAGGTGGTTCACTGCCTAATTAATTAAAAATGCAAATGAAGAAAGAGAAAGATGATGTGGAAATTAAAAAATTAGCATGGCATGCCACATTAGCATTATCGGCAGGTACCACATTGAAATATAAAATAAATATTACGTATAATTAAAAAAATAAAGTTTAGCTATTAAAACGGAATAAAAATAATAATTTAATAACTAAATATGTAATTTACCTATATTAAAAAACTCAAGGACACTCCATGATTAATCTAATTACAATGAAAATTAATGAATTAATTATGGAGAAGACCTTAATTCTTTTAATATTCATTTCATAAAGACAATTCAATTAATAATATATTTTAATACGTCACATTAATAATGTGTTTCGATGTGCAACGTTGATTATAAATTCATCCGTGCTTCATATTATTTTCTTTTTCCAATTCATCCGTGCTTCATGTTATTTTCTTTTTCATATAAACATGGGTTAAATATAGTTAAAAATGATATTTTTGGTGATTTCAGTAACAGACAACGCATTCATTGCAAGGTTTTTTTTTTCCTTTTTCTTTTTTCCATAAACATTAGCAGCACATAATTTGAAAGTTGTAACTTTTCCACTAAATTAACGGCATTGAATAAGGTATTATTCTTCACCATCATCATACATCATACATATAGGAAACGGGTCCGGTTCTTTATTTAATTCTTATTTAAAGCATGAAGTAATATATTTAGATGGTTAAGGGGTTTATTGTTATTTTTTGAGATTTTATAATAGAGTATCGTTTATGTCAGAAGTACAACTGTTCATTGTCAAATATTTGAAAGTCTTGGAACATATATTAACTTGTATTCACCTTATATTTATTAAAAATAGAATTCGAATAATTTAAATTTTTTTCGAATTGATTTTTAAGTTTGAGTCGAGTTTCTAAATTATGTATGATATATACATATCACATATGTAGAAATATATATGCATTTATGGTTATAGAAAATCATTTAAATTTAAACCAAATAGTACCATAATATTATAACTATTTATAATTAAATTTAAATAAAAACCCAAACAACTCAATTCGACTCAAATTTTACAAACTCAACCAGAGAAAAAAAATTAAATAAAGTTTGACTTGTAAAATATTAATCGTCAACTAGAATAACTCGAAATTTTTTTACTTGACTGTACTTGATTGAACGCTCACCCATAATCATGACCCTAGAAATGGTTTAATTCAATTTTAGATCTTTCAAATTTGAATAATAATAAAATTAAGCTTCATTTGTTAGTTATTTTCAAATGATTGCTCACACCTCTAACATATATGATGTTTGAATCCGAGATCTCAAATGATAATAATAAATTTCTTAATCATTGAGGTAGCTTGGTATGTTTTAGTTAAATATTTCTTAATAAAATATTATAATGTTAATATTTCTTAATGTAATTTACCCCTCAAGATTCGGTCCTAATTTTACCTTTAGATATAATATTAATAAATTTAATTAAAATATTATAAAATTTGAAGACCACTTCAAAATTTAGATCCAATTATTTATGAAATAATAATAATATATTGTTCGAGCATCCTTAAATCTGATTAGAAGAGACTATAATACATTGGAACACACAATTCTTAATATAAAAACACATGAATATTTGAAATAAAATAAGAAATTTGCGGCACGAACCGATCAGTTTCGGATTTTAAGTGGTTAAAATATATGCTATTATTTTTTGAGATTTTGAATTTGAGCATTACATATATAGGATATGAACATTTATTATCAAATGATTGAAATTTTTTGAACAAATATTATTATATATTCACCTTAGATTGAAAAAAAAAACTTGTATTTACCAAAGAATGGTAAATTACTCATTTAGTACTTAAACTATCAATTTTGGTCTGTTTTACTACTTAAACTTTATTTTTTTCTCAAAATCATACCTAATGTTTAGTTTTTTATTTCATTTTAGTACCCTCGTCTCGTCAGCCATCGCGTCTACAGTCGTCGACCGTCGCATCTGTCGGCCGATGAAGCTCATATTTTCCAGTCTGCACCTTTTAGATCCCTGAACGTGATTTCGACCTCCGTTTAACCGAAAAATGCCTTAATCTCCCCAAACCAATGATGAACTCTTCGACTTCTTCATCATCTGATCTCTGTCATCAACCATCTAATAGGCTTGAAACTGGACTATATTGGTTAACTCGTCATTCTTTCGTGGTTCAACATTCGAATTGGTCGTCCGTCCATTGGAGATATGCCCCATCAACTCGTCCGTTAAGTTTTTAATGGTAGGATATTAAAATGAAACAAAAACTAAATATTAAGTATTAATTTTAAAAAATTAAAAGTTTAAATACTAAACTTGTAATTTACCCTAAAAAGAAATGGGACTAAAATAATAATGATGGCGTAAGGTGTCGAAAAAAGTGTTGCGTCGATGTATGGAGATTGACCAATAAGTGGAGTTGGCATGAATCATCCAACGCAGTAATTGCCCACGTGACTGATCCAACACCAATTTGTTTAGTCTCCCCAGTCTTTCTTTAGTTGAGCCAACACCTGCTCCTCCCCCGCGGTGCAGTGCGGTGCGGCTCAATTTATTTCAACCATCAGGGCCGTACACGTGGGTTGCAAGTCTTTGATGCATTTAATCGCTCCATGATGATTCGAATCAAATGCATGATGGTGTTTCATACCCCAATGGACCCTACCGTACAAACCTATTCATTATACAAAAGCACATGATTGTGACACGAGCCTCGACCCCCAATAAATCTACCTAGTTCGAATTTTTTTAGTATTATTATTAATATTTAATTTATTGATTGATTAATATAGATTGGATACTATAGAGATGAAGACGACTTTATAATTTAATTTGCTTTATTCACAGACGTCAAGTTACGAACATCTAACATTGCTTAAAAAATTTAATATCTCATCCTATTAAATCAAATGGTTGTTGGTTACCTAGTTCGAAATTTTTATTAATTAGAAGATAAATTTTTAAGTTTAAATTGAGTCTTTAAATTTGTATAATATATATTTTTCCTGTCTTACTAAGTGTGTATAATATATATTTTCTTTGTCTTACTAAGTGTGTCTCTTTTGATTTTTAAAATTGTCTCATTCAAAATATTCTATTAAAAAAGTCAACAAACAACAACACTTATATTTTCTTTTCTACCCATGCATGTCTCACTTTTTTATACCTATCAAACTAAATCTATCAAATTTATCAATCGTTTTTAGGTATAATTTTGTCATTTCCAAATATATCTCCTAAAATTATGTGCATAGTCAATATGAGAAACAAATTAAGGGACGGGGAGTATAATACAAATGAAGAAATATAAATAGAAACTCGAACAACTCGATTTTACTCGACTCAAATTTTATAAACTCAATTTTACTTTAAAAAATCGAATAAAGTTTAAATTATAAAATAGAACTCATCAACTCAAACAACTTAATTTTTTTAATTTAACTTAATTTGACTCAATAAAACGCTCACTTCTAAACGCATTAACGTAAAGAGAACATAAATCAATTGATGTGAGTTGTTTATGACGTGGGGCATTCTTTTACGACAAAATTAGTGGGATAATGTAGGCGGGCCGATTAATAAGCCCAATAGGATAATTTGCTTTTTATTTTGAGATTTACGACAAAATCTACAGTGTAGCTGGAACTCGTCATGCCGGTGTGATGAATTTCATTGGATATAATTTTTTAATGGGTAATGGGATGTGGGTCCTAGAGGCCGAATATATTTAATATATTTCACTAGACTTGTCACGTGGGCATGATGAGTTCGAATAAAAAATATTTGTTTGGAATTTTAAAAAAATTGTAATATATATATATGAATGACCATGTAACCCGTTACATCAGTGTGACGAGTTCTAAAGGGTAAATATTTGAAATTTTTTATTGTTCGGTGGACCGTTGGCTAACGATTATTTTTTTAAAATTCAAAGGAAATCGTCACCTGGGTGTGACGAGTTCCAACAACTATTTTGGGAGATGGTTTTAGTATAAATAGGGGTTTAGGGTGAAGGTTTTGATGTATGAGAAGTGAGAAAAAATTGAGATTATCAAATAATGTGGTCGTGGGAAAATTTTGGGTATGATTTGGCGAACGATGTTTATGGGTTTGACAACACCGACTCGGAGATCGACGATTTAGATTCAAGCTCTTCTTCAGATGAAGAGTGGGAAAAAGAGGCAATACAGTACATAGTTGAGGAGTATAAGAATAAGATGATGAAAATGGAAGGGAAGAATAAGAAGAATAAGTATGAAGATTTACTGAAGCAACGTAGCAAACGACTCATTGAGAGGGAAGAAAAAATAAAAAAATTTAGTATATAAATTGAGAAGAAGAAAACGACGAAAGAAAAATACAAATGTGTCTTAATCCGACGTAGTGAATGAATTGAAGAGTTATCTAAAAATAGAAATTACATATTTACAAATATTGATTTGTATGGTTTTAATTTATATATGAAGTTGTCTTTATTAATTAAGTAATTATTGGATTAAGTAAACTTATTTAGTAATAGTTTGTAATTATATAAGAATTGAAGTGAAAGTTTGAAGTAATGATGTTCAACTAAAAAAACTCATAAACATAGTGGGAAGAGTACAAGTTTTAAAAAAACATAATTAGAGTACAAACTAAAATCATAGTGAAAAACATAGTTACAAGAGTAAAAGTAAAAAGATAACATAATATTTTTAATGACTATTTTAGCGTCCAACCCGATATTTAGGAAGATGATGTCAATGCTTTCTGTTATGCCTTCACATCTACAGTGGCCACAAAGTTTGGGTAAACCTAGCTCTCTTTGAGGATCATCCATATCGGTATGAATTCAGCTAGATTTAGGTCTACCTCTTAACTTCCTACGCAATTCAAGATTTGGCAACCATTCTTCAAAAATTATTGATGTAGGCCAATATGCTTCATTTGGGAGGTACTTAAAGTCACAACTGTAAATGTTACGCATAATGTGCAAGCTATAACAGTCATCAGCATATAAGTATGGGTCAATATTAATGTGCATACACACAGCAACAGCGTGAGCGCATGAGAATCTAAAAGCTTGAAATCGACCACAATCACACCATCTTCTATTTAAATTACTTGTGTACGTTGTAGAATTACCTCCCTCATGTGGTCGAACTAGTGCTTGGACAACGAATCATAATCAAATATGGCAAAATTATGGACAAACATTGATGTCGAATGTGTTTGATTCTTTTGCATTGCCTTTTCTAAATCTGGAACCCAACCTGTTTGTGCAATTTTGTCTGCCCATACTTTACCCAACCTAAAGTATGTCTCCCTAACAATATTTGCTATCGGGGATGTCGAGTCCCTTTCAGCACTAGGTTGATACATTCGGCAAGGTTGGTAGTCATATGGTCCTAACGTCGACACTTAACATCATATGCTTATGACCATCTCTCCTTAGGGATATCATCAGTGAATTCATACACATCATCTCTGTATCTTCTCAAATTTTCTAGTTGTGAATGAAAGTTTGGTTGCAATAAAGCATACCCTAAAAGTCATTAAAATAAATGTTATTGAAAAATACAAAAAAAGAACATAAATGAAGCAAAAATAATTAATGAGAAATGACATAATAGTTACCGATGTTGATAATCTCCTTTTAATCTTTTTTTCTTAAACCTCTTTATAGCATTAGACGCAATATACGTATACAATATGTCGGATATGAGTTGGGAGGTGTATATCTACTTTTCGGTCCAGAAATTATTCTTAACAACCCAGGAGACCGATCTGAGATCATGTAATCCCCATCTTGAGTGACAACATGGGAACGCAAGTTGGAGAGAAAGAAATTCCAAGTTTCCTACGATTCATTTTTAACAATGGCGAAGGCAATGGGGAAAATATTTATGTCTCCATCTTGTGCAACGTCTATCATCAAGACGTGTATGTAGAGCTCATACAAAAAAGTCCCATCGACTTGAATCATTTGTTTACAAAATCGAAACAATTCAATAGCTGACTGTAGGAAGAGTATCGTATCTAACAATGGTTCTAGAGATGAAAAATTCCATTGCTTGCAGCAGACATAGTAGCTCATTATATGACTGATCCCAATCACCATACAACAAGGTCATTGTTTTTTTTATCCATGCTTTGTAATAAGTCGGAATATAACAAAATATATTCCGAATGGATTCCACTAACATAGAAACGAGTACTCTTGGATTTTTCTACCAATAGCTTGGCATACGAGCATATGGCATCTGAATCTAAATGTTGTGGTCTTGTGTCAACGAGCTCATTGTACATGTGTGTTGTGCATTGAACCTTGTAACTTCCCACAATATCTTCTGTTGTAGGTATGATACTCGTATCCTCCACTTATAGCCAACATCATGGTTTATACACCTTACGAAATATGTATTTTGATTAGACTTCGCGACATAGAATTGAAGATGAGATTTAATGCAATACTCTTTGATTGCTAGTTGTGCATCTTTTTTGTTTCAAACTCAGACCTAATAGCCAATTTAGATGATCTTTCATCTGAAGAACCCTAGTGGGCAGCACATAACTCTGGCATATCATAGATTTCAGGATTCCGTATAGCATCAGTTAATGTCGTGCATTACAACTGGATGATGATACCAAGGCAAAGCATGGTGAGGCATTTCATGTTGAAGGTGTGTTTGTGCCTAAAAATTTGGAGCATTTTGCAATCCTTGACATCATGAAATAGCTACCTCCCATACATCAGGTTCAACATCCAAACCTTGTCTCTCTGAACCAGCCTCAAAAACATTAGAATCGTCAACTAATGCTGTGTCATCATCTTCCAGCAATAGAACAATATCTTCATCATTTTCGCTAAATTCAGCAAGGCTTTCACTGAACCATCCATATAGGTTATCATCAGTAGTACTTGTATATGGTTCAGAGGGTCATGCTTCTTCTATTCGTGGTGTTGGTACTGATAAGGTCGAAATATCGACTGTAATCGTGGTTTCGGCATAAATCTCGACCATATTATTATTTGATGATTGATGAAGTCCAACCATAACAGCGATATCTTCATCATCATCAAGCTGGACTGTTCCATATGTGATTGGATTTAAGGAGATCATGTGTCGATAACTTAAGCATGAAACAGAAGCTCCAAGTTTTCTCTCATTTTTTTCTTCATTTGGTGATGAGATACATCTAGAGGAAATATCTTATTGATGGGCCTATATGACTTAAACACAACACCAACATCAGTGTGTAGAATTTTGCCATTGTAATGGACAACTATAAAGAATTTGTTGCTCATTGTTTGAAATGTATTTCGTTAGATGAAAGGAGTGTGTTGTGTAAGAGATTGAAGATTAGCTACACTATTTAAAATTCATGGCTTGTAGACAACCTACACTATTCACGTCATTTGCTTGTCATTGACATTTCATAGCAACTCAGATAAACTGAAATATTTTAGAGAATCAGGGAATCTATACTATTCACGTCATTTGTTTTTCATTGACATTTCACATTAACTCAAATAAACTGATATAATTTCCATTGAAATCAGAGAATCTATACTATTCACATCCTTTGTTTTTCAAAGTTAAATTGTTAACGAGATAAAGATATAGATTTTTCAAAGTTAGTTTACATATTTGTTTACATATTTTTCAAAGTTAGTTTAATTAAAAGTAAAATTAATGACAAATTTTAGAAACATTTTAAGGGTGAATGCATATATATTATTGATAGCAATTTTTTATACAATTAAATGTTGAGTACATAGTTCACTCAATTTCTTGCCGATCTCGAGTAATTATTTACATATGATAATAAAAATAAATTATAACATAAGTAACTTTACTTAAGTAAACAAAAATATTACTTATATTTGCGCAATTCTTGCCGATGTCGAGGAGGGGTAGAACAATAATGATGTGGTGCTCGTCGATTTCTTCGTGGTCATCCACCTTCGTAATTTTCATCTTCTTCCGATTCTAGTGTACTAAACATTACTTCACCATTTTTATTTCCACATTCGGGTGAAAACGATGGAGTATTCAATGTATTTGATGTCATCATTGACTTCATCGACTCAAATTGCACACCGAAATCGCCACGAGATTGATTGTGTTGAGGAAGATCATCCTATACACCACTTGCTCCCATTTCTTGTGCCAAAAATTGTTGTGAAGGTGACATTTGATCCCAGGAACTTCATACCCACACTACTCGACTCTCCATTGATGCTTGATATGGAGCATATCCACCATAACTTGTTCGAGATGGATAATAATCAATGGAAGCATAAGATGAAGATGTTTATGAAGATGAAGATGATGATTTTTTTGCATATTTTGTCTTCATTTCCTCCCATTCGAACAATCCTCCAGCGTTGTCAAGTATGATTTCCCATTTGCTTCATAATTTTGGAGGTAGGGAGAAACTGTGAAATCAAAATCTTTGGGTTGAACCTCGGAACGATTAGGCAAATGTAAATGTCTCTCATGCCATTGTTGTATGAATATATCATGCTTCCTCGGCTAATCTTCCGTATACTTCATGCGCATATTTTATGGACATCATCCATGTTATATGGACATTTCCATCGGTTGGTGAAACCAAATTGTCGCAAAACTCTATCGGCGGCATGGATCTCAACAATTGCGAAATGGAGCAATGGTGTTACGACACACCATATCTTTGTTCCTTTAAAGAAAAATGGCAGTAGACACAATTGGATCTCCAACGCACAATATGTCAACCAATTAAACTGTCAAAAGTATTATGTTAGTATAATTAGAGAATTAATATTACAAATTTCAATGTTAATGCAAAAATTATTAATATTTACCGCATATCTCCACCGATATCAATTCTCATCTGGATATCTACTTTGGTTGCACCCGACAACTTTGTATTGGTTATTCGGTGTCGCCATCTAAACCAAAAAAATAACAACTACATTATTTATTTTCATTTTTAAAATTTTAAATAAATATTATAAAATATCAAAACTTTAAATATAGAAATTTACCTTGTGGCGAGATAAAACTCTATATGAGCAGATGTAATAAGAGTAAAAAACGGGAGACGATACCACACCCATGATTGGAGCAAAACTAAACAACCCGCTACATCTGCTTTTTTCCTCTAACCACTATGGTTGCCTTGCAAAGTTCACGATAAAAAAAAGCTAAAATTACATAATCCCAACTATATTTGCGACATAGAAGGAATTTGTTCAATACTGGAAGATATTGGGTGTGCACCAAATTGCCCAATTTATATGATAGCAAGATCCCTCCGATCAACGTCATAAGATATGCTCGGGTTAGCATATTTCACATGTTGCTTTGTTGATTGTCCATCTACTCTAAATTCTCTTTTCAACCACGTCATCCGTATCCACATCCCATCAATGACATCGACTGGAGTCTCATTTCCCAATAAATCAGAAAAAACTGTATCTCACGTATAATTGTTGTGAAGCACCAATAGCATACCATTAATCAGAACGCCAAGTTGATATGCGACATCTTCCAATGTTATCAACACTTCTTCAGAAGGAAAATGAAATGTATGCACTTCGGGCCTCCAACGCTCAATCAACGTCGATATCAGTGTCGACATCACCTTAAAACCACGAAGAAACATCGCTGGATATAATCCATATTGTTGAAGTTATATCACAATCCGCTGATGTGGCTTTTCATTCCGTATTGTTGAAGATATATTACAATCCACTGATGTGGCTTTTCATTCATCATTCCTCGATGACGAATGCCTCGTTCTTCTTGCTACAATTTGAAAATAAATTGATCAATAAAATTATATAAATAATTATTATTAATACTATAATTTTTTCCAAAGTAAAATAAAATAAAATAAATTTACCGTAGTAAACTCGATTGAGAAATATAAACATCATCAAGACATAACATTTCTTCTCTTAAGGTCATTTCAACACAAATCTTCTACAAAAAAAAGGTTTTTACTCTCAATAAAATGTTTGATTTCAAGTGAAAAATCAATCCCACACAAACCTCTATTTATACTACTCTATCCAACGTCTATAAACAACTAGTTTTTTTCAAATTGAAAATAGTCGTTGAAACTTGTCACACCGGCGTGACGAGTTCCAATGAATTTTAAAAATTTGACTTGTGGTCATATATATATATATATATATATACACACACATTTACTATGTTTTTTAAAATTCCAAAAACAATTATTCGGACTCGTCATGCACACGTGATGAGTCACGTGAAATATATTAAATATATTCAGCCCCTGAGACCCACGTCCCATGGCCCATTAAAAATTATATCTCACAAAACTCGTTACGCCGACGTGACGAGTTCTAACTACACTGTAACTTTTGTTGTAGATCCCAAAATAAAAAACAAGTTACCCTATTAGACTAATTAATTGGCTCACCTGCATTACCCCACTAATTTTACCTTCTTAAATTGGTATATTCGATATAATTTTGGTCTAATAATATTTTTAGTTTATATAAAAATAAATATTTAAATTAAAAAAACATAATAATTTATTAAATATTTAATAAAATAGGGACCGAACTAAAAATGATAACCTCGTGTTCTCAAAATTTTTGGTCTAGTAACAACTTAGGTGATTGTAAGTTTTAATATTACACAAATTAAGTGTTATCTTGTGAATTTTGGATTTTTTTTATAAATTTAGGATGAATACAAGATAATATCTGTATAAAGAATTTATTTGACAAGAAAGACTATTTTGGATTATTCAAAAAATAATTCAGTTGAAAATTTACAAATATATCATTTCTGTAAATAAGAATTAATATTATTATGATTTTTATCTTTTCATACTTTATTTGATATTTTTATAAATAAATGAAAAAATCATTCACTAAATTCATATTTAGTTTCTTTATAGGAAAAAGGTAACTTTTGTCCCTGTAATATACGCAATTTATCATTTCGCCTCTATCATATTTGTATTAATTTACCATTGAAATTGTTAATTGCATCATTCTATACCCTACCATTCACTTAAAACCTTAAATTAAGAGTTTTAAGTTAAAGATTAAGGTTTAAGGTTTTATTATGTCATGGTTAGGGTTTAGGATTATCAATTTAGACTTTTAAGTTAGAGATTAAGGGTTAGGGTATATAGGTTATAGGGTTAGGGTTTAAGATTATAAATTTAGGGTTTTAAGTTAAGGATATAGTATAGAATGATGCAATTAAACAGTTTTGAGAGCTAAATTGATGCGAAAATATGATAGGAGTAAAAATGATAAATTGAGTCTATTACAAAAGTAAAGTAACTCTTTAAGCTAATAAATTTTAAAATATTTCTTATAAAATATTTTCTTTTAAATATTTATGTTACTTAATTTGGTGATCTTTTTCATTTTAAAAGAATTCAAATTGAAATGACTTTTAGTATTGATGTAACGTAATATCATTCATCTCGACTTTTGTCGAAAAATAATAGCATTTCAAAATTTTACAGCGAAGACAGATCCTGCACTCCTTTTGTTTTTGTCACAATGTTTTCATTAAAATTATAGAGGAATTAAAGATAATTAGGTCAATTAGGTCATCATATTTATCAGTTGTTAGAGTGTTTATTATCTTATTCTGTTATCGTCTCAAATACTTTGATCTTGTCTCCTAATTACGGTAGAAAAATTCATGAACAAATTTCACGATGACATTCTCATGAAATACCTTAAATTTACAAATGAAAATATTATGTAATATCTACATTATCAGTTTATAGCTCAATTTTCTTACAGCTTAATCTCCATGTAGTATATAATAAACCGCCCATAGCTTTACCATTATAATCGAACATTGTTTCAAACTATATAAAAAATCAAATATCCAAGAATCATTGATGTTCTAGATCACCAAATGGCGGTTTGAGCCACGTATAATCGCTAGAAACACCATATACACCGTCATGTTTAGCTGAATATATAAATTTGTATCAACCAAGCAACCTCAATAGTGTTAACAAAATTGTATATTAGAATTGTCATAATGCCAAAATTAGCCCCCATTGTTTACTAAAATAGTCATTTTGTCTCCTAATTTATTTTTTGGAGCATTATGGCCACCAACGTTTCATTTTAGAGCAAAAAGACCCCTGACATTTGACAGAATAATCATTTTGTCTCTTATTCTTTTATTTTCTGATGCATTGTAGCTCTGAACATTTTATTTTAGGTTAAAAATGCTCCTATTTTGAGGTATTAATCATGTGATAACTAATGATTTTCATCTATAGAGGAAGCTTTTTATCCCAAAGTGAAACTTTAGGACTAAAATGCTCCAAAAAAAAAAAGAATAGAAACCAAAATAACCATTTTGATAATCGTTAGATGTTATTTTTGGCATTATGCCTTTAGAATTTCCTCAGAGATTGACATTGTGGTTAACTGAGAGATTGCTAATGAAGGGGGAAAATTCAACAGAAAATGATGAGCACTTGAATGAGTGAAACCAAGAATGATGAGCATTGGTAGAGGCAAAGATTCTTTGTATAAAGAGAGCGTCTGTCGTCCTATACTAATCATTATATTTCCTTTTTTCCTTTTTTCCTTTTAACCAATCACAAAACCGAGTGGAGTAAAGGATACCCATACGATGAGAAAAGCAGAAAGAAAAAAGATTAGTAGTAGCTGAGTTTGGTGAGCGGTCAGCATTAAAAAACTACTAGTCTTGCCGACAGCAAATTCTGTATCTCTTAGAATGGTAAAAAAGACAACCCACAAACCACACCACTTTTTTTACCCTAAAGGTGAATCATGCATGTAAATTTCACCTTTCTTAACTGTGGGTGGTGGTGGTGGAGTTGGGTGGGGGTGAATCTAATTCCATCCAAGCTTTAAGCCAAAAGGGATAGTTTAAAGTTGAAACTTCTTTCTTTTTCCCTTTTCTTTTATGATTGAGAATGAAAAAAAGAAAAAGAATGGAAAGCTGCTGGTATTTTCTTGAATAATCTATATTTGGTTTCCATGAAGGGTTCCAACATGCAAACAGTGATGGCTTACTAAATTAGAAGAAAGTGCAATGGTTGATGACCTACCATTATCTGCCTGTTTTCCCTTGCTGATATAACCCATATATATATATATGCAATTCAATGACTTTCACTTTTCACTTTCTTTTCCTCTTTTTGACACATTTCTGCATGTTGTAATATCTCACTGAGAGATTTCTTTCTGTTTCTTTTTTTCTTCCTGGACCATGAAATCTACAGGTTCATGCTTCAGTTACCAACTTGATTTGCAGAGGAATGCAGAACCGTTGAATCGGACTCATGGTGGTGGTGACTGGTGACTATCTTTGGTTTGGGGACCTTTGTTGCATGAACATCGTACCCCAAAGATGATTTGGTGTGCAAAAAATTAAACAACCAAGGCTTTAGAAAGGGACTTGCACTTGTTTCATGGTGGGGCAGTCTAATCTCCTAAAGGCAAAAAAACAGGAGATTTGTAAGATAAGATGGAAACGGTTAGAAGTGGTTCTCCAGCTAGAATGGTTGGTCTCATGTCCTTCCAAGGTTGGTGGGCTGGAGAATGGTCTGGTCTCATGTCCTTCCGAGGTTGCTGACCCACCATACTGAACAGTGTTTTGCCCTCCACCGAACCGACTCATAACAGGCGTACCTCGTCTGTCACAAGCTTCACATCCTTGGATCCTTCAGCCAAATTCCTCTCTAATCATGATCCAACAATCGTAACGCATCCATCTTTTACGGTGCTCTCTCTGGTCCGACAATATCTCTGTCACATGCTTCTGCCAACCAAAAAAAGACATTCAGCACAATCAAAACAATTTCATCGCTCTTTTCATGTTCAAACTTACAATGATTGATTTTTATCAAAGTTTTCAAACATATGTTTCAAATCGAGATGAACTTGTCTAGTTTCAAAGTAGTTCTCAACCTACCAAAAGAATGGTTGATTGCATCACAAGTCACAAAAACCGAACGCAACCGTCGTTCGAAGCACAGAAATTTTATCGAATTTACGTATCACCCAAGATACAGATACAAGCATGGTCCAGAAATTTACCTGTTTTGGCTACGAGAAGAACGTAAGCTCGGAACTTCATTCAAACTACAGTTAGTGGAAACTGGGAAGTCCTACAGGCACACATGATGGACCATCCAGCATTGAAGTTCAAATACCAAAGACTAGAAATAGTGAAAGGTTTTCCAGGAAGAACCTTTCCACAATCATTTTTCTCATGCACTCAAATCGCAAATGATGGCAAAATCGGACATGCATGTGTGAATTCGAACGAAGAAAGAGTGTTGTTCAAGCTTGTTTACGAAGGAAATGAGATGATCATAAAAAGGATCCACAATTCAAATAAATATTGGAAACAAGGGACCAGCTGTTCATTATATCAGTAACAAAAAGTTGAGTTCCACTTGAAGATCTGAATAAAGAAACAATGTTGCAAAATTTTTCAGACAGAAAGGTAAACCGATTTTAAAATATCAATTACTTCATCAAGAACACTAGAATGGTGAATCATCCTAGACCAGAAATGGCTGTTTTGAATCATATATGGAATATAGCACAAATGCCGAATTAGATCACACATGTGCTTCATGTCTTCAAGCATATGACTTGTTTGTAAACCTCACAAAAAAAATTGAAGTCATGTTACAAAGCACAAGAGAAAACATAAATCTTTCCCTTTTATAGATATTATTTCTTATAAAAAATGCTAGAGGAAAAAAATTACAATGTTCTTCCTGTTCTTGAAATTCTATTCAAGCAGCATTCTCTATCTTAACAAACAAGAAGATTCTCTTTCTGCAAATTCAAAGGCCCCAAAATCAACCTAAGGTAAAAGATTGGAAAATGCTCAAACTGTGAGGCTCAGCAGTGGTAGGAATACAATGTTTAACCCCAATGAATGCCCTTTTCCTCCCACCCGACTCTCCCAAAATCTTCTAAAATAAGTAAAACTACTAAAATGTATTTAAAAATCCTACAAATTTTGAAATTTCTAAAGAAATGGAGAAAAAAGTGAAGAAAAATGTCACACTGAGGATGTTTCAACTAGAACCTCATTCAGCACGTCATCCTCACCATTTGCCAATGCAAAAAGATCTGCATCCTTCTCTTCGTCGCTGGAAAAATCGCGCCTCTCGAACTTGTTGTGTGCTGCGATAAATATCAACTTTTGAGCCCTCTCCATGCTTACCCTTGAATGTCCATGCGCAGCCATCCATCTCAACAAAGACCAACTGCATTTGAATCCACATGAAGTTGCATGGAGGAAAATAAGCCTAACTGCAACTTTCCCTAGGAACTTGAACTCGGTAAGATAAGTTTCCCACACAAGCCTACTGCTCTGCGGATTAACAATTTTCATTTTCCCTGTGATCGGATCTCTCTCCTTCATCTGCACGGCTCGTGCATATACAGGATCAAGCCCTTCTGTTCTCCATTTCATAAGTTCCATAAGAGCAATATGA
Source organism: Hibiscus syriacus (assembly GCF_006381635.1). Lineage (NCBI taxonomy): Eukaryota > Viridiplantae > Streptophyta > Magnoliopsida > Malvales > Malvaceae > Hibiscus > Hibiscus syriacus. The sequence continues at coordinate 1,609,675 of NW_024063145.1, read as the reverse complement.
GCTTCCTCCCTGGATACAAGCCTGGTTATAAGCTTATCGACATCCTTTTCTTGCTCAGGTGTCAAACATTTGAATGGGGGAAGGTACTTCCCACTCATGTCCTTAATCAAATACAGTGGATCAAGTATGTAAGCAGCAGCCCAAGCTGGGTGGTAGTTCTTCTTGAACCGCCTTTCAATCACTTTCTCTACTGGACCTTCTGCAATCTGATACTTTGAACACCAATCTTTCACCTTGGTTCTAAGATCATCCCAAAGTGGCAGGCATTGCCCAACAAGTGGTCTTTCGGTCTCGATCTCATAAGCCATTTCTTTGATCAATTTAACCAATGAATGTACTGCTTCTAAGTCATTCCAAAACCCCATATCTCGAATCATCTCTGCAACTTCCCTTGCAACTGGATCCTCCATGGATAACATCTTATATGTTTCATCAAGCAAAACCAACTGAAGTGCCTGAGCTGAGTTGAGTATATTTTCAACCATTGTATACACAGGTCCAAAATTCAAGCTTTCATGATCACGCAAGGGCACTCTCAATAACCTGGCACTCCCACACTCTTGCAACTGATACTTTTGAAAACTACTTCGGATTTGACTCGTATTGTTTATGAAATTTGCGAGCTTCAAGGCATTCTCGGTCACTGTCTTGAACAAAGGAAGCTCCTTGCTGAAGTCCTTAATCAGACTATTAAAACCCTGATACTGACATGAAAGATTAACCATCCAATGATGCCGATTCTCCAAATTCCTCAATGCTTTAGCCTTGAACTTGTCAGCAACAACTCCTGCGCATTGCGGCACAGCATTCCCACAAATTCCCGTTATTGTCTCCCATAACACCTCCTCTGCATATGTCGAAGGAACTGAACCAGTGAGAAAAACTGCTCTTCTATACAAACTAGTCCCATTAGGCAAATTCACGGTCAAGTTCACCAAGCTCTCTTCCCCACTAGGAAAGCTCTTAACTTTCCACCCATCAGTTGCAACCTGAAAGAACATAGCATCTCGAATCCTTGCCTCGGATTCAGCTTTCACTTCCTCGTACTTAACATTCAATCTACTCCCAACAAGCTCCCTCGTTGAAACCGGTGGCAACCCAACCTGATTAGAAAAGCCCTGAACTTTGGATGTTCGAGACTCGAAAATGAAACCGACCCACAACACTCATAAATCCAATCAGCAAGGAAACCAACCGCACACTCAATCTGGAACTTGCTTAAAGTTGGCCCGGATGATGCTTTAGGACTTTTTAGCTTCTTTACACTATCTTCCAACATAGCCAAAGCACCCAAATCCTCTCTCCCTCCAGACAAAACCAAATGTTGCTGGTGTTGTGGTAACAAATTTCCAACAATCGGCGTCACAACCGCCCCTGGCGACGGAGAGTAAGCTAACTCCCCACAGAACCTTGAAGGATCAACAATAGCCAACGGAGTAGCCTGATAAGAACAACCCGAACCTGAACCCGAGGCAACAAGGACCCCGCCAGTGGCAGTTACAGTAACCGAAGATGCACTTCGTTTCCTATTACTTTGAGTTGCGGTTGGAGTTGCCACCGTTGTCGGAGATGGAGAAACAGATGAAATGGGTTTAGCAAGAGAGTTGAAGTTGGGACAACTTCCCCGCTTTAGATGCTCCGAAGCTGTTCTCGAAGGATTGGAAGCTGAGAAAACGGCGTCGCATAAAGAACACCGGAGCTTCACAGCTTTGGGGAGTCCGGTATCGGTGTTATGAACGAGCATGGGCTCGAGATGAACCCAATACCAAGCTCCTTTACCTTTGATAGCCTTGGTCCGAACCATGACTAACCCATCATACCTTTTGAGCAAGGCCTTAGCTGCTAACTCGTCGGCCGAGCCTGAGTCCACCGGGGTGGTTGTTGTATTAGTTGTGGCAGCCATTGCAGAGATTGTTAAAAAGAAAAAGATGGAAGATTTAGCAACACTTTTCTGAGCTTCACTCAAAGATTATACTCTTGTCTGTCTTTGCTGCAGTTGTTGTTTTTGTCATCATTTCCTCCTCTCCTCGTTCCCCTGGATTATAAAAACGACAGCATTTCATGGGTTCTCGCATTTATCCGGGGAAATCAGCCGGCACTGGCCGGATCTTGACTTCCCGGCGACATTCCATGCAGTTTTTGATATTGGGTCTCTGTTTTCTTTAGCAGAAGAAATTTCAAAGCAAAAGAGAGAAAAAGAGAAGTGAAACGGGTAGGGACGCAGGGTAAGGGAGAAATAAAGAGAATACGATAAAGAGGGGAGGGGTTTGAAATGACGAGCCGTCGAGCTGCGCGTGGAGGGGGAAGGGAAGAGAGAGATGTTGATGGCTTGGTGTAAACTGGATCAATGAGGTAAGCCGAGAGTCCAACGTACGAACAGGTGATTGGAGAGTAAATTTCACGCTCCTTAAAGGGTTATAGTTTTGGTATCACTTTCATGTTTGAGCCCTTTAATTTGTTTTCTTTTTTAATTTCATTTCCAACCAATTTCTTTATTTCTCTTTTTCGTTGTTGGGGTCCTTTTTGTCTTTGTCTGCTTCTTTCCCTTTACTTTTTCTTTTAAATTTGATACTAGTTTTCATATTATTTAAGGAAATTTTTTAATAATTGATATTGATTATAAAATAATATATGTTTAGAGTTTTCTTAATCAATAATAATATATACATAAAAATGATTAATGTTGTGTTTGAAAAAAAATACCTCAAATAATTCACTCCACTGATTATTTTTTCAGATTAGGGTATTTGCTATGGTAAATTTAGAAGACGTATAATGTTTTATGCGAGTTAGAAAAGACTTCAAGATTGTTACTCATCTTCCCCATCACTGATCTTTGTTTTGTTTTATAAAGCTGAAGACACATGGCAATTCATACGTCTTCCACCGAATAAATGAAGGCACGTGATACTCTTGGCATTTTCTTGGCACTATAATAATGACTCTAATTCAGGAAATAATATGATAAGTGTCTTATATGAGAAAATCGTTTTTCCCATTATCCTATATGGGTGAGGAAGTCCAATATACACCTACAAATTCATATCTAGAATTTGTAAGGTCCCTAGAGGTATGTATACTAAATGAGGCAAACTTAAAAAATTTTAGGGGATGCAATTAGATTATGCATCGTAAATATAAATAAAATATCTAAAATATATACTAATTAAAATTTTTAGGGAGCGACTGCCCCACCAGCCCCTTCGATCCATCAATGTTTAGAGAGAACAATATTATCTTTCATCATTGAGATCACTCGTAAATTCTATTATTTAAGGGCGTAACTTTTTTATTAATCTGAGGTAAGTACAATGTAGTATATATTTAAAAATAACTCTCAATTATTTGATATTGGATGCTCACACCCCTAGCATTATTGATACTTAAGTTTAGGACCTCAAGAAATAATAACAATTATTTAATCATCGATAGCACTTAGTTCGTATATTTAAGGAGATAAAATTTTAATATTTTGGGATATTTTGTTTATAGTTTTTTGGGGCAACTAAGACAGAGAAGTTCTACAGTGTGACACCTTAATATAAGGCTAAAATAAGACGCTACTGATTTTGTTATTATTTAAATAAAAAAAATCGGTAAAAAATTATTTAAAATATCATTATTTCTACCTAAAACACTAATTTTTTTTTACCATTTATGGTAAAAATGCCCAACAATAATAAAACTATTAGCGCCTAATAATATTTCTGATAATTTTTTACCAATTTTTTATTTAAACAATAAAAAACGGATACCACTTTATTTTAATCTTATATTAAAACGTCACACATGATCTCACCTAAGAAAGAGGGAGAGTTGAGTTAAATTGGGGGTTACTATTGTTGGTGAAGGGTGTCTTATTTTTGTTACAGGTGGTGGCCATAAAAAGGGCAACCTAGGAATTTAATGAATTCCCCAACTTGGCCTTGGACAGGGTTGACCAGACACAGCCAGAACAATGCCTTTGAAAAAGCTCCACCAAACACCATACCTATCCCTATGCAATCAACGCCAAAGCTTTGGGATTTTTCTCTTTCTTTATTTTATTATTTATATTCATCATTTATCTCTCATTTTTTCCCTATCCCTTTAATTATGTTTTCTTTTACCTTTTTGTTATATTAATAAAATTTAAGATTTTTTCCCTTAAGATTTTAAGGTTTCGTCTTAATAAATCCGAATCGATTCACATCGCACATTTAATTTTAGTAGGTGAGTCTCCCAATAGAGATATTTTGCATACACAATGACTCAAACTTGATATATTACTTAAGCGATATCAAACTTATTACCACTTAAATCAATTCAAGTTAGTGGTTTATTTTTTATTTTAATAAGGAATATTAGTAGTAGATTTAAATTTGTAATATTATTAATTGGTTTTGTTTAAAATGATAATATGAATTTAAGTAAAAATCTTAAGTATTCAATTTATATATAAAATTATTAGACATGATGTCAAAATTAGCCTCTAACGTTTATTGAAATTGTTATTTTTGTCATTATTATTTTTGAAGCATTTTGGCCCCATCGTTTCATTCTAGGATAAAAAGACCTATAACATTTAATTGAATAGTCACTTTGACCCTTATTCTTTTTTTTGGAGCAATTTGACCCCCAACATTTTATTTTAAGGTAAAAGTCTCCTATTTTAGAGTGTTGACTGTTTGTTAACTAATTATTTCTATCCACGGAGGGGTCTTTTTGTCCTAAAATAAAATGTCGGAGGCTAAAATGCTTTAAATAAAAAATATTAACCAAAATGATCACTTTGGTAAACGTTAGGGACTATTTTTTTTTTAAATTATGCCAAATTATTATTGATTGAATTTTTATGTAACCTAACTGCGAAATAGAACAACTGTAAAAGAAAATTTCCGCATCATCATTTTAATTTGGGGTGTATATAATTTGATCCGATTTTCGGTTCAATTAACCTTGATTATCAAGTATAAAGTATGTATTTTTACATTATAAGATAAATTAAATTAAATAAAAGAAAAAATTTGAAATTTATTAATCATAAATAATTTAAATAATATGATTCCAATAGTCGTTGATTAATCAATTTTTGTTACTTAGCCCTAATTTTAATGACAACAACTAATTATTATCAATTTGGGCTTACTTCTAATATTATAATAATAGAATAACCAAATTATACCGAATCAAAAAAGAGGATTGAATTTTAGATTTCAGAAAAGTAAAGACAGTAAAATGATAATTTAACTTTTTGTGTCATATCATATGTTATAATCATGTTGTATCATATAAGTAGCATATTAATGGATAAAATATTTTGTCGACTAATAATCATGATTTTATTTTATTTTTGGTTGGAAACACATGGTGCTACTTAAATCCTCATGATCCACACCCATTCATTACTAAATTTTAATGTTTTAATAAGTTTTATTCCAAATTTTTTTATAACCACCGATATTCTATCTATTGATCAACTCATTCGTATCGAGTACTAAATAGGCGGGGACGCTCCCAACCTAATTTGATTCATTTACAAACACCAAAATTCGAATCCTGACCTTACTTAAGGGATCTAATGTCTCATCTCACTAAACTAATTGGTTGTTGATAGTTTTTATTTCAAATTTTTTTGGTATAACCATCAATATCTGATCTATTGATCGACACATTCAGATCGGGTACTGCAGAGGTGAGAGCTACGCTCCCAACCTAATTTATTTCATTCACAAACACCAACATTTGAACTCTGATCTTATTGTCGAAATGGTCCCCGTCGGCTTTTTTAGGGTTTTTTTCGGAGATCGATCCAACTTTATATTGGGACATGTCGGGTTTTAAAATAAATGCATAAATATACAAATTTGGAGTCGTCATCAACTTTTGAGTTAGGTAAGTCGAACACCTAAAAATTTTTTAAAATAATTTTAAGAAAAATAATTTTAAAAGATAAAAATTTGATTGGCGTTTGACCAAAGATTCGTTTGAAAACAAGTTCGGGAGTCGGTTACATGTGAGGAAGGATTAGTACCCCCACAATGCCCAAAAATTAGTACTTACACGATTATACGTCATCTCAATATTAAAATTGGCAAATTCGAATAATATTTAAATTATGATATTGTTTTAGAAAATAGAAAGAGATATTCTTTTATACAAATAATCCTAAAAAATATTTCCATAGTTAATTAAGGAGATATTTTTATAGATTACTCATATTAAATAGTATTACCCTGAATTTATATACAATAAATAGATAAAAATAAATTCATTTAAAACATAAAAAATATTATCTTATTCGAACAACCTTTAGAAATACACACCTAGTTATTTAAGGCGTATTTAAATTACTCCTATAAAATAATATAAAAATTTTATTTCCTAATAAATTTATAAATATATAAATATATAAATAAAATATTAAAATAATAAATATAATAAATTTAAATATTAAATTATAAAAAAAAGAAAAGATCAAGGTAAAAATTACAAATAATTAATATGTTAGGTACTACAATTGTAAATAAACCAATAATAATTTTTAGAATTTAAAAAATATTAAAATTTTGGGGACTAAATTATAAAACAAATAACAGTAATGACCATAAATAGAAAAATTACATAATCGAGGTACTTGTAATGATAATTTAACCCTATTTGCTATTTGGGATTAAAATAAAAACTATTAAAACAATAGGGACTAATTTTGATATTTACCCAAAACATATATAAATACGGTTAGTGACTAAAATATAAACAAAATAAAATTTAAGATCCAAATTAGAGTATATGGAAATTAATTTTAGCGACCAAATTGTAAAATTACACACTATAGGGGTTGCAGGGATGATTTACCCACGCACAAAATACACAGATAACCCCTCCTTGAAACGACGTCATTTCAAGTTAAGTATAAATACCCTTAATACAACTAAAAATGGCTTAAGTTTCTCATTTGTCTTTTCTGTTTCTCTCTAAACTCCCTCACCGGAGGCACAGCCGACCACCGTCAACCACCGTTCGCCAGTGATCTCTACCGTCATTAACGGTGATCGGAGTAATCAAAACACCCCAAAATGATCCTTGGACCTCCCTAAGGTCGAATCTAAGCACCACTCAACCTAACTCTTTCCTAAATACCTTAGATCTAGATGTTTACCTTCGAAAATGACGGTTTCCGGCGACGTTTTGTTTTCTTGATGGTAAGTTTATTTTTCTAAATCTCTTCTCTCTGTTTTCCTTTTCTTTTCGAAAGGTTGCTTGTGGTTATTTTTCTTTCAAATAGTGGTTGCTAGTTTTCTCTTGGTTGCTCTTTTTGTTCGTGTTTTTCTTATTTTTTCGTTGTTGTTGTTGGTTCGATGGACCTTTTATAGGCCTCGGAGTGCTTTGTTTTAACTGGTTAAAAGAGGGAAGCCTGGTGAGTCACCGGAGCTATAGTGGTAACTCACCATAGGGGCGGCTGGGTGCATTAATGCACCCAGATCTCCTAGATCTGGCCTGTGGTCTTTAACAGAAGCGGCTCACGTGGCAACAACCGAGAAGAGCATTTGGTATTAGAGGCATGGTCGACATAGCCCTAGGGTTATGATGAAAACCTAGGGTTTCATCTGGACTGTTGGATCAAGGTAAGATCCAACAGCTGAGAAAGCTGGCAGTGCAGTGCTTAGCTGAAACCTTAAACAGAAACCTAAATGGTTTTAGGCTTCTTGGGCCAAATCTGGGTCTGACCGGGTTCTAGGCCTGAATTGGGACCCATGTTTTACTGTAACTGGGCCTTCGGGTCATCTTTGTAATATGGTTTTGGGTTTGTTTATTTTGGGGCCCAATTGGTTTGGGTTTGTAATTATTTGATTATTATTTAATAATAATAATAATAGTATAATATATATTAGCTGGGACGAAAATTACTGTCTACAGCTGCCCTCTTTGCTCATTCTTGTGTCAACAAGAATAGGGTAAAGATGAAAAGACAAGGAGTTTTCGTCCAGTTGACTTCATGCTTTGATGGGAAATTTGTTCCACTCTTCTTTCAGGGGAGATTAAATTTGATATGTTCCTTTTTTTCAGGTAGTCATATCAATTTTGGAAGACGTGTTTTCTCTACTATTCATTCAAGGAGATAAGACTCGAAAATCTTTGATTCACTTTGCTACTCTTTCGGGAAGATTGAATCTAAAATATTGCAGAATCTGCTTCTCTATTTTCGAGGAGATCAGACTTGAGATTGATTTGCTTCACTACTCTTTTGTGAATGTTAATATCTGAAATAAGAAGAATATGTTCCACTACTCTTTCGGGGAGATCAGACTCAAGATTGATTTGCTTCACTACTCTTTTGTGAAGGCCAATATTTGAAATAAGAAGAATCTGTTCCACTACTCTTTCGGGGAGATCAACTCGAGATTGATTTGCTTCACTACTCTTTTATGAAGGCTATATCTGAAATAAGAAGAATCTGTTCCACTACTCTTTCGGGAGATCAGAATCGAGATTGATTTGCTTCACTGTTCTTTCATGAAGGCCAATATGTGAAATAAGAAGAATCTATTCCACCACTCTTTCTGGGAGCTCAGACTCGATTGATTTGCTTCACTACTCTTTCGTGAAGGCCAATATCTGAAATAAAAAGAATATGTTCCACTACTCTTTTGGGGAGATCAGACTCGAGATTGATTTGCTTTACTACTCTTTCGTGAATGCCAATATCTGAAATAAGAAGAATATGTTCCACTACTCTTCTGTGGATATCAGACTCGAAATTGATTTGCTTCACTACTCTTTTGTGGAGACCAAATCTGAAATATGGTGAATATATTCCTCTACTCTTCCAGTGAGATCAGACTCGAGAAAAGTTTTAGCATCCCACTTTTTAGGGATTTTGAATTGGTTAATCCTATCTTGGAGTTTAAATATCTTCAACCTTCAGCTTTCTATTGGGAAAATTGTAGATACTATATTACATTTGTTACCAGACATTTATGAATGTCATGATCCTATTTATACCTCAAATGTGTGCAATGACGCAATTTTAGTGTATTTTTTTCGAATAAGTACCCTCTCTTATTGGCCATCTTATGATTCGGTTTCATTTTGGGCATAACAAACATGACTGGTTTACCCCAACTGAATATCTTGATCCTATAACACCCATGTCCTGTATACCTTATTGTCTACAAGATACATATGTCACATCACTTTTAAAATGGTTTCCCATTTGAAAATACGTACAAATTTGTTTCATTTTATAAATCATTATAATTTACTTATAATTAAAATATGCATTAAACTTACATATACAACAAAAAGAGATGTTTCATATTTCACCGTTTTACAATAGTTTAATTCAAAAGCTTTTCAAAGTGTTTTTACTAAACCTATTACATGGCAACTAAAATTTATCAAAAGCAGACATGTATGTCATACTGTTACTAATGAGGTGACTCTGACTTGATGTCTGATGATCTCTTTACTCAGCTGGTATTCCACCTACTCATGAAATAAACACACGTTAAGTATTACTTAGTGAGACATACTTAATCACAAGTAAAATTCTAAACACAAGTTATTTTATTACACATTACATTTCAAGGGATCTTTCAATTCAATAAGTATTCTATAATTTGCATCGCTAGTGCTAGTATCATCATTTGTCAACCATTACAAAAATCTATGGTTTGCATACCCATTAACAATATAAAAATTCATTTCCTTATTATGAATTTCTTATGTTTATATACATATATTTCCCATACGGAAATTCATACACCTAGTATGAATTTCTTAACATGTTTACACAAAAAGTGCCCAATACGGAAATTCATACACTTAGTATGAATTTCTTAACATTTTAGCACACAAAGTGCCCAATTCGAAATTCATACACTTATTATGAAGTGTTTTTTAATATTTTAGCACACATAGTGCCAATACGGAAATTCATACACATAGTATGAATTTCTTAACATTGTAGCACACAAAGTGCCTAATACGGAAATTCATACACTTAGTATGAATTTCTTAACATTTTAGCACACAAAGTGCCCAACACTTAGTATGAATTTCTTAACATTTTAGCACACAAAGTGCCCAATACAGAAATTCATACACTTAGTATGAATTTCTTAACATTGTAGCACAAAAAGCGCCTAATATGAAAATTCATACACTTAGTATGATTTTCTTAACATTTTAGCACACAAAGTGCCCAATACGGAAATTCATACAGTGAAAAACATGAGATGGATCTGATTTGTACCTTCTAAGCATGGACACGTGAAAAACATTATGGATACTATCCATATACAGAGGCAAAGCTAACTGATAAGTCACTGTTCCAACCCTTTTTAATATCTCATACGGTCCAATAAATCTCGGACTCAGTTTTCCATTTCGCCCAAAACGTAATACCTTCTTCCAAGGTGATACTTTTAAAAATACTTTGTCTCCCACTTGATATTCTATTTCTTTCATTTCCAAATATGCATAGGACTTTTGGAGATTTGAGGCTATCTTTAGATTGCTCTGGATAATTTTCACTTCATCCACCATCTTTCATCAAATCTGACTCGACTAGGTCTCGATCTTTCAGTTCAAACCAATTTAATGGTGTTCTGCATTTTATCCTATAAAAAGCTTCATACGGGCCATCTTAATATGGATTGATAACTATTATTATACGCAAATTCCGCTAAAGGCAAATACTTATCCCATGCTCCTTTAAATTTAATCGCACATGCCCTTAACAATCTTCCAATATCTGAATAGTTCGTTTTGATTGCCCATATGTTTACGGATGAAAAGTTGTACTGAAATTCAATCGAGTACCCAAAGACTCATGCAAAGACTTCCAGAATCTTGAAGTAAACCTTGGGTCTCAATCGGACACTATTGATATCGGTACACCATGCAGTCTCACTATTTCTTTTATATACAATTCTGCAAACTTATTCATCGAGTAGTCTACTCGAACTGGGATAAAATGAGCCGTCTTGGTCAATCTATCCACTATTACCCATATCGAGTCCTTTTTACCTGGTGACAACTGTAGCCCGAAACAAAGTCCGTTGTTAGTTGCTTCCACTTCCACTCAGAAATAGATATAGGCTTCAGTAACCCAGATAACACTTGATGTTTAGATTTCACTTGTTGGCATGTCAAACATTCGACAACAAACTCTGTTACAACTCTTTTCATGCCAGGCCACCAATAACGACTCTTCAAATCTTGAAACATCTTAATCCCGCCTGGGTGCATGGTCAAAGGGATATGGCTTCATAAAGAACATCCCTCCTCAAATCATCATCAACGGGATTGCAAAGCCTTTCCCGATAATACAAGCATCCATCATCCCTTATTTTAAAATCTTTGACCTCTTCTTTTTCAACCTACGCAAATTTTATCAAATATTTCTTATCTCGCCCTTGCAACTCTTTTACATGATCTAACAATATTGGTTTTAACTTTAATTCGACAATCAAAGCACCATCTTTCTTTAAAGACATACGTTCATCTAGAGCCCTTAAATCCGTAGAAGTCTTTCGTTTGAGCGCATCCGCTACCACATTAGCTTTTCCCGGATGATAATCAATAACCAGATCATAATCTTTCAAGAGCTTAATCCATCTTATTTACCTTAAGTTCAACTTTATTTTGAGTCAGTAAATATTTTAAACTTTTATAATCTATGTAAACATGGCAGCAATCACCGTAAAAATAACGGCGCTAGATTTTTAAAGCGAAAACCACTGCGACCAATTCTAAATTATGTATCGATAATTTGTCTCGTGATTCTTCAATTGTCTTGAGGCATACACCACAACCTTCCCTTCTTGCATCAGCACACATCCTAATCCTTTATGGGATGCATCACTATAAACGACATATTCTTTACCTAACTCAGGTTGCACGAGCATTGGAGCCTCTGTTACAATTCTCTTTAGCATTTCAAAAATTTCTTAGCACTTTTCTGTCCAAACAAAAGGCACATCCTTTCATAACAACTTAGTTAGCGATAGTGCTAACATTGAAAAGTTCTTCACAAATCGTCTATAATAACCAGCAAGTCCCAAGAAACTCTGAACTTCTGTAATATTCTTTGGGGATTGCCAATCTACTATAGCTTGAATCTTCTTGGGATCCACTCTAATTCCTTGTGCCGACACTATATAACCAAGAAAAGAAATCTCAGAAAACCAAAATTCATATTTGGACAATTTAGCATACAACTTCTTATCACGAAGTATCTGAAGGACCATTCGAAGATGAGCAACATGATCCTCCTTTGACTTGGAATAAACCAGGATATTATCTATAAACCACCACAAACTGATCCAAATACGGTTAGAATACTCTATTCATTAAATCCATAAGTACTGCTGGAGCATTTGTCAATCCTAATGGCATTACTAAAAATTCATAATGTCCATATCGAGTCCGAAAAGCCATCTTGGAAATATCATATTTTTCAATCTTTAACTGATGGTACCCTGAACTCAGATCTATCTTAGAAAACACTACTGCGCCTTTAAATTGATCAAACAAGTCATCAATCCTCAGAAAAGGATTCTTTTTCTTTATTGTTACTTTATTCAACTGACGATAATCAATGCATAACCTCATAGACCCGTCCTTTTTTTTCACAAACAGCACAGGTGCTCCCCAAGGAGAAACATTGGGTCTAATAAATTCTTTATCAAATAGTTCTTGCAATTAAGCCTTTAATTCCCTTAACTCCGTTGGAACCATTCAATACGAAGCCATTGAAACAGGTTCAGTACCCGGATAAACCTCAACTCTAAATTCAACTTCGCGATCTAGAGGTAAACCCGAGAACTATTCAGGAAAAACTTCTAGAAACTCCCTAACTGTGGGGATATCATGCAATCTCACTTTCAGTACTCGAGTATCTATCACATTACCTTGAAAAACAACGCATCCTTTTGAATCATTTTCTTTACGGTTATGGCTGATATCACATTGGACAGGAATTTCGCCTTTTCACCTATTACCACAATTTCATAGCCTTCCGCATCCTTTAAGAATAATCTTTTTTGGCGACAATCTACCCATCCATATGTGGAGACAACCAATCCATGCCCAAAATAATTTTAAACTCATCAAAGGGTAACTCCATCAAGTTTGCTAAGAATACTACCCCTTGAATCTTAATTGGACATTTTCTACACACCCTTGCACTTTGACCATATGATTTATCGCTATAATTTCACTAGTAATTAGTTCTAAAGGAATTCTCTAGTTCTAATCAACTTGATACTAATATATGAATGCGTATATCCTGGGTTGACTAGAACAAAAACAGGTTCATCAAAAAGGTGAAATGTACCTGTTATGATTTTCGGATCATCCCTGGTCTGTATATTATATACTCGGGCCACTACCCGAGTCTCTTGTCTCTGGCTAGCCTCAGATTGACCGTCTGATCTTCCTATTTCTCTACTTCTATTAGGTGCTGCTACATATCTCTCAGATTGAGATGATCTATTCCCAAATTTATTCGGAAATTCTGAGAAAAATAACCAGATTCACCACAGTGGAAACAAGCACCGAAAAGCAACCTACATACTTCCCCGTTTGACTTGCCGTACGTCTGACATAGAGGTTTCTCTTCATAAGCTCTACCCGAGCTAGCAGCATAAGATGAGACTGCTTAGTTTTCCATGAAGCTGCAGAAAAATCAGTTCTATCAGAGAATCGAGAACCTGAGCCCTTGCCCCTTTTTTCATAATGTATAGATGAAGACGTCCCAATCCTCTTTCCCGTCTGCATATTCTGCTCTGCAACTAGAGTCTCTTCTTGAGCTCTTTCAATTGCATTTTCTCTATTTATCACTTCTTACAGAGTAGACAAATTTAGTGCCAACATCATCTCTTTTAGCTTAGGCCTCAGACCCTCAATGAACCAATCTCGATGAGCTTTATCATTAGGAACAACCTCTGTAGCATAACGGCTGAGCTTATTATATTCGGCCTCATATTCATGCACCACTCGATCCCATTGTTGCAAGCTAAGGAACTTCAAAACATTGATCTCATGAACTGCTCCTCGATATACTTGTTCTTGAACTCCTCTTAAAAGAACTGCCAATTCACTTGCTCGAGTGACGCATACATCACCATGTTTTTCCACCACACCCGAGCCGAACCTGAGAGTAATAATACCGCTCCGCCTAACTTTTCATGATCTGAAAACTGTAAACTTTCCAACATTGCCTTTACGTCATTCAACCATAAATTCGCGTCCATTGGACCTTCACTTTCTTCTCCCCTGAACTGTGGAGCTCCCAAACTTCTTAAATCCTTTGGAATTAGCATTCGTAGTACTGGAGGAGCAGGAGGAAGCGAAAGAGTTAAAATTATGTCAAGATAGAATCTAGGGCTTGCATAAAAGCTCCAAACTCTGGAACAAGCATACCCTAAGGTGCCGGTGCACTGGCTTTCACTACCCAATTCCTCTTTACTCTTTCAACCAGCCGTTCTTCTTGAATTCGTAGAATCCAACATCTATCACAACATTCATAAGAATCATACTTAAGGTAGTAAGGAGAGAAATCTTTCATATTCATTATATACCCTATCAATAACCTTGACATCTTAGTGGCATGTAAACTATTTTTATATCAAACTACACTCGTTTTATGGTGAGAATCGGCTAAACCTGCAGCTCTGATACCAATAAATGTAATACACATCTCCTGTATACCTTATTGTATATAATAGACAGATGTCACATCACTTTTAAAATGGTTTCCCATTTGAAAATCCGTACAATTTTGTTTTATTTTATAATCCATTATAATTTACTTATAATTAAAACATGCATTAAATTTACATATACAACAAAAAGAGATGTTTCATATTTCAGTGTTTTACAATAGTTTAATTCAAAATCTTTTCAAAGTGTTTTTACTAAACATATTACATGCCAACTAAAATATATCAAAAGCATATAGGTATGTCATACTATTACTGATGAGGTGACTCTAACTTGATGTCTGATGATCTCCTTATTCAACTGATATTCCACCTACGCGTGAAATAAACACACGTTAAGTATTACTTAGTGAGGAATACTTAATCACAAGTAAAATTATAAAGACAAGTTTTTTTATTACACATTACATTTCAAGGGATCTTTCAATTCAATAAGTATTCTATAATTTGCATCACTAGTGCTAATATCATCATTTGTCAACCATTAATAAAATCTGTGTGGTTTGCATACCCATTAACAATATAAAAATTCATTTCCTTATTATGAATTTCTTATATTTATACACATATATTTCCCATACAGAAATTTATAAACCTAGTATGAATTTCTTAACATGTTTACACAAAAAGTGCCCAATACGGAAATTTATACACTTAGAATAAATTTCTTAACATTTTAGCACAAAAGGGCCCAATACATAAATTCATACAATTAATATGAATTTCTTAACATTTTAGCACACATAGTTATATTACGGAAATCTTACACACAGTATGAATTTCTTAAATTTGTAGCACACAAAGCGCCTAATACGGAAATTCATACACTTAGTATGAATTTCTTAACATTTTAGCACACAAAGTTCCCAACACTTAGTATGAATTCCTTAACATTTTAGCACACAAAGTGCCCAATACAAAATTTATACACTTAGTATGAATTTATTAACATTTTTAGCACACTTAGTGCCATTTGGTAATCACCATACATGCATCAATAATTCCTACCACTATGAC
Organism: Hibiscus syriacus; assembly: GCF_006381635.1. Classification (NCBI taxonomy): domain Eukaryota; kingdom Viridiplantae; phylum Streptophyta; class Magnoliopsida; order Malvales; family Malvaceae; genus Hibiscus; species Hibiscus syriacus. The sequence continues at coordinate 1,593,947 of NW_024063145.1, read as the reverse complement.
TATTATAGCATATACATACATAATTAAGTGCACTCACCTAGCTCACCTTGCGTAGATATCCAAAATGAGAAAATGATTACTCTGAAACTTGGCCCTTGCCTTTTACCTTACTCGACTTGGGCACTTGATTTTGATCTAATCCATATTCATTAAATACATGTATAATATCAATTATTAGTGTATTTCCTAACAATTATAACTTAAACATTAATCAAAAGTACTTATTATTAACCTTTCTACAACAATATCAACATAACTTAAAATTTCTGGTTCTTCAGTATCGATACCCCTACCATGGTATCGATACTACTATACCATGGTATCGATACTACTATATTATGGTATCGATACCCCATTTCGATATCGATACCAATTTTAGATTCGATGTTACCTGGTATCAATACCCTTACCATGGTATCGATACTACCATATTATGGTACCGATACCCTCCTATGATATCGATATCATTTTTACATTCTATTTCAAAATGGTATTGATACATTCCCTCTGTATCGATACTGATTGAATCAATATCAATACTACTTAATTAATTCATCTCATTTAGCCTATAGTATCGGTACTATTCTATCAGTACCGATACCCATGCCCAAATTTTCCAGTTTTAACCCGATACATACCTAATTTTGGCCAATTTTCCTCTATTTTACCCCTAATAATACTATGTAACTCTTCTCTACTTAACCATACTAACTTTCCTTCATTTAGACACTTAAAACATCTAGTATCCCCTAATAGCATTTGATTCTAAGAATCACACCAAAATTTCTAACTTGTTTTTACACTCATCCAATGCTTATAATATTTCATTTACCTATTTGACAAGTCAAAACTACTAATAATCATCAATAATTACCCATTTACTAACATATCCTTATAAAACCAATTTTCTAAAATCTCATTTATTTCCCTTATCTCATAGTTTTAATCTCAACTAAACCTTCCTTAAGCTTTCATAATATACAAGGCTTCAATAACCAACCAAAAACTAAGAAATAAACTAGTAAATTGAAAACTCACCTTTGAGCTATGGAGGAGCTTTGCTACAAGGAAAGAGGAAGAAGAAGGAAGAGAGCATTTTAGCAACCTAATTCCTTTTTCCCCTTATCTTTAATACCAATTTAAAATACACTTTAATTTCTATTTCATTTAAAAGACTAAAATGCCATTTTAATAATCCATTGTCATAATTAAGTATAAACCATTAATCCTAATCATTCTTATCTTTTATCATTTAATCAAATAAATCCTCCTATTTTTAAATCCTTTCAATAAAGTCCTTAATTCAATATTTGGGGCATTACAAATCCCATATTCTTTGATCAGACACAATCTTAATTTTATTTCTTCTTTAACCCCGCCAATACCAATGACCAACCACTTGTTTAGTGACAAATAATTTGGATCATCCTCAAATGGCTGACATTTTCTATGTAGTCCAAGGTTTTCCATGTATCATGTTATCACACAAGCTTACAGGTTAAAACCATTGTTAGCTTCAGAACACCTGCACTATTCAAAACTTTTTGCACAATAATACACAATAATTTCATGTACTACAAGTTAAACTACATGTTTTTAATTTTCAAAATAAGATGCTTGTAAAAGGAGAGTTAACAAGAAAATATATCTTTTTATTTATATAAATGTAAAGAGTCTTTTGAGTGACTACATGGTAAACTTTTAACTGAAAAAATGTAAAAAGAAAAGGAACATGCATCCTCAAATATCAATAATACAAATGCTTTTGAACTGGCACGCCACAAAGTGACTGAAATGTAGCTTCTGTTAAAAGAATCTCGAGAGTTGTAATAATGCGTAAAGTTATGAAGTTCCTTCCTGGACTACCAAGTCTCTAGATGTTGGGTGCCATTAACCAGTATTAAATCTTATATCTTCAATCATAATACTGATTAATACTTGATGTTGTTACCTAAACCATGAATCTCTCAACCTATACAATGAATCCAGGATCTTTACCAAGCATGAATCCTGAATTATAACACTCAAGCCACCCTTTGCGGGTTTTCAACTTGAGACCTCATTTGGTTTCTGTTGAAAACATTTTGATATTTCGATATAACAAATTAAGTTAAATGAATTTTAAGATTATGCAATAAGGTTTTCTAAGTATATTCGATATAATTATTCGAATATCAAAACATTACTCTAAATCTTTCAAAAATCATTTTTAATCCTTACTCAAGTGTAAAATTAAGTTTTAATCTTAAAACAATTTCAAAATAATTTTACAAAGTATTTCGAACCATTTCAAAGCCAAAAATTCCAGATTGCTCAAAGGGAACCGATTCCCCCTTAATGGTTTGGCTCCAAGAATTCCAGTATGCTCGGAGGGAACCGATTCCCCCCAGGGGGTGCCGATTCCTTCCTGTGTAACGGTCAAAATATTTGAATTTTACACTTAGGGAACCGATTCCCCATAGGGGGTACCGATTCCCCCCACGCTCCAAGATGTTTTATTAATTATTTTCACACCAAAATGGCTATATTATCTTCTCTAATCATCCCCAACGTTTAGAAGTGATTCAAGGTGTATTTAAGCAAGCTTAGAAGCCATTGATCAAGAACAAAGAAACATCAAGCAACTAGAATCAAGAGAGAATCAAAGAGAAAGCATCAAACCTCAAGTTTGAGCATTTCAAGCCTATTTTTCATTCAATATTCATCTTGCTTCCAAGAACACTTATTGTGCTCAATTGTATTCATTTTTGAGTGTTCTTTTCTTTGTTCTAGAATTGTGCAAACAATCTACCTTGTGAGGATTTCCTTGTAAGTTTGCAAATTTGTATTGTTCTCTTTGGGAGAGAGTGTTCTCAAGAATTTGGGGTATAATTCTTAAGGGTTTGTAAGGTTACTCTTTGTCCTCAAAAGAAAGACAAATTAGTGAATTTGTGGAAAATCCTTAGTGTGGATAGCTAAGGTAGTGGACGTAGACTTTGGTTGAGAAAGTTGAACCACTCTAAATTGCTGTACAATTATTTTTAATTTTCTGCAAAAGCTTCCACCAAAACTTTTATTGCCAATTCACCCCCCTCTCGGCGATTCCGTCAATCAATTAACTCAACAGTTTCAAGACGTCATTTTCAAATTTTCATCTTGAACCCTCATTTTAATTTTTTTTCTTTTTCTTAAGGCAAAATACCTTTTAACCATATCGGAGTTCACTGGATAAGGTAATTCCGACCCATCTATCTCAGCGAGGACCAAAGCTCCTCCAGAAATGGTTTTCTTCACAATATAAGGTCCTTCCCAGTTTGAAACCCATTTCCCTCAAAAGTCATTTTGAATAGGTAAAATCCTTCTAAGTATGAGATCTCAATCGTTAAACTCTCAAGGCAAACTTTCTTATCGTGTGCTTGTATCATACGCTTTTGGTATATCTGACCATGACAAATAACTTTCAATCTCTTTTCTTCAATCAAATTCAACTGGTTATATCTGCTTGCACCCATTCTGCCTCATCTAGCTTTACCTCTAATAAAACTCGAAGTGAGGGAATTTCTACCTCAATAGGTAGGACAACTTCCATCCTATAGGCTAAAGAAAACAGAGTTTCCCTAGTTGACGTCCGTACTGAAGTTCTATAAGCCAATAGAGCAAATGGTAATTTCTCATGCCAGTCCTTATAAGTCTTAGTTATATTTTCTATAAGTCTCTTGATGTTCTTATTAGCCGCCTCTACTGTCCCATTCATCTTCGGGCGATAAGTGGTAGAATTATGATGTTTTATCTTGAACTGCTTATAGGTTGATTTCATCATCTTGTTGTTTAGATTCAAAGCATTGACAGAAATAATCCTCTTGTAGGCCATATCAACAGATGTTTTTTTTAAGAATTTATAGATCGTGGACTGAGTGACGTTTGTATAGGAAGTCGCTTCTACCATTTGGTAAAATAGTCTATTACTACCAAAATAAAATGATGTCCATTTGAAGCTTTGGCCGAAATTTGTCCAATAACATCCTTGCCCCACATAGAGAATGGCCACGGAGCTGTCATCACGTGTAACAGATGAGGAGGGGTATGTATCCTGTCCCCATATATCTGACACTTATGAATTTTTAGCATGATTGATACAATCAGCTTCCATGGTTAACCAATAGTATTCAAATCTCATAATTTGTCTATCCATTGTATGTCCATTGACATGCGTACCACATACTCCTTCATGCACCTCTTCGAGAATTGTTTTAGCTTCTTTGGTGTCGATGCATCTTAATAATACCTGATCTAAAAGTTTCTTGTATAGGATCTCACCATCGAGTACATACCCTGATTCGATTCTTCTGATAGTTATTTTATCATTCTCGGTTGCAAGATATCATAGTACCAGGGTTTCCATCTTCTTCTTCTTCAATATTAAAACAATAGGCTGGATACTCATAAGCCTGGATTTCAATGGGCATCATGTTTGAATACTCATCTACTTTGAATGCGGATGCCAAAGTAGCCAATGCATCTTCCATTTGATTCTCTTCTCTGGGGAGGTAATTGAAGGTTACTATTTAAATTCTTTGATAAATTCCAAAATCAATTTCCTGTATTCTACAAGCTAGGGATCTTTTATCTCTCATTCCCCTCTAAGTTGGTAAATTACTAGAGTTGAATCCCTATATACCTTGAGCATTTTTACCTTACTTTCGACGGTAGCTCTAAGACCCATAACACAAGCCTTATACTCAGACATATTGTTTTTGTGATCAAAATTGATCCGACTAGTAAAAGGATAATGCTCTCTATTTGGTGAGACCAAAATTACCCCAATCCCATACCCCAAGGTATTCGAAGCACCATCAAAATTCAACTTCCAATATTCATTGGTAGACGAAACTGATTCTTCCATTGAAATTGGCATTAAGACTTCATCTGGGAAATCAAAGTTTAACGGTTCATATTCTTGAGAAGCTCTACTTGCAATAAATTCAGCTGTGGTGCTCCCTTTACCACTTTTTGGCATACGTATTAGATATCAAACTCTGACAAAAGGATCTGCCAACGAGCTAATCTTCCAGATAGTACAGGTACATCCATCAGATACTTCAAAGGATCGAGTCTAGATATAAACCAAGTGGTGTGATATAACATATACTGCCTAAGCCTTCGGGTAGCCCATACCAAAGCACAACATAATTTTTCAATTGGTGAGTATTTGGCATCACATTCAATGAATTTCTTACTGAGATAGTAAATAACTCTATCTTTTTTTCTCATTTTGATCATGCTGTCCTAATATACACCCATTAAATTTTCATAAATTGATAAGTATAGAATTAAGGGTTTGCCTAGGAATAGTGGTACTAAGATTGGGGTACTTGAAAAAATCGCTTAACTACTTCGAAAGTTTCCTGGAAATCGTCACTCCATGCCCCTGAGTTATTCTTACAGAGGAGACTAAAAATGAGATCACATTTTCCAGTCAACTGTGAAATAAATCGAGCTATATAATTTAGTCTTCCCAATAATCCTCAAACCTCTTTTTATGTTTGCGGGGGTGGTAAATCTTGAATGGCTTTGACTTTATCTAGATCTATTTAATTCATTTTTTGCTCACAACAAACCCTAATAGCTTTCTAGATGTCACCCCAAAAGTGCACTTATTTGGGTTACGCTTTAGTTGGCATTTCTTTAGTCTTTTGAAAAGCTTTCTTAAATTCTCAACATGTTGTTCCTCTGTTTTGGCTTTAACAATCATATCATCGACATAAACTTCTATTTCTTTATTCATCATGTCGCATAACCCTTTGATATGTGCTCCAGTATTCTTCAGGCCAAATGGCATCACTTTATAGCAAAATGTTCCCCATGTAGTGACAAATGTTTTTTTCCATATCATCAAGGTGCATTTTAATTTGATTGTATCCGAAAAAACCATCCATGAATGAGAATAAATACTTTTTAGCAGTGTTATCCGCCAAGGTGTCGATATGTGGCAAAGGAAAATTATCCTTCAGACTGGCTCTATTTAGATCTCGGTAGTTATCACATATGTACTTTCTCATCATTCTTTGGTACTGGTACAATATTTTCCACCCACTCAGGGTATTTGGCCACTTTAAGAAACCCGACATCAAATTGCTTTTTCACTTCTTCTTTAATTTTTAGCAGTATTTCGGGTTTCATTCTTCTTAGATTTTGTTGCACAGACTTATATTCATGTTTTATCGGTAATTTGTGTACCAGCAACTTTGTATCCAAACCTGGCAAGTCTTCATACAACCAAGAGAATACATCTTTATATTCTTGAAGTAATTTGATCAAACTCTATCATCTTTCATCAGATAAAGTAGTGCCAATTTTTACTTATTTCTTATTCTCATTTGACCCTAAATTCAAGATCTCAGTAGGTTCCCCATGAGGCAGAATCTACTTATCCTCTTTTTGCACCATTTTTAACAGCTCAAAAGATAAGTCACATCCCTCATTGTCATCACAATCCCCGACTTCCCCTTGACATATAGGCTACTCGAAATCAATTTTCGGGTCAGTGTTATTGAAATTCATGTTATTGACATGTGAGGTCCTGAAAGAAAAAATGAACGAGAGTATATATAGGAGAATTTTTATCCCATATCAAGGTAAAAATAAATAATACATACATATAACAAAAAATGAAAAGAATGTATGAGAAAATATTTGTCATTTGGAATTAGTTGAAATACATCTTTCATTGAAAGTAAGAAAAACACATAGTTTAACCCTTTACACAAAATCAACTATTTCCCCAGGGCATAAGCAATAGGGAAAGTTCTTGTGTATTACTCTGAAAAAGACTTAAAAACTACAGTAATTCCTCTGCGGTCCATTTGTTCAACTTAAAGCCTGGTGGTGCGGGGTAGATGCCCATACCTCTCCCTTTCTTCATATTCATCGTCTGATATGACATTAATACTCAGCTCACTCAAGGTATTCTCAACAATAAGCTCTTTGTCTTGCTGACTCTCTCAGAATATATGTCATCGGACACAAAATTATTATACAACGGTAGGAAAGTCCTTGGTTCCCAACAAAGTTCTTCTCCAACTAACCTTGCTTTCCTCATTTCTTGAATCTTTCTAATGGCCCTTAGTTTCTCCCTTACAGTCAACTGATATCCAAAACCAAAATGATCTTTCTTAGTTATAGGGAAAATTGGATTAACCAGTCCCTGCAAGTGACTTCCTAACACTCTTTCGGTCTTTTCTCTTCTCCCTAGTGTCAATTTGAGTTCTATCCTAGTACAATTTGAAAGTCTAAGCTTGGTTATCTTTTTGCCTTTAGCCACGAATGTGACATTAACAAACTCTAATGATCTAAAATAGCATTCAATAACTTTTTCATCCAATTCAACATATAAAGAAGTGGTAGAAACAGAAGAAATAATGTCTTCTTCAGTATTAAGACATACTAGTCTCCCATCTATTATAAATTTTAGATTTTGGTGTAGTGTGAAGGGAACTGCCACTTCTTGGTGAATCCAAGGCCTCCCTAATAAGAAATTGTTAGTGGGTATAATATCCATCACAAGGAATTCCACCTCATACGTAGCTGGGTCGATAGTTAAAGGAATGTCAATTTTTCCTAATACCTCCTTTTTGGTTCCATAAAAAATTTAGACAATACTCTGACTATTTATCATTAGTGTACTGTCGGCTGGTAGTTTCTTCAAAGTCACTAATGGCATTACGTTTAAAGCAGAGCCATTATCAACTAATACCCGAGACAGAATATGCCCTTTTTATTTAACCGAGATGTGTAGGGCTTTAGGTCTTCCATTCGTCCCATAAGGGATTTCATCTGCAGAAAAATAAATTATAATTGTCGGTCTATATGTTTGCTACCAACCTATCTAGCTTATTTACAGACAACTCTTTCGGCACAAAAGTTTGATTCAATATTTTTTGTATAATATTTCGATGTGCCTTAGAGCTTAATAGAAGTGCCAAGACTGATATACGAGCAGGCAACTTGTGTAACTGCTCAATAATATTGCATTCACTGTGTTTGAGAAATTTCAAGAATTCTGCAGCTTCACTCTCAGTCACTGGCTCGTTAATGACAGGTTCATCTTCTCTTAACTGTTGGCCAACCTTCTTTTCTTTATCAACGGTAGCCTGCTTCTTAGGTTCTTTAGAATAACATCTTCCACTTCAAGTAAAATATCCAAGCTCATCAATTTCTTCATTTTCTTTTTCCATCTTGCAATCATATTTCCATGGTACCTGCTTGTCATCTTTATACGGGAACAGAGATGGAGGTGTGATAACCACCTTTGGAGCTATTTTCTCTGATACGTGAGTCCTTGGCGTAATGATTAGAGGATAGTTAGAGTTGTAAACCCCGCTACATGATCCCTTAGAGGCACAAATTTCCATTTCCTCTTCTTCCGGTACTTCCTTGAAAAACTCATTTGTTTTTCATTCATCATCTTTTTTTACCAAAGCTTGGAAATCAGGGCACTGTTTTATAACATGTCCTTTACGGTGGTGGTAATGACATGTATTTTCACTATTGAATTGTTCTACTGACAGATTATGCATCAATATACCAACCTTGATCATTTGACCCCACACCCAATACATAGGTGATTTCACCTCACTAACTTGCATTATAATTTATTTCCTTTTTCCTCAATAACTGCATTGATTCCCGTACCTTCGTGGTTTGGCAATGGGTTTTGGGCCACATTTAGCTACTCATTGTCACCAAAATTGATTACATGCTTTGTTCTAAGACTCTGGACAATTCTTTTGAATACAATGCAGTTTTCAATAGAATGTTCACAAACCCGTGCATGATATTCACATTACAAGCTGACATCGCACCACTTAGGGCATGGAGGTTGTATATGTGATACGTGATAGGTTTACACTACATGTTTGTCATACAATATCTGAAACAACTCCTTGTATGTCATAGGAATTGGATCAAAATAGGGCTTCTCTCTCTCTCTTACCTCGGCTCCCTTGCCCCTTGTTTGGTAGTGTTTTGTGTAGATGATCTTGTGTCTTGAGATAGAGACAGTGATGTTATTGGATTCTTATTTCCTCACGTTATTGACCTCACTTTCCTTTTTTTTTCATTGGTGCTTTCTTGCTAGATTCGCCACTATTGAGTTTCCCACTCTTAATTGGCATTTCAATCATCTCACCATCTATGACTATATCAACAAAGTTCTTAGTGGAATTCCCTATGAGGTGACTAAAGAAAGGAGTTCTTAAAGTGTTTACAAAGAGCATAGTTGTCTATTATTCTTCAAGGGGCGGATGCACTTGTGCAACTATGTTCCTCTATCTCTAGGCGTACTATATAAAATTCTCATTAGATCTCTTTTCTATTCTCTGTAACACAAGTTGATTGGGCCTTACTCTTTCACATGCTTATATTGTTTAAGAAAAACTTTTGCTAAATCTTTCCAAGATTTGATATAAACCGTGCTCAATTGGTTGTACCATCAAATGGTCGAACCTGTTAAGCTCTCTTGGAAACAATGAATTAACAATTGATCATCGCCTATATTACCTGTCATTTTTCTACAAAACCTAGTGATATGAGCAGAGGGCCATTTGGTTCCGTCGAATTTATCAAATTCTGGAATTTTAAACTTAGGTGGTAACACCAAATAACGAACCAAACTCAATTTTTAGCCTCAATTCCATACATACTAGGGTCCTCGTTCATATCCCTAATTTCTTCTTCTAGATTCTTCTATTTTTTCCTCAAACTATTTGTTTTTTCTTTTTTACTCTTCTCGTCTAGATCTAAAACATCTTCAGCTTATCGTTGGTTTATAGAGGCACTAGGTAAGTTTATGTTTACTCTCCCTGCCTGTACAACCATTTATTGTCCTTCTCTAACATAAGGTGGAGTAAAACCTGAGGGTATAAAGGTTCCTCAGTAACACCAATAATTAGAGTTTTTTCACGATCCGATCATGGTGCAAAGTCTGGAGGATACAAAGGTTCTTTGGTTGTAGTACCAACAATGGGGTATTTTCTCAGTCTATACTTCTTCCTTGTAACATGCTTGCAAAATTTTCCATTAGATCATTATGGGATTTCTACATTTGTTCATGCATCTCTTCCTGAGCTTTCTTGCATTTCAAGCTGAGTCCTTTCGATTTGGGCAATTTTATCATCCATTGCTTTTTTCCGGGTATGGTATGGATGCTTATAAGAGTCCAATATTCTTCAAAAAACAAAACCTTTTTTTTGTTAATTTCGATAATTTAAAGATGAATACAAACTATTTGGAAATAAAATGTTGAACAAATAATTGTAATAATGCAAATAAAATGCAGAACAAAGACTTAAATTGTAAATAAAATGTAAATGTATGTGGAAAGATATTGATTCATAAAACATGATCAGTCTTATAACAACTTTTATTTTGGACAAAAGCATCATTATTACAAGATGATTCCATTACATAAAAGGCCTAGCTCTATTATATAGCTCCATTATCTCATTGACAAGCCAAGTGACCCTTTTTCCCAAATCTGATGCTGGTTGTATAGCTCTTGATGACTCTTGCTTGGATATCCATCTCTCCTAGTTGTCTTGCAACACCACTTAATTGATTAATGGTTTCAATTATAACCTGATTCACATTTGTTTTCCAGCCCTCAAAGTGATTATTGTCATTTTACCACTGCTGCCTGGTGCTTCGAATAGTGCTTTCAAGACCAGTAATCTGTACTTGACGACTTCACAAGGCATATTCTAGATTATGAACCTTTCTTTGCAAATTTTTATTTTCTTCAAGGCTAACCCTTAGATCTACCGACTCGTGCTGACCATTTTTTGTAAATAAGGAACTTTTGAGCTGCAGAATATAAACATTATATTCTTCATTCTTTGCTTGAACCTAAGCTAACTCTTCATCATGCCTTGATTCTATTTATTGATTAAGGACCTCTATTCTCTCGTTCTTTGTCCCACATCTCTGCATCCAAAGGAAAACTTCATCCTGCTTGCCTTAAAGCATATGATCTCGACATTGCCTTTCTAATTTCAACTCTTCAATGGTTCGTCTTTTCTCAGCTTCAAGTTTATCTATTCTTCGCTTGCCTTTCTCTATCTCACTGAATCTGCTCTGATTTTCAACTTTGAGCCTTGTAATCTTAACTTGTAAACCCTATACTTCAACAGTGAGTTCCTCTTCTCTTTTTACTCAGGGTGTGCCTTTGTCTCAATTTTTTAGCTTCTTTTTTTCACCACTTAATGCTCGAGCCCAAGATTTCTTTTCTATTTCAAGCTCTTGTTCTCTTTTCTTTTTCTACCTCTAGTTCTCTAACCCGAAGTTCTCTTTCAGCTCTGACGTCCTTAACGATCTTTTTCAACCTTGAGTTCCAATTTCCATTGTTTGAAGTCTTCCCTAGTCTAGCAATTTCGCAGGCTTGATTCATTTTTCGGTAATTTTTCTATAAGTCCACGAAATTAGCTTCAGTCTCATCTTTCCTCTTCCGCATGAGCTCAAATTATTTACTATAGAACCCACTATCAAGGTCCAACACTGTTGCCTAAGATTTTCACACTTTTTTCCTTCTTGGAAATTTAAGTTTCATACGCATTCTTCAGTATTTTCAACTCAGACGACACATATCTGAATTGCTCTTCTAAAGAATAACTTGATCATGATCAACTAAGGCGATGATGCCATTCTTTCTTATAGCTCTTCAAGCCAGATAATCTGGTGTTAACATGGCCTCAACTACTACCACATCGGTTCAAAAGGTCGACTTCCAAGCATATGATATTAAACGAGCGATCTTCTTGTAATGATTTTCGTGGTATACAAACTCAGACTTTCTTAGGCCTGAGGTAGCTGGAACGAATTATCAGGCCCCATTTTTCCTTAACATCATTAGTGGAGCATAACCTACTCCACCCCATAAACCTAACAGAGTTACCCAATCAAAATCCCCATATTCGTATAATATGTCAAAAAAGGTTAACCAGGGGACGCGCCACACTATATCGTGATCTTATAGATTCCTAAAAAGTGAAACCCAATCTTTTTTTATGAGATGTTCATGCCACTCTTTGGTGAGGAAATCCTTCAAGGGTGAATAGGTACTTGAGAATCGACGACTGTATTCCCGATCAATCTTCCAAAAATGGCTACAGATCCACACAATAAACAACTAAATGTATTTGGTGAAGCGGCTACTTTCTGCTCTTTTGCAACTGTTAAACGACTTACATGTTTCCGCTAAGATTGCAAGAACATGATTTACTTTCATTTCCACAAGTTCAAATAAATCCACTACAGCTGATTCTATATGACAAAGAATTTTTGGAAAAATCACTAACCCGTAAATTCCCATAGCAAACATTTCCATGACCTTCTCAATATCACTATGTTTGAAGATCAGTTCTTTAATGCACGACCAATGAAAATAGTTAGACCCTCATTTCTTTTGGATTCAACCAACTACCTATTTTCCCCCCATTCCAGTAATTTTTGCGAGCTTGCTCTTGAAAGGTTGCGTTCTTATTACCTTTGAGTAGATTATATCCACGTATATCGTTTCAAAATGAAATAGAGATGTGTACTCTTCCAGTGTGGGAGTCAAGTCTTCCTTGTTGAAAGTAAAACAACTATATGTTGTATTCCAAAACTAGATCAAAGCTTTGATCAAAGGTTCATTTACCTTCACATACAACAGAAGAGCTATGTCACCATACTTTTGACATAATTTATGCCTCGTATCAGATTCCCAGCTCTCCCAAATTTCACATAGCACTTGCAGATCATTTTGCTTCAGAATGACTGGAGTGATCTCTGGTAGCACTGATAATGTCTTCGGTCAGACCATCCCCTTCTTTCTCTGAGTTTCTTTAGACCATGACCTCACTTCTACATTCTTTATTTCATTTTTATGAAAACTCTTATCCATTTTATGATCGCTTTCTACTCTGATGATCACTTTGTGAACCAACACCTTTATGTATGAATGATCATGCGATGCAACAGTACTAAAAACTAAAACAAAAATCAGATTGCGTTAGTATATCCGATCAATAATCAAATAATCAAAAAATATATATCTCATAAATCCTAGCATTTTTCTAGTTTGCAGACTTCACATAGAGATATAAAACCTAACCTCATAATTTTCTACTTCTCATACTTCTTACAAAAATAAATAAATAGCTTTGAGGAAAAGGTTAGAATGAATTTCCCCTACAGACAGAAATTCTGTATAAAATGGGTAGAAGTTCAGTACTACTAACATGGTACTCAAATTGTCCTTTGTTGGTGCCTCTTGAGCCTGCCAGACCCTCGATCCTTACCCATATAGGTTTAAATGGATTGAGTTCAATTCGAGAGGATTCAATTCCTTATGTCCATGCGAGGAAACTCGATGTTTCACTCTTAAACATGAGGCATATATCCTAGAGGATACTTGCTAAAGCCCATTCGGAGAAAAATAAATTTTCTCACGTAAACGTAGCATTTACCCCTATCTAATGAGACAGAGCAAAGTTAGAAGGCTCTCAATATCAAACAGCTGTAGTGTGTGAGGGGAAACTAACAATCCTATACCTCGATCACAGAACAATCAACCTAAAAAAGGTTAGAAATATGAAACACGAAAACTAATCACATTAGTATGACTAAAAAAATATGATGTGATGCAAACAAAAATATCATTCATATTTGCCATTTTAACTTAAAAAGATTACATATAATCTATTACAGTTGGACTCTCTTAAAAAAAGTCCCCAGCGGAGTCGCCAAGCTGTTGAAACGGTCCGACAGTTTTTTTAGGGCTTTTTCAGAGATCGATCCAACTTAATATTGGGACATGTCAGGTTTTAAAATAAATGCATAAATATACAAATTTGGAATCGCCATCAACTTTTGGATTAGGTAAGTTGAACGCCTAAAAATATCTTTTAAAATAATTTTAAAAGATAAAAAATTTGATTTGCATTTGACTAGGGATTCGTTTGAAAACAGGTTCGGGAGTCAATTACCTGTGGGGAAGGATTAACACCCCCATAACACCCAAAATTTGGTACTTACACGATTATACGTCATCTCAATATTAAAATTAGCAAATTTGAATAATATTTAAATTATGACACTTTTTAGAAAAATAGAAAGTGATATTATTTTATACAAATAATCTTCGAAAATATTTCCTTAGTCAATTAAGGGGATATTTTTATGGATTACTCATATTAAATAGTATTACCATGAATTTATATACAATAAATAGATAAAAATAAATTCATTTAAAACATAAAAAATATTATCTTATTCAAGCAATCCTTAGATATACACACCTAGTTATTAAGGGTTATTTAAATTACTCGTATAAAATAATATAAAAATTTTATTTTAGTAATAAATTTATAAATATATAAATAAAATATTAAAATAATAAATATAATAAATTTAAATATTAAATTATAAAACTACAAAAGATCAAGGTAAAAATTGCAAATAATTAATATGTTAGGTACTACAATTGTAAATAAACCAATAATAATATTTAGATTTAAAAATATTAAAATTTGGGGACTAAATTATAAAATAAACAACAATAATGGACATAAATAGAAAAATCACATAATCGAGGTACTTGGAATGATAATTTAACCCTAGTTTCTATTTGGGATTAAAATAAAAATTATTAAAATAATAGGGACTAAATTGGATATTTACCCAAAACATATATAAATATTGTTAGTGACTAAAATATAAACAAAATAAAATTCAAGATCTAAATTAGAACACATGGAAATTAATTTTAGTAACCAAATTGTAAAATTACAAACTACAAGGGTTGCAGGGATGATTTACCCACGCGCAAAATACACAGATAGCCCCTCCTTGAAACGACGTCATTTCAAGTTGGGTATAAACACCCTTAATCCAATCAAAAATGGCTTAAGTTTCTCATTTATTTAAAGAGAGGAGCTCTGACTTCTCTCTAAACTCCTCACCGATGGGCCGGTCGACCACCGTTCGTCGGTGATCTCCGTCATCGCTGATGGCGGCCGCAGTGATAAAAACACCCAAAAATTGACCTTGGGCCTCCCTAAGGTCGAATCTAAGCACCATCAACCTAACGCTTCCCTAAATAATGTAGATCTAGATGTTTACCTTCAAAAATGGCGGTTTCGGCGACGTTTTGTTTTCTCGATGGTAAGTTTCTTTTCTTAAATCTCTTCTCTCTATTTTCCTTTTCTTTTCGAAAGGTTTCTTGTGGTAATTTTTCTTTCGAATAGTGGCTGCTATTTTTTCTCTTGGTTACTCTTTTTGTTCTTGTTTTTCTTTTGTTGTTGTTGTTGGTCGGTGGCCATTTTATAGGCCTCGGAGTGCTCTATTTTGACCGGTTAAAAGAGGGAAGCCCGGTGAGTCATCGGAGCTATGGTGTGACTCACCATAGGGACGGCTGGGTGCATTAAATGCACATAGATCTCCTGGATCTGGCCGGTGGTCTTCAACGGCAGCGACTTACGTGGCAATGACTGAGAGGAGCATCTGGTACTGGAGGCGGCAATGGGCTTATCCTCGTGCTAAGGCAACGACTGACATAGGCCGAGGGTTATGATGAAACCCTAGGGTTTTATCTGGACCGATTGATCAAGGTACGATCTAACGGCTGAGATGGTTGGTGGCACATTGCTTAGTTGGAAACCCTAAACAAAAACCCTAATCGGGTTTTGGGTTGCTCGGGCCGAATCTGGGTCCTGATCGAGTTTTGGGCCTAATTTGGGTCTCAGGTTTTACTGTAACTTGGCCTTCGGGTCATCTTTGTAATCTGAGTTTTGGGTTTGTTTATTTCGGGGCCCAATTGGGTTTGGATTTGTAATTATTTGATTATTATTTAATAATAATATATTAAATGGGACGAAAATGACTGTCTACACTTACTTAAGGGATCTAGTATCTCATCTCACTAAGCTAATTGATTTTTGATAGTTTTTATTTCGTTTTTTGTATAACCATCAGTATCTAATCTATTGATTACCTCATTCGGATCAGATACTGTAGAGGCAAGAGCGACACTCCCAAACTAATTTGTTTCATTGATAAACATCAGAATTCGAACTCTTGATCTTACTTAGGAGATATAGTGCCTCGTCCCACTATACTAATTTTATAGTTTTACTAATTGTGTAGTTTTTATTTCGTTTGGATTGTGTTTTGGACAATCCCTTAATTTATCAATAAAAATGAACTACCTAAAGCGGAAAATATTATAAATTAAAGCAAAAGAATTGAGGATTCAAATTAGCTATTAATTACATCAATAATCTAACATCTTTTCAACTTAAGTTTGTAATAAAGCTAATCAAGGCTCAAATACGTTGAGTGATGTCATCATGGACACAATCATTCAATTTAGATTGTGATCTAAAAAAAAGTGACTTAAAATATGTACAAATATTAATATTTCTGTATAAAATATTTTATTTAGTCCCAATTGGCTTATTCTATTAGGAACAAAATTTCTGGTAGATTTGTTATATTGGGACCGGTTTGAGAAATGTGATTATATCTTTTTTTCAAAGAAAATAAAGGAGTCATTGTATATATTATAATATTTTGAGTAAATTATATCAATGACCAATTAACTATTTATTACTTTTATTTTTACCACCGATATTTTAATTTTATCAATCAAACCACCTAACTATTTAATTATATTTAATCAAACTATTTTCCGTTAATATTTTATAGAAGTGGTAATGCGAAGGTTAATAAAATTAATAAAATTATACATTTAATTCTTAATATTTAAATATTTTATCAATTTAATCCTAATTTTTAATTTGAAATGTACCCTTTAATTGGTGTTAAAATCAGTTGATTTATAATAATACAGCTGCGTGGAACCGAACTCACGCCTGGAGATGATATTTTACATAGCTTTACCATTACACCAAATCTCACAATTGATAAGCATTATAACATATTATATATAATAAAGTTTATAATAGAAAAAAGAAAAAATAAAAGAAAAATTAAAAAATATATTTTATTTTATATTAATTTTAAAATATCAAAAGAATAAAATATAAATATTTAAGTTAAAGAAAAAATAAATTATATTTTTTAAATACTTTTAAAATAAGATAAAATAAAATATTTAAAAAAATTAAGATAAGAATAACATACATTTTTTAAAATTAATATTATAATAAAATATTTTTAAATTAAAATAAGATTAAAATATATTTTTAAGTTATGTTAGAATAAAATGTATTTAATAATTGAAGATAAAAAATATATTTTTAAAGTTGAGCCCCACTAAGGTAAAAAATATTTTAAAAGTTAAGATAAAAATAAAATATATTGTTTAAGTTAAGATAAGACTAATAAGTTAAGATAAGATTAAAAAATATTTTTAAATTAAAGATAAAATAAAATATATTTTTAAGTTAAAATAAAAATAAAATATATTTTTAAGTTAAAATAAAAATAAAATAAAAGTTTTAAAATTTAAGATGTGAATTTAAATTAATATGTAAATTTTAGTTAAGATATATGTTAAGAATTTAAGAATTTAATATACAACATATATACTCTAAGTTGGGAACTATAATGCAAATTATCAATTTGGCTCCATGGTTGACTGTTTGTTTCCTTGGCTAAGAGTCCTCATATTCAAACCCTTTCATTTTCCCATTTCAACGCCTTTAATTTTCTTTCAATCGGAGGGTGACATGTGCACTCTTCGATTAGTTGAAAATAAACTATTGGATTAAAATAAATTAAAATAAATTTAATTCTCTAATCAGATGGTGACATGTGTCGTGACACTTGATACCATATGATTTGAGGATTAAATTTATTTTAATTTATTAAAACTAGGACCAAATCGATAAAATATATAAGTAATAGTGACTAAATGTGTAATTATATCAATTTTATGTCAAATATTATGACAAGTGGCTTCATTGGATACAATTATAATTAAGTGGTCCAATTGAAAAAAATTAGAAGATCGGTGATAAAAGTAAAATGACATATAGTTAAGTGGTCATTAGTATAGTTTACCTTAATATTTTAAGGATTAATGTTAGCAATTACATTACTTATACAATTATTCAACAGACCCACAATATGTGTGATCCAATAGGGCATAAGAATTCTCAAACTATAAATAAATATCTCATATCATGGTTGAATAAAACTCAGTTTAATTTGAAAAATTAATTTTTCTAACTGAACTTGACACTAAAAACTTGACTTGATTTGATTTAACTTGTAATTTTATAGGTTCAATTCGAAAATATTTCAAATTCGAGTTGAGTTATAAAATAGAAATCGAATAACTCAAAATTTTTAATAATTAGCAGATTGATTTTCAAGTTTGAGTAAGTATCTCAATTATGCATGATATATATATATATGTTGTATATGATTATATAAAACCGTTTAAATTAAAATCAAACATTATCATGACATTATAAATATTTATAATTAAATTTAAACAAAAACTCAAACAACTCGAGTCGACTTTAATCAATTCAATTACATAAACTTGATTTGACTTGAAAATTTTTCAAATAAAATTTGAGCTATAAAATATGACTCGTCAACTCAAATAACTCAAACTTTTTTAACTTGATTCGACTTGATCGAATACTCACCTCTATTTCAAACTATTAACATACATGATTGATTAGTTGTGATTTTTTTTCACATACTAGTTAAAAGGGATGGAGACTCTCTGGCATTATAAGAAAGTAATAGGTAAACTGTCTATAGTCTCATTTGTTTTTGACTTTGGTAACCGATTTTTTAAATTAAGTATATATGGTCTTTTACATTATCGATTCAAAGGGATGGAGACTCTCTGGTATTATAAGAAAGTAATAGGTAAACTGTCTATAGTCTCATTTGTTTTTGACTTTGGTAACCGATTTTTTAAATTAAGTATATATGGTCTTTTACATTATCGATTCATTTGGTAAGTCTTTACGTTAACCCATTAACAAAAGTATTATGTGTCAATTTTAAAATTCGAAAGATGGATTATTATTTTTTATTCAGAAATTATATTGAAAATGGATTGCATCAGCTATCTCCACAAAGCCTAACAAGTATGGCTTATATAACCCAATACAAAAATCATTTAACCAACTAAATAACAAATAACAAACTAACTAATTCATCTAATTAATTACACCCGAACCTAGCCAAACACAAATTAATTTAATTAAACCCACTAAACTTATCATAATTTATCAGCAGATCCTTTCATTTCTTAAAAATAGTAAAAAAAAATCGAGTGGTCTCAGTGGAAAAATGTAAAATTATTCTCCTTGGAAATTCTATATTCGAGCAATTGCGTTTGTAAAGTGTGTGTGCGTTGTCAATTGACTAAGAAAATTTAACAAAAAACTACCTTATAATCATTTTAGACTATTAAAAAACAATCGGAAAAATAATGTACCAATGATGAATCCCATGATTTATGATATCTATTTTCTCAAACCAATTGTAAGGTATATAACAAATCCTTTTGTTTTTGGTTGGACATTTTACGAAAACAAAAATGTGAATAAATGGATTTTTAATTTTTTTTGAAAGAGGGTACTTTGTATTATATATCACACAAAGTACACCACCCCAAGGACCTCATTAAAAAACCTCCATAACCTAAATGGAGGAAAAAGAGTGAACCTTGGGATGGAACAACATATCACGACCATAGGCCGTATTACATCCGGAACCAACCCTGAAAAAGAACACCTAGCATCAAACAAAAAATGCTCTTAACTAAGTAACCACAATCTGCAAACCTCCCACATAATCAGTAAAGCACTAACAATTTGAAATCAAACCTACCTCCACAGCAGGAAATCAAACCTACCACAACAGAGCCATATTGAATATCTGATCCATTGTAAATGACAAATTATTAAACCTGATTTTATTTCTACATAACCAAATCTGCCAAATTAAACCAAAAAACCCAATTTGCCATAAATCCCTCACTTTATTTCTAATATACTGTGACAACCACATCGCAAGAAGAAGCTTGACGTTGCCGGGGAAGATAAAACTAACGTTCCATAACTTACACCACCTCTGCCACACTTCCCAAACAATATTACAATGGCAAAGCATATGAATAACATCTTCCGAATGAACTTTACAGAACAAGCAAAGCAACTGATTATTATCAATAATCCCTCTCTTATTCAGTTCAGTCGAACTGGCAATCGATGATACACCGCTTTCCATACAAATGCTGTAACTTTAGGTGGAACAAACTTGTTACAAACCACCTTCCAAATAGGATCTTCGATCTTGCCAAACGTTGCTTGTTTAATACAGAATTGTTTGGAGCAGTATTTACCATCAGAACCACCAATCCACTTCAATCTATCTTAACCCTGACAAGCCCCAACACCTCTATTCAGAACTTTAATAAACTGATTTCAGATCAATAATTCCAACTTGAACATTATTTGCCTCAGATCAATCTGCCAACACCAAACACCATTAGCCCAACTCCCAAACTCACAAATCGTTCCCTGTTTTTAATAGCCATCCCATATATTCTAGGGAAAGGTAATTTCAATGAACGGACTTCAGTCCAATTGTCTGACCAGAAATCAATTCTCGTACCATTCCCCATGACATATCGAACCTCTAAAACTAAGCTATCATCATTCATCATCACCGGATGCAGTATATTATACCAAACTCCATTCGACCTACGATAACAAGAGCAATTTGGTATAATTGACTGCGAATCATAATCATATTTCGCCATAATAATTTTTTTCCAGTAACTATCAATCTCTTCACTATACCGTCATATCCATTTATTCAACAAAGCACGATTCCTATCCTTAATATCATAAAAACCTATCCCACCATGAGATTTCAGACCACAAACCAAATCCCACTTTATCCAGTGAATACCTTTATCATTCTTACCATTCCAAAGAAATCTAGAAATATACTTATTAATCAATTTTGCTATGGATTTAGGCATATAGAATAACGATATATAATATATCGGTAAATTCCCCAGCACAGATTTGATTAGCGTAACCCTTCCCCCGAAAGAGAGTAACTTACTTTTCCAACTTTGGAGCCGAGATTTGACTTTCTCTATAATCGGGGCTGCCACATTTGCTTAAGGTTTCTTTTATAACCCAACGAAGTCCTAAATAGGACTTAGGAAACCTATCCCAATCGCACAACAAGGTTTCGTCTTCTACAGATTAAGTTTCAGACCAGCAGCAACCTCACAAATTTTAAACACTCGAAATAGGTTTTTAATCTTGCCCTCTTTTGCTTCCGAGAAAATAATTAAATCGTCAGCGTATTGGATGTGAAAGACACCCAATCTAGTTGAACCAATATGGACCCCTTCACACACTTAGAGTTCAACAACTTTTAAAAATAGACCACTTAGTGCCTCGCCCACAACATTAAACAACAATGGTGATAGCGGGCAGCCTTGCCGTAATCCCCTTTTGATGGAAAAATATTTCGACGGACATCCGTTAACCAAAACAGAAATATTTGCAGACGATACACACATCTTAATCCATCTCCTCCATTTTTTACCAAACCCCATTTTCTTTAGGATCAAAATCAAAAACTCTCAGTCGACAGAATCATAGGCTTTACTGAAATTCACTTTTACCATGATTGCTTCTTTTTTATTTCTCCTCAACTCATCAATAATTTCATTCACGATCAGGGAATAATCTAAAATCTGCTTATCAGCTATAAACGCAAACTGATTTTCGCCAATCACTTCGTTTAAGCAAGACGCCATTCTCTTTGCCAATAAGCGTGCCACAATTTAACAAACTCCCCACCAACAATATAGGTCTGAATTCTTCAGGATATTCAACTTAAATTTTCTTTGGAATAAGTGCTATGAACGACTTATTGAAGGAATAGTCCGAAATATTTCCAAAATAGAAGTCGTCCAAAAACTTCATAACTCAATCTTTAATATCCATCCAAAAATCCTTAAAAAAATTCAAGCTAAAGCCATCCGGTCCCGACGCTCTAGATCCATCCAAATTTTTGATAATGAACCATACTTCATCTTCCGAAAAAGACATTCAAGCCTCCTTCTGGATTCAGAGCTAAGCCTTTTGAACGGAACTCCATACTTCTTAACCGGGATCGTGTTCACATCATTGTACCAAGACTGGAAATGCTTTACGAAATCTTGTTGAATAGTAGACTGACTTTTGAACACCGAATTATTCATTTCAATTTCGAGATCTGATTTCTTCGGCCTCTCATCGCTGCTGTAAGATGAAAGAATCTGGTATTCTTATCACCTTCTCTAAAACACTTTAATCTAGACTTTTGGAACCACTCCCTTTCCTCTTTCCTAAACTCTGTCCACGACTTCACTTTTGCTGACGCAAGATTGGACTGAGCATCCTGATCACTTGCGTTCACCATGCACAAACTTTCTAATACGTCAATATTTTTCTCCAAGACCTCAATAGGCTCCAAATTTAACTCCCTACTGACCTTAGCCCAATCTTTAGTCATATTCTCCACTAACAACAACATACTATTCATGTCCTTGCCCCGATTTGCAAGAAATACCCTCCTGATTTTCTCAGCTAACTTATGGTCGTCTTCCCAATGGTTAAACCATTTGAATGGCTTGCATGCCTTTTTGATATCTTTTTCGCACAACAGAACGGGATTATGATTGAAAGACTTCTATAAAGAGTAGCCTGCACCATATTTGTACTTAAACAAGCAATATCTGCTGAAATTTAAAAGCTATCAAACCTACTAGTCGTTGTACACGACCCAACTCTAAACCATGTAAAAACGCTCCCTGAAATAGGAACCTTAACCAATTCCCATTTCGAAATGAACTCTTCAAAGATCAACATTGAGTTCGAAATGTCCTGAACCCCTGTTCTTTCAACATCCGACCTAACGATATTGAAGTCCCCCCCACAATCACCGGCACCTTCAAATTATCAATGATGCTACTTAACTAATCAAAAACACACACTCTATCACATAAACAATTGGACCGTACACATTGATGATGCCAATTTCCAAATTATGTTGAACAATCCGACCTTTCAATATAATAAATCTTCTGTAAACTCTCTGATAACTAACATTAAAGAAATTCCCATTCCACATAGAAACCAACCCACCAGATGCACCTACTGCCGGAGCATATACCAACTCCCTACCTATTCTCCCTTTTAGCCTTCTCTCTAGCATAACATGCAAACTCATAATTTTTTTTCCTGAATCAACATCATACTAACCTTATTTGATTCAGCAACTCGACACACAACTATAACTTTCTCCCTCTTTCCCAGCCCTATAATATTCCATGATAATATAGAAATTCCTAATTCCATAAATTAAGCAGAAAACCCACAGACAATTTACACCCATATCTCATTAACTAAACGGTACATAGCTTACCCGATTAAACTATTGACTCCAACCTCTCGACCACCCTTTTCCTTGAGCCTCCAAACTGTACTCCCGGAGTATCCTCCACCGCTAACACAACCTCCACTTTCGTTTCATTCCCCAAATGTCGAACTAAATTATCTTCACTGGACAGAACACCTCCCTTTTGGACTCTCGCAGGAACATACCTACCCCCACCTCCCTTCGCCATTTTCTTTAATTTTCTGGAATTATCTCTTATCAGCGCCTAACAATTGGGATCCATGTATGAATCCTTGACACCAAGATCGAAAATTCCCACATCAGACACATGCACACTTTCAACAGAAATTGGAATTTTATCTTTTTGGAGCACATATACATTTTCCATATTTTCAACCGCAAGGCCTTGCCACGATGATATTTCTTCTACTGAGACATTAATAAGCCTTGAACTGTTCGAGATGGAATGGGTCATACCAAATTGGGTTGGCTCTCTATTAATTTCAACTAAACTAATGCTTTCATCCACCATTTGGTTAATGGGCCCTTCTATAGATACAATTGGCACTTCATGTAAACCAATAAACGCTTCTTCCATATTTTCTACGCACAAATCTGCATGCATAGTCCTAAATGACATCCCTCCGTTTTCACTCCTTTGACTTTGCACCTCCTAAAACCTATCATCATTATACCCTACATCGATATCAGTAACACCAGCACGCTCCTTCTGCAACCTTGGGAACATACCATCATCATCAGCTACTGGTTGCCCTATTACACCACCGGCCGGAAAACCATCGATGAAAACTCTTTCTTCTTCATGATCTTCCGTAAAATTTTTTATTGTGTAAGCCCTACCATTGATGATTAAAATACATTCCTCCGGCACCGATGACGCATATTGAACTTCCAGAAGAACCCTAGCTTCGTCGAATCTTGTTCTATTACATGTATCTTCATGGATCGAGACAACTGAGCCCCATAGACTACCCAAGTCATTAAAAAGCTTGTTGCTCCAGACTATCAAAGGAACGTCTTTCAAAACAACCCAAATTGTCCTTTTAATTTTCTGCTCATACCCTTCTAATAGTTCTAATTCGTCAAACCAAGTTTGAAGCCATTCAACTCTACTCCCAGTACAACTTAATCTCCGATTCTCCTTTAAACTGAATGACCACCAGCATATCGTGCCAAATACTTACCCTAACATCAAAACCTACTGCTTGTAAAGCTGTCTGGACAATCTCCTCATTATACATCCTTTTTATTTTACCGATCAAGCACTTCTCTCTTCACCTAAGTTCATTCCTCGGAACCACTACATTCGCTCTAGATACTTGACTAAACGGAAATGTGTTTGAAGCGCTATCTTCCGAAATACTAACATGGACATCATAAAAAAATGATTCTAGAGGTTATAAAATGGCATCGAATTTTTGTTGTTAATAAAAATACTACTAGAAAGAGAAAAGAAAAATCTTAGAAATTTTGATGAAATTCAACCAAAGAAATTCTTCAAAGCTTGTCGTTTTCAATTTGTTTAAACACCTATTATATGAGAGAATTGGGAACATTGTTTTTGAGGTATTTCAATTAAATTATTATTTTTATCAAGAAACTAATTAATTGAGAATTATATATATTGTATATATATTAATGACATATGTGAGGTGGTTTCAATCTTATTAGTAGAGAAAAATTCATTAGTAGTTAGCTAATCTGCTGACTTTCACATGTTTTCTATCAACTTTAGTTGTCATTTGTTAAATTAATAACCAATGAATACTAAATATAGAGGAAAAATTGATTTGATATGAAAATTAAAAAAATGAATTAGTTTATTTAATTAAGTTGTCTGAGTCAATTCGAATTAATAGTTGATTTTTAAGTTAAAATTAAGTTAAAATTCTTAACCTGAACAATTCGATTAAACCGACTAACAAAATAATATCGTTTTAAATATTATTATATATATATGTTAAATTATTTTATGTTTTAACTTTTCTTTTTTTGAGTTCACTCTTCACCATGTTTCAAATTTTTTTCAGGATTGTAAAATAGAAAGTTAAAAATCAGACTCATTTCTAAAATTCAGACCTTAATCTGTGTTGACGTCAATGAGTATGGGAGTGATAAGACATACATAACTTTTGAGGTCAACCATGCAAGTTAAAAAAATAATTAACTCCAATAATATATTTGTTTCGATTTGATTCAAATTTGAATCGATCTTCATTAAACTTAGCTAGATTAAAATAATTCTAACATGAATTAACATTGAAAAATATGACTCATCAATTTAACTCCCCAGATAAATATATTTTCCTTTTTTTTAACTTTTATAAGTTATTTGAAGCAAAATTTAAATAAAAACTAATGGTGATTGTCGAAACCGTCCTTAAACTCAACAATTTTATTTTGAAGATGTACATATTAAAAGGTTTTGAAAATCCAAATTTTAAGCGAAATTGAAGTTATCAACGATCATTTGGGACTATGGAAGATTGAATATCTATAAAATTATATTTTAAGAATAAAGATTGTTGGTAATGCTCAATCCCATATAGAGTTGGAAACACTATTGGGAATGGATATTTAAGGCCTGCATTCTACACTCCCTTGTTGAGTGATAGAGAACAAGGGTGATTCTCGTGCACTGCCGCCAGTGCCGTCTGTCTTGGCTCGTGGTCGCAGTCACATGAAAATGTGAAATTCCTAAATTAAATCAGAATGTTAAGATGTATCTGGACTGATTTCCAGTTGTTAATATCAAGAGTTACATGATTTAATTTCAATAGTTATAACAGATGAATATTGATGCAATGAACCTAGACTATTTTTTAGTCAGATTCATCAGAACGTTTCAACATATAATAGGTTTAATTCTAGAACTAAAATCAGATATTAATATGATTTTTTGTTTGACGATTATACCCCTATTTCTAGCCTATAAATAGAGTGTTGTATTTAGCTTCTCAACTCACTCCACAACTCACTATTCACTTCCTTAGTGTTTCTAAAGTTGTTCTCTCTATACTTTCTGATAAGAAGTGCAATACCACCAACAATCCACTCCAATTTCGGGTGTACAAAATTTGGACGACCGTGTTAACCTCGGGGAACGATCCACCTATTGGAGCGATTACACACATCAGGACGAATTCGTTTTTAAGACAGTGATTTTTATCATGACACGATTTACGATTACAATTTTTGAATTATTATTTATTTTTCTTGTCAGTGCTAACGGTGTGATTTTGCAATCCATATTTCCAAAAATTTAGAAACGAATTCATATATAATGCAAATATGATATCACCTTTGAGCAAGCTGATTCTTGATCTTTCCAAGATCGATGCACTTGAATCCAATGATTTGATGGAAAAGAATTATCGAAGATGGTCCCAAAGAATCTTGATATTCTTTGAGCAACTTGACCTTTATTACATACTGCTCACGCCACTACCTACCATGATGCCAACCCTAGTTGCCAAAAATGATACTGATAAAGGTCTAAATAATGCCATCTTAGTTGCTGCCATCGCTACCTACGAGAAATACGAGAAGGATAATAAATAGTGCAAGGACACCTGCTCAATCACATGTGAAACAAATTGTTTGATATGTCTTTAGAGAAAGAAGTGCCAAGGTAATTTGGGACACTCTGGAGAAGAATTATGGTGCTGACGATGCAGGCATCAAGAAGTGCATCGTCGATGAATGGCTTAAATTCCAACCAACAGATGAAAAGCCGATATTGGATCAAGTCCATGACTACGAGAACTTGGTTGCCGACATCATCGCTGAAGGAATGCAAATGTGTGAGATGCTTCAAGCCAATGTTCTCATTGAGAATTTGCCAAAGTCTTGGTCCAACTACCACAATTCTCTCAAGCATAAGAAGAGAGATATTTCACTTGAGGAGCTGGTGGGCCATATGAAAATTGAGGAAGCCAATTAATTAAAATATAAGGTTGCTAATTCCCTTAGTAATTTATCTTTTAAAGGTAACTTGGTTGAATCCAGATTCAAGAAGATCATGAAACAAGGGAATCAAGACAAGAAGACTAAACCTCAGAAGGATTCCAATTTCAAGAAATATGGAAAGACCAAACTTGAAGTAAAGACACTCAAGTGCTATGTCTGCGGTCTAGCTGGCCACAAAGCTTATCAATGCCAACACTGCTCAGACCGCCAGAATGATAATAAGCCACGGATACACATTTTGGAAAAGAATGATGACATCATTGCTGCGGTGGTTTTAGAAGTCAATTCAGTGGAGACACTTCTAAATAGGTGGTTGATACTGTGTTTCAAAGCACTTCTACGCAAGGGTCTAGCTGGCCACAAGCTTATCAATGCCAACACTGCTTAAACCGCCAAATGATATAACCACGGATACACATTGTGGAAAAGAATGATGCCATCATTGCTGCGGTGGTTTTAGAAGTCAATTCAGTGGAGAACACTTCTAAAGGGTGGTTGATACTGGTGTTTCAAAGCACTTCTACGCAAGGAAGGACTTTTTCACCGAGTTTAATGATGAGAATGAAGGGAATATGTGTACATGGGAACTCTAGCAGCTCTGAAGTGTTAGGCAAAGGAAGGTTTTACTCAAGCTGACTTATGGTAAAACTTGACCTTGAATAATGTTCTGTATACCTGCCTTGCGTAGAAATTTGATAAGGGTGAGCTTCTAATAAGGTAGGCCTTAAGTTTATTTTTGAGGAGATAAACTTGTACTTTCCTGGAATAGTGATTATGTTGGGAAAGGTTTTTAAACGGTGGTTTATTTGTCATATAAACTCAACTCAATGAAAATAAAGCTACCACTTATACTTACATTATTGAATCTGTTGATATGTGGCATGCTAGATTAGGGCACGTAAATATTCATGCTTTAAAGAAATTGATGAATATGAATGTTCTTCCTAAACTAAAATTAACTAGCTTTAACAAATGTGAAATTTATGTATAATCCAAGCATGCTAAACCTCACTTTAAGACTGTTTCTAATAGAAAGGCTGAATTGTTAGAACTCATCCATACTGATCTAGCAAATTTTAGAAACACTGAAAGTAAAAGAGGAAAACACTACTACATAACTTTTATATATGATTATTCAAGATACGCAAACGTTTATCTCCTTAGAACTAAAGATGAGGCTGAAAACTTCTTTCTTATTTATAAGGAATAAATTGAGAATCATTTAGATAGAAGAATTAAACTGGTTAGATCTGATAGAGGTGGTGAATATGGATCTGATTTTTTAAAAGAGGTTTGTGAGAATAATGACATAATTCATGAAACTTCGACCCCTTATTTTCCTTAACAAAACGGTATAGCTAAAAGGAAAAATAGAACTTTAAATAAATAATGAACTCATTATTAATAAGTTCGAGGTTATCTGATAACATGTGGGGGGAAGCCATTATATTGTCAAATCATATCTTAAACCGTGTACCTCGTAAGAAATTAGATTCTACCATAAACGAATTATGGAAATGATATGCTCAATTCTACAATACCTGAAAGTGTGGGGGTGTCTAGCTAAAATGGGTTTGCCACACTTTAATAAATCCACTATCGGACCTAAAATCGTTGATGCAGTATTTATAGGGTATGCTACAAATAATGTCGCATACAGATTCATGCTTCTACAAGATTATTCTATTTGTGGGTCAATGAATGTTGTTTTCTTTGAAAATACTTTTCCTTTAAAGAAACCAAGACTAAATGTTTAAAAACAAATAGAAAATATTCCATCCACTTCTTCTAGTATACATGCTATGTCTTCTCAAGAGATTGTTTTCGAGCCTAGAAGAAGTAAAAGGCAAAGAGTAGAAACTTATTTTGGACCAGATTTATTACTTCATTAATTTTTGAGATAAATGATTTAGACTCTCTTTCTGATCCTAGAACTCAAATATTTATGTTAGATAAGGATCCTAAAACTTATAAAGAGGCAATAAGATCTATCGATGTTAGTTTCTAAAAAAGTGCTATCAATGATGAACTAGAATTAATAATGTCTAATTATATTAGTTGACTTGCCTAGGGGATTCAAACCAATATGCAACAAATGGATCTTCCAGAAGAAACTAAGGCCAGATGGTTCGATCCAGTGGTACAAGGTAAGGTTAGTCATCAAAGGGTTCACTCAGAAGTTTGGTTTAGACTACTTTGATACTTATATCCCATTATGAAAATCTCAATGATCCGTGCATTATTTGCAATAGCTGCTATTCGTAAATTGAAGGTACATCAAATGGATGTTAAGACTGTATTTCTGAATGGGGATCTAAATGAGGAGTTCTACATAGAGCGGCCACTAGTTTCGAATCACCTGGTATGGAAGGAAAAAGTCACTCTATGGACTTAAACATGCTCATAAACAACGGTACGGGAAATTTCATAAAATTATATTTAATTTTGGTTTTGTTGTGAATTATTCGGATGCTTGTGTGTATTCGAGGATGTTTGACATTGATTGCATCATCATAAGTTTTTATGTTGATGATATTGTTGATTTTTATTTCCAACATTGAGTCCATAAACAAAACAAAAAATTTCTTATCCATTAAGCTTGAGATGATAGATTTGGGAGAAGTCATTGTAGCCTTGGAGTCAAAGTTACCAAAACTGAAAATAGATTCTCTTTAAGTCAAGCACACTATATTGAGAAAGCTTTAAAGAAATTTAACAGATTTGACGTCGTCCTTATTTAAACTCCCTATGACCCTAGCATACATCTCTTTAAAAATAAAGGAAGTAGTGTTTCCCAAATAGAATATGCTAAATTGATCGGAAGCTTAATGTTCTTAATGAACTATATTTGGCCTGATATTGCTTATGCTATGAGCAGACTAAGTAGATACATTCATAATCCGAATGGTGAACACTAGATTGCTCTTAGACGCTTACTGAAGTATCTTAAAGGTACTATAAATTGGAAACTTGAGTTTGTTGGCAATCCTACAGTACTGGAGGGATATTATAACACCAACTGAGTTTCTGATAATGATGGGGTAAGCTCTATGAACATGTATGTTTTTACTTTAGGTGGAGCAACAATCTCGTAGAAATCATCAAAGCAAACTTGTATTACTCGTTCTACCATGGAGTCAAAGTTTATAGCTCTTGACCTAGCTGGGCAAGAAGCCGAGTGGCTTAGATGTTTGTTAGCAGAAATTTTGTTGTGGGGAAGACCAACTCCTCCAGTTTCTTTGTTGTCCAATTCATAAACTGCGATATGTGAAGTCGAAAAAAAAACCTAACAAATCCTCTTACCAAATGGTTAAGTAGGAAGTTGGTCCTAGATTCGTCAAGGGGGATAGGTCTAAAGCCATTGGTTGACGAATTCATGGTGGATAACCAACTTAGTTATCTTTTTCAATGTTGTCAAACAAAACCATAGAAAGACTCGTAGTGTACATTCCTACCTATCCATCCCTATGATGAATAATTTACATGCCCAATATGAGCTTAATTGCTCTTAATAAATTCATAGCCTAGGTTTTCGGTGGTCTTAGTGAGAAAGACTTGATGAATTTACCCATTTTGGCTAGATATATATTCTTAATAAGTTAATAACCTAGAGTAAGAGGGTAATCCTAAATGAGAAAGATAAAATGAACATACCGACAGAAATGTTGAGTTTGTTAGACTCTTAATATTAATAATGAACTTTAAGAAAGTCTCCATACCTTTTGTGAGGCTCAGCTATTATAAAAGCTCTTAATTATTTCATAGTCCTGCTTAGGGTGTTTATGTATAGATAAACTTGATGAAATAACCTATGTAAGTGAGAAGGGTTAGCCGCCTTCTACGAAAAACGTTGGGTTATTTTTCTAGCACACTTACTAGAATCCTGAGGTAAGATGACCAAATATATACTTTTGTATATATATATTACACATCGAGAACTCGAGTGGATAAAGGGGTTAGTTGTGTCTTATGAGTTTACCCCTATCATAGAAAGTTCAAGACTAGTTTCACTTATCTAAGAGAAAAATTACTCATAATCATTATATACTAGTTCAATATACGTTCACTAGTGCTTAAGCAACTAATCTCGCTATTTCTCTTATAGAAGGATAGTTTTCAAGTTTCATAAGAATTCTTTCACATTAGTAGGAGAATGTTGGTAATGCTCAATCCCACATAGAGTTGGAAACACTACTGAGAATGAGTATTTAAGGCTTGTATTCTCTACTCCCTTGTTGAGTGATAGAGAACAATTAGGACTCTCGCGCACCGCAGTCCTGCTGTCCGTATCAGCTTGGTTCGGCTCGTGGTTGTGGTCCTGGTAATACATGTCTTCAACACGTCCGTGGATATGTTATCATTTTAGAGAAAATTCGTGTGGAATTTTTCTGTGAATGTGAAAGATTTCATTTAATATTTATAGGCTACTGAGGACTGTTTAAGTTCAAATATTTTAGATGATAACAACTGATTAATTGGCTATCTGAATTAAATAAATTTAACAATTATTTTCCTAAATTAAATCATAACGTTAAGATGTATCTGGACTGATTTCCAACTTTGTTCAAAGGAGAGACCAGTTGTTAATATCAGGAGTTACAGAAGTTAATTTCAGGAGTTATAACAACTGAATATTGATGCAATAAACATGAACTATCTTTTAGCCATATTCATCAGGAGTTTCTAGCCTTATTTCTAGCCTATAAACAGAGAGTTGTATTCAGCTTTTCAACTCACTCCACAGCTCACTATTCACTCCCCTAGTGTTTCTAAAGTTGTTCTTTCTATACTTTCCAATAAGAAGTGCAATACCGCCATCAGTCCACTCCAGTTTCGGGTGTATGAAATTTGGAGCGATCGTGTTAACCCCAAGGGACGATCCACCTATTGGAGCGATTACACACATCGGGGCAAATTCCTTTATAAGGCAGTGGTTTTTACCATGAAAAGATTTATGATTACAACTTTTGAATTATTATTTATTTTTCCAGGCAGTGCTAGAGGTGTGATTTTGCAGTCCATATTTCCAACAAAAGATTTTGAAAATTTCTTTTGAAAGATAATTTTCAGGTATGTGCTTAAAAACTAGAGAACAAAAATATAATAAGTTCGAGAGCTGATTACATACGAGGAATGATTAGCACACTCGCAACGCTCAAAACAGAAACCTAATTAATTACTTGTTGTCTTTATAGTGAAATTTATAAGTTCGAACTTAATTTTAAAAGAGTGAATTTTATTTGAAAAAAATCATGAATAAATCTTTTTAGAAACCAAAAGCTCTAATACCACTAATTTTAACCCCCTAGACTTAACCTATACTAAACAATTAGATCTAGTAATAACGTACTGGCTGAGTCTAGAGGGTTAGAATCTCTAACAAAAAAGGAATTATTATTATTATTATTATTTTGATTAGAATTTTTATTTTTATCTGTAAATAAATTAAGTTAGATTATATACATTAATGACATGTTTGGGGTGGTTTCAATCTTATTAATAAAGAAAAGCTCATTAGCAGTTATTTGAAACGGTGATATTCACATATTTTCTATCAACCGTCCTTAAACTCAACAATTTTATTTTGAAATTGTGCATATTCATATTTTTTGAAAATCCAAACTTTTAAGTGAAATTGAATTTACTAACGCTCATTTGGGACTATGAAAAATTGAATATCTATAAAATTATATTTTAAAAATAAAGATTTTGAAAACTTCTCCTGAAAGATAATTTTCAAGTATGTGCTTAAAAATTAGAGAACAAAAATAAAATAAGTTCGAGAACTGATTATGATTAGGAATGATTAGACACTCGCAATGCTCAAACTAGAAACCTAGTTAATTTACTTTTCTTGTGGTGACATCAATGAGCATTTGAGTGAATAAGACATACGTACTTAAGTTTGAGGTCAACCATGCAAGTAAAAAAATGTATTAAAAATTTAATTCAAATAGTATATTTGATTCGATTTGATTCACTCTTCATTAAATTTAGATTGATTAAAAAATTTCTAACTTCAGTTAATATTGAAAAATTTAACTCATCAATTTAACTGAAATAAATATAGTTTTCCTTTTTTTGTCTTTAAAAAGGTATTTGAAATAAAATTTAAATAAAAACTAAAGGTGGCTGTTCTAAACCGTCCTTAAACTCAATTTTATTTTGAAAATGTGCATATTCATATTTGTTTTTGAGAATCCAAATTTTAAGTGAAATTTTAGTTACCAACGATCATTTGAGACTATTGAATATTGAATATTTATAAAATTATATTTTAAAAATAAGGATTTTGAAAACTTCTTTTGAAAGATAATTATTAAGTATTTGCTAAAAACTAGATAATGAAAATAAAATTAGTTCCAGAGCTGATTACATAAGAGGAATGATTAGCACACTCGTAACGCTTAAAATAGAAATCTAGTTAACTACTTTTTGTCTTAATACTGAAATTTATAAATTCAAACTTAATTTAAAAAGAGTGAATTTTATTTAAAGATTATTATTAATTCCTTTTAAAAACTAAAAGTTTTGATACCAATAAATGTAACCCCTACTAGATCTAGTCGTAACGTACAAACCGAGTCTAAAGTGCTACAATCTTTCTAATATAAAGGGAATTATTATTATTATTATTATTATTATTATTATTATTATATTATTACTATCTACAAAAAAAAAATAAAGTTAGAATTATATATATTAATGGCATATGTGCGGTGATTTCAATCTTATTAATAGAGAAACTCATTAGCAGTTAGCTGATCTCGTGATAATCACATGTTTTCTATCAACTTTAGTTATTATTTGCTAATTTAATAAGTAATGGAATAAAAAATATAATGGTGAAAAAAATTCGATTTGATATGATTTAAAAAAAATGAATTAGTTTATTTTAATTAAGTTGTCCAAGTCAATTCGAATTAATAGTCGATTTTTAGGTTCAAGTTAAAATTCTTAACATGTACAATTCTATTAAACAGACAAACAAAATAGTATTGTTTTAAATATTATATATTTGTTTTAACTTAACCTTCCTTCTTTTTTCATTGAGTTCACTCTTCACTATGTTTCAAACTATTTTCATGATTGTAAAATAGAAAGAAAAAATCAGATTCATTTCTAAAATTCAAACCTTAATCTTGTGTTGACACCAATGAGCATTGGAGTGCATAAGACATACATACTTAACTTTTGAGATCAACCATACAAGTAAAAAGAAATGTATTTTCTCAAATAATATATTTGATCGATCTTCATTAAACTTAAGTCGATTTTTTTAACTTGAATTAATATTGAAAAATATGACTAATCAATTTGACTCCCTAAATAAATGTATATATATATTTTATAAGTTATTTGAAATAAATTTTAAATAAAAACTAAAGTTTGTTGTTGAAACCATCCCTAAACAACTTTATTTTGAAAAATGTGCATATTCGTATTTCTTCTGAAAATCCAAATTTTAAGAGAAATTGAATTCACCAATGATCGTTTGAGTCTATGTAACATCAAATATCTACAAAATTATATTTTAAGAATAAAGATTTTAAAAACTTCATTTGAAAGAAAATTTTCAAGTATGTGCCTAAAAACCGGGGAACGGAAATAAAATAAGTTCAAGAGCTGATTGCGTATGAGGAATGATTAGTACACCCATAAAGCTCAAAATAGAAACCTAGTTAATTACTTATTGTCTCTATAGTGAAATTTATAAATTCGAACTTAATTTAAAAAGAGTGAATTTTATTTGAAAAAAATTAGGATTAATTCCTTTAAAAAACCAAAATCTTTGATATTACTATATTTAAATTGGACGTCTAGTTACTTTAAGGTCGTCCTTTTCAATATCAGAAAAGAAACAAATATTCTTATTTTTATCCAATTATGTATTTAATGATTGGTTTCTAATTAAATAATTATTAAGGAATCTAAACTTAAAAGGGGAATTCTAAACCTAAAATTAATGACTAAAATTAAAGAACCTAAAATCTAGGGGCTTTAATCTACAACTAACTAAAGACTAAATTAAAAGATTTAAAATCTAAAAGATTTAATCTAAATCTCTAACCTTAGTGACTAGATTAAAAGATTTTTAAAAATTAAACTAACATGGAAAGAATAAACATAATTAATAAACCTAATTTAAAAAGAACTAAAATTAAAAGTAATTAAAGCACATTTAATGATTGGAATGAATTGAATTAAGGTATGGAAGGATAACATGTACAAATAAGCAGTGGCCAAAGTAGAAGAAATGAAAAGCTGAGTCTTGCATTACAAACTCCTTGAAATCTATGAACACTTGCGTGAATTATCCCCAAAACCTTATCCAATTCAAAAACCTAAAATTTTGCTTTGGCCTCATTTTGTCATGTTTCCATAAAAACATTTTCCTTCAATTCTCTCACATGGCCAGCTACTCCCTCATTTTCTCCTCAAAATTCTTTCATGTTCTTCACTAACTCATCTAAAAAACCCACTTAGATCCTCCACAAACATCAAAATCCTTTTCAAAAATGTTTTTCAAGATCGAAACCCATAAAACCTCAATAACATCAAGCTTTTTTTCATTTCAATTTTTTTCTCTAAACTTCAACAACACCAAAACCAAATTCATTCATGTTAATTCGGATTAAACCTCTCAAAATCATTTCATCTTCCCATTATCCCAATAAAATTTCTCAAATCTAAACCCATTGTTCTTCATTCCTAAACTAAAACCGGTTTTAAAAGAAACCACCCAACTTCACATTTCTAAGCTACCCGTAAGACAAATGAACCACCATGACTCCGAGCATCCATCGTTATTCTAATGATTGATTAGTGTTTATATATAAATTTGGATGTCTTAGTTTGTTGCAAAGCCTAACTTTCCCGCTTGAAATTGGTTAAGAAACGATTATTTGCTCTTGTTAGAATATTCCTTAGCATCATACTAATTTTGTGATATTTTGATATTTTTTTCATGTTGGATCAACGAACGGTGACAGTGGAGACAACAATGAGATGACCGATGGGAGCCTTCTCCACACGCGTTGGTGATGCACCAAACGACTGATAAGCATTGGTGGTGGGAAGCTTGATCTTGGGCGATTTGACCTAAATATCACCTTATAAACCTAATATACCCTAAATAACACCCTTTGACCAATTTTTCCCTAACTAACACCCTTTCGTCTGAGGTGGCACTAAGGCGCGCTCCCGGTAACACGCTTTAGCGGGATTTTAGCTGACTGGGTTGACATGCGGGTAAGGCACATTTCAGGAAACACGCCTTACGTGGGTTTTTGCTGACTGGGATGCCACGCGGGTAAAGCGCGTTTCAAGGGGTGCACTTTCACGGGGTTTGGTGACACGTGGAAATGAGTGTTTCAGGGAACACGCCTTCCATTAAAATACATTTAATTCCCACATGCTTTCCCTACCTAACAGCCTCCTCCTCCCCCCTATATAAACCCCTTCAACCCCCTCATTCTTCACACCAAAACAATTATTTCTCTCTAATATAACTCAAATTCTTCCTTTATTTGAGTTTAAAATTTCTTATTAGTGATAAGAAATTTATTTTTAAATTAGTATATTTTTTTAAATAGTTGTTATATTTTTTTATAAATATTTTTAAAAAAAAATATTAAATTTTTATTAAAAATAATATTTATATAATTATTATTTATTTAAATTAATTAATTAATTATTATTTGTGCTAATTATATTTGTTTGTCTATAGTTATAATGGAAAGCGAAATGTTGTTGCGATTATATGCAAATCATATCTCAAGATATTTTAGTGATATGGTAATATTTTTTAGTGATATGCTAATTACATTTTAGTGTTTATTATTATTTTTAATTTAAATTTATCATGAATTTATATTAATTTTATATTTTTGGAATGCTTATTAATTAGGAAAATGATCATATTTTGGAGACATTTATTAAGAACACGAAGATACCGACACCAACACGTATTTGGACGTATCTGTCTTCTGTCGGGTTTGGGTATATTGCGAAAGTTATTGGTGGTTGCAAACTCGAACCCATCCTAATTTTCGCATTAGTTGAGAGGTGGAGACCAGAGACACACACATTTCATCTTCAATGTGGAGAGTGTACAATTACATTAGAGGATGTATCAATGCATTTGGGGCTTCCCATTGACGAAAATATTATGTGTGGTATGGCCGATGGTGATTGGCATTCAATATGCATGAAGTATCTTGGAGCTGCTCCGCCAGATTTCAATGGAGGTAGAATATCTTTATCTTGGCTAATAGCCAATTTTGAAGTTTTGAATGAAAATGCTTCTGAGGATGAAGCAAAGGCATGTGCTCGGGCTTATATATTACGAATCATTGGAGGAATATTGATGCCCGACAAATCTCGCAACTAGGTGCATTGTATGTGGTTGCGTCATCTTATTGATTTTGATGAAGTAGGAAGATACAGTTAGGGTGCTGTAGTTTCGGAATTTCTCTTTAGAGAAATGTGTCGTGAAACGAATTATAATAAAACTGCTATCGGTGGATGTCTCTTGCTTCTCCAATCATGGGCATGGTTCCGCATGCCTTTTTTTATGCCCGATCGTTAATGAGCCATATGTATTCCCCTTATTATTGAGGTAATTTTATAACTAAATTTTGATTTTAATATTTTTAATTATATAGGGTGATGTATAGTTTATATTATATTTCATAGGTGGTCGATGAAAAGAAAGAATCATATAGATATCCCTAGAGGAAATCCGTTTAATTATTGATCAAAAAGCTAGGTCTGAGGTACGCCTTTAAATATGAATAATTTAATTTAAAATTCTTGATATAATTAGAATATTATATTTATTAGAATTATATATTTATGTTTCAGTTTCAGTGGATACCTTGTGCGAGCGATGAAGTAAAGGCTTGCATCCCACCGCACCTGAGTGGGTTATTAGATGCTTGGATGTCAGCTGTACCTCTTATATGTTATGCTATTATTGAGTGGCATCCGGTTGATCGTGTGCTCCGTCAGTTTTGTTGTACGTAATATATTCCTTGAGTAGCTATGAATTTAGACAATATGCATAACATAGACAGATGAGGAAAAAAAGATGTCAATTGGGTGGTGAAACACAGAGATTGGATTACGATTTGGGAGAACTGGTATGAACCCTTGCCCCCTCGACAATTTTACGCTGAAACTGGTCATATTGTTACGGATAACTATATGGAGTGGTTTAATGAAAACAAAAAGCCATTTCTACTTTCGACAGAAGTACGAGGGGTGAGCATTCATAAGCGCCGAGATAGACGTCCACCGTCATAATATCATCATCCCACGACTCGTGGACAGAGATAAGTCCCTACCAGTTCTACATCAATCGCACCACCAGAACCATCACAACATCCATCATATCCACCGATGATGATGCCACAGGGGTACATGCCTAGCCCACCAGTTCAAATGCCATCTTCGCAGTGGTATATGCCAATCCCACCAGTTCAAATGCCATCTTCGTAAGGGTATATGCCAATCCCACCAGTTCATATGTCATCTCCGCAGGGTAACATTCATAGCCCACAGGGGTACATACCAAGTCCGCAAGGTTACATGCCCAGCCCACAGGGTTTTATGACACCCCATAGAGGTGCATACACAACTATGCTTAATGATCCAGCATATGGTTCATATCCATCTTATTTGGCTGGTGGTGCTTCTCCATAAACACCCCCAACTCCATCTGGATCACGAACATCGATGCCAATATTTTCACAGTTTTCTCAATTCTCTATGAGTGGTGGAATTGTTAGTAATATTGCACCGGGGTCGTTATTTTATACAGACCCTTCATCATCATCCATGCCAAATGAACAAAATGTCGATGATGATGATGATAGTGAAGATAAGGAGAATGAAGAGAAGTTTTTCAAAGAAATCCTCAGTGAAATAGACAACCACCGCCATGTGGAACTCATTCAAGATGACGACATCGTTGATCCAGTTGTATTTAAATGTTATTTAAATAGTTGTATTTCAAAATTTTATGTAATTTTGCAATGTTATTTAAATGTTTAATGGTTGTTACAACAATATTTTTAAAATTTAAATTCAAACTCAACATTAAATGTTTGTTAAATATTTTTAAAATGAAAATGAAAATTCAACTTAATATTCCAATTAAAATTTAAAATTGTATTTGAAATTCAAAGTCAACTTCATATTCCAATTATAGTTCACCAAGAAAGTGACATTACAATTGAAACTTAAATTACATTGCCTTATAAAAATTATTTCAAAAATATTTCCACAATAATTAATGAACATCATTATAAAACATATATATTTCAAACCACATGTTATAATCCCATTAACATAGGCCCACCATGGAAAATAATTCCTAAAAACATTTTGATGCTCATTCGATACAATTTCCATGTCACAACATAAATGTTGACTTTATCACTTCAACCTAACCATTCTAACTCATTTTTATCAAATTTATCCAAACTTCACATAACACTTTAATTTAAGTTCCTAACTTTTCCATATTTATGATTTTATCCTTAACTTGCTCAACTTCCAAAAATGACCCAATTTCACATTCTAACATCAAATTCAACACTAACATAAATTTATAGCATAGTGCCATTCCGGTGGACATTACACATAATAGGACAATTATAACATATTCTCTGACAAAAAAAGGGAAGGCACCCCCTGAAACGGCTTTAACCACATTATTGCATCCCCTCAAACATGATAGGTACTGAAATGAATAGTGTCATTCTGGTAGACATGACACATAATAGGGCAATTATAGCTTATTCTCTGATAAGCGCCCCCCTTAAAATACACTTTAACCACATTGTTGCGTCCCCTCAAACATGATAGATACTGACATGAATAGTGCCATTCCGATGAATATGACACATAATAGGGAAATTATAACATATTCTCTGACAAAAAAAGGAAGGCGCCCCCCTGAAATGCACTTTAACCATTGTTGCGACCCCTCAAACATGATAGGTATTGAAATGAATAGTGCCCCATTGGGGGACATGATGATAACTAAAATAAGATATTTTTAGTAAGAGCCAACTATCATTATCTATACGTGATTTCTGTTATCAGCCACCTAGGGGGCCCATTACCACATATGCACCATCTCTCACATAAAAGGAATGAACTTTAGGGTACTATGGTAATTTTAACACAAAACCTTAGGTTTATTCTCCCCCTATAAATAGGAGATGAAGCCACAATGAAAAATACTTTTAAACACTCCGCCTAAGCCATAAAATTCGGAGGAAAAAGGTCTCTCCTTTCTCCATCAATCCTATTTGCTGTGGCATTTCTCCATTGACAAGCTTGAGGGAGTGGCGTTCTAGGTGTCCGAGAAGAGCTAGTTTACTGGGACAACCCGTGGGGGTCGAGGGAAGCTCGGCAGTGTACATCGAAGGCTTTTTCTCATTCCCTTTGCTTTCATTATTTATCATTTGGGTTATAAGTAACGAATTAAATTGCTTATTTCGAACCCTACCATGAACTAATCCTATTTGGTGAGAGTTCATTTTGGATATTTAAGATTTACATTAATGAATGGTTGTTTTTATGTTATTATCTGTTTTGTTTAAGAAGCTTAGTGCCTTAAGGTTGTAGGAGCTATGAGAGTAACCATTCCTTAGGAGATTACTTAGTGTTCGAGAGAATGTCTAGGTAACACATCCTTAGTGTTAGAAAGAAACTAGGGAGGAACCACATAAGCAAGGGGTTCTAGATAGTAACTAGGCCTAATCCACCTTAGAGATAAGTCTAGGATTTCATTCGTCTAAAATGAGTTGTGCATGAACGATATGTTAGATGTTAATACTGCTGTAAAAAGGATTACCAAGACATATCCTATTATTTGGACCAATTGGATCACTGCAGGGGCTAACGCCAACCGGTTTTTACCAAGGCATCTTCAATCTGTCGAGTCCCTTAACTAGAGATAGCATAGGGAACCCTTAGTAAACTCTGTCAGGCAGATAAGACATAGAAGTAAGACCAAAGTAGACCTAGATTTTCCTAAGTGACTCATATAACTATATTACTTGTTCGATTGTGTATACCTGCACATATTTCCGCAACCATATATAGTAGTCACAACAAGCGGATAAGTTTTTGGCACCGTTGTCAGGGATTGGCAATTGACGATGTTTAGTTTAGTTGTTATGCCATTTTATTTCTTCTCTTTGTACATATTTACTTGTTTTTGTGTTTACCTTTTTCAGGTGTTACATTGTCGCATGACCCGTAATAGACCCAAAGAACCATTATTTCTTATTGAACCTAAGGCTCATGTTGTTCAAAATCAATTTAAGTATCCTGCAGTTCTAAATGTCATGACAATTCCAAATGTTGGGAATACTACTCAATCACGAACTATTAGAGATCACTTAGCTCCTACCTTGGACGACCTAAAACCTGCTAGTGTAGCTCCTAAGATTCAAGAAACCCAATTCGAGCTCAAACAGGTTATGTTCAATATGTTTAACTTGATTGGACAATTTGGTGGTGCTCCTCATGAGGATGCAAGACAACATGTTCGAGCATTTTTGGAGGTCTGTGACTCCTTTCGACAACAAGGTTTGCATGAAGATGTGTTTAAATTGAAGTTATTTCTATATTCTTTGAAAGATCACGCCAAGGCATGGCTAAATGAATTACCTTTCGGCTCGATAAGGTAATGGGCTTACTTGTGCAAATTTTTTTTTCTACGACATAATAAACCTACCGTGAACAACCATCTTAAAAATGCCATAGCGTCTTTTCACCAAGGTAATGAATAGTCTATGTATGAATACTAGGATCGATACAAAATTTTTCTTCGTAAGTGCCCCAATCATAGATTCCACGACTGGACTCAAGTTGTGATGTTCTACAATGGAGTCAATGCATCCACGAGGATGATGTTAGATGCCGTGAAAAATGGGACATTGCTCAATAAATCACCTTCAGAAGCATTCGACATTTTGGATAAGATTGCCAACAATGATTATTAGTTTTCATCTTCAAGGCTTAGAGCCGGGCAAAAAGCACCTGGGATATTTGAGTTGGATACTACAGATTCCATTTCCTCCAAACTTTCTGCCATCACCAATATGTTGAAGAATTTGCAACAATCAAGTGAGGTGAAAGAAGTGAAGCCAATCAACTCAATATGTCTATTATGCCATGGCAATCATCATGAGAGCGAGTGTTTGACCAATCAAGAGTCTATCAACTATGTAGATAACTATACTCGAGGTAACAACAACCCTTATTCTAACAATCTTGGATGGTGTCAGCGTCCAAACTTCTCTTGGGAAAATCAAGGAACCATCAATGCTAGGATAGGAAATGGAACTTCAGTGACTCCCAGGGTTTTTAAATGAATATGACATGTCATAATTCTAACGAGGGAGTGACATCTTTATCCACAACAATTTCTTTGGAGGCCACAATGCAAGATTTTATAGCAACCACGAAGACCATGTTGTATGACCATACGACCTCTATAAAAAACAATGAAGCTTTGCTTCAAAGCTATAACTTATCTTTGAGGGCCTTGGAGGGGCATATTGATCAAATTGCCACGACATTACATTCTCGCCCACATGGCAGTCTACGTAGTGATACTGAAGTCACTAAGGCTCAAGATAGGGAGCATTGTGGTATATTTATCTTAAGGAGTAGCATCAAAATATACAAATATGCTAAGTTTGGGGGGTGACACTCGGAAAGCTCAATCATGAGATTGTGCACGAAGATCTGAAGGTGCAAGAAGATTCACATTCACTGGAAAATAATGATGAGGGTTCGAAGAGTGCATCCAATGAAGACAAGAAAATTTTACCACAACAAAAGAAAAGCCCCCGTCAGTAGGAGTTGATGACCAAAGGAAAGCTACAGAATTTTGCCGCAACAAATTTTTATGATCTGATAATCACTTCAAGCTTGATGAAGAAGACGAAGAGAAAATTGAGCATATTCCAAAGGAGATGAGTGAGTATAGTGTCGTGGATATCCCTTTCTTATGTGGCCACAACTAGATAGGTACGCCAAGGCCAACCATGTACAGGGCTTATTGGCAGGGTATAATAAGCTTGTCCTCTTTTCAAGCATTTAAATGTTTAGGTAGAGAAGGTGTGGTGGGATACATAGTCCCTAGCTCGAGCGTTTTAATGTCTAGGTAGCATATATGTTATTTTGTTTTCACATATATGTAGGGGGTGGACAGCCGACAGAGTTTGGGCTGATCCACAGGTAAAGGTATGTGTGTAGACTCACCATCGAGGGCTACCCCTACAACGTAGTCGATGGTGTAGGGTGATTTTGGCAATGTAATCCGATTCTTCTTAATAATAAACTATTTTTTCCCAACAAGAAATGTGAGGTCGCTGGTGTGCATCCACTATGCCCCACGACCTCTAACCTTGTCTTAGGAAACTCTATTGTGGCAATAATTCTAAGCTCATGTGGCTATTTGTTGGACATATCATTGAGGATTGAGGCTGACTTGACTTGGGAAGAGTCCCTTTTCAAGTGCCGCATGGATTGTAAACCTAGTTGAAAAGGTAAGTCCGTGACACTTGGTATAAGAAGCATATTGATTCGTGGTAGATGATTTATGTTCCTTGTTTCTTTTAAGAATTACGCCGAGCACTTTAACGTTAAGAGTTAGAAGGGGACAGAGTTCATGC
This sequence comes from Hibiscus syriacus, assembly GCF_006381635.1. Lineage (NCBI taxonomy): Eukaryota > Viridiplantae > Streptophyta > Magnoliopsida > Malvales > Malvaceae > Hibiscus > Hibiscus syriacus. The sequence goes on along the minus strand of NW_024063145.1, from coordinate 1,549,836 downwards.
TGAGCGCTTCCAGTGGGGAGTAGGTAGGATGACCTGATCTTAAGTGGGCGCTCTAACATGTGGAGTAGGCAGGGTATTCATATTTCTGCCGAGCGCTTCACCATTAAGAGTTAGATGAGGGACAAAGTTCATGTTGAGCGCTTCCTGTAGGGAGTAGGCATGATGACCTGATCTTACACCGGGTGCTCTAATCTGTGGAGTAGACAAGATATTCCTATTTCTCGCCGAGCGCTTCAACGTTGAGAGTAGGAAGGGAGACAGAGTACATGTCGAACGCTTCCAGAGGGGAGTAGGTAGGATGACATGGTCTTACGCTGAGCGCTCTAACGTATAGAGTAGGCCGGGTAAAATAAGATGTGCTTTAATATTATACCGAGCGCTTCGACGTTGAGAGTAGGCAGGGGAGATATAGTACATGTTGAGCGCTTCCAGAGAGGAGTAGGTAGGATGACCTGATCTTATGCCAAGCGCTCTAACGTGTGGAGTAGGTAGGGTGTTCCTGATTCAAGCCGAGTGCTTTAACGTCAATAGTAGGCAGGGGAGACAGAGTGCATGCCGAGCGCTTCTAAAGGGGAGTAGGCATGATGACTTGATCTTACGCTGAGCGCTCTAACATGTGGAGTAGGCAAAGTGTTCCTGATTCACGCCGAGCACTTCAACGTGTAGGGTAGGTAGGGTAGACAGAGTTCATGCCGAGCTCTTCCAGAGGGGAGTAGGCAGGATGGCCTGATCTTACATCGAGCGCCCTAACGTATGGAGTAGGCCAGGTAAAATAAAATGATCTAGGTATAATGGTACTCAATTTTGAAAATGCGCATGGATATTTTCATCAGAGTAACAATACAAGTACAGGTAATTACAGTGTTTGGCAGGGGATCTTGCTTTATGTAGCAGGAAGGTGCTTTATGGTAATAGTTGTGCAAGAATGCTTATTCGTGTTGTTGACATCGAGGCGCTACTTTTGTTGTACGAGGATGCCGAAAAATTTATGTTGTGACAATTTATACTCCAAGCATTCTGGTACTTACTTGTGATTATTATTGTTTTTACAGTGTTACTTATTAGATATTTGAAAATGGTTGGAACCCGTTCCAGTGGGTCGGTAAACCAGAATAGAATTGAAAATTTAGAAGCCGAAGTGAAGACACTAAAAGCCGTGATGATTTCAGAGGATCGAGTTAAAGTGATTGAGTTAGCTCAAGCTTAACTCTCAGAGTCATTAAACGAACTTAAGGCTGAAGCACAAGATGTTATCAGTTCTATATTAGAGTCATTCGACGAAATCAAGGATCAAGTCAATTTAATTCAACTTACCGTGGGTAATATGAGTTCGGGCTCTGTTGACAGAAATCAGAGGGTCAAGGTACTGAACCTCAACGGTTTGGCGGAACTAAGAATGCTAAAGAATTGGAGAATTTCTTGTTTGATATTGAGCAATATTTTAAGGTGATGCAGCCTAACTCCGAAGAGGACAAGGTCTCTATGGCCTCCATGTATATGCAGGAGATGCCAAATTATGGTGGCAGTCAAAGTTTATTGACGGAGTGTGTTCTATCAACACATGTGATGATTTGAAGAAAGAATTGAAGAAAACATTCTTCCCAGAGAATGTGGAGTACAATGCACGAAAAAAGCTGAGGGGACTAATACAAACAGGGACTATTTGTGAATATGTGAGTGAGTTTACGACACTGATGGTAGACATCTGAGACATGGCTAAAAATGACAAAATGTTCTATTTCCCGGAAGGGCTTAAACCGTGGGCTAGAACAGAGATCCAAGGATAACGGGTAGAGAATGTGACTGAGGTTATGAATGTTGTTGAGTATCTTAGCGATTATACTAATGTGGTAGTCAAGCGAAAAGGTCCCTTTCAAGGAGAAGTCAATTTGTTTAGGGGTGATGGTGGTATAAATCTGAGTAATAGGAATAAAGTGGCTAGAAGGGATGGATCTTTCAGTTGGGAAGTGGATATGAGACCTTTCTCTGAGACCCAATATCGAATACGTCAAGTAATGGGTATAAGCAAAATGGTGATAAACCGAGGCCATCTGTGGATTCGTATCATAAGAATGGATATAGGCAAAGTGGGGAAAGACCCATGTCATCTTTAGAGTGCTACTTATGTAAAGGCTCTCATCGATTAGTTGATTGTCTGCATAGGATTGTGTTCAATGCGCTGGTGAAAACATCGAGGAATAAATCACAATAAGATCCATCTAAAGAAGATATTGAAAATGAACCAGCCAGAATGGGTTCAATTCGATTTTTGTGTGCGTTACAAACTCAAGTTAGAAAGTTGAGGAAAGAGCCAGCTAGAGGCCTCATATATGTGGATCTCGTAGTGAATGGAATAACTTCAAGGACCTTGGTGGACACTGGAGCAACCAACACTTTCATCTCACCTGAGGAAAGCTAAGAGGTGCAGATTGAAAGTTACCAAGGAAGAGGGGCAGATGAAGGTAGTGAACTCATCCGTTGTGGCGATATGTGGGAGCGCTAAGAATGTGAAGATAAAACTAGGAGTATGGGAGGGGGAAGTTGACTTTACCGTATCTTAGGTATCGATTTTATGATGTCAGCACGAGTTATTCCTATGCTTTCTACAAGTTGTTTGATGTGTTGGGAGAGAGCCCATGTATAGTGCTGACAACCTTGTTACCAACGTTGGGAAGGAAGAATTTTACCATTAGAGAAGTCCTCAACTCAACGTTAAAAGGGAAAGGTTCGAGAAGCACTCGTCGATGAAGACATCGACTAATTAGGTGGGGTAGAATGTCGTGGCCCTCCTTTCTTATGTGGCCACAACCAGATAGTATGCCAAGGCCAACCATGTATAGGGCCTATTGGCAGGGTAGAATAAGCTTGTCCTCTTTTCAAGCATTTCAATGTTTATGTAGAAAAGGTGTGGTGGGATACATAGTCCCTAGTTTGAGCGTTTTAATATCTAGTTAGATTTTTTGTTATTTTGTTTTCACATATATGTAGGAGGTGGACAGCCGGCAGAGTTTGGGCTGATCCATAGGTAAATGTATGTGTGTAGACACACCGTCGAGGGTGGGGCTGCCCCTACAGCCTACCGATGGTGTGGGGTGAGTTTGGTAATGTAATCCGATTCTTCTTAATAATAAACTATTTTTCGTAACAAGAAATGTGATGTCGCGAGTGTACATCCGCTATGCCCCACGACCTCTAACCTTGTCTTGGGAAACTCTATTGTGGAAATAATCATAAGGCTTAAGTGGCTATTTGTTGGACAAATCATCGAGGATTGAGGCTGACTTGAGTTGGGAAAAGTCACTTTCAGGTGCCGCACGGATTGCAAACCTAGTTGAAAAGGTAAGTCCATGACATCTAGCTCACCCATAGCTAGACCAGGTATGAAATTTGAACCTTTGGATTCTATTGAATTTACTCATCCTAAACACCAAGTAACTACCCAACAGTCTAGACTAGAAATTATAAAAGAACTAAGAAATGAAATGGAGATTAAGGAAAAATCCCTAATGAGAAATTATCATTTGCCGTAGTAATTTTGTGGAATGCTGACATTGTCAATTTTCTCGTTAGTGTTGTTTTGCTTCCTTACTTATATAGCCTATGAAAGAACAAGGTCATACACGATGGTGGCTACTTTCATAAGGATGACTCCGACCTCTTCAATGAATTAGATGCCCAAATTATTACAAGTTGTCACATAAAAAAGAAGCAAAAAGAGAACTCATTCCACTACCATTCAGCTTCATGTAGAGAGCACTTTGAAGAAGAGATGACTACTGCAAAGATCCTACAATTCATATGTGAAAGACACGAAATGCCAGGGCAAAATATTTTGAAGGTGGAACTGTTATATGTGTGGGGCATTTTGGTCTACACTGGTGCTCCGATCGAACGAGACAAAACTTCCATAACAATTTGAGATGTTTTGGAAAGCACAGACTCTCAAACATATGGACAAGGGTAAAGTCTTTACAGAAGCTGCACCCATTTAGAAAGAAGACTCAATTGGTGTTGGCACAAATGATGACATTACTGATGATGTCACTCATCTGTACAAATGCCACGATAAATTGTAACACTTCTAGCCAAGCAGACTCAGACCTAGTGGCGAATCTGACCAGCAACCTGACGACCTTCATTACCAATGTCAAGCAAAGGGACGAGGTCGTGGCAATGACCTTCATAGAGATCCTTCCACATGTAGCTCTTGATCTCTTAATCTTCCCTAATACACTGTTGCATGCCTCTACGAATGTCGGATGATATTAGCAAATGTTCCTAAGCCAGCTAATGAGGAGGAGCCAGAAGATGTTGATTGAATCCACACCATGACCACAACCGAGCAAAACGAGATTGAGCCCCAACTACTAACCATGACAGAACCACCGTAGCCATGGAGCCACATGATGCATCACAATTAGAAATGTCACAACAATTCCCTTTGTACAAGAGTCGATGCCATTTAAAAAAGGTATCTAAACATGAGGAGCCATAATTCACCCCAATCCCTGAAGGCCTTAGGACCCCCTATTGCACCAGCATTGGCTTCTAAATATTCCAACATCACACAATTGCGTAAGAACCCACGTCGCACGACTGTCACACCACCACAAGAATAAAAATCAAGGTATTTTACATTACATTGCATTGCATATCATGTAGTCTAGTTTTAACTTAGTTTTTTATTTAGTATTGAGGACAATGTTTCTCTCAAGTTTAGGGGAGGTAGGGTATCTCAAATGATTGCATGATAGTATTAGTATAATGAATAAGCCATGAAATTAGTAAGTGTTAGAATTAGTTTTCTAGAATAAATTAATGATGCTCGATGATGATGAACTTTTATGGCTAGAATCAAATGTACATGATTGTTGAGGATGATAGAACTAACTCTAGGACTTTTTCTTTGAACCCTTTGAATACACGAATATATGTTCTCCATGCTTAAGGAACTTAGAAATTTTTTTATAAGAGAATTCTTGAATGTTGTGGCATAAAACTTTGAATGATTAAAACCACACACTAAAAAAGAAGAAGAATGAAATGAAATTGTGAATAAATGCTTCGGCATATTCGTAGAGAGACACTCTGTTGTGCCATGGCGTTGCCTGGAAACTGCATATAAATAACTGGAAGCTATGGCATATGAGTAAATGAAAGTAGTCACGAGATGACTCTACCTGACTAGCTCGGGGGTGAAAGATATGCTCCCTTTCACCTAGAGTGTGGGATGGTATGTGTGATGGGCTGACTCCTCTCGTATCAACATTGAAAAAACAATGAGGGACAAAACTTGTAAATATCGTGGTAAAACAAGAGAGCTTACTTAGAAAACTTTTAGGTTTGTTAAGCATGGACTTGATACAATCACACGCACACACTCACACAAAAGATCTTGCCCTAGGGGACAGTACTTGATTTCTCAAACTAGTCTAGCATGTTAAAGCCAAATGTTGTCTCAAACTAGTCTAGCATGTTGAAGCCAAATATTCCGAGGGCTGAAATTCTATCTCATTTAACTATTCTGCTTCTGAACTTGCCATGATATTTTTATTTTGCGTAATAATATCCATTGCTTGAGGATAAGTAATAGCTTAAGATTGGGGGTGTGATAACTCCGTAAAAAGGTCATATTTGGTACCTTTTCACTTAAGTTATTGAATGCCTAAGAGCCCATTTAGGATCATATAGATGCATTTAGGAGCATATAGTTTCATGTAGTGGAATTATATTTGTAGCGACATTTTATTTTGTATCGTTGCTGCTTTACGAGGAATGTGTTTGTTTGGTGATGTGCAGGATTTGGGAGTAAGTAAAAGCAAAAGGGAATTGCCATGACATGATGAGACTACTGACCAAAATATGATTGTCGCGAAAACTCGGACGTCATTTCTGGCAGAAAAAATGAAAGAATATATTTTTAGTAAGAGTCAGTTGTCATTGTCTACACTTGATTTATGCTATCAGCCACATAGAAAGGGCACATTACCACCTCTTAACCATCTCTCACATAAAAGGAATAACTTTAGGGTACTATGGTAATTTTAACACAAAACTCTATGTTTATTCTCCCCCAATAAATAGGAGATAAAGCCACAATGAAAAATGCTTTTACACAAGCCGCCTAAGCCATAAAATTCTAGAGGAAAAATGTCTCTCATTTCTCCACCAATCCTATTTACCGTGGTATTTTTCCATTGACAAGCTTGAGGGAGTGGAGTTCTTGGCGTCCGAGATGAGCTAGTTCGCTCAGACAGTCTGTGGTGGTCGAGGGAAGCTTCGACAGTGCACATCGAAGGCTTTTCCTCATTCCCTTTATTCTTTTCTTTCATTATTTATCATTTAGGTTATAATGAACGAATTAACTTGCTTTGTGCTTGCTTATTTCGAACTCCACCATGAACTAATCCTATTTGGTGGGAGTTCATTTTGGATATTTAAGATTTACTTTAATGAATGATTGTTTTTGTATGTTATTATCTATTTTTTATAAAGCTTAGTGCCTTAAAGTTGTAAGAGCTATGAGAGTAGACATTCCTTAGGAGATTACTTAGTGTTCAAGAGAATGTCTAGGTAGTACATCCTTAGTGATTGGGGGAAACTAGGGAGGAAACACATAAGCAAGGTGTATTATATAGTAACTAGGCCTAATCCACCTTAGAGATAAGGCTAGGATTTCATTCGACTAAAAGGAGTTGTGCATGAAAGATAGGTTAGATATTAATGCTACCGTAAAAAGGTATTGCCAAGACATATCCTGTTATCTAGACCAGTAGTATCACTGCAGGGGCTAACGCCAACCGGTTTTGCCAAGGCATCTTTAATCTGTCGAGTCCCTTAACTAGAGATAGCATAGGGCACCCTTAGTAAACTCTGTCGGGTAGATAAGGGATAAAAGTAAGACCATTCTGAGAAGTAGACTTAGATTTTCCTAACTAACTCCTATAACTCATTCCCATAGTAGCTTGTCGTGTAAGGAAATTAAAGTCTAGTGATCAAATCCTATATTTACATTTTATTTTGTCTTTACATTTTCATTTGTTTTCACTTAACACAATTTAATTTGCCACAACATCTCCAATTGCTGCGACATTACATTACACTATCATTCCATTCCCACCAACATCCATTTCATTTTGCCACAACATTCTCATTTGTGGATACCATTAGCTATACTTAGTTACATTAGAATAGTGCATAAACTTTACTCAAGATCTCTCCAATCCCTGTGGATACGATACTCAGTCATCACTGTATTACTTGTTCGATTGTGTATACTTGCACATATTTCCGCAACCATATATAGTTGTCATAACCAGCGGACACATGACACATAATAGGAAATTATAACATATTCTCTGACAAAAAAAGGGAAGGCATGACTCCTGAAATACGCTTTAGCCACATTATTTCATCCCCTTAAACATAATAGCTACTGACATAAATAGTGCCCCATCGGGGGACATGACACATAATATGGCAATTATAACCTATTCTCTAACAAAAAAAGGGAAGGTCCCTCATGAAATGTCCTTTAACCACATTGTTGCATCCCCTCAAACATTATAGGTATTGACATGAATAGTGGCCTGTAGGGGGACATGACACATAATAGGGAAATTATAACCTATTCTTTGATAAAAAAAAGGGAAGGCCCCCCTTGAAATGCGCTTTAACCACATTATTGTGTCCCCTCAAACATTATAGGTACTAACATAAATAGTGCCCCACTGGGGGACATGACATATAATAGGGCAATTATAACCTATTCTCTGATAAAAAAAAGTGAAGGCGCCCCCCTTAAACGTTCTTTAACCACATTATTGCATCCCCTGAAATATTATAGGTATTGACATAAATAGTGCCCCACCGGGGGACATGACACATAATAGGGCAATTATAACCTATTCTTTGACAAAAAAAGGGAAATTGCACCCCCTGAAACGCGCTTTAACCACATTATTGAGTCCCCTTCAACATTATATGTACTGACATGAATAGTACCCTACCAGGGGACATGACACATAATAGGGTAATTATAATATATTCTCTGACAAAAAAGGAAAGGCGCCCCCTTGAAATGCGCTTTCACGTGAATAGTGCCCCAATTATAGATATTGTTAAATGTAACGTATTCTAAACTTTCAAAACACACATATCCTCCCAACCTTTCAAAATCCCATACTCTAAAATTCTCAAAACTCTCAAACCTATATTCTCTGAAATTGAGTCATCTTTCTGCTGTTGTTTACTATGATGAAGAAATTCAGGAATCTAAAGTGGGGTTGTTTTTGAAACAGATCATTAGATCCCCTTAACCTTGAAGAGAAACATCACTCTTTAGGAGTTAATCAAAAAAATTTCATTAAAAATTCGTGTAGAAGGTAGGAGAAGAATATCTTCACTTCAGTATAAATTCCTACTGAACTTTTTTCAATCACATATACATAATTTCAGCTTACCAACGATGATGATGTTACTATAATGGATGATGCTCATATGGGAAGTTCACAATCTCTTATTGAAATGTATGCCACTTTTATTGAGGTTCATGCTTCTCGTGGTCTCTCATATTCCTCTCACTTTGGTATTGTGTATCAAGCTAATCAAGTTGATAACCCGACATAATTAATCTGTAATGATTTCACATCATTAATGAAAAATCCAACGCCAGATGCCATGCCATCAAGTTCAATAGGAAGGCATTCATCAGCAACTTCTTATGATCTCAACCCACATGGTTTCACTAATAATCCATATGGCAACATCTCTTCTAGTTCAAGGGGAAGACATTCATCTGCCACTATTTTCGACTTGCACATCGAAATGCCATCATGACAGCAATTACAATGGCTTCAAGTTCAAGGGGAGGACACGCAAGTGGCAACTTCTTTGACCTCAACATTGGATTATCTAAAGACCCTTATCTCCACCAGAAGAACCTCTTCGTTAGCCAGGTACAGATGGTACTGAAACGAGATTATTCGTTGAACCTAACTCACAGTTTAATGTATACTCTGATGATGTTCCAATAAATACAACACCAGGTGAACTTCCTGAACATATGTATGGGACTGATTATAATGTAATGTACGAGCCTAAATTTTTGGATCTCCCTAACGTTTGTAACTATAGACTCCAGTCATCAGTCAATCACGGTGATTTACATATTGGAATGGAGTTCGCATCGAAAGAGGAAGCAATGATAGCAATAAAGAGTTATAATATTCGTAACTCAGTTCACTCCCGAGTTGATCGATCAACCACAGAGAAATATGTTTATTACTGTGTCCAAAGTGACAACGGATGTGCGTGGATAGTTCGTGTAACAAAGAGAAAGAGGAAGAACAATTTATGGGAACTAACCAGATACAACGATCCTCATACGTGTTGTGCAAGAGGTATAAACCATGACAATCCCAACTTGGACTCCAACATTATTTGCCAAGCTATCATGCCCATTGTGAAGCAAAGCTCTCATATAGATGTTGGAGTGTTGATTTATTCTATACTATCACAATATGGGTACATCGTCTCATATAAAAAAGCTTGGAAGTCAAAACAAAGTGTCATTGTCAAACTTCATGGCGAATGTGATTCCTCTTAGGTTTCAAGTTATGCAAAGACTTAATCCCGGGACAATTATTGAGTTTAAAACTCAAAAATCATTACGTGAATGATTGAGTGGTTTAGATCGTTGCCAATTCTTCTGTGTCTTTTGGACTTACCCTCGGTGTATTAATGCAGTGAAGTACTGTAAACCAGTTGTCCAAATTGATGGTACTTTCTTGTATGGGAAATACAAGTAAGTTTTATTATTGGTTGTGGTCTGAGATGGTAACCACAATATTCTTCCTATTATTTTCTCTCGTTTAAGGAGAAGACATTTAGTCTTGGGCATTTTTTCTTAAAAATTTACGTTTACATGTTGTCACAACGGAACACGTATGCATCATTTAGACCAAGGAGCCAGGAAAAAAGTAGCAATGGACTCTTTGGGTCCAATGTGGAAACCTCCACATGTTCAACATCGTTATTGTGTCCGCCATATTACTGCAAACTATTATGGAAAATACAAGAAGAATGATGAACGTCAGTTAGTCATGCGCATGAGTATGTTACCTTTTCTCTATTTTTTCAATCATTTTCGTATTACTTATTTATTCTTCATATTAACTATTACATATTCCTTATGGCTTAGGTTACGAACTCTTACCTCAAAGGTTTGAGTCTATGCTACAAGAATTGTTTGGAAAAAATAAGAAGGGGTGCGAGTACATTATGGACATCAACAAAGAAATATGGACAAATGCTTATGATGGGTGGTATCGCTACGGTCATATGATAACCAACTTGGATGAAGCAATCAATTCAACCTTAAAGGGGGCGTCATTTACCAATCACGGTGTTGGTCAAAGCGACTTATTTTCGTTTGGGTCAACTATTTGCAAACCTCGGTGGACAAGCTCTTACTTGGATGCAGAACGGCCATATTTATCACCCAATACTAGTAGTGATTTACAGAAAAAAGTGGTCGCATCAAATGGGATGTTGCTTACAAATTTTTCTCGCACCCGTGAATTATTTCGTGTAACCAAAATGACAGGTCCTCTTCAAGGATTGAAGCTAACTCTTTCAGAGTTAATCTGTAATAGAGGTGGTGTGATTGTTGTTTTTTTCAAGAACTTAAATATCCACGCTCTCATGTCATAGTAGCTTGTTCACATTCGCATTTGGACTACAAAAATTATGTTGATCTCGTATACCAACTTTCACAAGTATTCAAGGTATATGAATTTGAGTTTCCGCCCATAGTAACGAAATAGACCTAAGATGAAATTCAAACTTGGCTTACAATCGTACCAGATCTATTGCTATTGAGAGACTCAGGTCATCCAAAATCTACTTGAATACATTGTGATATGGATATTCGGGAGAGGTCAACAGAACAAACAAGATGTGGGCATTGCAGAAACATCGGGCACAATAGAAAAAAATGTCCAGCTCTGTTATCATCACTTAACCTTTAACTTTATGTAATTGCATTTTCTATTTCAATGAATGTCTTTATTTCTAATATTTAAATGTAATTGCATTTTCTATAATTTCCCAATGTATGTCTATTTTCTATTTAAATTTTCACTTACCTCTTACTTCAAGTAATTAACATTTTCAATTTAATCGAACCTTACCCTAAAGCACTTTAACCTACACAACCTTAATGAACCTTTGACCTACAAAATCCTTCACGACTTTCACCTTAACGAAACATATAACACTTTAACCTAAATTCACTCCACCTTAAATACAAAATTAAAAAATACCTTTGACAATTCTTAAATCATACCAGAACATTTTACATAATAAATTCCTAATTTATAATAACTCTAAACCATAAACCCTACATATTTACCCTAATTAAAAAAATAAAAGAAAAGGCGCATCCCCTGAAATGCTCTTTCCACCATGGCGCCATATCAGCTAAAAAGGAGCTTCCCCGGAAACGCGTCTTATGTCCACATAAGCAAATCCCGCTAAAGCGCATTACCGAGAGCACACCTTAGTGCCACCTCAGATGAAAGGGTGTAAGTTAGGGAAATATTGGTCAAAGCGCGTTATTTAGGGCATATTAGGTTTATAGGGTGATATTTAGGTCAAATCGCCTTGATCTTGATCGTTCATTTCAAGCTCAATCTAATGGTCAAAATAAGTTGTACTTCCTCCACTTAGATTAATTAAGTGGCACAATCTGGTGCCATTAGATCCAAGCTTCATCAAGGGCTCAAGTTCATTTTGTTTTCTTCACCAAGATTGCTAATGTGATGCTTCTAGAGACATTGTATCAAAGCTCCATCAATGGCTCTCATTAGTTTTGTTTGGTTCTAGGATTGCTTAGGTGAAAAATCCTAAAAAGTTATGCTCATTAAATTCTTTTCTCTTCCCAAAGAAAAAGACAAAAGGATTTCCCCCAAAATATGAAGAAAGTGGCAGCAACAACATGTTTTAAAAGATTAGGGTTTATTGATTTTTTACAACTGTCGACACTGTTTTTCGTTGGGGTTCAGAAAAAACTAGTCTGACTTAGGGGTTTTCTTTGAAAATATTTGAAATGTGAGGAGTTGCTAATAATAATTTTAAGGTCTGATCGGTGCACCATAAAAATCGAGTAATTTTAATAAAACATTTTATTTTATTAAAATACCAAGTTTACGGTCGAAAATTAAAAAATGGGTTTGGGAGTCAGTTACACATGAGAAAGGATTTGTAGTCCCACAAGGCCCAAAATTTGGTACCTAGTTGATTACCCTATTTAAGAATTTGGAAATATTGAGTTCAAACTTTATTTAATCCAATATTCACTATGGATACATAGCTAAAAGGATGTTCGTTTATTTAAGCCAATAGTGTTTGCCCCCTAGCATGAATACGGGATATCAACTATTATGCCCAATAACCAGACATTGCCTTGATTTTAAGAAATCATGATGCAGTCTTGAAAAGGATGTCGACCTACTTCGATAATCACTAGTAGTCACCCCCTGAGCATACTTCCGGAAGATATACTATTGACTCCCTAATAAGTGAACATTGGTTTGTATTTGAAAACATAATGCAATAAAATAATTTATTATTAAACCTAATTAAACTAAGAGTTGATTAAGGCTTTTTTCTAACTTAAAGTGTCAAATTATGAAATTTAAAGAATCTAAGGATTAAATCTAAAAATATAGGTTCTAATAGTAACCTATTCAAATTTTAATTAATTATGCAAATCGAATAATTAATTTGGAACTTCAAGCAAAAGCAAATACCAAATTAAGAATTCACCTAATTTAAGTACTAAATTAAAAATAATCTCGATTAGAACTAAAATATTAAAAACCTAAATCAAAAGGTTTAATTTAATTTAAAATTCTTGGACTAATTTAACAAAATTGAAATTAAATACAACAATTAAACAAAAAACAATTAACACATAGACATGATCCAAATTGAAACAATTTAAAAATATATAACTAAAATTAAAACATTAAGTAAAGGACTAAAATGAAAAAAACCAGAACATAATGCTTAAATTAAGAAATTGTAGAAAATCAAAGTTGGAATTTAAAGTACTAAATATAAATGCTAAAAAGTAAAGACAAAATTAAAATAATAGAAATTTAAAGGGAAAAATGTAAATAATGGGAAATTAATTAATAGAATAAAAAAAGAGTTAGGGGTTAATTTAATTTTACCGCACCATGAATAATGTGGATCATACCCCAGGGCGAGTCACCACAAGGTCATATTAGTGTTTATTATCAACATTTTAATAATAATAAATAAGTAAAAAAATAACGAAATTGATGCATCGTATTCAAAACAAATAAATAATAAAAAGAAGTGACTAAAACACAACAAATAATAAAACAATAGCTAAATTAAAGTAAACAAAGTAGCAAAAATAATGAACAAATTAAATTTAAAAATGAAAGCATGGCAAATCTTAAAAAAAACGAAATGTAAATATAACCATAATAAACAAATAAATCAACATATCAAAATTAAAATAAAATAAAGTGCAAAAAGTGACCAGAATATAAACAAAATGAAACAAATGCACCAAATTCAAAATAAGACCAAAATAATCCAAAATCAGTGACTCAAATGTAAATATGTAGCTAATGTTGGAGTATTGAAGTGTAGACCAACATAAAGGGCCTAGGTGTGATTTACCCAAAGTTTAATATGAAACCCATATTTGCTAACTTAAACTAAAGCTTCAGCCGACTGTTTTTTAATACTCATTATCTCAATCGTGCGGCCGTCTCACTCCCAAAGGCCTCCTCGCCAAACGACGCCAGCTTAAAACCAAGCCCTCTTCTACTTTACTTCATCTAGGTCGAAAACAAAGCTTAAAACCCAAATTTGACCACCGTAAAGCGGTGAATAATCACCGTCTCCGGTCACCAATGACACTCCAAAGCCTCTTATTTCCTAATATAAACTTTAAAATGAAAACCCAAAGGAAGAAACAACACACAAAAAGGTTCCCAACCACCTAGGAACTCTCAGCTTCCTCTCCTCGACATTACCTGAATCTAGCAGCGCAACCTGACGAACGAATATCGACCAAGAAAGGTAACTAAACCGACCCCTCTACCTATTTCTTACTATTTTGCTGCTTTATTTAAAAAATGAATGTGAAAATAAAAGAAAGTGAGGAAGAAACCTTCATTATGTATTGCTTCTCTTTTCTGTTTCGGATAAAAAATGGAGTAGTTCTTACAAAATTTTCTTCACCAAAAGAAAGAAAACGGGGGATAACCCTCTTACAATCGGCTTTTGGGTTTTATATATTAACCCATATTACATATCTCTAAATAAACTAAAAAATGATGATAAGTATTTTTTGCTTGTTGTTGCGGTTTTACTAGAGCAAGGATGACATGGTGGTAGGGCATGGTAGCAAGTGGTGGCATCCTTGTTTGACTTTTTTTCTTTCCTTTTGTATTTTAATAATACTATAATAATATATGTATTTTGGGTAAAAAATGTTGATTAAAATTGTCCCTCTTGCTCATTGATGTGGAACATGAATAGGGCAAAGACAAAAAGCACCAATTTTATCCAACTTGGTCATCTTATATTTATGAGCTCCAAGTTATTCTCATTATGAACTCTTCACTCTTCTATCCGGATGAGTTCTTCTCATTATGAACCCTTCCATTGAAATGTTGATACACCTCATTTTTGATGGATTTGAGTAAAAGGTCGAACAAGTTATTCTTATTATGAACTTCTTCTTTCTTTGATTATGATGATCCACCTCCTTCTGTGATGAAGTCTATCAACAATGAAAATGTTAATCACATCCTTCTATGATGGAATTGAACAAAATGTTGATAATGATCTATCTCCTTCTGTTATAGAATTAAGCAACATGGTGATGCTGATCCATCTCCTTATATGATGGACTTAAGTAAATAGGGCGAACAAGTTCTTCTCATTATGAACTTCTTATTCCTTCCTAGATGAGTTCTTCTCATTATGAAACCCTCCATTGGAAATGACGATCCACCTCATTTTGTGATGGATTTGAACAAAGGTTGAACAAGTTCTTCTCATTATGAACTTCTTCTCCCTCGTCGGATGATTTTTCTCATTACGAACCCTTCCATTAGAAAGGTTGTGTCACCTCTTCTATGATGGTCGACCCAAGGTTGAACAAGTTTTTATTATTATGAACTGCTTCTCCCTCATCGAATGAGTTCTTCTCATTACAAACCCTTCAATTGGAAATGTTAATCCATCTCATTCTGTGATGGAATCGAGTTAAATATTGAACAAGTTCTTCTCATTAGGAACTTCTTCATTGGAAATGTTGATCCATCTCCTTATGTGATGGATTTGAACAAAGTGATGATGACGATCCAACTCCTTATGCGATGGATGAGCCAAGGTCAGTTTTGTTCTAACTCCTTATGTTATGCAATCAGAACAAGTTCTTCTCATTATAAACTTTTTCTCCCTCATCGGATGAGTTCTTCTCATTATGAACTCTCCACTGGAAATGTTGATCCACCTCCTTGTGTGATGGATTCAAACAAAGGTTGAACAAGCTCTTCTCATTATGAACTTCTTCTTTCTCATCAGACAAGTTCTTCTCATTATGAACCCTTTCATTGGAAATGTTAATTGGTTATCCTCTCTTTGAAAAGTTTTAAACATGCAAAAAGATTATCATATATCAGTGATTTGTATTTAAAGTACCCGAAGGTAATAACCCGATAGTCCTCAATTTTTGTTGAGATCCATTATTCAATGGTGCAAAATATGGATTGATTCTTTACTGAAATCATCTTATTCATTGTGAAGTCTTGAAATGAAATATTTGCTGACTCTTTGAATTATGCATGCATGCATGATGTCATTTTAGTGTTGCAAATTATATTGTCTAGTGAATCTTTTCTATTTTCTATTTTCTAAGTATTCATTTTTGTTGGGTCCCTCTTGGAAACAAAACTGCTAATATGCATCGAAGTGATCTTGTCACTTCCTGGTAAATGCTTGACTTCTCTGCATGGAAAAAAGTCAAGTTGAAGAAAGGCATTGTTGAAAAGGCTTCTAGGGAAAAATCTTAAGAAGGACTCAAGCGACATCCCAAAAAAACATTCTTAAGAATGACTCAAATGAATTTTCTAGAAAAATAATCCTAAGAAGAACAAAATAGTTTCTCAAAATAGATTTTACAGGCACCCTCTTGAGTGGTTCAAAATTTATCATGTTTATGAAATGATGAAATGTATGATGCAAATTCATATAATATTTATGAGTGTATGTTTTCTTGATATGTTGTGGAATGGTTGCAAGAGCAGTCTTTATTGCTAGAGCGATCTTCATTCTCTTTCTGATTCAGCTATTTTCTTATCTGTCATACCTAAGTGCATTCTTACAAATCTTGACTTGTAATGGGTGCATTTTTCCCCAGTAAATTTTGGCCTTTGATAAATTTGGCTTCTTATACTATAAAGTTTTGAAAAGAGAATCTATCATTTTCAAGATCTGGAGACCATGTACTCACTGCCACCTTTTGACAGAAAATTAATAGCCACTGCCTGGAGCTAACCACCGTAGAAATTGACAGGACATTCACGTTCCCTGACAAGTCCTATGATACACCCATGCCAAGGATGGTAGTTAAACCTTAGAAAGAACTAAAATTGAAGGTGTTTGCTAAATTTCTAACATCGAATTCAACCCTCCAAGCTTTGCACTGATTTTTCAAAGTTTTATCACCCTTTTAGCTGAAAGAGGACTTCCCGGTTATCTGCTTTTAATCTTGTTATAGATAGAACATGACCTTCCAAATGAGTAAAATTAGAATTTATAAAAACCCCTTATGAACTCAACTATATGTTACATTGCCCAAAGGACTTATCACCGAGAAACATTTAAAAATCAAACTTGGCTTCTTCAAAAATTCATTTAGAGTTATCATCAAGAAACTCCTTAAAAATTCATTTGTAGACATCAAGAAATCTCTGAAAATTAGGCTTAGCTTCTATCAACATTCATTTGAAATAATCAAGAAACCCTTGGAAATCAAGCTTAGCTTTTTTGAAAACCCATTCATAAATCATCAGGAAACTTCTAAAAATCTGACTTAATTTCTTTGAAAATTCTTTTGAAAACATCAAGAAACCCATGAAAATCTTAGATTCCTTGAAAACTCAATTAAAAATCATCAAGAAACTTCTGAAAATCAGACTTAGTTTCTTTGAAAACTCATTTAAAAATCATCATGAAACTTATGAAAATATTACTTTGTTTCTTTGAAAAATCATTTAAAAATAATCAAGAAGCTTCCAAAAATCGACTTAGCTTCTTTTAAAATTCATTTGAAAATATCAAGAAACCCCTGAAAATCAGGCTTAGTTTCTAAAACAAATCACGTTAGCCGGGTAACATGCCTCACTTCAAAAATGATGATTATTTTTGTGTAATTGTTCCTCAATTCTTGAGATTCTGCCACTATTAATGTAATTCCCTCCATTTGAGGCTTGAATTCTGATTTTTATTTTCTTTCTCTTCTTTTCTTGAAAATTCTGTAAGAATTATGTATATATGTATGACAATATAAATGCACTTAAATGTATCTAAAAGTAATGCATGACTTTCTTGTATGCAGAAATATTGATCATTCTTTTTCTTGCATCCAAGTGGAGACCTCAATCTTCTTTCACTTGATCATCTTTGCATGGAACCTGCTTCAATATCGAGCTAGTAGCTTACCAACTCATGTTTGCAATCTTCCGAAGATCAACCTGATCATCTTGTGGTCTTTGTTTTCTGTTTCATTTCGGAGGAAGTATTTTTTCTCTCAAACTCTTGTTATGATCAGGTATATGGCCTTGACGCCATTTGTTTCCTTGACCTGGTCACTCAATCAAATTTATTTCTCAGGATAGCTTTCCAACTAAAGAATGAATGGTCTATTTCTCAAGGTAATATTTTTTGTTTTCATCTTTTGACCCTGGCACTCTAAGCGGTGAGGTTAATTCATCATGTTTGTTTGATTTAAATCTTGTTATCTCAACGAGATCTAGTTTTGGGTAATGTATCAATGTGGGTACTCATGGCTCTCTTCGTGCCAAAATCTTAATCTCAAATGGTCTCATTCTTGTGTCACTAATCATCAATTATATCCAATAGTTTGAGGGCTTCTCTTCATGATTCCATGGAAACTTAAGAAGTGATCAATCTTCTAATAAAAATGTCTTGAATTTTTTGCTATGAGCTGAGATATATGCCCCTTTTGAATAAGTCGATAATCTACTTCTTGTCAGGTTACTGATAACGTCACAAGGAAGTTTTAGAAGTTCTATACTCCAGTCATTCTGATCGCTCGGACTATTGCTTTCAAGATAGTGCTTCATTCTTCTGAAATCATTTGTTCTTTTTCTCCGATTGAGACAGAATGAGCCTCGTCAGCTTCAAGGACCTTTTTCACTTGAGATTGTCCTGTTTGAAAATATTTTTCTTCCTCTTTCAATTTTAGAAATGTGAAAATTTTTTATGAGTAAGTTTCAAAAATGCTGTCATTTTCTTCAGGCTCACAATCAAAGCAATTTGTAAAACAAGAGTTCATTGAATATAAATAAATCAACTTCTCTTTTAATCTTTCAAAATATAACATTTGACAATTTTAAAGATTAATGTTGATATAAAGCTTAGGCTGACTTGTGAAGGTAGAGTGTTTCAAATTAATTTATGGAGCTAATGTATTTCTGGTTGGCTTTTTTGGTTAAGATCCAACTTTCTTGATTTTGGTGTTCATTAATCTGATGAAGTAACCATTATGCTTATCTTATGGAAATGTTCACTGGTTCTTAGCCCTCTTGATTGCCTTTCGGTTGTGCAGTGCTTTATCAAGAGATATATAAGATCGTCTTCTATGCAATAGTTGAAAATCTTCGTGATCGAGCTGCCTTTTCATGTTTTCAAGTTGAATTCTCCTTTTGTTTCAAGACATCATCTAAAATTTTACATCTTGAACCCTCTTTTTTTTTTTTTCCTATCAAACATTAAAGATTTTAGAAAACTATTTTTTTTGCAAATAAAATTAACCCTGAGGGGCGAAATAAAATCTGAAGATAATCTCTACACTTAGAAATCCATGTATGATTAGAAGATACATTTTGGGCACGTAACGTAGGATGGGGCTCATAATTATGAAATAAAATGATAAATATGCCCAAACAAGTGTTTAAATGTGATCGAACCAATGATCAACTTGCGCTGACATCTTCAATCTTGCTTTACCTGATTTGAATATGCTTACAATCATTTCATTTTCTTCATTTTCTTGGATCCCTCTAGGCTACCAATTTTTTGGTTTTCACCCTAGAGCTCATCTCTATCTCGCTGCCATCACATTCTTGATCTTCTTATTGAATCTGGATCTTTGAACTAGTCGTACTTGATCAACCAAATGGTTTGAGGATTATTTAGTAACTCGTCTTGAAGTATTTTTTTGCTTTCTTTTCTCTCTCTTTTTTACTTTTTTCTTTTCTCTATTTTTTATTATTTTTTCTTCTTTTTGCTATATCTTTTCTTTTTTCTCTCAGTTTTGTCAACTTGATTTGATCTTCAAGCGCTTTGTATTTGGTTCACCTTGCGGTATCTTATTAGTTCTCACTTTATTTCACCATGTCTTGCCTCTGTAAAAAATCTGGATTGATGACTTTCATTCTTGCAAGCAGATTTACGTCTACTTGGCTCCTGGTGTGGACGGTGATCCTTGGTTAGGTTTGAATCAGAAGAAAAATACTATATTCTCATGTGGGAACAAAAAGGTATATCTATTTTGTGAAGTGATAAATGAATCAAAGTCGTTCATCATCTCATACATAGAATTCCTTGTAAAAGAGGTATCCCTAAGGGGACGAGTATTCAGGATTAGCTTCTATTCACATGAAAACAATGTAATTAATACATGATAGAATTATTTCAATTATTCCCTTTATTTCTTCTTCTTCCATTCACTCCTGGTACCCCAATTACTCGAGCTTATCTTCGTAAAGTCGATCCACGATACATCATCTCGTTCTCTTGTATGAATGGTTCATGTACACATGGACATATTGTACTTGGAAAATGAATATTGGGAAATGAATGTTGGTTTTGTGTCTAGGAATGGAAATGAGTGAATCTGAAGCCATCTATCTTGGAAAAAGTAGGTGTTAAGAATGGATCAACTCTATCTGGGAACTTAAAAGTATAAGTCTGGTGGCCCAGGGAGATAAGGGTATGATTTTAGAGCTTCAAAGGGAGGTAATGTCGATGTTCTTTGGTAGTGAGCATATGTTATTTCGGGTAAGGAGCCATAATGGTTCTTTCAACTTTGGATGGGGTACGCAAGATCTAATCTTGCCACTTGTCAAAAGTCTATAATTAATGAGGTAGTAAACGGACCTTTAATTCATTTGATATTCAAAGAACTACAAGATTAAAACTTGATTTATTGCTCATAACCTTAGAAAATGACATATGTTCAAACATCAACTATTTATTGAGTATTCAAAGAAAGAACAAAAACATGTTCAAACAGGACAATGCCAATGTAATAATGTTTCATTATGGATGTAAGAACTTTTTCCTGATTGGCACCAGAATGTCTCATTACATGTTAAAAGTTAATGCCCCTGGGTCAAACAAATTCTGGACCTTCTCTTTGGTGCCCCACAGATCTCAATGATGTTCTTCGAACTTGAAACGGTGTTAACATAACATCCAAGCTCTCAATTCTTTTCAATGTACGAATGGAGTGACTTCAGTTTACCTAAAAATGTATATCATGAGATTCTTCGCGAGTTACTCCTAGGATCCGTGATTAATGCACGTTGAGATGCAATGTATATTATGCAATCTATGATGTATAATACGAATGAAAAGATGCACATACAAATGCAAAAGTATAGATATGATACTGCAAATGCGAGATGCAAAAGTATAGATATGACCAAATTAAATTTAAAAATGAAAGCATGCCAAATCTAAAATAAAACGAAATGTAAATATAACCAGAATGTAAATAAATAAATTAACATATCAAAATTAAAATAAAATAAAGTGCAAAAAGTGACCAAAATATAAACAAAATGAAATCAATGCACCAGAATTGAAATAAGACCAAAATAATCCAAGATCAGTGACTAAAATACAAACATGCTGCTAAAGTTAGAGTATTGAAGTGTAGTTTTCTCCTAAAATAGGTGGCCACAATGCAAAAGGGTGCTAAAATGAAGGGGCCTAGGCATGATTTACCCAAAGTTTAATATAAACCCATATTTGCTAACCAAAACTAAAGTCAACGACCCTTTCTTTTTACTCTTATTATCTCCATCGTGCGGCCGTCTCACTCCCGAAGCCTCCTCACTAAACGACGTCGACCACCAGACAATGGTGGCCTCTCATACTCCAATCGACGACTAATGAGCTCATAGAGACCCGAATTGATGAACCCCCTTAAAACTAAGCCCTCTTCTACTTTACATCCTCTCGATTGAAAACAAATCTTAAAACCCAAATCTGACCACTTTAAAGCGATGGCCAATCCCCTTCTCTGGTCACCAACGACCTCTAGAGCCTCCTATTTCCTAATATAAACTCTAAAACAAAAACTCAAAGAAAGAAACAACGCCAAAAAAAGAGATCTCAACCACCCAGGGACTCTCGACTTCCTCTCCCCGACGTTACCCGACTCTGGCAATACAACCCCGACGAACGAATACAGACCAAGGAAGGTAACCAAACCGACCCCTCTACTTATTTCTTACTATTTTGCTTCTTTATTAAGAAAACAAAATGGTTGATGAAAATAAAAGAAAGTGAGAAAGAAAACCTTCACTATGTATTACTTCTATTTTCTGTTTAGAATAAAAATGGGGAGTAGTTCTTACAAAATTTTCTCCACAAAAGAAAGAAAATGGGGGATATTAAGATTGAAGATGGAAAAGTATTCAAGTAGTGGTCCAGTGTGGCACACTAGGCCCAACAAGAATGATTAATTATCCTGAAGAAACCTAAATCTATGTAAATATATATAAACAACTATTAAAATCTTTTGCTTCTACCTTTTAATCACCATGAATATCATATATGTGTTTTCTTGTTTATTGGGACGATTTTTCATCCTTTATGATAGATGAATCTCTTTTTTTTCTACAGGGTTATCTCAGGAATGACAGACTAATATACGTCATTAGCGTAAACATAATAAGATACTTAACAAAGTCAGTTTAATGCTACTGGAAATGTTGAGTAATAATAATGTTGTAGGTGGAAATCATGAAAAAATATTAAAAAATTTGGCAACCGACAAACTTAGCTTGTCAGTAGGTATCGATACCTTGCAAAGAAGTATCGGTAGATAACAATATAAAAAGTTGAAGTTTGAAAAAACCGGTTTCAATATGACAAAACCGGTAGAAATACCTGAATTATTGAAATTTGTATCGATACTTTTCTAAGTATATGTACAAATATTATCGATACTTTAGGAATTTAAAAAAATTGCAATAATAGTGCCTATAAAGTATCGATACTTTATAAACATGTATAGATACATGACAATATAACAGGTAAAAATATGAAAAAATCGATAAATAGCTACCAGATATATTGAAGGTATTGATACTTTTATAAGTATATGTATCATATTATCGATACTTTAGGAATTTAAAAGAATTGCAATAATAGTGCCTATAAAGTATCGATACTTTAGAAACATGTATCAATACATGAAAATATAACAAGTTAAAATATGACAAAACTGATTTCAGTATGACAAAACCAGTAAAGCGCTACCAGATATGTTGAGGGTATCGATACTTCAATAAGTATATGTATCATATTATCAATACTTTTTAAAAAATGAAAACGTATCGAAAGTATTGACACCTGACACAAAAGTGTTTAGACTTGGGTAATTGTATCGATTAAATATAAATAGCATATCTGGTTAAAATATCAAAGGAATAGCTACATTTCCTCTGAAAATAGATAGAACAAGGCTGTAGTTTCTGAGAATGAAGGTGTTTTTAAAGCAAAGTTTGTTTGCTGCTGCAGTCGAATCAAAAAGTACATTGTCAAAACCCTAGTTTTTTTATCATTACAGTAATCAAAAATATGGGTTTTATAGGTTTAGGTTTTTCGAAGTAAAGAAGCATTACCATTCGTTTGAAGGAAACCCTTGTTTTTTAGTATTACGTAATTCAAAATAATGATTAGGGTTTATGGATTTAGGGATTTCAAAGCAAAGAAAGATTTGGGACCGATTAGAGTTAGAAAGTGATATTATAGGTAGAAAATAAATATTGATACTTGTATATAATATTATAGGTAGAAAATTATATTGTAGGTTGTATAAATGTATCAATACTTATAATAGAGAGTATTCTGATTCTTTTAAAGGAAACCATTTTACTATAAGATTAGTTACCGATACTTGTATATTGAATAAACTGTATGTAACTAGTATTTGATTTGATTTGCGTACACTGATATATGAAGGAAAAATGAAGTCAGCGGATCTTGCAATTGTTGTTCATGAAGATGACATTCAAATGGAGTCCAAGAGTATCAACAATGAAGTAAATCGAAAGCAACCACTGGGTGGAATATATGTACTTCTAGTAAGTATCAATGTATTTTTGTTATTATTGTTGAAATGGTAATTGGATAAAAGTATTTAAGAACTTTAAATTGATTACAAATTCTAAATGTTGACAGTATGACTGAATGCCAAAGGATAAAGGAAGTTAGTAATCACAACATCGGTTCAGTATGTAAAATGAAATTGACATTGAGTATTATTTCTTGTTAATATATTGATTAAGAAATGTTTATGCTTAATTTTAGGTTAAACATGAAAAGAATGTATTCATTAAACTTGTAAATATTGTGATAAAAGATATATAAAAATAATAACATTATATGTTTTTTAGAAATGTAGAAAGTGTCGACAAGGTGTAACATCAAAATATTGAACTCCATAATTGAACCCTTGAAGGAGAAGAATAAAGTTCATGTGCTAGAAGAAATGGGGTTTGGATCTTTGATCGGAGTAAGGGATCGACCAATTCGGAGGGAATTTTATCGATCTTTGGTGGAACAATTCGATGTAGTACAATGTAGAGTTAAATATGGTGATTATTGGTTTCCTCTGGAGGTCCCATAAGGCAAAAGTGATGAAGAAATCATTAAGACGAAGAACTAGAAAGCACTTTTGATGAAATATGATTTAAAGCACAAGGTGACATATGCTGAACTTAAAGAGGAAATTAAAAGAGGAGCTTACGAGGGGGATAACCTGAAGGCTCGAGTACTATTGTACCTTATCTAAATCTTTCTTTGGGTGATACATCCTCGAAAAATGACAATATTAAGTTGATTTGCGATGAAGGATTGCAAGGTGAATTGAATTGGGCTGAATATGTCCATTCCAGATTGATTAATTCAATAATAAGCTTTTAGAAGGGCCGAAGCCAAAGATACCTCAAAGGGTGCATAGCAATCTTAGAGGTAAATAAGTTGAAGGACGTGTTGGGTTTTTATATAAAATGATAATATAGTATTATATAAAATGATAAATTTAATTATAAATTCAGGTTATAGTGTTCGATTTTTGGTCTTACTGTAATAGTGTGCTGGCATTCCAAAGAACCGGAGTAGTACGAATCCATGCATGGAGGAAGGAAGAAGTAGTTAGAGTGATGGCGAAGTTGAAATTGGAAAGACTGAACAAGCAAGAAAGGGTAATAAAAGTAATTATATAATATTAAGAATATAATCTAATCTATTAATATTGTAATTTAACTTTGAAGGTTATTGGCAAGGAGGCAGAGGAGGAAGAGGTGGAAGAGGACAATGAGGATAAGGAAGAATAAAAGGTAATATGGGGGATGATGGTCAGACCAATTCAAGTAAATTGACATTTTTATGTATGAGTTGGTGGAGGTAAAAAAGTCATTTCTTATTGTTTGAAAGATAATCCAGAATCGAAGAGGCAATTGAGAGCCTTAAAGGGGATGTGGGTGGAAAAATTGATGGAGTGGTGAAAGAAGTGGTGAAATTAAGGGGTGAATTTAAGGGGTGATGGGAGTGGTTGAGAAAAAATTGGATGAAGGGGAAAAATGAAGGCTGAAATAAAAGATATGAAGAGTTATGTGGAGGAAAAATATGATAAATTTAAAAAAGATGAAGAAGAAAAGATGTATTAAGTGAGGAATAATGATGTGGATGCTATGCAGACACCGGAGAGTGTAATAGATGCTGAGCTAGGTTCAGAATATCCTGCACCCAAGAAGAAAAAGTAGAAGGTAAGCTGAATAAAAGAAAACTTAATTTAATTTTTATTATTGTGCTGTGAAAAATATTTGTAAGCAAAATTGTAGGTTGAAAAAGCAAAAATACCAAGGGGAATTGGTGAATACGAAAGTGGAATGTGTGATTATATATGGAATAGTGGGTTACAATCGAGGTTAGTGAAATATATTGCTTTGTGAATGATATTTAAATATTTAATGAGAAAATATTAATCCAAATTCCTCATACAGCGATATTGTAATCGAAATGGGAAATCAATACGCCATAGTAGCCAACGTTGCAACGTTAAAACCTATGGAATAGGTTAGCGGTGTGATAAGTAGAAAGTATAAAATGTTAAAACCTAGTGAATATGTTGTGATTGTGTAATTAATTTTGTTAGGTCATTGATTTAGTCAGCTAGGTGTTGGTTTACGAATCGAATAAGATATCGGTGAATGGGAAGATTGGCTACATTCCATACAACTTAGCGGTGAGTTAAATTAATAAATGTTGAAAAGTAGTGTTATAGATGATCAATTAATAATGATTGTCGCGTAAATGCAGAAAATGGCGATGGATGTCATTACAACTGTCGACAATTTTGCGGTCTTCTGGTAGATGATATTGAATGACTATTCGAAATTAATCGACTTTGACACGGTAAGATACCATACGAATTGCAAATAGTGTTTTGGGAGACGATGATGTTGAATTTTTTCAAATTGGGTGTGACATTTATTGCAGGTCCTTATCACATTAAACGACAATGGTTCACATTGGTATCTGTTGGTTTTGGATATGGTTTCTTCTGTTGTAACAGTATACGATAGTCTATTTTCAAATCCATCGACCAAAAAGAGTGTGAAAGATGTTAGGAAATTGGAATGCATGAAAGGAAACAATAAATTATAATGCATAATTTGTTTGGATCATAACTTGATATTTTTTAATACAGATTACCATATTAGATAAATATAATAAGGAAGACATTTTTATAAATTCATGTGGGCATCTGAAGGTCCTATTTAAAGATTTCAAATTTGTGGAGCATAAGATGAATGAACAACTAAATGGGTATGAGGTGTTAGCATAAACTGAAAGTGCAATTTATGTGGGTTTCATATTTGACGTGTGTGGTATTAAAATTTTTTAACATATATGATTGAGACATTTATGTTATTATAAGGATGGAAGAGATCATTGCTAAAGGGTCAACGGATGATTTGGTAAGTGGAATGAAAAAATAGTTTTCGGTTAGAATGTTAAAAGTCGTAGATTGAATGTTGTGGTTAACATACTGACAATTTTAATATGGATTGTTAGAGAATGGAATCGTATGAGAATATTAAACGATCTCATAAGCCACTATCAAAATAGACAGAGAGATGTTGTGACAATGGCTTCCATCTGACACATCTACAAACATAAACCCGATGATGTAAGAGAAATTTTGTATATGAATTATAATTTTGTATGTGAATGTAATTATGTATGAGATGAGCAAAGTTAGCAATATGTTATTGTACATGTTTGTTATACATAGTACACGTTACGTTGATACTTACGATATATGTAGATCGGTTCTTATAGTATTCTAAATGTCATCGTTGTCCTGAGACGTAATATATAGATTGAAATTATAAATAAGGATTGAAAATTGAAGACAGCAATGTAAAATAGATAGTATCTCACATCATTGTCATCATTTGTGGGACCGGTCGACCATTCTATTCCATCTTCAAAAAAAAATCAGTTGATGTAGGTTGTGTGCTTGTTTCCAGACTGAGCTTGACTTGAGGACATGTTAGTTTGTTATGTCCCTCGCCGTTGCAGAACCCACATTGCCTAATTTTCTTCTCGACCTTGTTCATTGCTACTTCTTTTCACTTTCGTTGTTTTAGTGTAGGGTCATGAACGTTGTTTACTACACTGCTTTAGATGACTGAATCATTCAAACCAAATGAGTTTTCAAATTCAGCCATTAGTCTTTTCATATATTCTCTTGCGGTTTTTAAAGACGCATGTCTTTTATACAATGTAGAAAAATCGACTTGACGTTGCACGTAGAGTAGCGAACCTTACCATTTACATTACTTCTGGAGGTACATTCAAGTCAACAAAACTTGGTGCACAAGCCTTCGCATCCTTAATACACCTACTTAGAATCAAAGACTTATCCAAATATGTGTAATCCAAGTGCTTCAAAACGTGAAGTTGATGGCAACATGGAATTCCAACGGTCTCAAATTATCTACACGAACATGTTAGGGTTTTTGTACAAAAAAAAACTGATTTTAAATCTCTTGTTTTTTCTTTGTACTTTGTCAAAATATAATTTTGACATTCATCTGATAAGGATTGAATCTCTTCCTGAAGCCAGTACAATGTCTCCTGTTGCAGTTCTTATTGGAACGAACTAAAAGATTCGCACGTATAAATCTCAGTAGCATGGTTTTCAAGGTCAATCTATTTTGTGATATGGAAGAGCTTCGTTGGGAACTTTAGTAATCTGCTTTCAACTCATTGATATGCATTCTACTAATTCCTTCTTCAAGTGCACAAACAACATCTAAATATGTCTTCTTGTTTTTCAGTGCAATCACGAGTGAAACATTCATAGACTCACACTTTTTGTTGAGCAAATATTGGCAACGAAATGACCTGTTAGATATGCTTGTGCCCATAAGTACCGAGTATTTCTCTTCTCAATCACCCATGGATGCTTTTGGACATTGAATTCCGAAATAATTGAACGTCATTAAGTATCAAATTCCTCTGTTGTACACCAGGAAGCCATGCATTATGAGAATGCTACTGTAAATTTGGGGTCACCAATGTTAGCTTGTGCTTTGCAATAAAGATGCCAAGAACATTATATGTACTTAGCAAAAGGGATAATAGATTTGATAGCCCTCTGCATTGTCCTATCCTCATCGATGATAACTTAAATAGGTGATTTATTCATCATGGCTTCTGAAAAATTCTTCAACACCCACTCAAAAGATTGGGACGTTTCATCATCGATTACGGCAGTAGAAAACACTACTGTGTTAGGGTGATGATTGACACCGACAATAGGCATAATTGGTTGACCATACAAATTAGTTTTGTACATTTGTCTAACACAATTACATCATCGAAGCACGTGTAATCTGATCTCGATGTAGAATCAACCCAAATAAGATTATGCAATCCCCTAATTCATCTATCGAGTATGTCATAAAAAACCCAGGATCATCATGTTTCTTATAATCAAAGTAAGCAGTTAGTGCATTGACATCCCTATTGATGATTTCTTTTGCTTTACCTTTTTAAAGTACATTATAGAGGTCTTTATGCGTAAATCCAACATTATGATAACCCTCTGCCTGATGCGTTAAATAATTCATTACTTGTGATGTGCCAACAGTGACGTCTTTCAATGCTATTTCCTCATCCACATCAGCCTTACTCACATCTCTATTTGAACGCATAAATGGTGTCATATCAGGTGTGCACAATGCATGATTATGTTTCTAAGAAGACTTACTTTAGAACCCACTGATCGTTTATATTTTTTACTGTTATGACGACTTTAGCCTTACATTCGATTCTTGTGACTGGCATATGAACACATTGACGATCAACAATATTGACTTCAAATACTCGAAACCTTCTCTTGAACAATAAATTTCTTTTGTCTTCACATTCCCTTCCCTATCAAGGCATGTTTTCCCCGACGTGCACTAAACCATATTTACGTGTGAATTTCTTGTAAAAGTCCCAAGCTTCCTCACGTGAAGAGAAGAGTTGACCTACCAATCTTTTAGATTCATTAACAATAAGTGCTCCATGGCATTCCTCGGTTGGCTTAACATTGTGTGATGCAGTATGATCCATAACTAATGGTTCAAAAGAACGACAAAAAATTTGCTTCTGTTTCGGAAAGTTCAGTGGTCCCAACAGGAGTTGATGGAGATATAAGTAAGCAGAGGTTCATAAAACAACATGCTTTAGTGGTGTTTTCAATTATATTAGGATGTGGTAGTTGAAGGGTGCGTACAACATTAATTTCTTAGGACATATTTAGGTTTGTACAATTAATAAGTACCAAATTCAACATTTATTACTTTAAAGTAATAGGTAAATTTACAATGTAAAGGTAAAAATCACGTTTAATGACAAAATGCGTAAACATAAAGTTTTAATATTTTTTGTCCATATCTTCCCAAACTGGAAGTAAAAAGAAAGTATTGATACAGGTATGAAAAGTATTGTTTCATAAAAATTCGAAACCGATTAACTTAAAGTAATAGGTAAAGTTACAATGTTAGCGGTCAAAAGATATCGGTTTATGATAAAATACGTTAACGTAAAGTATCGATACTTTTTTAATGTGTATTGATACTTCTTTCCGATATGCTTCCCAAACTTAAGTAAGTAAAAAGAAAGTATCGATACAAGTATGAAGAGTATCGATTCTTAAAACTTCAAAAATAATTAGTATAAAGTAATAGGTAAATTTACAATGTAAGTGGTAAAAATATATCGGTTTAATGAGAAAATACGTAAACATAAAGTGTCGATACTTTTTTAAAGAGTATCGATATTTTTTGTCCATTATACATCTCAAACGAGATGTACATAGAAAGTATTAATATGTGTATGAAAAGTATCGGTTCTTAAAACTTCGAAACTGATTATTATAAAGTAATATGTTATGTTATCGTCAATTCTAAGGTTTCATCAGCTTTAACTTTAGTTAATTCCACTTGAAGTCTCAAACAATCTACGCGTAAAATGTATCGACACACACACACACATATATATATGTATTCCATACTTATAATTTCAAAACCTATTACTTTAAAGTAATAGATTAATTTCCAATGAAAACGGTTAAAGTCAATCGTTATCATGCTACTATGCATAAACAATATATATTGTAATATGTTGATAAAGCTTGATAACAAATCAAGTAATTAACCGGTTATGTTATCATCGGATTTCTAAGGCTCTATCAGCTTAAACTTTGGTAACATTTTAGGCATTACCTAATATGTTGATAATACTAATAACAAATTAAGTAATTAACCTATTTTGTTATCGTCAGATTTCCAAAGCCCCATCAGCTTTAAAAAGGCGCTACCTATTACGTTATATAAGCGCTACCTAATTTGTTGTTATGCTTGATAATGTTTTCAGTAATTAACCAGTTATGTTATCGTCAGATTTCTAAGGCTCTATTAGCTTAAACTTTGGTAACATTATAGGCATTACCTAATATGTTGATAATACTAATAAAAAATTAAGTAATTAACCTATTTTGTTATCGTCAGATTTCCAAAAGCTCCATCAGCTTTAAAAAGGTGCTACCTATTACGTTATATAAGCGCTACCTAATATGTTTTTATCCTTGATAGTGTTTCTAGTAATTAACCAGTTATGTTATCATCAGATTCCAAAGCCCCATCAACTTTAAAAAGGTACTACCTATTACGTTATATAAGTGCTACCTAATAATTTATTATGCTTGATAATGTTTCCAGTAATTAATCTGTTATGTTATCATCAGATTTCCAAAGCCCCATCAGCTTTAAAAAGGCGCTACCTAGTACGTTATATAAGCGCTACCTAATATGTTATTATGATTGATAATGTTTCCAGTAATTAATCGGTTATGTTATCATCTGTATTTTTTTAGCGCATTTTACATAGGATGATAATATAACCGGTTTTTATTACCAACTCAAATAATTGTTTTGGTTAAATTATATAACATTTTCGGTATCGATTTTAACCGTTCACTTGTTTAACCAATCACGTCATTTTTTAGCCATATTTGAACCGCCTCACAGCAGAAATCCCTTTTTTCTACAGGTTATAAAATATTCAAATGAAAGTTGGGCCTTTGAGAAGATTTCCAAAACATTCTTCTCCACCAATAAGGTATCACCAACACTATATTTAGATCATTTGTAAATTTCCTTCAATATTTCTTTTCGGTCCAAGGCCTAACCTTTGTGGTCTTCCAATCAAGGATCTAGGGTCGATTTCTTCATCAAGATCTTCCTCCACCGTAGATCTAGTAAATATCATAGAGCTTTTCAAGCTTCCCATATCCTGATCTTTATCATCGGTCGTTTGATGGCATCATGTAACACTCATCTCCCGTATACCTTTTCGTACACGAGATATGGATGTCACATCACTTTTAAAATATTTTTTTCATTCAAAAAACCGTAGAATTTTGTTCAAGTTTTAACAACTCAAAATATGATATTCATTTAAGAAAAATACTAAAATTATTAATTTAAATAAATTACAAAATATTTAATGTAGTTCCATTACATGCCAACTAAGTTTTCAAAAGGAATAAGATCGTCCATACGTTATTAACGGGTCAACCTTAATTGATGATCGTTGCTACTACTGTTGCACTCCTTATGCAACTAATCTTTGCCTTTGCCTACGCATGAAATCAATACACGTTAAGTAATTACTTAGTGAGACATAATAATGCAAATATATCAAACTTTATACATAATTATCTTATGAATACTGAATGATGATTTAAAATGCGAACTCCATAAGGACCATATAAGCCCTTCTCAGCTACACCATAATTCTTTCAATAAGTCATCTAAATTATTTTTAGCAGGCCCAACTTATCTATCCTTCTATATATTTTCCCCAATTATTCTTTATTTGCACGGTGTATGTTAAATTACAACATACTATATCATTATGGGCAGCATCTTAATTACTGTTAACACACCATTTTATATCTTCATTTGGGCATCCTTTCATATCTATTATGTACTATTTACATTTTTCCCTTTATGACATCCATTCATACCAATTATGCATTGTTGTACATTTTATATCTATATGAAATCCTTTCATACCACTTATGCATCGTTTATAACCAAATGCATTATAATTCCTTTAATATTTTACCCAAAGGCATTTAACTTTTCATCTAACCTGAATGATTGACACTCTTCTGCCAAATGCACAGCTAGGCCATGTATCTTTTACTCAATGATCTTTAACTGTTCATATAACAAGCATAATTGACACCTTTCTGCCAAATGCACAGTTAGGCCTCAAAAGCACTTAGCCTTTCATCTAACTGGCATAATTGACACATTTCTGTCAAATGCATAGTTAGGCCTCAAAGGAACTTAGCCTTTCATCTAACTCGCATAATTGACACCTTTCTGTCAAATGCATAGTTAGGTCTCAAAGGCACTTAGCCTTTCATCTAACTCACATAATTGACACCTTTCTGTCAAATGCACAGTTAGGCCTTAAAGGCATCTAGTCTTTCATCTTACTGGCATAATTAATACCTTTCTGTCAAATGTACAGTTAGGACTCAAAGACATTTAGCCTTTGATCTAATTGGCATAATTGACACCTTTCTGTCAACTGCACAGTTAGGCCTCAAAGGCACTTAGCCTTTCATCTAATTGACATAATTGACACTTTCTGTCAAATGCACAGTTAGGCCTCAAAGGCACTTAGCCTTTCACCTAACTGGCATAATTGGTACTTTTATGTCAAATGCACAGTTAGGCTTTTTATCTTTTACTTTAGACCAGTTTCTATTATAATAATTATTCATGATATCATTTAACTCTTTCAATCATTATACATTCTATGGTTGATACCTATAGTGCCCATGCAATAATCTCAAAATATTACTATAATTTACGTGGATTACTCACCCATTACAATACAGAAATTCACCTTCTTATTATAAACTTTTGATAATTTCACATATATTTCCTATACGAAAATTAATACACTTAGTATGATTTCTTATTTTGTACACAAAGTGCTCATACAGAAATTCATACACTTAGTATGAATTTTTTAATTTTGTACACAAAGTGGAAATACCGAAATCCATACACTTAGTATGGATTTCTTAATTTTTGCATGCTTAGTGTCATTTGGTAATCATCATACATACATTAATAAATCATACCACTATGAATACCATAACATATATTTACATAATTAAATGCACTCACCTAGATTGCCTCACTACCTTATCCAAAATGCAATGTTGATCACTCAGGTAATTCGCCCTTGCCCTTCGTTTTCCTTGATCGGGAACTTGATTTCGATCTAATCAAGCATCCATTAAATACATGTACAATATCGATTGTTAGTATATTTCCTAACAATTTCACTTGAACATTACTCAATACAACCTATTATTAACTTTTGTACAACATTATCAGCCTATCTTATAATTTCTGACTCCTCAGTATCGATACCCATACCATGGTACCGATACTACAATACTATGGTACCGATACTACAATACTATGGTATTGATACTATGATATGGTATTGAACCATTTTTGCATTCTATTTTGAAATGGTATCGATACCTTCCCTTCGGTATTGATACTCTCCCTTTGGTATAGATACTGATTGAATCTGTATCGATACTACTTAGCAAATTCTATTGATTTCAAGCCTATAGTATCGGTAATGTTCTATCAGTACCGATACCCATGCCCAGAATTTCTAGTTTTCATCCCGATTATCACCCAAATGGGGTCAAATTTTGGTATGTTTACACCATACAATACTATTAAGCTCTTTTTTACATATCCATACTAACTTTCTTTCATTTAGTTACTTAAAACATCCAACATCCTTCAATATCATTTGATTCTAAGAATCACACCACATTTTCCAACTTGTTTTTAAACTCATCTAATGCTTCTAATCTCTCATTTACTACTTTGACAAGTCAAATCTACCAGTAAACATCAATAAACACTAATATACTAATATATCATTTCAAAACCTATTTTCTAAATTCTCCAATATTTCTTCTATTTCATAGTTTTAATCTCATATAACCTTTCATTAAGCTTACCTATTACTTAAGGTTACAAGAACCAACCAAAATCAACCGAAAACATGAGCTAGATGAAGCTTACCTTAAGCTATGGAGGGACACTCTTACCAACAAGAAGAAGAACAAGAGAAATAAGTTTTTCACTTTCCTATTTTCCTTAAATCCCTAAATTAAATGGGTTTTAAATTTATTTCACCTAAAACACCAAAATACCCTTTCAATAAACTATCTCTTATAAATTGGTCTTACTTAAGTCATTTCTTATACTTTACCAAGTACTCAATTTAGTCCTCCAAATTTTTAATTCCTTTTAAATTAATCACTGACTTATTATTTGGGGTATTACACATCCAAATCGTGATATGTCGTTCATGAAAGCAGGAGGATAAATCCTATGGTAGGAATTCATGAACGATCTTTGAGATAGCTTAAATAGAAAGTTTTTCCCTTTTTGTTGGAGTATCTATTTTTGTTTCTCTTGTTATTTATATGTTTGGTTGTTATTGATTTGCTTGTTGTTGTTTGGTTATAGGTGAACTTGTAAGGAATTGATCGTTACTTGTTGTTCTATTCTCATTGGCTAGTGGTTGATGTTTGAAGACCCATCATTATGGTTGTTGTCTGCTAGTTGGGAAGGCTTGGTGGTGACTACTGCTTGCCACAGCTCGGTTTGGGGGAGGGGCTTCTAGGGCTAAATGAGTGGTCCAAATTTTTTCTCATTCACTATTTTGACAAACCAGAGTGATATAGGTTGGGCCACGCCTCGTTGTTGAGGAATACAACAACTTGATTGTAAGACCGAGGAAGGAAGCAAGTTCCTGCAAGCAAGTGAGGGCTTCAAATAGAATGGTTTGGGTGGGTAGATGTAAGGTTAAATAGGTGGGTTAGAAATATAAAGAGTTGTAGTGGAAGAACGATGAAGTTTGGTTAAGTGTTTGGGAAAGGGATGGTGATAGGGAGGCGGTGGCGTATTGATGAACATTTCTCTCATTAAAGAATCAAACCTAGAAAAGCTCTAGACTCGATGAAGAACAATAAATGATGAATGGGGAAGGTGGCGACAATAGCTAGGTTTCTTTTTGTTGCTGGAAAAAGATAAGAAACAAGATTAAAACAAGATAAATAAAAGATAAAGGAATTGGAAATAAAGAAAAATAACCAAGAAATCAAAAGATCTCCCTTATGAAAGTGAACGGTAAAGATGATTGATGGCGTGGATGGATATGTGGAAAATCGATGGATAATGTCCTATCGAGCCTCCTAGTCGCAATGAAAACAAAAACACGATAATATGGCTCTAACCAACCCGCCTAGTCACAATAAAAAGGCAAATTGGAGTGTGAAGATTAATCTCGCTCACAAGAACTTAAAAGAACTCCAGGAGAAGAAGCTTCGAAGGCACAAGGCAATCAACACTTGCAAAAACGAACTCTCTTTGTATTATTAATCAAAGAAATCTGATTTACAAAGTTGAATGAAGCCTTCTTTATATAGGGGCTGAATCCTAAAGGTCCTAAATAACTAGAGAATAAAAATAATAATAAACTAAACATGTTTTAACTCTAATTCCTAATAAAATAATAATAACTAAAAATATTGTTTTAACACAACCTTAATTCCTAATAAAATAATAAATCTAATCCTAAAAGATAATTGATCATCCTATATTAAATTATATAACAAATAATCAATATAAATATTGAAAATTCGTAATATTTACAAAATCACGTATTAATCCCGTGTAGGATTTCCTACATGCACCGCCTTCAATAAAATGACCATATCTTGAGTTCCCGATATCGTATTGATGCAATTCAAGAACCATTGGAAAGATAAGTGACAGACGGTTGTATCTACAGAATACATGTTAACCGGATAACAACTGGATCCCCTTCAAAACGTTGTTTCAAATATGCTGCTATTAGACCCTTACGGATGAATGCTTGAACTACGATTTGAAGCTTGTCTTTAAGAAGTTTGGTCTGACCTCGTGTGATAGGGCCAAGTGGTATAGTAAATTCATCATCCTTAGCTTTAGGGTATGTGGTGCATGTATCATCTCCCCCTTCCTTAAAAGGATTCATCCACGAATCTGAAATATCAAAAGGATATAAGTCATAAACATTAAAGGATGCACTCACGTTATACTCACCAGGAAGATCAATGCGGTAGGCATTTTCATTGATTCGTTCAAGGAATTGGAATGGGCCATCGCCTCGTGGGTCTATCTTGGATTTCCTTTGTGTCGGGAACCTCTCTTTTCTCATGTGAACCCATACCCAATCTCCTGGTTCAAATGTGACTTGTCGTCGGCCCTTGTTAACTTGGTTTGCAAT
The DNA here is from genome assembly GCF_006381635.1 of Hibiscus syriacus. Taxonomy (NCBI): domain Eukaryota; kingdom Viridiplantae; phylum Streptophyta; class Magnoliopsida; order Malvales; family Malvaceae; genus Hibiscus; species Hibiscus syriacus. The sequence continues at coordinate 1,513,278 of NW_024063145.1, read as the reverse complement.
TGCCTCGTAGGTTTTCTCCATCTTGAGTTTGGCTTTGGCATGAATGTCTTTGACAAGGGCAGCCTTCTTTTCGCCATCTAAACTGGAAACCTGATCTAAAGGTAAGGGAAAAAGATCCAAAGTAGTTAATGGGTTAAAACCATAAACTATTTCGAATGGAGAATAACCTGTTGTGGAGTGAATGGATCGATTATAAGCAAACTCAACAAAAGGTAAACATTCTTCCCAATTACGAGTATTCTTACCTACCACCGTTCTTAGCAAAGATCCTAGAATCCAATTTATTACTTCGATTTGTCCATCGGTTTGAGGATGATAAGAAGTGGAATAGAGAAGTTTTGTGCCAGTCTTACCCCATAATACCTTCCAAAAGTGGCTTATGAACTTAGTGTCATGATCGGACATAATGGTGCGAGGAATACCATGAAGGCGGACTATTTCTCGAAGAATAAATCAGCAATGTGTGTGGCATCGTCTGTTTTATGCAAGATAAAGTATGCCATCTTTGAGAATCTGTCCACAACCATAAAATTACTATCTCATCCTTTCTTAGTGCGGGGTAAGCGAAGTATAAAATCCATCGATAAATCGATCCAAGGAGAAGAAGAAATCGGTAAAGGCGTGTACAAACCATTAGGATTTACCTTTGACTTTGCTTGTTTGCACGTGATGCATGATGCACAAATCTTTTCCATTGTTTTATACATGTACGACCAAAAGAAGTGTTCCATGACCATATCGAGTGTTTTGTGAACACCAAAGTGTCCCATGAGTCCTCCAGCATGTGACTCGTGAACCAAGAACCCTCGCAAAGAGCCTTATGGTATACACAACCTGTTCATGCGAAAAAGAAATCCATCTACAAGATAAAACTTGTTAAAAGCACCTTTTACATTGTTTATAAATATAAAAAATATATAGATCGTTAGGATAAAGTTCTTTGATTTGTGCAAAACCCAGAACAGTAGCATGCATTTGAGTGATAAGTGTGTATCGTCGAGATAATGCATCAGCTACAATGTTATCTTTCCCTTGTTTGTATTTGATGATGTAAGGAAAAGAATGAACTCAACCCATCGAGCATGTCGTTTGTTTAACTTACCTTCTCCATTTAACCATTTGAGTGATTTATGGTCTGTGTGAATGACAAACTCTTTAAGGGAGAAGATAGTGTTGCCATACTTCGAGTGCTAGGACGAGTGCAAGAAGTTCCTTGTCATAGGTAGAGTAGTTCAATTGTGCACCTTTTAACTTTTCACTAAAGTAAGTGGTAGGTTGTCTTTTTTGCATGAGGATGGTACCAATGCCTATGCCTTAAGCATCACATTCTAGCTCAAAGGTGTTAGAAAAATTGGGAAGACGAATAATAGGGGCAAAACATAACTTATCTTTAAGAAGTTCAAAAGCTTTTTGTTGTAGTGGTCCCCATTTGAATTCAACTAACTTTTTGATGGTCTCAGTTAATGGTGCAGCAATGGTTGAGAAATCTTTGACAAAGCGACGGTAGAAACTTTCCAAACCATGAAAATATCTTACCTCGGTGATGGAAGTAGGCGTGGGAAATTCTTGAATTACCTTGACCTTCTGTTTTTCTACATGGATACCTTGTACACTAACTATAAAGCCTAAAAACATAAGCTTATCACTACAAAACACACATTTATCCATGTTAGCATATAAATGTTCTCGTCGAAGAACTTCGAGAACCATTCGAATGTGAATGACATGAGAATCAAGAGAATATGAGTATATAAGAATGTCATCAAAGTAAACGACAATAAATTTACCTATAAACTCCTTAAGAACGTGATTCATTAATCTCATGAAGGTGCTTAGAGCGTTTGTGAGTCCAAAGGGCATAACAAGCCATTCATACAAGCCGAACTTTGTCTTGAATGTTGTTTTCCATTCGTCATCTTCTTTCATTTGAATTTGATGGTAACCACTCTTCAAGTCAATTTTGGTGAAGATACTTGCACCATGTAGTTCATCCAACATATCATCTAGGCGTGGAATAGGATGCCTATACTTGATTGTTATCCGATTGATAGGTCGGTAATCTACACACATTCGGAATTTGCCATCTTTCTTTGGAAATAGGATGACGGGAACCGCACAAAGACTAAGACTCTCACGGATATGTTCTTTCTCTAACAATGAATCTATTTGTCTTTACAATTCCTTCATTTTCTCAGGATTGCATCAGTAAGTGGGGACGGTTTGGTATGGTTGATCCAGGGATGAAGTCGATTTGATGTTCGATTCCTCTTGTAGGTGGTAAACCATTCGGTGGGTTGCTTAAGACATCTTGAAACTCCTGCGATATAGAAGAAAATACACTAGGCAAATATGTGATGTTAGTTATAGTTGATAAAACGGAGTCCTTGAAATGGACTAGAATGCACGACCTATTTTGAAAAAGGGTCTCTCTCATGTCTTTTGCACTCGCATAAATATTTTGAGACACTCTTTTATTTTCACATTGAGGTTCACTCACCACCCGTGGGTCATTTATTTGGCTTTTATCGGTTGTGACCTCTTTTGCCTTTTATTTCAAGTTCTCTGTCTCCTTGAGAATTTGTTGTTGATCTATGAGAATCTCTTTGGGGGTAGAGGGTTAAGTTGAAACGGTTTACCTTTTATTGGAATTGTGTAAGTGTTCTTTCGGCCATAATATGTGACGTCGTTGTCGTATTGCCAAAGACCTAGGAGAATGAGGGATGATTGCATCGAAATTACATCACACCATACGTCGTCACAATAGTTTCCCATCTTGATATTAATGTTAACAACCTTTATCTCGACACTTTCATTAAGCCATTGTAAGCAATAAGGTTTTGGATGTCGTTGGCAAGGAAGTTTGAGTGATTCAACAACGTTGGAGCTAATGACTTTGACACAACTACCATTATCAATGATGAAGGAGAATGGTTGTTCCTTGATTAGGCAGCGTGTGTGGAAGATGTTGGAACGTTGTATGTCAAACTCGTCGGATGCTTGGAAGTTCGAGGTATGGAGGATCACCAAGATTGTGCCATTGTTCATACTCATCACTGTCTTATTTGGTTTTGGAATGGAATGTTGGGGTGTCATCATCGGAGTCAGAATTATAAGATCCATCACTAGTATGGTTAGGGTCCTCGTGTTTGGAAAATTACGGCTGATATGCCTCTTCCTAAGCATTTAAAACACTTGATGTCTCTTGCTCGGGTGTCGTCTTTAGGGGCTGGAAGTGTCTCATTCTTTGCTGGTCGTTGTTTCTCCTTGTCGGGTTTGTCATCTCTCGACTTTTTTTTAGAAGATGATGAAGGATTTGAAGGATTACCTTGGTAAGAGAATGAATTACCTTGGTAATGTTCTCTAAATCGGAATCTCCTTTGGATTTGTGCTTCGATTGTCATTGTTTTCTTTAGTGTATCTTCAAGGTTTTCGTATCCATGGAGATCAAGAAGATCAGTGATGTTTGAGTTTAAGCCGACGAAAAATCTTGACATGGTGTCCTCTTCCTCTTCGGTTATGTTAGCCCTATTGAGTAAGGACTGCATCTTCTTGTAGTAATCTTCAACTGAACTTCTACCTTGTCGAAGTCGGTGTAGTCGTTGTTTAACTTCTCGTGTATAATGTGTCAGTAGGAATTGGTTCCTCATGGCGTGTTTGAGTTCGGTCGAAGAAGTGATTGGTTGAATTTGGAAGTTGTCGATCTTTTTCCTTGTTTGCATCCACCAAGTGTGAGCATATCCTTTGAATTCCAAGGTGATGAGGGGAACTTGTTCAGTTTGGGGGAAGTCATGGTATGCGAACATGAGATCAACTTTTCCTTCCCAATCGATGTACTTGTCCGGATCATAGTCTCCTTTAAAAGACGGGATCGTGAACTTTGGTTTTGCAAAGAGTTCGGGTGCTTGAAAACGTGGTTGTGCTCACCTGGGGGCCAAAAGTTCATCATTGTTTGGCCTCGGATTCTGGTTTAGTAGATCCAGTTGTTGTTTTTGTCGTTCTCTCAAGGCATTGTTAAGTTAATCAAATTGAGTTGTGAGTCATTCAAGTGTGGTTAAGATAGCCGTAAGTCTCTCATTGTTATTGTCACACATCCTGCAATTATAACACTCAAAAGAATATTTTAAAGTAAAATAAAAATAAAAGAAAGTAAATTCAACAAAGAAAGAAACCTCACAAGTCACTCCAAGAAAGTAACACAACGAGAGGTAAGTAAGTCGATCTTGTACTCTTTAAAACTCACTTTACCAAGTAGTCTTCCACAGTTCATATCGGAGTTTGATTACTAGCAAAGGCGATAAGAAAAGCCTAAAAGTTCTAAAAGGCCAAACAAGGGTTAGACTCCAAGAGAACGAGAATGCAAAGAAGAAGTATGAAAAATCTTTAGTCCTACTAAAACAAGAAAGATAATGTGTTAGATAATTAAAAAGAACAATAAAAAGGAAAAACAAAAGAACCTAAAGCACTAAGGGTCAGAAAAAAAAAGAACAACCCAGAAACCTGAAAAACGCTGGATCAACTTGAGCAATGTTTTTTAGGGTGTTACCGATGTCCAAAAATTTTAGAAAAATTCTTGAATGTCTTTCGATGCGTCAAGAAACCACATGTAAAATTTCAGAACCAAATACCTTCAATAGTATCCAGTAGACTCTGTTGAACGGTGAGTCCTCAAATAATCTATTTTTCTTGATCGCTTTGTTCAAGGTGTTATTGATCTCCAACAATTCTGATTGTTTGTGCAAATTATCTTCAATATATGAAGTTTCAATATGGAAATTTTCACCACGAAATTCCTCCTGTATAAGTTTCAAGAAATTCGACAAGATCCTAGATCGAATCTGCCGATGAAACTTGAAGGATGTATTTGAAGGCTCTAATGAACTCCGATTTTGGTGAATTTTGGACTGGAGATTTATATTAGGATGAATATGATATCTAGAGAAATCAGACCTAAATACCTTTGTTTGCAATTTTTTTGAATTTTTTGTTTTTTTGTTTTTTTGCCTTTTTTTATTATTTTTTTTGAAAAAATATCAAACTAACAAGAAGGATTTGAATCTAAATTAAAATTAAATAAAAAGAACCTGAAATGATGAATCTTCTCTAAACTAGCTCCTTTGGGATACCTTGACTGTTTTGTACTATGCAAGATTGCTTGCTTCTTTCTAAGAATCGGCCCAAATCTGATACCAATTGATAGGAAAGCGGTGGTGGATTGATGAATGGTGCTCTTGTTGAAGAATCAAACCTAGAAAAGCTCTAGACTCGATGAAGAACAATAAGGGATGAATGGGGAAGGTGGCGATAATAGCTAGGGTTCTTTAGGGTTTCTTTTTGATGTTGGAAACAAGATAAGAAACAAGATAAAAAAAAGATAAAGGAATTTAAAATAAAGAAAAAAAAACCAAGAAATCAAAAGATCTCCCTTATGAAAGTGAACGGTAAAGATGATTGATGGCGTTGATGATATGTGGAAAATCGATGGATAATGTCCTATCGAGCCCTCCTAGTCTCAATGAAAAGGAAAACATGATAATATGGCTCTAACCAACCCTCCTAGTCGCAATGAAAAGGCAAATTAGAGTGTGAAGATTAATCTCTCTCACAAGAACTTAAAGAACTCCAGGAGAACAAGCTTCGAAGGCACAAGACAATCAGCAGTTGCAAAAACGAACTTTCGTTGTATTATTAATCAAATAAATTTGATTTACAAAGTTGAATGAAGCCTCCTTTATATAGGGGCTGAATCCTAAAGGTCATAAATAACTAGAGAATAAAATAATAATAAACTAACATGTTTTAACTCTTATTCCTAATAAAATAATAATAACTAAAAATATTGTTTTAGCCCAACCTTAATTCCTAATAAAATAATAAATATGATCCTAAAAGATAATTGATCATCCTATATTAAATTATATTACAAATAATCAATATAAATATTGAAAATTCGTAATATTTACAAAATCACGTATTAATCCCGTGTAGGATTTCCTACATGCACCACCTTCAGTAAATGACCATATCTTGAGTTCCCGATATCGGATTGATGCAATTCAAGAACCGTTGGAGATAAGAGATAGACGGTTGTATCTACAGAATACATGTTGACCGGATAACAACTGGATCCCCTTCAAAACGTTGTTGCAAATATGCTGCTATTAGACCCTTACGGATGAATGCTTGAACTGCGATTTGAAACTTGTCTTTAAGAAGTTTGGTCCGACCTCGTGTGATAGGGCCAAGTGGTATAGTAAATTCATCATCCTTAGCTTTAGGGTGTGTTGTGCATGTATCAGTGGGCTATCAAACAAAATGAAATGGTTGAAAGGATAGTATCTTAAGAAAGACTTAAGGAAGAACCAATGCTAAAGAGAAAAGACTCCACCTTTATATTGCTTTCTTAAGGGGTGGTGAAATAAACTTGAACCCGCTATCTATAGAGATATAAGAACCTCAAGTATCAAGGTAAATAAATGAAGGGTTAGCGCCACAAGTATTGCTACTTGATAAGTCGATAAAGTCACAAAATAACTATAAAAAAAGAATAACTCTCACTTGATTTAAATTGAACAAAGGTTGCTTACAAATGAAATAGGCAAGCCTATTTATTGTTTGCGAAAGGGAATAGGCTGAAAAGATATAAGCATTTTCGGTAGGCTTGATTTCCCTTCATAAAGACATAAGTAATTAATTACAATGGAGATGAATGTATAGGTTGGTTCGGCCAAAGGGTGAAGAAACATGTCTTGGTTGAATAGGCATTGTGGCTCTTCATCTTGGCGCCTAGCTTGGGTGGTTGCAAGCCTTGGCCGAATAGTCATGGTGTCTTTCCATATTGGCGCCTAATTGATGCATATGCAAGGCACATGTTGTTGAAGTCACACAACAAGCACATGGAGTCTTCATTAAAGTTCTTGTGAGGTCTCGGCCATAGGATGATAACAAAGTCTCCATGATAGTCTTTGATGAAGCCTCGACCATTGAATGACTAGGAGTAGTGTCATGGCAGCTACCTAGGTGAGTTGTAGGTAGATGAACTCAAGCTAGCTAGCTAGGTCTTGTCAGATGCTCAGCTACTCTCCAACTACCTTACAACTATCATTAGTCCACATTTCAGCATAAGTGTCCTTAGCTCCTCTCCAGCTGAGTTTAGCTCCTTACTAGCTCCTTTACCTAAGGTGAGCTATCCTTTTAAGTGTTATGAGCTGCCTAATCCTTTGTTAGCTATTTGTCAGCTGCCATGTCCTTTGTTAGCTATTTGTGAGCTGCAATGATTTGCCAAATAGCTGCCATAAGATGCCTCCCCTTAATGTGCACCTATGTAAGTCAATAAATAAGCTAAATAATAATCAAGGGAGTTTGTATGAATCAAAAAGCTTGCTATGTGAGCTAAGAATGAACGCAAACAAACTAAGATAGAAAGCATGCAATGCTAATGAGCTAATGAAAACATAACATGAGCTAGGAAATGAATGAGTACATGCTGCCTAGCTATGCAAATGATATGCAAACATAATGAAATAATATTAAACATATGCAATGCATGAAATAAAGCCAAGTAAAGATGTGTAGCATTCATATCATATCATAATAACTAAGTTATATGCAAAACATAGATAATGACATGTAAGATCAAATGATATCCATAAATAAACATATCATGATAATAAATGCATTGCATAACAAAGTAGTGAGTATGATAAGGAATGAATGACATATAATGTGCATGAATAGGATAAAGTATGAATTGAGATAAGAAAGTAAGAAAAACTCTCTCGGCTTCCATTAATGGAATGAATGGAATCATGAAGACGATGAATAGGGTCCTGGTTGTGCGTGTATCATTGAGTGGCTGGAAATAGGTGGTGCTTGGTCAAGATATTATGGTTTAGGGTTTCTCCCAAAATTTTGGATAGGATATTGTATAAATACATCAATTTGGAATAAAAAAATATTTATTATTTAAAATCCAATCAGTTAAAACTAAACACATTTGTATAAGATAACTTTAATCATAAAATCAATTATACCTTAATTTTATAACTCGATATTCCAAAATAAATACAAATCATCTCAAAATATTTACTCTGTATAATTATTCCACTAATACACATATGAAAAATCCACTTAACTTAAAATCGAGCACAAACACATATATATAATGATAATTTATTTAAATCTCAACTCGATACTCAATATGAATTTTGGGATAATCACTCGATATTTGAAATTATTATGAGATAGTCGATATATAATAATTTGCAATAATATTCGACAATATGTTCGAAAAATCAAATTTTACAAAAAATCAATTGAATATGTCCAACTATAAAAAACATTTAATAACAAATAAAATAGTCATTGATCGATAAAAACTCTCTCAATAAAAAACTCATTCGATGAATCGAATTTGAATATCAAAGTTCAGGGTGTTATATTTGCATCCTTTGTTGATGCTTGTATTCATCTCACACCATTTTGGCTAGATTGAGACTTTGTTCTCATCTTGTCCTACTTGAGCTGATACTTTTCTTGCGTCAAAGTTTGGGTCGATTAGAATTTGAGAACGTTGTTGCATGTCTAAATTTTCTACTATCTAACTAATTGTTTCTGAGAAGAGGAAGATTCACGCTCGATGCACCAATGTTGAAGTACAATAGGTGAGGTAATAATTTATGGTGGTTTAGACAGTGGAAAAAAATTATTAAATTGATGATTTATGGTTTACTCTTTACGATTTGGAACAATAGTCACGTGCCGACTATGTTCTAGAAATAGGGGATGGAGTAGATCCTCTCCTTTAGTTATCTCTTTGAAATTCTAGGGATGTTCTATTATACATCTGGAGTATTCGATAATCACGTGACTTTTTGTAATTGAGCTGGATATAAAATTATGGAAATTGAACTTAAGTCATTACAAACCTAACATGCTTACCAATATGACCTAATTTATAGATCCATCGGACCATGCAAATTATTCATTATTGGGTTTCACGGGAGATTTTAAGATAGAACCCTTCAGAAGTGATAGAGTGTTGGCGGAGGGTTTTACGTAACTAAATATTTATATGTAAGAAAAATATTATATATTCATAGAGTACATGTCTAACCTTAATGATATAATAAGTGAAAATTCTAAAACAAAAATTCTATATATAATAATAGGATGAGTCTACGTGAATGTCGCATTCTGAAACACATCACTTATGCGACACAACGAAACATACTACTAACTAAATTGTTTTTATTAAGTAAATATTTAAATGTAACAAAAATATCATATATTTATAGAGTATGTTTAACCTTAATGATACTACTAACTAAATTGTCATTATTAAGTAAATATTTAAATGTAAGAAAATGTCATATATTTATAGAGTACATGTTTAAACTTAATGATATAATAAGTTAAAATTTAAAACCAAATTTCTATACATAATAATAGGATGAGCCTATAGTGAACTTCGCATGCCGAAACACACCAGTAATACGATACACTGAAACATACTACTAATTAAATTGTTCTTATTAAGTAAATATTTAAAAACTCAATGACCACTTCTTAATTATTCAAATAAATAAAATAATATGATTTTATCCTCATAGGTGATAACACGTGTCATCATCTAATTGGTTGAATAAAATTAATTAAAATATAATGACAGATAAAATAAGATGATGCAAAAAATTAAAAAATTAATATATCATGTCACATCAAACATAATAATAATAAGATAAATTACAATTGATCATTTTCGTTTCAGTTTTGTAATTTTTCCTCCTTGAATTTAAAAAAAACATAATATCTGGTAAATTATGCGAATATTTTCATTTGTTTTCGGTCTGATCGACTTTGGTCACCAATTTAAAAATTAAGCGCGCTTGGTCCCTTACGTTATCGATCGTTTCGATTTTAGTCCCTTAGCCGTTAACTCTTATTAACCCGTTAACGAAAGTTTGAGTTGGCAACTAAAAAAATTAAAAGTTCCACGTGTAAAACTCACGGATCTTCTTCTTCCCTTAAAAATGTAACTACATACAGAATTTGAAGATTGGGTTCTTTAAAATATAACTACGTACAGAACTTGAAGGCTGGGTTCTTTTGTGCTTTGATATGGCACCTTCCTCCAGCTGCTAGCAGGAATTACACGAAGCTATACAAGGGACTCCGTAACAACTGCAAGGCATCATATATCGCATAGATTATGAACAGAACCATCTGGATGCTTTTGGGGTGTCCCAGGCTTTCATAAAGTTTCCTCACCGACGTGATAATCTCCGACACAACGTGATTATTAACAGACCGTGAGGATTCTCGACGACGTCATAGCAGATGAGGTACCGCTTGGAGGTTGACGTCTGATGATGATCACGATTCGTAGACGTCGGAAGTTGCCACTACGGAGGTCAACGCTCGACGGTTTTGCTTGTGGTTGAATGAGTTTAGCGTGTGAATGGAACCATATGCACACTAACCTCTTGTCTGACGAGTTATTAAAGCTTGCTGCCAATGCCTTCTTGGAACAGAGATCATTTTTATGTCATTGACATAAATTACATTCCTGGCAAGGAAAACTTCGACCTTTATAAACTACGCGAATAGTACTTATTTGTTTTCTGTCTTCGACCGACTTTGGTTAACGGTTTAAAAATTAAACATACTTGATCTCTTACGTTATCGGTTCGTTCACTTTAAATTCCGTTAACCTATTAACAAAAATATTACTTGGCAATTAAGTCCATGCTATCATGTTCTTTGTTAGATTCATTGGTAGTGAGAAAAAAAAGAGTCTTGAACGTGTTAACTTTTTAAAAGCACCCTGAAATCTTATGTTGCTTCATTTTCCAAGAGGAAGATGATAGCTGAGGGATTTTGGAATTTTTTTTTGAATTTTGGATGTTTTATTCCCACGTCATTTAATGTGGATTTGTTTAGTAGTTTTAAATTTTCAAGTATACTTTTTTTAATGGGTTAACGGAATTTAATGGTTAGATATTTAAATCGAATTGGCCGATAACGTAAATAACCAAACTCACTTAATTTTTAAACCGATGACCAAAGTCGACCAGGCCAAAAAGCAAGGGGACAATTCGCATAGTTTACCCCAAAATATTTGTCATTTTCAATTTTATTTAATTAAGATGATCACTGAGGTTAACTGTCGCGTTAGACCTTTAACGGATTGCTAAATTTGAACGATGAATAAATAAAATTAAAAAGAATAAATTACACAAATAATCACCAATGCTTGAATAAATTTTCGTTTTCCCACTACCCAAGTGATTCTGTTCAAACGGGCAAAAACCTACGTCCAAAGAGAGAATGAGGAAAGATCAGCACCAGAAGAATAGTTCTCAATGAAATTCAAGCATATCACATTCTGTATAGCAAATTCGCGAAAGCTGATAAAAAATATATCATCTTCATCCATGACATGCGAGAAAGTTAAGCGAGTTCAACTGTTCCGAAAGATTTAGTAACCACACTTTTTACTGTGTCACGCTATCGATCTGTTAAATGTCTATAGACACCGTTTTTCTCCCGGGTGGAGAAAAACTTGTTCGACTTAGGGGTTTTCTCTTTTGTTGAAAAGATTTTGAAATGTAAGGAGTCGCCACCAATCATTTTATGGTGCGATCGGGACACCATAAAAACCGGGTAATTTTTAATAAAACATTTTTTATTTTATCAAAATACCAATTTTAAGGTCTACGAAAACCAGAAAACGAGTTCGGGAGTCAGTTACACGTGGGGAAGGATTAGCACCCCACAGTGCCCAAAAATTGGTTCCTAGTTGATTACCCTATATTTAAGAAATTGAAAATGTTGAGTTCAAACTTTATTTAATCGAATATTCACTATGGATGTATAGTTGAAAATGATGTTCGTTTATTTAAGCCAATAGTGTTCGCCCCTAGCATGAATGCGGGAGATCAACTATTATGCCCAATAGACGGACATTGCCTTGATTTTAAGAAATCATGATGCAGTTTTAAAAAGGATGTCGACCTATTTCGGGAATCACCAGTAGTCACCCCCTGAGCATTCTTGCGGGAGATATACCATTGATTCCTTGGTAAATCAACATTGCCTTAGTCATGAAATCAGAATGCAATCAAATAATCAATTGTGTCAACCTAATTATACTAGGTAATTAATTCAGGCTTCCCCTAAACTAAAGTGCCAAATAATAAAGCTTAGGGAGCCTAAATGTTTAGACCTAAAAATGAAATCTTTAATATTAAACATAGCTAATTGTATTAACCAATTATTGAATCGGATAATTGATTCAAGCAATCAGGCATTTGTTTGCGAAAGCCCAAATCGAATAATCCCCTAATTAAGGGACTAAAATGAAATTAAACCTAAGGTGTAGGCTCTAATTGTTAACCTAATCAATTATGTCAAAAGGATAATCTAATTAAAGTTTAAGGGCTACAATATGGAAAGTGTAATGTCTAGGGACTAAAGCGTAACTAAGGCTCTAATTATTAATCGGATTAATTATTTTAATCAGAAAGTCAATTTGAACCTTTGAGCATGAAAGCAAGGACCAAATTAGAGTTCCCCTATTATTATAAAGGAATAAAATGTGAAAAATCTAAACATAAAGGATTAAACTTGAAATCTAATTATTAACAAGCTATATAAAATAAATTAAATTAAATTTAAATTAACAAGAAAATACATTAATGAACATACCTAAAAAAGAAATAAAAAAAGGAAAAATAGAATGTTTATTAAAACGATTAAAATAAATAATTTAAAGGAAAAGAATAAAAAAATAAAATAAACAAGACTAGAGAATTAAATAAATAAAGCGAATTAAAGTAAATAAATAACATTGAAGGTTTGATTCGAATGACTTGTAAAGAAAGAAAAATTGAGAAATTAGTAAAATAATATAAAATAAGGACAAAATTGAAGTAAAATAAAAAATATGAACTAAATTTCAATCAATTAAAATTATGAAAAAAATGAAATTTATAAAAAAATGTTTAAGGGTTAATTAGTAACTAACTAATATAGTGACCTAATTGAAATAAATGCAAAATTAATCATGAAATTGTATAATTAAAACAATGATGAAAATGTAAAAACGCATCAAATATAGGAGGACCTAAAAAATAAACCAGAAAGTTAATACTTAGAAATAAAAATGTAAAATAGTAAGATAAGGACATTAAATTTAAAATAAAAATAAAAAGATCGTATAACAGTGACAAAAATGCAAACTAAAGGAACTTGGGATGACCACGGAGGAGATTAGACCCTTCGGGTCAAAAACACATATATGGGGGCTAAAGCGGCGCCGTTTGGTTTACCTATATCATTCCTTTTTCCTCTCTTTTTTTCATTTTGCTTCCCCACTTTCTCTCTTCCTTATCAAATACTCTCCCCTCTCTCTATACTTCTCTAGAAACTGGCGGTGAGCGCCATCGTCGACCACCATATCGGTCGCCGTCTCTAGTGAATTGGAGCCCAAATCTTCCAAGATGGCTATTCTCGATGCAGGGAGTTGGATCGAGGTTTCGATTGACATGAAATGGTCTCCAACACCGTGAAAATGACCGAGACTCTTCGGCTCTCTAAGGCTCCAATCATCGTCATTAGTCGCTAGATCGGGTCGAGTTTGAAGTATGTTGTTCACCAAACCTTTGCCTCTCTTCTAACATTTGGATCTTCGAATGGAGTCCCCCAACGCCGGTGAAGCCTTCGGCCAAAGGTAAAAACCTTTACTCTTTCTTTTTTTGACAACAATCACTCATATATTTTCTTTGTCTAGACCCGAAATCGAGTTTCAAGAACCCAAACACTAGCTAAACGGCCGAAAGAGCAACCCTTCCACTCACAACTCACCGGCCGATGAACAAGGACGACTCTTATGCTCCGAAAGAGGTTCGGAAGAACGAGGTAACAAACCCTTCTCCCTTTCTATTTTTCGTTATTCACGAGGAAACAAAATAACCCCTCTGTTTATTATATTTTTTCCCGAATATAACACTGAAACTAAAATAAAAATAACTAGATAAAAGAATAAAGGTAAAATCCTTTGAAATGTTTAAGGTTTCTATTATTTTTGTCTCAAATTTGGGGAAGACCCTTTGTTACAATGTGTCAAACAGTCTTACAGCTTTTTAGGGCTATGGCGGGGATTGATTTAACTTAATATTGGAAAATATCGTTTTAAAATAAAGAACAAATAAATAGATTTGGAGTCGCCATTGACCTTTGGGTTAGGTAGGTCGAATGCCTAAAAATACCTTTTAAAATAATTTTAAAAGATAAAAAATTGATCTACATTTGATCGAAAATTCATTTTGAAAAAGGGTTCGGGAGTCGATTACATATTGGGAAGGATTAGCAGCCCCACAATGCCCAAAATCGGTACCTAAATGATTATACGTCATCTAAATATTTAAATTGGCAAACTTTGAATAACATTTAAATTATGATCCTTTTTAGAAAAATAAAAGGGATATTATTTTGTATGAATAATCCTCGAAAATACCTTCCTAGTCAGTTAAGGAGGTATTTTTATGGATTCCTCGTACAAAATAGTATTACCCTAGTTTTTAGATATAACAAATACATAAAATAGAAATAAATTCCTTTAAAACATAAAATGTGTTATTTTATTCAAGCAATCCTTAGAAACACACTCATTGTTAGTTAAGGGGTGTTTTTTAAATTCCTTGTATAAAATAATATGTGAAAGTATTTCAATTAGCAAAAATTGACAAATATGTAAATAAAGGATTAAAATAATAAATATGATAAATTTAGTGATTAAATTATAAAACTAACAAAAGATCAAAGCAACCATTCTAAATAATATTTCATATATTAGGCACTTCAAACGTAAATAAACCAATAATATTATTTACAATTAAAAATATTAAATTTGAGGATTGAACTGTAAAATAATAAAAAATCATGGCCATAAACAGAAAAATCACGCAAGCTAGGTACTAGAATCTTAATTTAGTCATAACTAAATTTCAGGATCGAAATAGAAATTATTAAAATATAAAGAGTAAATCAGATATTTACCAAAAACATATATAAATAAAAACAGTGACTAAAATAAAAATGGAATAAAACTTAAGATCCAAATTAAAATAAATGAAAATTTTACTTTAGTGACCAAATTGTAAAATTACAAAGACCATGGGATGCGAGAATGATTTTCCCATGTGCCCAAACCACATAGCCGCCCCAAACGACGTCATATGAGGAGGGTTATATATACCCCTAACTCGACTGAAAATGGCCCAAAGCTTCCTCATTTCTTTCTTTTCACTCTCTCTAAAAAGAGAGAAAAATTCTCTCTGGCCTCTCTCTAAATTCTGTCGTCGGAGGGAGGTCGGCAGCCTCCTGCCTCTGCTAACCAAAGCCTTCCGCTGCCATACATGGCGGTCGGTGACATAAAAACTCCCCAAAATGACCCCTGTCCTTTCCTTTACCTGAATCTGAACACTACTCACCTTAAAAATAACCCCACTATCCTAGATCTGAAGGAAAACGAAGGGTTACCTTAGGTTTTCTAAGGCTTTTCCCGGTTTTTCTTGTGGTTGTTTGTTGGCTGATGTTGTTGTTAGTTGCTATTTTTTTTACTGTGTTTGTTTTATGGTTGTTATTCTCACTATTGATGTTTCCGTATCTATTTCTTGGCTTCGTCGACTTCCTTTTATAGGGCTCTTTAGATCATCCTTTGGACTGGTATGAGGGGAGGAGCCCTCTGAGTCACCGGTTTATCCCAGTTGACTCGGTTTGTTGGCTGATCTTGTGACTCGGTTTCATCTTGGGCATAGAAAACATGATCAGTTTATCCCAACTGACAATCTTCATCCCATAGTCTTTGGTAAGATACGATCTTAGTTTTCTTCCTTCTTGAACCCCGCCAATACCTGTGATCAACCACTCGATTAGTGACAAATATTTTTGGTTCATCCTCAAATGGATGAAACTTTTCTATGCTTTCCAAGGTTTCAGTTTCCATGTATCACGTCATTACGTAAGCTTACAGGTTAAAACCATTGTCAGCTGCAGAACACATGTACTTCTACAAAACTTTTTGCACAATAATACACAATAATCTCATGTACTTCAAGTTTAACTACATGTTTTTAATTTTCAAAGTAGGATGCTTGCAAAAAGTGGATTTAACAATAAAATATATCTTTTTATTTATATAAATGTTAAGAGTTTTGAAGTGACTACATGGAAACTTTAATTGAAAATGTAAAAGAAAATGAAGTAGGCATCCTCAAATATCAATAGTACAAATATTTTTGAACTGGTATGCTGAAGAGTGACTCAAGTGTAGATTCTGTTAAAATGATATCAAGAGTTCTGATAATGTGTAAGGGTGTGAAGTTCTTTCTAGACTACCAAATCTCCAGATGTTGGATGACGTCAACCAGTATTGCACTCAATTTCTTTCTTATTGCTATAATCAAGACTTTTTAATCTTTAGTCCTAACACTGATCATCACTTGATGTTATTATCCAACCTTGGAATATATCTTGTCTCCATAAATCTGACACTTGTAATATTTTCGGGCATAATTGATACAATCAGTTTCCATGGTTGACCAATAGTATCCAAATATCATAATTTGTCTAGCCATTACATGTCCATTGACATATGTACCACATACTCATTCATGCACCTCTTCGAGAATTATTTTAGCTTCTTTGTGTCTACGCACCTCAATATGACATGATCCAAGCTTTTCTTGTATAGGATATCACCATCGAGTACATACCTTGATTTCATTCTTCTAATAGTTCTCTTGTTATTCTCGGTTGTCTGTTCAGGATATCTTTGATATCTGATGTATTGCAAGATATCATAATTCCAGGGATTCCCATCTTCTTCTTCTTCTTCAATGTTAAAGAAATGGGTTGAATACTCATAAGCATGTATTTCAATGGGTATCATGTTCGAATGCTCATCTACCTTGAATGCGGCTGCCTAAGTGACCAAGGCATCTGCCATTTGATTATCTTCTCTAGGGAGGTAATTGAAGGTTACTTCTTCAAATTCTTCGATAAGTTCCATTACCAACTTACGTATTCTAAAAGCTTGGGATCTTTCGTCTCTCATTCCTCCTGAGTTGGTAAATTACTAGAGATGAATCCCCATATACCTTGAGCATTTTTACCTTACGTTCGATGGTAGCTCTAAGACCCAAAACACAAGCCTCACACTCAGCCATATTTTTTGTGCAATAAATTGAGCCAACTGGTAAAATGATAATGCTCTTCATTTAGTGAGACCAAGATTGCCCCAATCCCATGCCCCAAGGCATTCGAAGCACCATCAAAGTTCAACTTCTGATGTTTATTGGTGGACGTAACTGCTTCTTCCACTGAAATTGCCATTAGGTCTTCTGTAACACCCCCAACCCGTACCCGACCCGGATACGAGTCCGAGGTGTCACATTGACTTTTCAAACTTTGACTCTTGACAAAATTCAAAGAAAATTTAAAACTTTCTTAGAGTAAAAGCAATTTAGTTACGTAATTTGACCACAATAACCAAAATCGATCAGAGCATATTTAACTCAATCAATTAGTACATGCCAACTATATTCAAAATAACAAAAATCAATTAACTCATCTATTTTCTGATCTGAAATCTTGTAAGGGAGATGCTGACCTGAATTACTCTTCTTCTCTTCTCTTCTTGCTTCTGTACCCTACGGGTGAAACAATCACACGCTAAGTCGAAGACTTAGTGAGGCATAAAAACTTATAATGCACTTTATGACATATATCAATACATGCATGTTTTGTTCTATCATGTTATACCAAATTACATGATTTCCTCGTATCATATAAAATCATATCATATTAATTACAGTAAATACATACATACACATAACTCATCATTAACAGTTTATCATGTAATCACATACTTTTATGCTTAACCTTTTCAATCAAACACTATACATACACAACATCATATCATTTCTATAACATTTATCATATCACTAACATATATTTGTTTATATCTCTTGATTAGCCCATGTACATATGTGAGAACTATAGATATGTGAGTTTATGGAGCTTGTGCACTAATGCTGTCACCACAGCTCATATAAATGCGCCGAAGTGCCACATAGAATTACACCGTAGTGCCGCGTAGAGTTGCACCGTAGTGCAGCGTAGAGTTGCACCGTAGTGCCATATAATAATGTCATAAGGACCACATATCATTCCTTAAGAATCATATACATATACTAGGGATCAAGTATGTGTCTCACAGGGATCAAGTATGTGTCTCACCAGACTTCACACATATTCCAAAGAATACATATATGTCCCGAAGGACCACATATCATTCCTTAAGAATCATATACATACTAGGGATCAAGTATGTGTCTCACCAGACTTCACACATGTTCCAAAGAATACATATATGTCCCGAAGGACCACATATCATTCCTTAAGAATCATATACATATACTAGGGATCAAGTATATGTCTCACCAGACTTCACACATGTTCCAAAGAATACATATATGTCCCGAAGGACCACATAGACCCTCAACTCTTGGTATGCCAACTATACCCCTAGCTCTCAAGACACATAACATGGGCATTTTCTTTATACTTATCATTTCACATAACACATAGTTCAATTACTCATAGAACATTTTCATATGAGTCACATTTATGTCACATAGCTTATATACTTTCTCGCGTAGTTACATAGATCCATGTCATAACATATATCCCAAAGTGCATATAATCACATATCATATCATATAGCTTAGATCATTTCTCAGATATTCATATAAACATACATATCTATCTTGTTCACATATGATCATATGCTTCATATAACACATAGAAACACCTAGAACACTTTCTCATAGCTTTATCAATTTTCAGAGTCCTTTCATATTACCTGATGAAATATATCATATAGATATATAATAACTGATATCATATTATCTACCTTATGTTCCATTTCTTTGTATTCCCTTTTTCATATCATCATACATTTAAATATTCTTATATGTCCTATCAATATCCTATAAACTTACTCATATTCTCATATATCATATTTTAATATAATTTGTATAGTAATACTCTATAATTGTATCATATAATGATTTTACCCAAGTACTCCTTTATAAAGTTTATATTACATGTTCAATTAGTCTCATGCTATCTTATAAATAATTTCCACTTATTTTATATCATTTTCCTTTTCCACTCACATAAACCATCTATTTATTTAGTTCAATTTCTCATGACTTCCACAATACTCTTTAATAAAACTTTGTAGCTCTTCACTATAATACATAAACCATAGTTTCGTTTAATTTATCAATCTTTTCCTATATAACTTATGTATCCTTATTTATGCCCTCGAATTCATACTATTCTCTTAGAGTCTCCTAACATTTCTCGTATAATCACTTATACCATATCATATAACTTATACTTGATTATCTTATTCTCTCATGTTCATTTCATTTCTTATGACTCTATCATATAACTTATTCCATCCATTATTACATAATAAAGTCTTACATAAATCATATAGCATATACAAAGCATATCATTATCTTTAGTCATGCATACATACAATCAATGTAATACAGATAATCACATATAATTATAACCACACATAATCATGTCCATGACTTCATGCATATTACTCTAGGAAATAGACTCATCGCAAGTCTTATTTCCATTAAACACTACATATCACTAGTATGCACTCACCTTGGCCTCACTAGTCAATTCCAATCTCTTATCTTTCCCTTGATCGATCTTACTTGCCAAATGTTCCAGAATTGCTTTATGCGCAGAATCTACATAAATGTACATTTTGAGGCAATCATTAGATACCTACACCTTGTAGTTGGATACTAGCAACTTAAACGAACTTATTAAACCAATATTTATAATTTTCCTTTAGGGGGAATCGGTTCCCTCCTGTGGGGGTATCGGTTCCCCCTTGACATTCCGTAATTCTGGTTCGCTTGAGGGGGTATCAGTTTCCCTTGAATGGGTACCGATTCCCCTTACCCAGAAATCACATTTTTGAGCTCGAAATTCACTTCATTTCAGCTTAAACCTTCATATTTTACTTCCTTTAATATTCCTAACTTCCATTCACATATTTAAACTCATTTCTATTCCATAATCACTTTTTTAAACCCAACATTCCATCATTTACATGGCATTCAAGAATAACACTAAATTTTCAATGTGTTCTAATTCCAATTCTAACACTTCATACTTCTTAATTAGATTGATGACAAGTCAAATTCATCCATAAAACTTCAACAACCATACCATATCAAAATTTCATCTTAAAAGTCATATTACAAATTCCTTCTTAATTCCTTTATCTTATTGTTTAAATCCCATATAAGCTTTCCTTAAGCTTATTTAATACCCAAAGAATCAAAACTAAGCTTAAAAATCAAGAATTAACCAAGTGAAATTAAACTTACCTATTGTAGCTAAGCCCCACGTGAAGAAGAGAAAGCAAGAAGAAGAAAGCTTCCAGATAGCTCTCTTCCCACGTTTTTCACTCTTATAAAAGGGGGAAAATATCTTTTAAAGGAAAAGACCATAATACCCTTAATTTCCTTTAATAATTACTAAATAACCTTCATTATATATTCCAATAATCATTGAATTATTTCATTCTTCTACTTTAGTCATCAAATTCTGAAACTTTTCAATTTAGTCACTAACCCGGTATTGCGGATGTTACATCTTATATAGAAAATCAAAGCTTAACGGCTAATATTCTTGAGAACCCTACTTACAATAAATTCTGCTATGGCGCTCCCTTTAACCGCTTCATGGCTTACATAATGGATATCAAACACTGACAACAGGATCTGCCAACGAGCTAATCTTCCAGATAGTGCAGGTACATCCATCATATACTTCAAAGGATCGAGTCTGGATATAAGCCAAGTGGTGTGATATAGCATATACTGCCTGAGTCTTCGAGTAGCCCATACCAAAGCACATCACAATTTTTCGATTGGTGAGTATCTGGCTTCGCATTTAGTGAACTTCTTACTGGATAGTAAAAGCCATCTCTTTTTCCTCAGTTTGATCATGTTTTCCTAATACACACCCCATTGATTTTTCACAAACTGATAAGTAAAGAATTAAGGGTTTACCTGAGATGAGTGGTACTAAGATTGGGGTACTTGACTAATATCGCTTAACTACTTCGAAAGCTTCTTGGTGGAAACATCATTCTATGCCTCTGAGTTATTCTTGCTGAGTAGGTAAAAAATGGGATCACATTTCTCAATCAACTACGATATAAATCGAGCTATATAATTCAGTCATCCAAGAATCCTTAACCTCTTTTTATGTTCGCGGGGGTGGTAAATCTTGAATGGCTTTAACTTTATCTAATCTATTTCAATTCTTTTTTGCTCACTATAAACCCCAAAGCTTTCTAGATGTCACCCCAAAGGTACATTTACTTGGGTTAAGCTTCAATTGGCATTTCCTTAGTCTTTGGAAAAGATTTCTTAAATTCTCGACGTGTTCTTCCTCTGTCTTGGCTTTAACAATCATATCATCGACAAAAACTTCTATTTCTTTATGCATCATGCGTGAAACAATGTTACCATAGCCCTTTGATATGCTCTGTATTTTTTAGCCCAAATGGCATCACTTTATTACAAAACGTTCCCCATATAGTGAAAAACATTGTTTTTTCCATATCATCAGATGTATTTTAATTTTATTGTAGCTGAAGAAACCATCCATGAATGAGAACAAAGAATTTCTACAGTGTTATCCATCAAGGTGTCTATGTGTGGCAAAGGAAAATTATCCTTCGGACATGCTTTATTGAGATCTTGATAGTCAACACACATACGACTTTCCCATTATTCTTTGGCACTGGGATAATAATTTCCACCCAATCAGGGTACTTACCACTTTAAGAAACCCGACATTGAATTGATTCTTCACTTTTTCTTTAACTTTTAGCAGTATCTTGAGTCTCATCCTTCTCAACTTTTGTTGCACAGGCTTACATTCAGGCTTTATTGGCAATCTGTGTACCACCAATTCTGTATTCAAACCTGGTATATCTTCATATGACTAAGTAAATACATCTTTGTATTCTTGAAACAATCCAGTCAAAATCTGTCATCCTTCATCAGATAGAGTAATGCCAATTTTTACTTCTTTCTTATCTTCATATGACCCCAAATTTAAAATCTCAGTAGGCTCCTCATGAGGTAAAATCTAGTTATCCTCACTTTCCACCATTTTCAACAGCTCGGAAGGTAAGTCACATTCCTCACAATCATCACAATCCTCGACCTCCCCTTGACACATAGGCTACTCAAAATCAATTTTCGGGTCAATGTCATCAGCATTCATGTTATTGATATCTGAGGTCCTGAAAGAAAAACGAACGAGAGTATATATACATATGGTCATACGAAGAATATTTTCCCATATCAAGATAAAAATAAATAATACATACATATAATAAAGAGAATGAAAATAATGCATGAGAAAATGTTTGTCATTTTGAGTTAATTTGAATGCGTCTTTCATTGAAAGTAAGAAAAACATATAGTTTAACCCTTTACACAAAATCAACTATTGCCCCAGGGTATAAGAAATAGGGAAAGTTCTTGTGTATTACTCTGAAAAAGACTTAAAAACTACATGTAATTCCTCCGCAATCCAATTATTTAATACAAAGCCCGGTGGTGCGGGGTAGATGCCTATAGCTCTCCCTTTCTTTAGATTCATCGTCTAATATAACATTGATACCAACTCTCTCAAGGTATTCTCAACAACAAGTTCCTTGTCTTGCTGACTCTCTTGAAATATATGTCCTCCTGACACAAAAGTGTTACGCAATGGCGGGAAGGTCATTGGCCCATAGCTGAGGTCTTCTCCAGCTAGCCTTGTTTTTCTTATCTCTTGGTTCTTCCTAATGCCTCTTAGTTACTCTCTTATAGTCGGATGATATCCCAAACTGGAGCGATCACTCTTAGTGATGGGGAAAAAAATATTAACTGGTCCATGTAAGTGACTTCGTAATCTTTTTTCGGCCTTTGCTCCTCTCCCCAAGGTTAGTTTGAGCTCCATTCTAGTGCAATTTGAAAGTCTAGGCTTGGATATCTTTTACCTTTGACCACAAATATGGAATTAACAAACTCCAATGATCTAAAAGAGTAGTGTGGAGACAGAAGAAATGATATCTTCCTCAACATTAAGACATACCAACTTCCCCTATATTACAAATTTTAACTTTTGGTGCAGTATGGATGGAACTGCCCCTGCCTGGTGAATCCAAGGCCTCCCCAGTAAGAAATTGTAAGTGGGTATAATATCCATCACAAGGAATTCCACCTCATATGTAGTTGGGTTGTTAGTTAAATGAATGTCGATCTTTCCTAACACCTCCATTTTGGTTCCATCAAAAGCTTGGACAACGCTCTGGCAATTTCTCATGAGTGTACTATCGACTGGCGGTTTCTTCAAGTTTACTAATGGCATTATGTTTAAAACAGAGCCATTATCAACTAACACTCGAGACATAACATGTCATTTGCACTTAACCTTGATGTGTAGGGCTTTAGGGTTGTTGATCATCCCAGAGGGGATTTTATCCTCAGAAAAGAAATAAAGTTATCAGCCTTTATATTTGCAACCAACCTATCTAATTTATTTACGGGAAACTCCTTCCGCATAAAAGTCTGATTCAACACTTTCAGCAGGGCATTTCGATGTGCCTCGAAGCTTAATAGAAATGCCAAGACCGATATATAAGTGGGCAGCTTATGTAACTGCTCAATAATATTGTATTCGCTGAGTTTGAGAAATTTCAAGAATTCTACAGCTTCACTCTCAGTCATTGGCTTGTTGATGATAGGTTCATCTTATCTTATTTTCAGGTCAACCTTCTTTCCTTTGTCAAATGTAGTCTGCTTCTCAGGTTCTTTGGAATAACATCTTCCACTTTTAGTAAAATTTCCAACGTCATCTATTTCTTCATTTTCTTTAACTATCTCTTCCATCTTGCAGTCATATTTCCATGGTACCTGCTTGTTATCTTTATACGAGAACGGGGATTTAGGTGTGATGACCACCTTTGGAGCTATTTTCTCTGATACACGAATTCTTGGCGTAATGATTAGAGGACAGTTAGAGTTGTAAACCCCTCTAAATGAACCCTCAAAGGCACAAATCTCCATTTTCTCTTCTTCTGTTACTTCCTTGAAAAATTCTATTTCTTTATCATCCATCATCTTTTGTACCAAAGCTTAGAAATCTAGCCATTGTTGTATAGTGTGTCCTTCATAGTTATGATAATGGCATGTATTTCTATTATTTAATTGTTCAACTGACAGACTGGGCATCAATAGGCCGACCTTGATCAATTGACCCCATATCCAATACATAGGTGATTACACCTCGTTAACTTTCGTTATAATTTCCTTTCTCTTTCCCTCAGTAATTGCATTGATTCACGTACCTACGTGGTTTGGCAGTGGGTTTTGGGCCATATTTGGCTGCTCACTGTCACCAAAATTGATGACGTTCTTTGTTCTAAGGCTCTGGACGATTCTCTTGAATACAGTGTAGTTCTCAATAGAATATCCTCGAACCCCTGCATGATACTCACATTGCATGTTAGCATTGTACCACTTAGCGTAGGGAGGTTGTATATGTGATACGTGATAGGGTGACACTACATGTCTGTCATACAATATCTGAAACAACTCTTTATAGGTCATAGGAATTGGATCGAACTGGGGCTTCTCTCTTTCTTATCTCGGTTCCCTTCCCCTTTCTTGGCAGGGTTTTGTGTAGATGATCATGTGTCTGAGTTCAAGACATAATGATGTTAATAGATTCGTATTTCCTCACGTTATTGACCTCACTCTCCTTCTTTTTCATTGGTGGTTTATTGCTAGATTCATCTCCATCAAGTTTCTCACTCTTAATTGTCATCTCAATCATCTCACCAGCTTGGACTACATCAGCAAAACTCTTAGAGGAATTCCCTATGAGGTGGGTAAAGAAAAGAGCTCTTAAAGTGTTTACGAATAACATAAGTGTCTTTTCTTCTTCAAGGGGCAGTTGCACTTGTACAACTATGTCTCTCCATCTCTGGGCATACTGTCTAAAATTCTTATTAGATCTCTTTTTCATGCTCTGCAGTACAAGTCGATTGGGCCTCAAATCATCCATATGCTTGTATTGTTCAAGAAAAGCTATTGCCAAATCTTTCCATGACTTGATATGAACCTTGCTCAATTGGTTGTACCATCAAATGGCAGAACCTGTTAAGCTCTCTTGGAAACAATGAATCAATAGTTGATCATTCCCTATATAGCCAGTCATTTTTCTGCAGAATATTATGATGTGAGCAGAGGGGCATTTTGTGCCGTCAAATTTTTCAAACTCTTAAACTTTGAACTTAGGCGGTAATACCAAATAGTAACCAAACTCAATTCTTTAGCCTCAATTCCATACATGCTATTGTCCTCCTTCATAGCCCCAATTTCTTCTTCTAGTTGTTTTCATTTTTCTTCTTATTGTTTGTTTGACTCTTTCTTGCCTTCTTGATCAAAATCTAGGACATCATCAGCTTATTGATGGTTTACAGAGGTGCAAGGTAAATTTATGTGCACTTTTTTTGGCTGTGCAGCCACTCCTTGTTGTGTTCTAACATGAGGTGGTGTAAAGTCTGGGGGTATGGAGGTTCTTCAGTAACACCAATAATTTGAGATTTCTCAAGATCCTCTCGTGGTGCAAAAACTGGGTGGTACAAAGGTTCTTTGGTAGTAGCACCAATAGTTGGGGTATTTTTCTGATTTATACTTCTTCCTTGTAACATGTTGTAAATTTCTCCATTAGATCATTCTGGGATTTCAGCATTTGTTCACGCATCTCCTCCTGAGCTTTCTTGAAGCTCTCTTGCATTTCAAGCTGAGTCTTTTCGATTTAGGAGATTTTATCGTCCATTGCTTTTTTTCGAGTATGGTATGGATGCTTAGAGGTGTCCAGTATTCTTCGAAAATAAAAACCCTTTATCGTTAATTTTGATGTTTTAAAGATGAATGCAAATTATGTGGAAAATAAAATGAACAACTTATTGTAAAAGTGTTAATAAAATACAGAACACAAAACTTGAATTGTAAATAAAGTGCAAATGCATGTGGAAAGGCATTGATTCATAAAATGTGATCAGTCTTAACAACTTTCATTTAGGACAAAAACATCATCATTACAAGATCATTCCATTATAGAAAAGGTCTACCTATATTATTCAGCTTTATTATCTCATTGACAAGCCAAGTGACCCTTTTCCCCAAATATGATGTTGGATTTGTATAGCTCTGGATGACTCTTGCTTGGATATCCATTTCTCCTAGTTGTCTTGTAACACCACTTAATTGATTCATATTTTCAAAGATTACATGATTCAAATTTGTTTTCCAGGCCTCAAAGTGATTACTTGCATTCTGCCACTACCGCCTGGTACTTCGGATATTGCGCACAAGACCAATGTTTTGTACTTGAAAACTTCGTATGGCATCCTCTAAATCATGAACCTTTCTTCGCAAAGTTTTATTTTCTTCGAGGCTAACCTTTAGATTTGTCATCCCGTGCTGACCATTTTTTGTAAATAAGGAATTTTTGAGCTGCATAATGTAAGCATTATACTCTTCATTCTTTTCCTAAGCATGAGCTAACTCTTCCTCATTCCTTGCTTCCATCTCTTGCATCTCTTAATTGAATACCTCTATTCGCTCGTTCTTTATCCCACATCTTTGTATCCAACATAAAACTTCATCCTGCTTGCCTTGGAGCACATGATCTCGATGTTGCTTTTCTAATTTCAATTCTTTACTACTTCACCTTTTATCAGCTTCAAGTTCATCTATTCTTCGCTTCCCCTCCTCTATATCACTTAATATGCTCTGATTTTTAACTTTGAGCTTCGCAATCTCAGCTTGCAAATCATGTACTTTAAAAGTGAGTTTCTCTTCTGCTTCTTGCTTAGGGTGTGCCTTTGTCTTAATTCTTTAGCTTCTTTTCTTTCACTACTCAGTGCACGAGTCCAAGACTTTCTTCTCAAGCTCTTGCTCTTTTTTTTGCCTCTAGTTCTCTAACTCGACATTCTCTTTAAGCTCAGATGTCCTTACCTCAATGATCCTTTTTAGCCTTAAGTTCCAATTTCCACTTCTCTGAAGTTTTTCTTAGTCTAGCAATTTCCCAAGCTCGATTCAGTTTTTGGTAATCTTTTTGTAAGTCCTCGAAATTGGCCTCAACCTCATCTTTCCTCTTTCTTATGAGCTCAAATTGTTTACTATATAATCCAATATCAAGGTCTAACATGAAATTCTCTTGCCTAAGACTTTCACACTCTTTTTTGTTCCTGTCAATTTCGGCTTCATACTCATTCCTCAATATTTCTAACTCAGACGACATGTATCTAAATTGCTCTTTTAAAGGAATAACTTAATCACGGTCAGCTAAGGGAATGATGTCATTCTTCCTTACAGCTCTCCAAGCTAGATAATCTGGTGTTAACATGACCTCGGCTGCTACCACATCAGTTCGAAAGGTTAACTTCCATGCATCTGACATTAAACGAGTTGTTTTCTTGTAATGATCTCTGTGGTACACAAATTCAGACTTACTTAGGCCTGAGGTGGATGGGACAAATTGTCGGGCCCCATATTTCCTTAACACCATTCGTGGAGCATAACCTACTCTACCCCATAACCCTAATAGAGTTACCCAATCATAATCCCCACATTTGTATAATATATTAACAAAGGCTAACCAGGGGATGTGTCACACTATATCACGATCTTGTAAATTCTTGAAAAGTGAAACCCAATAGTTTCTTGTGAGATGTTCATGCCACTCTTTGGTGAGGAAATCCTTCAAGGGTGAATAGCCATTTGAGAATCGACGACTGTATTCCCGATCAATCTTCCAAAAATAGCTATAGATCCACATTAAGGAACTAAACGCACCCAGTGAAGCGACTACTCTCTATTTTTTTCAACTATTAAGTGACTTGAATGTCTGCGCTAAGACTGCAAAAACATGATTCATTTTCCTTTCCACACGCTCAAATAAATCAACCACGGTGGATTCTATATAGCAAAGAACTGTAGGGCAAATCACTAATCCATAAATTTCCAAAGCGAACATTTACATGCTCTTCTCAATATCACTATGTTTGAAAATTAGTTCCTTAATGCACGACCAAGGAAAACAATCATACCCTCATTTCTTTTGGATTCAGGCAGCTACCCAATTTCCCCCATTCTGGTAATCTTTACGAGCTTGCTTTTGAAAGGTTGCACTCTTGTTGCCTTTGACTAGATTCTATCCAAGTGTATTGTTTTAAAATGGAACAGAGAGGTGTACTCTTCTAGTGTGGGAGTCATGTCCTCCTTGTTGAAAGTAAAACAACTATATGTTGGATTCCAAAAATGGATCAGAGCTTTGATCAAGGGTTCATTTACTTTTACATACAACAAAAGAGTTATGTCACCATACTTTTGCCAAAATGCATGCCTTGTATCATATTTCCAACTCTCCCAGATTTCACGTAGCCCTTGCAGATCATTTTGCTTCAGATTTACTAGAGAATCTCTGGTATCCTGATATGTAGTCTTCAATCAGACTATCCCCTTTCTTCTTCTGAGTTTCTTCAGACCATGACCTCACTTCTACATTCTTTATTTCCTTTTTATGAAAACTCTTGTCCATTTTATGACTTTTTTTCTACTCTGATGACCACTTCGTGAACCAACACCTTTCTTTATGAATGATTGTTAATGCAACAATACCAAAAAACGGAAACAAAAATAAAACTATGTCAGTATATATAATGAATAATCAAATATTCAAGAAAATATATCATAAACATTACCTACATGTAATCTACCCATATTTTATCCTCATGCTTTTACTTGGCTAATAAATCCTAACCACATTTTTCTAGTTCGCAGACTTCGGATAGAGATATAAAACTAACCGCATAATTTTCTAGTTCTCATGTTTCTTGCAAAAATAAATAAGTAGATTCGAGGAAAATGTTAGAATGAGTTTCCTCTTTGTGACTTTTGAAGAACCAGGATAGAAATTCAGTATAAAATGGGTAAAAATTCAGTATTACTAATAGGGTTCTCGAATTATCCTTTACTAGTGCCCCCTTGAGCCTGCCAGACCCTCGATCCTCACCCATTATAGGCTTAAACGGATTGAGTTCAATTCGAGAGGTTGCATTTATCCATGTCTATGCGAGGAAACTCGATGTTTCACTCATAAACATAAAGTATATGTATCCTAGAGGTTACTTGTTAAAGCACATGCGGAGAAAAAAAATTTCATATAAGCATAGCGTTCACCCCTACCTAATGGGTCAGAGCACAATTATAAGGCTCTAAATATCAAACGGTTATGGTGTGTGTGAGGGGAAACTCACAATCATTTTCCTCGATCCCAAACAATCAAACCAAAAAAGGTTAAAAATTTGAAACACAAACCAATCACATTAGTAGGACTAATAAAAAATGTGATATGATGCAAACAAAACTTAATTATCAAAATTTAAATATCATTCATATTTGCTATTTTAACTAAAAATATGACATATAATCGATTACGGCTTAACTCTCTAAAAAAAGGTCCCCAGCGGAGTCGCCAAGCTGTCGAAATGTCCTTACAGCTTTTGAAACGGTCCTTACAGCTTTTTAGGGCTATAGCAGGGATCAATCCAACTTAATATTGTAAAATAACAGTTTTAAAATAAAGAACGAATAAATAGATTTGAGTCACCATCGACCTTTGGGTTAAGTAGGTTGAATACCTAAAAATACCTTTAAAAGTAATTTTAAGAAAAATAATTTTAAAAGATAAAAAACCTTATCTACGTTTGACCAGAAATTCATTTTGAAAAAGGATTCAGGAGTCGATTACGTGAGGGGAAGGATTAGCACCCCCACAATGCCCAAAATCGGTACCTAAATGATTATACGTCATCTAAATATTTAAATTGCAAACTTGAATAACATTTAAATTATGATCCTTTTTAGAAAAATAAAAGGGATTTATTTTATATGAATAATCCTCGAAAATACCTTCCTAGTCAGTTAAGGGGGTATTTTTATAGATTCCTCGTAGAAAATAGTATTATCCTAAATTTTAGATATAACAAATACATAAAAATAAAAATAAATTCCTTTAAAACATAAAAGTGTTATTTTATTTGAGAAATCCTTAGAAACACACTCCTTTTCAGTTAAGGAATGTTTCTTTAAATTCCTCGTATAAAATAATATGTGAAAGTATTTCAATTAGCAAAAATTGACAAATATGTAAACAAAGGATTAAAAAAATAAATATGATAAATTTAGGGATTAAATTATAAAACTAACAAAAGATCAAAGCAACCTAAATATTTCATATATTAGGCACTTCAAACGTAAATAAACCAATTGTATTATTTAGAATTAAAAATATTAAATTTGAGGATTAAACTATAAAATAATCAAAATTAATGGCCATAAACAGAAAAATCACGCAAGCTAGGTACTGGAATCTTAATTTAGCCATAACTAAATTTCATGATTGAAATGGAAATTATTAAAATCTAAGGACTAAAACAGATATTTACTCAAAACATGTATAAATAAAAACAGTGACTAAAATAAAAATGGAATAAAACTTAAGATCTAAATTAAAATAAATGAAACATTTACTTCAGTGACCAAATTGTAAAATTACAAAGCCCATGGGCTACGGGAATGATTTTCCCATGCGCCCAAAACGCACAGCCCCTCCCTCTAAATGACGTCGTACGGGAAGGGGTATATATATCTCTAACTCGGCTAAAAATGACCCAAAGCTTCCTCATTTCTCTCTTTTCACTCTCTCTCTCTAAAAGAGAGAAAATTTTTCTCTCGGGCCTCTCTCTAAATTCTCTCGTCGGAGAGAGGACGGCAGCCACCGGCCTCTACTCGTCGGAGCCTTCTGTCACCGCACACGACGGCCGGTGACATAAAAACTCCCCCAAAATGACCCCTGTCCTTTCCTTTATCAAATCCGAACACCATTCACCTTAAAAGTAACCCCACTGTCCTAGATCTAATGGAAAAAAAAGGGTTACCTTCGATTTTCTAAGGCTTTTTCCTGGTTTTTCTCGTGGTTTTTTGTTGGTTGTTGTTGTGGTTGTTATTCTCTACTATTGATGTTTTGTATCTCTTTGTTGGCTTCGTCGAGTTCCTTTAATAAGGCTCTTGAGATCATCCTTCAGACCGGTATGAGGGGTGGAGCCCTCTGAGTCACCAGGGCTATGGTGGTGGCTGTCTTAGGGGCACCGCCGATTTTAGGTAGTTGGGGCATTTAATGCCCCCAACTTTGTTTGATTTGGTCGGTTATATCAACGGCGTGGGAGTGTTCAGCTAAGGCGACTCACATGAGGGTAAAGAAAACCCTAATCTCCTTTGATCTGGATCATTGGTGTAACACCCATAACCCGTAATTATACCTATACAGATTATAGATGTCATCCGAATTTCTAAAAACCATTTCCATTTCAAAAGCGATTTAAAATGTATTTTATTAAAATAGTAACTGATATTATAAAAATATAATATCATATAAATTATGTTTCGTTATAACAAATTTAATTCAAAAGATTTTTATTTATGAACAGTGAACAGTGGGGGAATCGGTTCCTGGAGCAGGGGAATCGGTACCCCTTAAGCAATCTGGAAATTTTCTTAAAACGTGGGTACTGCTCATTGCTATAGTTACTGCTATAGTAACTTTCGAAAATACATATAAATTCATAAAAGTTAACCTTTCGTCACTATAAATTTACCATTTTGTTTCCAAATTTATTCAACAAAACAAATTGAACATTAATAAATACATGCCACTAATAAATCAACATTACACCATAGGATGTCTTACTGATATTGAAATATACTCCTCGATGTTCGATGTCATTCCGAACTCTTTATTCTACTACTGGCTTTTTACCTACACGTGAAAATCATCACACACTAATTATAAACTTAGTGAGGCAATTTAAAACAATAAACAGTGCAGTACAATTTATGCATGAATTTCAATGACAAATTCAAAATGCCATAAAATAATGTTACCAACATATTCAATATTTTTCCGTGATCAAAATAATATAAAATTTCTCACCATTTATCCCATAAGCTCGTAAGCTTTATTTTACCAATATACTTACCATTTAATCCCATAAGCTCGTAAGCTTATTTTACCAATATACTTACCATTTAATCCCATAAGCTTGTAAGCTTATTTGTCAGTTTATCATTTATTAACCAATAAACCATAAATCATAGCCCATAACCCAATATTAAACCCTGAGGACCCTGGGTATTCGAGTAAAATACTTGCACCGTAGTGCTAAACCTACACTAAGCTTACGCCATATGCTAATCCAAAAAATACACATAAGGTCGTGCCCACCACCTACACTAAGCTTACGCTATAGTGCTACTCTGGACATGATACATAAGGTCGTATCCACCTTCCCGCACTTAGTGCCCTTTCACACTATACTGCTATTATAAACCTGCAGCTGCTATACTCTATGACATGCCAACTATACCCTGTCCCTCAATGACTTACTTGGCATATAGTCTATTTTATTTGATTCATCCATGACAAAGTATATTATCAATATTTAACATTGAGCAGTTCATACCCGAAAACATTTATGGTAAAATATCACATTTTTCATTATCAATGCATTTTAATTTCATACCGGACATTTCAATGTCATGCCAATTTATAAAAATATGACATAATATCATGCTGATATAAACAAGGTTGACTTATCACAAGTTTCCTGATGATTTATAAAACATCCATGTATAATGTCATGCATGTATTGCACTCACCTTGACACTTTATATCTTTCAAAATATGTGTCTCACTATTGTCCACAATAACCCTTTTCTTTTATACTCGAATCACTTTGAACGCCGAATAAATCACGATCTGTACAAAATATAGATTCATATCTATATATATGTTAGTATTGTACTAACATAAATACATTTCCAAAATAAATTCCATAATCATACTTGAAACTATTTACCACCAAATACTTTAACACTTATTAATTCCTTTTAACATTGGAACCAACTTTTCCAATTTACACAAAATGGTCCTTCACCATTTTATCACTTAGATTCTTAATACCAATAATTCCAACATTGAAATTATTACCATTCAAAGGCTTTTACAAAAGCATAATTACATTTAAGTACCCTAACTATACAAATGTTATACTTAAATCACAAACCTTTTCAAACTTCCAAAATAGTCATTTTTCACGTCTAACACTCATTTCAATTCCAAAAAAACATTTTCTAGCATAGCATATCAATTATACACCACTTACACAACAACCCATCGATTTTCCATATTCAGACAATAAACACTACCTTTAAAGAATCCATATTTTGTATTTATATACACACTGGAATTCAATTCTGTTTCTTCCCTTGAAAACTATACTCGAATAAAAATATATCCATATAAAGAAATCCTTCTAATTATTCTGTACAATTTATGGCGAATTTTCAAAGTTGATCAACAGAATTGTTTTGTAGAATCTGCTGTCTGATTTTTTTCTGACCTTTCCTGGTTAAAAATTCATATATTTTTGTACACACATTGAAATTGATCTCCGTTTGTTTTAAATAAAACTAAATCGATATATGAACATAAATATATAAAAATAACCTCCAAATTATTTTTATATAATTTCTGGTGAATTTTCAAACCTACTGCTAAATTCAAAATAGAAATTGTTTTCTTTAACCTCATCTTTAGGTTCTTCATCAATTCTTAGAACCAACTCTTTAAAATCATTTAACTCTTTATAACCCATAAAACACAAGAAATCAGCATCCCCTTCATCAACTCAATATGAACACTAACAATATTATCGTACAATATTAGTACTAAATGATAGCGTTTTTCGCATATAACAATTTTCTATTTTCAGTATACTCAAAATCCAAATGAATTTGCTTAAAAATGAAATTGAAGCTTTCTCTCACCTTTGAAGAAGCTCACGTATAGCTGGAGAAGAAGATGAGCATGTGAAATGAAATGTTAGGTACATTTCATCTTTATTTACATTTAATCTAACTTTAAATGAATAAAATATTCATTCACTTGAGATAAGACCAAATCACCTTTAATGAATCTTCCTATTTACCATAAAATCAAGCCATCTGATCCTTATCATAATACAAAGTCAAATATGAATTAATTTGACTTTCATTTTCAAAATTCCCCTTGAATTTTCAAAAATTGTGTTTTAGTCACTAAATTCCACTGTTTCGATTAAATCTGAAAAATTGCACATATCCATACCAATTTCTCTGATCTAAAATATTAAAATAATATTTCCAACCATTTTATAACATCCTTTAAATTTTTGTAAAATTCCAATTCGATCGGAATTATCGATTCCTTATTGGACTTTAACCCTTTCTAGTTTTTCTTTACTAAAATTCAAATTCCAAAAATATGATTTCTATAAAACTCCACTCTCAAGAGTAAACCATCTATTTATGGAATAAAATTCTTTTTAGGAAATTATCACTTAATTCCCTAAACTTTTTCCTAATTTTCTACTTTGACCATCAAACTTTCCAAATTTTCATTTTGGTCATTGTTTAAATTTTTGGGGTATTACAGTTGGATTGGTTCATATCTATGCGATGTCGGGATTAGAGATGTAACCCTAGCCATGTTTAATCTGGGTCGTTAGATGCCCTATGATCCGATGGCTGAGACACCAAGCGGCTAGGAGAATGATATAAAACCCTTGCTTGAGCTTATCTGGGTCGTTAGATTGGCCACAGATCCAACGACCTTCATTTGGCAGCGCTAGGTTGTTAAGGGTGATAAACCCTAGTTGTTGTCTTGTATGCGGGCCTGATCTGCTAGGCCCGAACCGAGTGGGTTATTTCTTGGGCCTTAAACGGCTTTTGTACAGAGGAGAAACTGTTAATATCAGGAGTTATTTGATTTAATTCCATTGGTTACATGATATAATTTCGGGAGTTATAACAGCTGAACAATGATGCAATGAACCTGGATTATTTTTGAGTCAGGTTCATCTAGACGTTTCAGCTATTACAAAAGAAGAGATTTAATCCTGAAATTTTATGGACGATTTTAACCCTATTTCTAGCCTAGAAATAGAGGGCTATATTCAGCTTCTCAACTCACTCTCAAACATTCAAATTCACTTAGAAAAGTGTTTTCTACAGTTCTCTCTGTGAGTTCTCTCTGAGTGCATTCCAATCAGAAGAGCAATACCACCAACAGTCCACTCCGGTTTTCGAGTGTACGGAATTCGGAGCAACCGTGTTAACCTCGGGGAACGGTCCGCCTACTGCAGAGATTACACACATCAGGGCGAATTCGTTTCTAAGGCAGTGGTTTTTACCACGACACAGTTTACGAATTTGTTCCTTTTAATTACTATTTATATTTTTAGTCAGTACTAACGGTGTAGTTTTGCAGTTCACATATCCAACAATTTAGAAATGAATTCCATATACTGCAATCATGGCAACACCTTTGAGCAAACTAATCCCTTATCTTTCCAAGCTCGATGCACTTGATGGAAAGAATTATAGAAGGTGGTCCCAAAGAATCCTGATATTCTTCGAGTAGCTTGATGTTGACTACGTGCTGCTCATAGCCACCACCTACCATGCCGCCAACCCCAGCTGCCGGTAATGATACGGATATGGTCCTCAATGATGATGCCTTAGCAACCGCCGCCGCCGCTTTCGCTACCTACGAGAAATACGAGAAAGACAACAAGACGGTGCGAGGATATCTGCTCAGCCACATGTCAATTAAACTATTTGATATGTTCCTTAGAGAAAGGAGTGCCAAGGTAATATGGGACACTCTCGACAAAAAGTATGGTGCGGACGATGCGGGCATCAAGAAGTACGTTGTTGGCGAATGGCTCAAATTCCAGATGACAGACGACAAGCCAATAATGGATCAAGTCCATGACTATGAGAACTTAGTCGCTGACATCATCGCTGAAGGGATGCAAATGTGTGAGGTACTGCAAGCCAATGTACTCATTGAGAAGCTGCCCAAGTCATGGTCCAATTACCGTAACTCTCTTAAGCATAAGAAGAGAGACATTTCGCTTGAGAACTTGTGGGCCATATGAAGATTGAAGAAGCCAACCGTTTAAAAGATAAGCTTACTAATTCTATGAGTAATTTATCTTTTAAAGCTAACTTGGTTGAGTCTAAATTTAAGAAGATCATAAAACGTGGGAATCAAGACAAGAAGACAAAACCACAGAAGGCTACCAACTTCAAGAAGTCGGGAAAGTCCAAACCGGAAGGAAAGACGTTCAAGTGTTATGTATGCGGTTTACCCTGCCACAAAGCTTACCAATGCCAACACCGCTCAGACCTCCAGAATGACAACAAGCCACAGATGCACGTTGTAGAAGAAGATGATGAGATCATTATTGCGGTGGTCTCAGAAGTTAATCTGGTGGAGAACAGTTCATAATGGGTAGTTGACACTGGCGCTTCGAAGCATTTCTGTGCAAGGAAGGAGTTTTTCACCGAGTTCGAGGATGGGAACACTGGTGAATGTGTGTACATGGGGAACTCTAGCAGTTCTGAAGTGCTAGGAAATGCAAGGTTTTACTCAAGCTGACTTCTGGTAAAACTTTGGCTTTAAATAATGTTCTGTATGTACCTGCCTTGCGTAGAAATTTGATAAGTGGTGGGCTTCTGAATAAGGCAGGAATTAAGTTAGTTTTTGAGTCAGATAAACTTGTACTTTCCTGAAATGGTGATTATGTGGGGAAAGGGTTTTTAAGCAATGGTTTATTTGTCATAGAAACTCAATTTAATGAAAATAAAGCTACCACTTCTGTTTATATTGTTGAATCTATTGATATGTGGCATGCTAGATTAGGACATGTGAATATTAATGCTTTAAAGAAATTAATGAATATGAATGTTTTGCCTAAACTAGACACAACTAGCTTTAACAAATGTGAGATTTGTGTAGAAGCTAAGCATACTAGACCTCACTTTAAGACTGTTTCTAATAGAAAGACTGAACTATTAGAACTCATTCATACTGATCTAGCAGATTTTAGAAACATTGAAAGTAAAAGAGGAAAACACTACTACATAACTTTTGTAGATGATTATTCAAGATATACAAAAGTTTATCTCCTAAGAACTAAAGATGAAGCTGAAAACTTCTTTCTTATTTATAAGGCAGAAGTAGAAAATCAGTTAGATAGGAGAATCAAACGGGTTAGATCTGATAGAGGTGGTGAATATGGATCTAATTTCTTAAAAGATATTTGTGAAAAGAATAGCATAATTCATGAAACTTCATCCCCTTATTTTCCTCAACAGAATGGTATAGCCGAAAGGAAAAATAGAACTTTAAAAGAGATGATGAATTCTTTACTAATAAGTTCAGGGTTATCTGATAACATGTGGGGGGAAGCCATTCTATCGGCAACTCATATCTTGAATCGAGTTCCTCATAAGAAATTAGATTCTACCCCATATGAATTGTGGAAAGGATACGCTTCTAATTTACAATACCTGAAAGTGTGGGGGTGTCTGGCCAAAGTGGGTTTGCCAGACATTAAGAAGTCCACCATCAGACCTAAAATTATTGATGCAGTGTTTATAGGGTATGCTACGAATAGTGTTGCATACAGATTCATGCTTTTACAAGATTATTCTATTTGTTAGTCAAGGATGTTGTTTTCTTTGAAAATACTTTTCCTTTAAAGGAACCGAGAATGAATATTGAAACACAAATAGAATATATTCCATCCACTTCTTCTAGTAATCCTGCTAGGTCTTCTGAACAAATTGATTTCGAGCCTAGAAGAAGTAAAAGGCAAAGAGTTAAACCTCTTTTGGAACAGACTTTATTACTTCCTTTATTTCTGAGATAAATGATTTAGACTCCATTTCAAATCCTATAGCTCAAATTTTTCTATTAGATGATGATCCTAAAACTTTTGAAGAAGCTATAAGATCTATCGATGCTAGTTTTTGGAAAAGCGATGTTAATGATGAACTAGAATCAATAATGTCTAATCATACTTGGGAATTAGTTGACTTGCCTAAGGGATTCAAACCAATCTTCAACAAATGGGTCTTCCGGAAGAAACTAAGGCCAGATGGTTCGATTCAGCGGTACAAGACAAGGTTAGTCGTCAAAGGGTTCACTCAAAGGTTTGGTTTAGACTACTTTGATACATATTCTCCCGTTACAAAAATCTCAATGATTTGCATTATTTGCACTAGCCTCTATTCATAAGTTACAGGTACATAAAATGGATGTTAAGACTGCTTTCTTGAATGGAGATCTGGATGAGGATTTACATGGAGCACCACTAGGTTTTGAAGCACCTGGTATGGAAGGCAAAGTTGTAGACTAAAAAGTCACTCTATGGACTTAAGAAGGCTCCTAAACAGTGGTATGAGAAATTTCATAAAACTTCTTAGTTTTGGTTTGTTGTGAATGGTTCGGATGCTTGTGTGTATTCGAAGATGTTTGACACTGAATGTGTTATCATAAGTCTTTATGTTGATGACATGTTGATTTTCATTCTAACATTGAGTCCATTAACAAAGTTAAAATTTCTTGTCCACTAAGTTTGAGATGACAGATTTGGGAGAAGTAGATGTATCTTAGGAGTCAAAGTTACCAAACTGAGAAGAGATTTCTTTATGTCAAGCACATTATAGAGAAAGTGCTAAAGAAATTTGACAGTTTTGATGTCGTCCCTGTTTGAACTCCTTATGACCCTAGTATACATCTAGTTAAGAATAAAGGAAGTAGAGTTTCCCAAACTGAATATGCTAAGTTAATCGGAAGCTTAATGTTCTTAATAAACTATACTCGGCCTGATATTGCTTATGCTGTGAGTAGACTGAGAAGATATACTCATAATCCGAGTGGTGAGCACTGGATTGCTCTTAAACGCTTACTGAAGTATCTTAAGGGTACTTTGGATTGGAAACTTGAGTTTGTTGGCTTTCCCGCGGTACTGGAAGGATATTGTGATGTCAACTAGGTTTCTGATAATGATGAGGTAAGCTCTACGAGTGGGTATGTTTTTACTTTGGGTGGAGCAGCAATCTCGTGGAAATCATCAAAGCAGACTTGTATTGCTCGTTCTACTATGGAGTTAGAGTTTATAGCTCTTGACCTAGCTGGGCAAGAAGCCGAGTGGCTCAGAAGTTTGTTAGCAGATATTCCGTTGTGGGGAAGATCGACTCCTTCAGTTTCATTATTGTGTGATTCACAAGCTGCGATATGTGTGGCTAAGGAACCTAGCAGATCCACTTACCAAAGGGTTAAGTCGGAAGCTGGTCCTAGATTCGTCTAGGGGGATGGGTCTAAAGCCCATTGGTTGAGGAATTCATGGTGGATACCCAACTTAGTTATCTAAGTTCCATGTGGTCAAACGAAACCATGGAAAGACTCATAGTGCACATTCCTACTGCCTATCCATATGACGAATAATGTGCATGCCCAGGATGAGCTTAAGTGCTCTTAATAAATTCATATCCCAGGCTTTGGCTGGTCTTAGTGAGAAAGACTTGATGAATTTACCGATTTTGGCTAAATATCTATTCTTAATAAGTTCATAACCCATGTTGAGTGGATAGGAAATGATGAACTTACCTACAGAAAGGTTGTTTGTTAAACTCTTAATAATTCAAATCCAAGTATTTGGATGGTTCTAGTGAGAGGACTTACTGAATTTACCGATAATGAGGTTGAATATTTATTCTTAATGACTTCTTAGCCCAGAGTTTGGGTGGTTCATTAATAATGAACTTGAAGAAAGTCACCATACCCTTTGTGAGGTTGAGCTATTATAAGCTCTTAATTATTTTATATCCCTTTTTAAAGGGTGGTTTATGTTGAGATAAACTTTATGAAATAACCTA
Source organism: Hibiscus syriacus (assembly GCF_006381635.1). Lineage (NCBI taxonomy): Eukaryota > Viridiplantae > Streptophyta > Magnoliopsida > Malvales > Malvaceae > Hibiscus > Hibiscus syriacus. The sequence continues at coordinate 1,473,205 of NW_024063145.1, read as the reverse complement.
TGTAAGTGAGAAGGGTTAGCCGCCTTCTATGAAAAATGTTGGGCCATTTTTCTAGCACACTTACTAGAATCTGAGGTAAGATGGCCAAATATATACTTTGTATATATATCTTACACATCGAGGACTCAGGTGGATGAAGGGGTTAATTGTGTGTTATGAGTTTACCCTGATCTTAGAAAGTTCCAGACTAGTTTCACTTATCTAAGAGAAGGATTGCTCATCATCACTATATACTAGTTCCAGATACGTTCACTAGTGCTTAAGCAACTAATCTCGCTATTGCTCTTCTGAAGTTTGTTTTCGAGTTTCAGAGATTTATTTGCATTAGTGGGGAATGTTGGTAATGCTCATCCACATAGTATTGGAAACACTATTGGGAATGGTATTTAAGGATTGGCTTTCCCACTTCCTTGTTGAGTGATAGAGAACAAGGGGGACTCTCGCGTACCGCCGCCGCCGTCCGTCCGTCTCATCTCGTCTCAGCTCGGCACGGCTCGGCTCGTGGTCGTTGTCGTGGTAATACGTGTCTTCGACACGTCCGCGCGGATACTATCTTTTTAGAGAAATTCTTGAGGAATTTCTCTTTGAAAGAAACAAATGGAAAATGTGAAAGATTTCACTAATATTTATAGGCTGCTGAGGACTGTTTAATTTCAAGTGATAACTAAATTAAATAAAAAACGTTAAGATGTATCTGGACTGATTTCCAGCTTTGTACAGAGGAGACAAGTTGTTAATATCAGGAGTTACAGGAGTTATTTGATTTAATTCCATGGGTTACATGATATAATTTCGGGAGTTATAACAGCTGAACAATGATGCAATGTACCTGGATTATTTTTTAGTCAGGTTCATCTAGACGTTTCAGCTGTTACAAAAGAAGAGATTTAATCCTGAAATTTTTTATGGACGATTTTAACCCTATTTCTAGCCTATAAATAAAGGGCTATATTCAGCTTCTCAACTCACTCTCAAACATTCATAATTCACTTACAAAAGTGTTTTCTACAGTTCTCTCTATGAGTTCTCTCTGAGTGCTTTCCAATCAGAAGAGCAATACCACCAGCAGTTCACTCTGGTTTCGGGTGTACAGAATTCGGAGCGATCGTGTTAACCTCGGGGAACAGTCCGCCTACTGCAGCGATTACACACATCGGGGCGAATTCGTTTCTAAGGCAGTGATTTTTACCACGAAACGGTTTACGAATTTGTTCCTTTTAATTACTGTTTATATTTCCAGTCAGTACTAACGGTGTAGTTTTGCAGTTCATATATCCAACAATTTTCACCAAAACTCATAAGATTTTTCGGCCACCTTATTTGAACTTTAATATCATTCGAGGATAATGTACCTTTTTATTTTTTATTTTACTTCCAATTAGAATTTGCAATGAATTCTATTTTCCACTATTTTTTAAATCATCATTCGAGGTGGTCATCTTTGTTGGGTAAATTACACATTTGGTACCTAAACTATCGCTTTTATTCTGTTTTTAGTATTTAAACTTTATTTTTTTTAAATGGGTTAATATAAAAAATAAGTGCCCAAACTATACCTCATTTCTCATTTAGCTGCCTAAACTTTTTTTAGTCAATTTAGGTGCCTAATGTTTCTAATGTTATCATTTAGGTGCCTATGCCATAACAGTCGTTGAAAACACCCGTTAAATATAAGCCAACCAATCAGTGTTTGACACGTGGCTTGATTTTTTTATTTCCTTTAATTCTTTAAAAAATCATAAATTTAAAAAAAAAACCCAAACTTTTCATACTTTTCATAAAATGCCCCAAAACTTTCAATTCCGACGCTGACCACCACCACTGCCGACGATCATTGACTCACCCGTCGACCACCAGCTCGTCGACAACCCTCCAACCATTCATCCACCGATTGGGTTGGATGAGTGTTGGAATTTAGGGATTTAAGGTTTAGGGATTTTAGAGATTTGAAGCCACGGTTGGGGATGGCCAGTGGGTGGGTAGGCAACAACCGATGGGGTGACAACGACGGAGGATGACTGACAGGTTGGGGTTAAGGATTTTGGGACTTTTTTGAGATTTTAGAATTTTTTGAAAAAAAAAAATAATTTAAGATTTGTAAAAAAATTTAAAGGCACAACGTGTCACATTTTGAGTGGTTGATAAACAAATTTTAACGCCTGTTATGGTCGAGACACTTAAATGATAACTTTGGAAACTTTAGGCACCTAAATTGATCAAAAAAGTTTAAGCACCTAAATGGAAAAAGAGATATAGTTTGGGTACTTATTTTTATATTAAGTCTTTTTAAAGCATATCTAATGTTTAGTTTATGATTATTTTATACCATGTAATTAAAAATTTAATAGTGATATTGACGTGTCGCCATAATGTGATGTCACATCATTACTAAAAAATGAAAAATGTTGTCAATAATTATGTTATCTTTTTAATAACGAGGTATCAAATTAAAACATAAACTAAATGTTAGGTATGTTTTGAAAAAACATAAAGTTTAGGTACTAAAATAGAACAAAAATAATAGTTTAGGTACTACAAGTATAGTTTACCCTTTTCTCTGTTTAAATCGGATGACGAGTCTATGAATTTTCAATTGGCATCCATGACAATTAAATAGCATATTTCAATTTGATTCAGTCAAATTTGATGACAAAATATTATGAATTTTTTATTTATAAAATAATACTAATATTTAATTATTTTATTGAGTGTAATGTTATTGTTTATTTGGATGTTAGTTTAACAGTAATCGTTAAATCATTTTTATTTAAGGGTATATTAAATATTATTTTGATTGTATTTTTATTTAATATTTATATAAAGATATAATGTTAAAATTAGTCTTTAAGGTAGAGTTTTGCCCTTTTTCTTTATGTATTTGTGACAATTTCTAGGGGTATTACATGTCGAAACGAATTTTTTCTCAAAAAAAAATTAATTTTAAAAAAATGAATTCTAAAAGATCTCATCTCTAATAATTTAGTGACCAGTTAATAATAAAAGTGATTCAAGGAGTCTCCACCTAATCTTTGATTAGGGTGTGATTGGGCACTAAAAAATATTTTTTATTTAAAAAAATATTAATTATAATTAAAACTACGAATTTGTGGTCTGCATCACCAAAAATTTGAGTTCGAAGGTTGGTTACGCGCGGGGAAAGATTAGCACCCCACATCGCTCTAAATCGGTACATAGTCGATTAATTAGTTGTCTTTGCAATGAAATTACGAGTTCGGGTTTAATTTAATTTAAGATCCTATACAAATAATGTTCTTTGAATTTTAGAACAAAACATAATAATATTTAATTATTTCCTATCGAGAATAATCAACCTCTCATGCCTTAAAACAACCGAATCTTACTCCAACTGAAATAAAGAAATATTACAATTCCATTATAAAGCTCATTATTAATTCAAAAATTAAGTGTATAAGTAACAATAAATCAAAATAACTCTAAGACCCCTTTTCTTTAAAAAATATATATATTCTTTGAATTTCAAGAGGGAAAACGATAATGTTTAATTATTTCCAATTGAAAATAAATGACATCTCATGCCTTAAAGAAGTCATTTATTACCCCAATCGAAATAAAGAGATATTAATATTTCATCCTAAAATTATATATTAATTTGAATGTTATTTATTTTGAAATCCCATTGAAAATACATGCAAAAATAAAATAAAATAAATTAAAAACATACATCAAGCAAGTACAATTAATTATTTATTTTACCAACCTTTAATGAGAATAAGGATGTTCGATTATTTAAATACATCGAGAATAGACTTTACATTCGGTCTAACAATCTTTTCTCGGTGGACTTAATTAAAAGAACATGATCTTTTTCTTAATTCCCAAATTTTAAAATGGAATCAATTTAATTCGTGTCACTTAATGGGATAAACTTTCATTTTAAAACTATCGAAAATAACTTTCTTATACGTTAAGACAGTCACTTTACGACAATCTTAAAATGAACAAATATTACCCTTAGTCAAATTATTTTGATTCAGGTCAAGAAATGCTTATGAGGGTATCATGCAAATTAATTTAAAATAGAGATAACAAAACTAATTAGTGACTAAAATAAAATAACATAAAAGCAACATGCAAAATTAAAATAAAACAAAATGCAAATATGACTAGAATGCAAACAAATAAATCATCATATCAAAACTTAAAATAAAATAAAGTGCAAAAGTGACCAAAATGGACATATTTAACATTAAGTGCTAAAATTGTAATGAATAAAAATAAATAAGATATGGGAACCAAATTAAAATAAAATAAAGTTACATGGTTAAATTAAATTAAATAAAAAAACATACTAGAGACTAAAATATAAAATATGTTGAAACTACAGGGACAATTTAATAATTATTCCTTTTTACAAGCCTAAAACATACTTTTAAAGAAAAAAAATAAATTACTAAATCAGTCCAAAAATATTAAAATAAAATTAAATAATCACCACAAATGACCAAAATAAAAAACAAGCCTAAACAAGGGGGACTAAATAGAAAATATTCCAAAAATACATAACATGCATGAAAATGGGTAAATAAATACTTTGGTCCCTACATGTGATCAACATGCAAAAACACGCTAAACTAAGGGGGACTAAACAAAAAATATCCCAAAAATACATAACATGCATGAAAACGGGTAAATAACAACCTTGGTCCTAGCAGGTGACCAACATGCAAAAACGCACTAAACTATTGGGGACTTATGTGTGATCTTACCTTAAACTTCCTCTATAAAACTCAATTTTCTCTTCTATTTTTCTTTTCATTTTCAACCGAAACCTAAAAAAATTTTAAAACTCTCTCAACTCTCCTCTTTCTCCCTAGGACGGTTCCCTTCCGACCATCTTACTCAGTCGCTCCAGCCACCGTTCCGAGCACCACACACGACAGCAGAACTCCTAAACCGACCCAAAAAATCCTATACTTCCATATCTACCCACCTAAGCCTAGATCTAAGGTCGAAATCATCTAAAACCCCGAAAAGACCCTTCAAAGTTTCGACTCCTCACCTCCTCCGACCATCGTGGAAGATGAATCGGCCGTACGGTTCAACTCCTCCTCATGTAACTACTCAACCTCTTCATCTTCTTTTATTTTTCGTAAATACTTAGCTTTTTTTATTATTATTCGAATCTGAAAATAAAGGGGGAAATACCTTAAAGCTTTTGCTTGTATTCCTTCTGAAAAAATGAAAAAAAATGATCTCTTTTGCTTACAACAATTCGAGTTTTATACCTAGATTTACAGAGATTAAAGTAAATAAAATATCTTCTGACGCCTACTGTTGATTGATGGTTGTTGATGATTGACATGTGTAGCAGGGAGGTATGGTTGCCTTGTACTGTTGGTAAGGAATTAAATGCCTCAGATTTCGTTAAAATCTGACCCGAATCTACTTGGTGGCTCCGACGACCGATGCGACTTGCTTCTCAAATGGACTCTTCGGCGGCGACGAGTTCTTCGTCGACGGCGGTGTGGCTGGAAAGTAAAAATAAGAAAACCTAATATGGATTAGATCTGGACCGTTTGATGGGTCCATATCTAACGGTTCAGAGCATTTGACGGCTGAGGGAAAAATATGAAATCCTAGGGTTTCTTAAGGTACAACCTTTTGGGCCATACTTGGGATGCTTGTATTTTGGGTTTTAATTTGGCCTGGGAGTATTTGTTGTAATTTAGGTATGCATAAATAAAAAATAATATAAATATATAAAAATAATAATAATAGAAATAACAATAATTAATAATAATAAAATTAACAAGATCCCCGGGTAAAAACGGGTGTCGACACCGCCCTCTTCTTTATTTTCTAATTTATTGTGGGATTTTATCTAACCACCTATTTATTCGATTAATTATGGGTGAATTAGAGCAAATCCTGAACAATTTGAATTTAGATGACGAAGAAGATGTCCCTTTACTTCTTACAGAACATGAGGGATAGACATGTATCTCCTTTGAAAATTGCTTTGCAGGTTGTTTTCTTACATCAAGCCAAATCAACTTTATGTAATGAGAATTATGATGACTAATGTTTGGCACCAATCAGGGGAATCTTGATAATCGAAGGGTTTTCTTAAGGTACAACCTTTTGGGCCATACTTGGGATGCGTGTATTTTGGGTTTTAATTTGGCCTGGGAGTATTTGTTGTAATTTAGGTATGCATAAATAAAAAATAATATAAATATAAAAATAATAATAATAGAAATAACAAAATTAATAATAATAAAATTAACAAGATCCCCGGGTAAAAAACGGGTGTCGACACCGCCCCTTCTTTATTCTAATTTATTGTGGGATTTTATCTAACCACCTATTTATTCGATTAATTATGTTGAATTAGCAAATCCTGACAATTTGAATTTAGATGACGAAGAAGATGTCCCTTTACTCTTACAGAACATGAGGGATAGACATGTATCTCCTTTGAAAATTGCTTTGCAGGTTGTTTTCTTACATCAAGCCAAATCAACTTTATGTAATGAGAATTATGATGACTAATGTTTGGCACCAATCAGGGGAATCTTGATAATCGAATTAGTCGAAAGATGGTATTTATTCAGATTATATCATTAAAATTTAAAAGGGAAATTCCTCACATGGAAGTGATGAGTTTTAACGAGCTTATTAATTTTTTTTTTTGTATAAATAGGGGTGAGTCATGATGTTTATGAAAAATGAGAAAAAAAATTTGAGAATCAAATCATAAACTAGTGCAAAGAACTTAGGTATGATTTAACGAATGGTGTTTGTGAGTTTTATGACTTCAACTCCGACAATTGAAATTTAAGCTCATTTTCAGATGATGAGTTGGTATACCAAGTAGCATTGTCGATGGTAGAGGAACAAAAGTAGAGAAAGGAAGTTGAATAAAAGTTGAAAAAAGACGATGAAAATCGAGAAGAAGAAGAAACATAAGTATGAAGACTTATCAATCCAACGTAACAAACGACGGGATGAAAAAAAAAAAAATAGTAGTAAACAAATTATATAGAGGGTCTAAATATATGTATGAATTTCTCTTTACTAATTAAGTAATTATTGTATTAAGTAAAGCTATTTATGGATAGTTTTTAATTATGCACACAAAAAGAATGAATTAAAGTAGAAGTTGAAAATATGTTGAAAATGCATAAACACGCATAAAAAAGGTACAATTCGAAAAATATGAACTGAAATATAAAAATTCGAATTACATAAATGCAATTAAAAAAAGTACAACTAAAAATATGAACTAAACACAATTATAAAGGTTTTATTGTCCTGGTAAATATTTTGGAAGATTCAGACAATGTTTTCTCTTGTCTCCTTCGCCACTACAGTCGTCACACAACTTTGGTAAATTTTGATGTCTTTGAGGATCATCCATATCATTATGAATTCAGTTAGATTCAGTTCGATCCCTCAACTTTCTACGCTATTATGGATAAATAGGTATTATAGGCTAATAAGCATCTCTTGGGTGATACTTAAACTCACAACTGTATATTCTTTTTCTTCACAACAATTCCAAATCTACCGGACAGGTCAAGCTCAGTTCCATGCGGCAATTTCCACTCAAAAGAATGAACCAATGAGGCCAATATGAAAGACATCTTTTCCCCAAGGGAAAGGTCGGGACACCTTCTCCTTCCGGACCCAAATGGCAAATACCGGAAATCATTTCCATGAAAATCAAAACTTTCATTCAAGAACCTCTCGGGTCGAAATTCGGAAGGATTGTCCCAAATATTGGGTCCTTGTGAACGGACCACATATTTAGGAACACTCTGCTTCCCTTTGGTGTGGTATAGCCACCGAGATGGAGTGATTTACCACAAGAACGGGGAACAAAAAGGGGTAGTGGTGAATGCAGACTATGTTGCACTGATACGGATATGGGGACGGGGACGGGGACGGGGACGGAAAACGGTAATTTTAAAATTACAGGGTACGGAGACGGCAAGGGTACGCATATAAAATATTTTTAAAATTATAAATATATATACAAAAATTATAAATAAAGTCAAATATCAAGAGTCAAACAACAATATAAAGTTTAGAACAATAAAATCCATAAACAAGCCACAATATTAAAATGTCAAATTTCAAAATTCAAACTATAATATTAATTCTGGAATAATGAAATCCATAATAAAATCATAATATTAAAGTGTTAAATCTTAAAACTCAAACCATAATATTAAACCCAAATCAAACATAATGGGACAGTTATATAAAAACATAATGGTTAATCTCAAATGTAGATCCATAGGAATTTACAACAAATAGATCTACTGAAACACACAGCAACTGCCAAAGCCTTTCTGTCCACTCCCAAGAATAGATCGATTACTAAAGCAAAGGAACGCCAGGCTAATGCAAATCCAGGAAAAAAACAAAACAATAATAACAAACTTGAACCAACACAATTCACAACAATAAGAACGCCCAACAATTAAAGCACATCAATCTCTCCAAGCATAACTCAGACAAAAAGAACTAATTCAAAGTAATAATCTCGTTAACAGACCTATAGAAATCCAGGGTAAAGAAGCAATAATTTAGCCAAAAACACACCAAAATGAGATCCTTTCCATAGCCGACTCAAAACTCTGGTCAACTCCAAAGATTTTCTTATTAAAAATGGAATCGTTCCTCCACAATCAAATCGACCACATAAACCCAAAGAGCGCAATGTTCAACAAACTCAGGCTAAAATTAGAGAAGGGATAACCAACCAGGACACAGAAAGATTTAGCATCTCCAAGGCATATGAAATTAATATTCCATTTTGAGAACCATTTTTGCCAAATACAACGAAATGATGTTCAATGCAATGAAGAAACTCACATGTTGCTGCCGATTGCTACCGAAAAGCTCAAGAAGCAGAAGCAATTGCTGCCGAAAGCTCCAATAGAGAAGTTGGATTGTTGTCGAAAGCTGCAGCCTCCAATTAGGTTATGTTGTTCCCGTTGTTTTCTTAATGCAAAATGACGAAAATATCCTGGGGACGCATGTGAAAGTCACATGCCGTCCCCGAAACATCCCCAGAACTCGGAGAAACATCCCCGACGCCGTTCAGTCGTACCCTGCCACCGTGGAACATTCCCGGTACGTACCTCACCCGTCCCCGTGTCGTCCCCGTACCGGGGACGTATCAGGTACTTGAAACGGCACAAGTTTGCCAACCCGTGCTTCCTAGAATGCAGACGGAAAGCCTCCTTATCACTGCATTTAGGTAACTTAAATTAGGCAAGTGAAACTCTTCAACGATGTTGTTTAGGCCAACAACATCATCTAATTCTTTCTTAACTTTCTCCATTATTTCTGGATTTTGCTTTAGCTCTGCCATTACCCACTCTGTCGTAGTTGAAGTAGTATCCGTTCCACCCACCACAGTGTCCTAATTTAACAAAATATTAGTTGCAAAATAGGTAAGTCATAAACGAATTCGTTTCTAAATTTTTTAAAAACAATATGTTGTAAAATAAGGCGTTAACAATGACTTGAATAATAATAAAATAAATAAATAAGGAATCGATCAATTATGTTATGTTGTGGTATTAACCACTATCTCAAAAATGAATTTGTCTCGATGTGTGTAATTATTATAATTGACGAATGTCCCCCAAAAATTAGCATGGTTCTCCGAATCTCATACATTCAAAAAATAGAGTGGACTTAAGTGATACTACTCTTCCCTAAGAAAGACAACTTCGAAAAAGCTAGAGAGCTTTTGAGAATGAAAAACATTTGAGAGAGAATTCAAACATTTTATAATAATTAAAAGCTAAAATAAGCTCTCCACTTATAGGCTTAAAGTAGGGATAAAATGATAAAACATTAAATAACAATTACAACATAATTAATTGTTATTAACACTATTTTAATTATCTTCAACATTATTTTGTAACAATAGATAGTTCAATATAAACTTTTATTAATAATACTTTGGGTAAATTACGTGTTTAGTATTTAAACTATTAGTTTTGGTCCAATTTAGCACTTAAACTTTCAATTTTTTCAAAATCATACCTCACGTTTAAGTTTTTTTTTCATTTCAATACTTTGCTGCTAAAAACTTAACAACATTGCATTTTTTATGGGAAAATTACATCATTCATCACTCAACTATCTCCTCGCTCCTAATTTGATACTAATATTGTTTTAATTTAACCACTCAACTTTCAAATTTCTCTTATTTTAATCACTCTAATTTATTTTATTAATAATTTTTATGACATGTCATTTTTATTATTATTTTATTAATATATAATTAAATATAAAAAATAAATTTGAAAGTTAGAGTGATTACATTAAAAGTAATTTAAAGTTAAGTAATTAAATTAAAAAATTAAACTTTAGTGACTAAAATAGGAGTGATGCAATTTACCCATAAAAAGGCGCCACATGCAAATTCCCGTTAAGTTTTAACGGTAAGGTACTAAAACAAAATAAAAACTAAACATTATATATGATTTTGAAAAAATTAAAAATTTAAGTATTAAAATAAATTAAAACTGATAGTTTAAGAAGTTTGTCTCTAAAACGGACTAAAATTGATCGTTTAAATACTAAAAGTATAAATTACCTTAATACTTTATAGGGATGATGTTATCTATAAAAAAATAAACAAGAACCGAACCATTGAAATTCTTTGTATTACCAACAACTCAAGAAAGAAAGTGTGAAAATCTTACATGAGAATACCCTTGATTTGATTCATTCTGAGTGATGCTGCGCCATCTTCGTTCTCGTTGTGTAAATCCAACATAAACTGTAAAAAGTCTGTTTTTTGTTCACTCATTCCGTCAACCTCTTCCTTCTCACCGGCAGCCTTCATTCTTAGTTCAATCACACAATCCAAGAGTTCATTGAACGATCGACGGATTTTCTTCATATCCCTTTCAATTCCTTGCAAGTCGAACCATGCAATCGAGGGGAAAATATCGGAAAAATTCGGTTTTCCCAGTAACACCATTATTTCCGACGAAAGATCTTTGAAGTGACCCTGAATTGTAGCCCCTTCCTGTCCTCGGAGTTTGCTTCCCCACATCATGCTGATGGTCGCATTGATCGCAGTTAGAAACGCCAATTCACCGATATCAAACGCCTTGTCTGCGTTTTCATACACATCCCTAATGGTTTTCATCATCTGTTCTCGGCGTAGGCCATAACAGGCATTAAGATTGGCGTTGCTGAGCATATCGGTTGCAAGGATTTTGCGCTTGTTTTTCCAACTGGGATTGCTGTAAGAGTCGAACGCGATATTGTTGGTGCCGAAGGTGATAACCTGTGCAGCAATGGTAGGTTCTCGCTCGGAAAATGCTAAATCATGGTCACGGACCACTTGTTTTACAAGGGATGGAGAGCTAACCACTATGGTTAGTTTGTTTCCAAGCCGGAGCTTGAAGATAGGACCGTATGCTCCGGCCAAGTCTGTGAACAGCAGGTGGAGATTATCCAATCCTAGAAAGGGAAGATATCCCACAATCGGAAGTCCACGGGGACCAGGCGGCAATGGAGCCGTCGGTTTCCTTGACATTCGATTGGAATATAAATACCAGACTGAGATTCCCAATATGACAATCAGAAATGAGAAAGCTTCTGGGAACGTGCTGTAAGATACTTGCAACATCATGTTGCTTTTGTGTGGAAAACCAAGGAATTGATAGATGAAACAAAGGTAGTGACCGTGATTTATAATACATATAGTATTCTAGACTTGGGTCTAAGTTACACGACGGATGAGACAATCGCTCCATAAAATTTAAAATTATCATATATATTTTAGATTTTTTATATATATTTTTATTGAAAATATATTTTCGCCTCTTAGAATTTTATAAATTCATCTTTCCTAAAATTTTAAAAAATTGCTTACTAACATAAAATTCTGGGTTCGTACCTTGATATAGGTATGATTAGATTTTTTTTTATTGTTAGTCATATTTTCCATATCCAAATGTTGTACATAGATATTAGACACAATTACTTTATATAACCTTTAGAGCAATAATAAAGCTTCCATTATTGACATCTTTAACTTTATTGTTCAAATTCTTATTTTTTATTCTTAGATTCGTATTTTCATATTAAAATGTTGTACATGGATATTAGAGAGGTGTCATAATATTAATGGTGGGGTATATTTAGGGGCATGGGTTGGGGTAGGAGAATTCTATTCCATTAATGTACACCCTTTAGAGAAATAATTAAACTTCAATTATTGAAACTTTAGTGTTCAAATTTTAATAATAAAATTATTGCATAAAAATTAGAATTAAATATATGTTTTGTACATGAACTAGTCACCTACTCCCAATTTGATATTTAAAGAATTTTTGCTCTTGAGTTAATATTTTAATTTTAATTTTATTACTGTTTTTTTATTTTAATTTTTATTTAAAAGAACACATGTGATGATACCAATAAGAGGCAGAACACAGTTAGAACCAGTGGGGCCACAGCCTCCCAAAATTCGAAAAATTATAATGTAAACCCTTAAAATTTTTATAAATTAATTTATTCATCACAATTTTTTTTAAAATTCAGATTAAATTTTAAATATTTTGAATGTCCTTAATTAAATCCCTCCCATAATTTTTTAAAAATTCTCATTAAGTCTCAAATTTTTAAAAACTTTAGTTAGACCAGATTTTTCTTATAGTGGATAAGTTTTTCTTAGGTAAGATTTATTTGGTTTAACTGATGCTACTGAGGAGAAAGGGTTTGTGTGGATTGTGCATGTGCAAGAAACTTACAGAGGAAGAACATTTCAGTTGCGACAACGTAATTTGCAAGGGCCAATGGAAAAGAGAAGAATGTGAAGAGTAGATTTATCTTGCTAAGGCAAGGTTTATCTGTAAAATCTGAAGCGGATATGACAAAATCACCTATGACACATGCCAGCTGGATGACCTCCTTCACGTGCAAGTAAGCCCTAAATATTCTGCCAGCTACCAACTACCTTTCCTTTTTTAGTCTGGACAAAATAATAATGGTTATTTAAGGAATCTCCAATCATGTAAAACCCTAGGAGATTCCTCTCTATAAATATTCAACCGTAGCAGCCAAAGAGAAAGAGAGAAAGTTAGAAGAGCTTTACTGAAAGTGTGAGCGAGCAACTGCAGTGTTTTCCCACCATTTACCAACCGACATTACTTGGTGTCCTCTATAGCCAGACTGTAGTAGAGCGATGATCAGGTCTCTAGAGAGGCTGATCACCAAGGTAGGCGCGGTGCTGATCAGAATTGTCACGACAGAGCCCCTGGTTTTGGGGTTGTATTAAACGATGATACTTAGATGACTTTTTGATAGCACCATGACTATCTTACTTGGTGTTAATCTTTGTTTTGCCTAGACAATTATTTTCTTCTTTATGAATATGAATTATGATTTTGCTCATAATTGTTTTGTTCATTGTTTGAATATTTTACCTTGACACTGTAAGAGATTCGAGAGATTGCCTGAGGTCGTGGTAAAACATGTCTTGGAAATGTAAGAGCATCGAGAGATCGCCTTTTGTCTAGATAGTGATTCTTAGATTCGAGATAATTAAGATAGATCTACATGAACAATGGAATGGATCCGAGATGATGATGTTCTAACTTGTCTACCTTAAGGATAAGGAGCGGGTTTTAATCGACTAAAAGGGATAAATGCTAGAGTAGGATAAACAATGACTATAGTTTACGTTGAGAGGTATTGCTACAACAACAGTCTGACAAGCCAAGGGTTGTAGTTAACGCTGAGTAGTATTGCCATAGCAACCGTCTAAGAATACTTAGTAATCCTGTCGGACAACTTAAGTAAATCATAATAATTCATTCTAGACATAGAATAATTGTTTTCAATGCAAAAGATTAGCATAAGTGCTCTGTGGTAAGTCTGAATATGCGAGGTTGTTTTAATTATATTTAAATCAACACTTATTTTTGTTTTGTTTTGTTTTATATGCATATTTATTTTGCCTCGACCAAACTTTTTTGTAATCATACATTATAGTATTTCATTGTTTTATTAATATTAGATTTGTAGTTTGACAAGATAGTAGGAATTAGCTCGTGACAACTAGTTCTGGTTGTGGTGAAGGTTAAAATTTTAGACCAATCCCTAAGGTGACGATAACTCACTTTCCCTATATTATATGATTCAATTGTGTATACTTACACAGAATTGCTTGCCTTAGCATATACATTTACAAGCGATCAACTAACCCATTTTTGTTATGTGTCTATTATATTTTATTTTGGTTGTATCTTCTTGCATTTGTATCTTCATATTATCCAAATGTGTTAATTTGCAAGTGATTGACTAAATAAGAAGATTGTTCATAACGAGGTAAGAAATTCTTAGCCATGTAGTCAAAACCATGAGATCCAAGTATGATATAACAATCCATGATGAAAGACATTTGATGAATGAAGAAATTTGAAGTTGGTTGAAGACTTCCTTTCAAGGAACCAAAGATAACATGTTTTCTTAAGAGATAGAAGGAGTCAGATCAAGGACGAGAAAACCATTCACAAAGAAATGAAGACCGCTTCGCATTGGAAGTAAAAATGAAGATCTCACAATTCAACCATAAATAATCTAAGAACATCGAGCATCTTCAAATGCGATGAAGTGTAGCGACGTTTGGGTGCAATGTTAGATCCCATGAAGAATAAAACTCAATGAAACAAATAAATGAAGAATCACAATTTTACTTTGACTACTTGGTGTAATGAAATCTTGTTGTCTAATGAAGGTTGTTCTTCAGTGGTCACTTTTGGAATTAACACCTTTTGCATTTGCATTTTGCATCTACATTTGAATTCACACTGTATTAATTTATGCATTTTTACACGCATCAATCTTGGAGCATGGGGAAATTTGTGGAGGAATCTGTGAAAGGAATATTGAAGATACATTTAAGCCACCCCCGTTCGTACCTAGAGAAGAATTGAGAGTCATGAATATGAAGCTTGGGGCATGCCACTAAGAATTATGGGGCACTGAAGAGCAAGTTATAAAATCTAAGCGATTTAGGGGCATGGTCTTTTAATGAGCAGGTGAAGCATTAGTACACCACTGTTGGGACTGTCGACGCACCCCATGGCACAGCGGAAACAAAACTCGATGGTCTCACCAGCGATCCAAGTACGTAAAACCGAAATTAGGATGAAAGGATGTGAATACTTACAATGGGTTCCTTGAAAAACAGCAAAGACGACTACGAGAAATGGTGATCACGAACGGTTTGAATCGTAAGCCTCCACGAAAACACGTCTCGGCCTCTACTTAGTTCACTCGATTGAGAACAAAATTTTTCTTTTCCCAAAATTGGTTTTGAGAAAAACTGCTGAAGTAAAACGGCTGTTAGACCTTACCTCCTTTAAATATATCAATTACCCTAACATCTTAGGATTTTTTAATGTTATTTCAAATTAATAAATAAAATATTATTTAATTAATTCAAATTAAATATACATTAAAGACTTATAATCTGAATTATAATCTTTAATGTTTATTTAAAAACTTATTTTTATTATTCCGAATTATATATCAATTAAAAGAGTTGTAATCTAAATCACATTCTTTTAATGCTTACTTACTATATTCGGGATAATTAAAATCATATGTATATCAAATATACATATATTAACTTTAGATATATTTTAGTAACATACAACAAATTGTACATCTTTTCTTCAATCCTAGGGTGTGACCCTGTAGGTTTTTGTAACGTTAGTAGTAATTATTAGAACAATTCTAATATTACATACAATGAGTGACATCTAGCATTATATCATTGTCACCTAAGTTACAAGAAATTATGATTCAACATATCATCTTCGTGATTAACTCTTTTATGTATTACATCTTTTTGTCCTTTATATCTAGAATAGGCACAAGTCTTAGAATAGTCACACTTGTATAGCCCATCTATTGTGTCCTGATATCTAGAGTAGACTATAATTAACGAATAATTTGTGATATCACATATCAACTTATTCGAGCATGGCCATGCATTTATAGTCTCACTCAATCAAGTGGCCTGTGATATATTTCCTATTATGTAGAAAGGACAAATCTTATCTTAACCATATACACCCCACTACATATATCGAGCTATATTCAATAACAGTCTTTATAGTGCAACCAGTTACGAAGCATGTTTAACTGTATCAAAACATACAACAATATATGTTGGGATGACATTGATCTCAAGTCTGAGGATCATACATATAGTCATCACCATGAGCAATGTTATGATCGTTACATAATAATCCAAGACATATGCTCATGATGTGTCAATCCAATACATTGTTCTCTAACAATATAATCATGTATCAATTCTGACATCTCTATGTCAATGACAACTCCTTGTCATCAATCAATAACATGTTAGTCTTAAGCGTATTATTATTGTCCATGCCCATAATAACTTGACTATGGATCTTTTAATAATGTTATTATATGGACTTTATTATCTTTCAGTTTATGTTAAACACAGACATATAACTGAAAATAATATTTGACAATGCCTTTATTCAATAAAATAAATAAATAAATGTATTATTACAATCATCATAGGATTGGTCTTTGGGCATACTCTAACACTAAGAACCCTAAAGATCCAGTCGAGCACCCGAATTCTAATGAGTGATGGGGTATCCTAATTATGAAGAGATTATTTCATTCATCATGAAGCCTTATTTCACTTCCAATGTCTTATTTGAGTTTATTTTTGTTTTTTCTTTCTTTATTTACCTAAATATTTTGTAAAAATGTTTAGTGATTGAACTTATGCTACTTTTTAAGGTTATGAGCAATGAATCAAATTTTCAACGTGTTAGTTCTTTGAGTACCAAATGAATTAAAGATTCTTTTAATTTTTTAAGAATTATAGATCTTTGGCAAGTGGAAAAATTAGACCTTTCATATCCAGTCTAAAGCCAAAAGCACAGTTACTTGTTTTTTTACTTAAATAATTCATGGTCACTACAAAAACCAAATTTTGTCACCAAAGGCATACCATTACCTATATTTGAGGCACCAAAATGCATACCTTTACCTCTCTTTAAGGAAATAAAATCACATCATCTTATTCTCAGACACAAAACCCTCATTTTTATACAATTAAAACCTGAAGGCCTTAAATGCAAAACTTTCATTTGTCTGTGAATCTTCCTATAAGAACAGACGAGATGGGGCAGCTTGAATCATATTTTTGAAGATAAGACTGAATGAATTAGGGCATGCCATGAGCAAAAAGAATAAGAGAAAATAAAGGGAATGATTGAAATAATTCTATCATGCATTGTTTTCATGTAAATAAAAAATTAATCCTGAATATTCATCCCCCTGAGGATACCTATTTTTACAAGGACTTCTGTGTATAAAATGATGAATGACTTTCTTTCAATATCCATTCACAAAAGGAGAAAAAGATATATCCCTTGTTGTACCATTTGAGCATGAATTATTTTTCTTCTGATTCAACCCTAACCATATATTATCCTTCACATTAGGGGGAAGAGGTGAAGGAAATCTGCTCGCAGGAGTGAAGACCATCAATTAATTTCATTATGAAATAAAGTGCGAAATAATAAGATACCTCGAGGTAGATCAAATACAATGCTTTCGAAGAGCAAATTCAATCGAAAACAATAAAAGAAACTATGAATACAAGGAATAAAGAGGAGAAGAAGGTGCTCAAAGACCAAATCAAGTTGACTACAAAGAAAGAGCAAAAACAAAAAAAATGAGAAGAAAAAAAAAAAAATAAGAAGAAAGAGAACATATCAAGTACTTCAAGAAGAGTGACTCATCAAGCCTCAAGCCACAAGGTTGATTAAGTACAATCGGTTCAAAGACTAAAATCAATTCATAAGAAGATCATGGAACACCAGAGGAATACAAAAGAAAATAAAAGACATTGCATGTATATGTCAAGCAAGGCATGATTTAAGATATCAAAACGAATTGATCCTTGATTCAATCACCCTTAAACACTTGTTTGGGCCTATTTATCCATTTCTTTCGTAAATGTGAACCGTAGCACACATTACCTACCTAAAAGTCCCTTCTAATCATACATGAAATTCTAAGCAGAAGAGACTATCTTCAGATTTCATTTTGCCTCTCAGTATTAATTTTTTGTTTGCAAAGTTTTCTAAAAACTTTAATGCATGATAGGAAAAATGGAAATGGGGTTTAAGACGTAAAATTTTGAATACCATTTTGAAACCAAAGAAGAATTTTAGTTGAAACCCAAAAAAAGAGGCTCGGATATGAAGATTGTGTAGTTGATGAATATGAAGTGATCTTAAATCTCTTAATAAGGCACCGTACAACCCAAATGCGTTCACGAGAGATGAGAACTAGAGAGCACTTCCGGAAGATGAGCATAAAAGCTACTTCATCATATTAGTGAACATTAGAAGTGAAGATGCTAGATCTAGACCAAAGGGCCAACTCGAGACACCTCACCTTTCCAGAATCAACCTATACATCAAATTTGTCATTAATATTGACACTTTTCAAAGGGCTATAATTCTTGAAGAATCAAAAGAGCAATTGATTTGTTTGATACCCAATGAACTCTTGTTTTATAATTTGTTTCAATTGCAAGCCCATTGTATGGGGCACCATTTTTCAAAAATTCTTCATCAGACATTTTCACATTTTGAAAAATTAAAATAGGAAGAAAAACTTTTCCAAACAAGACAATCTCTCTGGAGTAGATCTTGGAAAAGGGCAAGTGTCTCTCAGACATAAAAGCTCATTATCAAAACTGGGGCATATAAAATGTTTTGGGGAAACATGAGATGAGTCAAGCAGAACAAGTTTTCACAAGTCAAGAATTGCAAGGGTACACTCTGGTGTAGAAAAAAAAAACTGAAAGAAGAGAGAATAAAGGCTGCTCTTGCAACCATTCCCACCATAGATCAAGAAAACATGCATTTATACATGTTACATGAATTTGCATCATCATTTCATTATTTCATATATACATGATAAATTTTGATTTCTCTCTAATGATGATGTCTTTAAAATATAAATTGAGAAACCATTTTGTTTTTCTTGAGATTATTTCCTTATAAACCCCACTCTAGATCTTCTTATGATGGTTTCTGTAGAAATTTGTTAGAGTCATTCTTAGGATCGTTTCTCTAATAATTCATTTTAGTCATTCGTAGGATTGTTTCTCTAGAAACCTCAACGTGACTTTCTCGTGAAGAGGAGTCACTCTTTCAGTGTTGTTATTCTTGACTTTCTCGTGAGGATGAGTTTATCTTTTAGTGTTGTCCTTATTGAATTTTTCATGAAGATGAATCAATCTTTCAATGTTTTTATTCTTGACTTTCTCGCGAAGAGGAGTCAATTTTTTAGTATTGTCCTTCTTGACTTTCTCATAAGGAGAAGTTAACTTTTTAGTGATGTTATTCTTGACTTTCTCATGAAGAGGAGTAAATCTTTCAGTGTTGTTATTCTTGACTTTCTCGTGAAGAGGAGTCGATCTTTTAGTGATGTTATTCTTGAATTTCTCATGAAGAGGAGTAAAACTTTCAGTGTTGTTATTCTTGACTTTCTCATGAAGAGGAGTCAATTTTTCAGTGTTGTTATTCTTGATTTTCTCACAAAGAGGAGTCGATGTTTTAGTGTTTTCCTTCTTGACTTTCTCATGAGAATGAGTCAATCTTTCAGTGTTGTTATTCTTGACTTTCTCGTGAAGAGGAGTCATCCTTTTAGTGTTGTTCTTCTTGACTTTCTCACAATGATGTGTCACCTTTTTACTGAGTTCATTCTTGAATTTCTTGCGAAAAGGAGTCAATCTTTTAGTGATGCCATTTTTTCTTTCTCGCAAAGAGGTGTTATCCTTTTAATGATGTCATTTTTTACTTTCTCGGGAAAAGGAGTCAACCTTCTTCAACCTAACTTTTTCATGTAGGAAAGTCATACATTCACCAAAAAGTGGCCAGATCTCTTCAAAGTGGATGAGTAGTGTTGTTTCCATCATCAAATTCCCAAGTAAAAAATACGATTGAACAAAAATTGTTACCTTAATGTCTTTTCCCTATTCGTGTCTTTACACCAATGGTTCATGCATTTTATATGAACATACATTTGGGCATCATTCATTACTTCATCAAAGCAAGAAGAGTTTCTCCTCTCATGAGGATGTCTTTAAAATCTATTTTGAGAAATTATTTTGTCTTTCTTAAGATCGTTTCCTATAAACCTCAACCTTATCTTCTATGAGGATGTTCTCTAGAAACTAAATTTGTCTATTTTGGGGTCATTTGTTTGAAAGTTCTAATTTTATCTTTATTAAAGACCCTTTCACATTCTCGAAGGAGTAAAGATAAGTGAATTGCATCACTGCATTCATGAGAGCATTATTCAGATAGCAAATACATTGCACTTTTAAGATGAACATTTTACAGATTTTTCAAGAAAACTAAATATTTATGACAAGAAGACCTCGTGAAGAGAAATTCAAATTTAAAGCTAAAGGATACCAAACAAAAGTAACCAATCCAAAACCTTCAAGATGGAGAAGGAAAAAAGTCACGAGATTCAAGGCAAAGCTTGATGTTTGTTGAATTGGAGATGAACTTTCATATGAGAAATTGATTTTTGAAGATTTCTTGAATATTGACATTCAGGTATGATTTTCAAATTCTTGAATAAACTAACAATTTGTAATCTTCTCCATATTTGATCTTCCCTGAAGAGTAGTGGAACAAATCTGCTCAATTTAATCTTCCTTGGAGAGCAGTGAAGTGAATCAATGTTTCCAGATCTGATCTACGCTAAAGAGCAGCAAAAAGATCCCCCTTTTTCCATATTTGATATTCTCTGAAGAGTAATGAAGAAAATCAACCTCGTTTCAATCTTACCTGGAGAGCAGTAAAGTGAATCAACGTTTTCAGATCTGATCTAACCTGAAGAGCAAATGAGCTATCCCTTTTTCCATATTTGATTTTCTCTGATCTACCCTGAAGAGCAATGAAGTGAATTAACGTTTCAACATCTTATCTACCCTGAAGAGCAATGGATTATATCCCTTTTTTTCCAAATTTTATATTATCTGAAAAGAAGTGAAGTAAATCAACCCCGGTTCAATCTTCCCTGAAGAGCAGTGAAGTGAATAAAAGTTTTCAGATACGATCTACCCTAAGGAGCAGCAGAGCATATACTTTTTCCAAATTTGATCTTCAAAAATCTCTCTTGAGATAATGATC
The DNA here is from genome assembly GCF_006381635.1 of Hibiscus syriacus. Taxonomy (NCBI): domain Eukaryota; kingdom Viridiplantae; phylum Streptophyta; class Magnoliopsida; order Malvales; family Malvaceae; genus Hibiscus; species Hibiscus syriacus. Next base: position 1,451,951 of record NW_024063145.1, on the reverse strand, counting down.
GTTTTCAGTCTCACTTGAGACAATATCAAGATGGAACCGAACAAAAATGTATTATATTTTTTTATTTTGCCCTATTCTTGTTAACACAAGCATGAAAAGAGGGGTAGCTGTAGACACCCATTTTTTATGGGTTTCTAATTTTTATTATTATTTATTATTATTATTTTATTTTATTTTATGTTATTTTATTTTTGCATGCAAAATTACAACAAAACCCAATTACAACTCAAGGGATCAACCAAACTTAATACTACAACAAGCCAATACATCAAGCCCAACAAGAACTAAATCCCAGACCCAAATTACAACCCAAAACAAAAAACCCTAACCCTAAGCCATAAAAAATAATCATCGATGTCGATCACTCCAACTGCCACTTCATCTGAAACTCACGTCGAGCTGAGAAGCCACATCACCAGTCACTTCACAAGTAAACCCTGTTAAAAAATATATCCAAATCAATCAATCATCCAAAAAAATCAAATAAAATCGATCTTGAAAAATCCGGGATCTTCACCAACCGAGCCATGTCCCCATTCCTCACCATCCAACCATACTCCTACCCCTAGCCTCTCCTCCGTCAATCATCATTCCCTCACCAAACAAGCAGTTGGTTTTAAAAATACAAAACAATTAACCATCCAAGAGGGGGATGGGACAAAAAAAGGGAGATGAATCAGTAAGGGAAGGTCGCCCGAAATGAAGAGGAAGCAAGAAAAAAGGAAAACAATTAGGGGGAGTTCGAATGAAAAAAGGATCTGGTTCTGTAATCACCATTTTTTCATTATATACTATTTCATTATTTTTATTTATTATTATTATTACAACACTCATTTACAAATTGGGCCCAAATTAAGCCCTAAATTAGGCCCTAAACTAAACCCAAACTAAACCCTAAACCATGCCCCAAATTAAACCCAAACCAGGCTCGACCCAAGCCCAAATTAGAGCAACCTAAACCTAACCCTAGCCCTGGTGTAGTCGGCCCAATCACTGCCTCATCTGTTGCGATCTCTTCCCCCAAGCGAGGAAGGTTGCTTCTCTAGTATGTTACCACCAAGCTGCTCCAATACTCCACGCTACATAGCAACATATACCAAAAAAAAAGTGTAATCACTGTAATTTTTTTGAAACTTTGTAACAGTGGGTATAAAACCCAACTCCAAACAGTGTACAAGGGATCTGGTCCCCATTTTTTCAAAAGCAATAAAAAAGAGTTTCAAGGTATATATTTTTTCTTTTTTGCTTTTACAGTTTCGAATAACAACAAAAAGAAAAAGACTTTTTTTAATTTCAAAAAAACACAAACAACCCCGTTTACAGTAAAGAAAAAGAGAGAAAAGAGGAGAGTGAGTGGTTACCCTACGGAGGCCAGAGTGAGAGGAGGTCGAGCGTCAAGGGTTTGATTTTGAATTTAAGAGGTGGTTTTCGGTGTTTTTAGCCCCAAATAAGGGTCTAGGTTAGTAGATATGAAGATTTAGGTTGTTTTAGGCTAGTTTAGGTTTTTCGATCATCGTGTGGAGGTCAGAACGATGATGTAAGGAAGCCGGTTGTTGGTCGGATGAGGGAGAGATGAGAGAGGGGAGAGCTTTTTCGATTTTTTTGGGATTTTAGTTGAAATGAAAAAAAGAGAATATGGGATATATAAAGAGAGCTTAGGGTAAAATTACATATAAGTCTCCTTAGGTTTAGCACGTTTTTACATTTTGGTCACCTGTAGGGATCGAATCCGTTATTCCCCTTTTCCTTGCATGTCATGTAATTATTGGTTTATTCACTATTTAGCCCCTCTAGGTTTAGCGTGTTTTTACATTCTGGTCATATGTAATGATGTTTAAATATTATTTGAATTAGGCTGAACTAATTTTGTAATTTTCTCATTTTCCTTTAATGGTGCATTTTAGGTAAAAAAATCAGATAATTAGTTTATAGTCCCTACAACTTCCACTTGTTTTGCATTTTAGTCACTAACCTGTTTTTATTGTTAGATTTAGTCATTAAATTTTAATTCGTTTTAATTTAGCCCTATTACATGTTTATTATTTTTTTCATCCTTGTAATTTAATATTCATGCAATTTAATCATTGTTTTTTATTTTCATTTTTAACTTTGGTGTTTTTGCTTGTTTTTATTTTTAATCGGGTTTATTATTCGATTTTGTATTTCATAGTATTTTTAGTTAACTAGTTTTTTTAGACTTCTTCCTTAGATTAGGTTGGTAAACCAAGTCGGATCTAGTATTTAGGATGGCACCTTATTTTTAATTAAGGAGCAATTTGAGCCGAGTTTTCGCATAAAATGCATGATTACTCGAGTCGATTGTTTGAACTTTTAATTTAATCATCGACTAATTTTGAAAACTCTTTTAATTTAATCCTTTAATTTCTAATAGATTAATTTAGATAATTCTTAGAATTTTTAATTAGTCAGTTTGTCCTTAAATTTTAGGTGTTATTGCTTTAGGCCCTTGAACTTTTAGTTTTTAGAACTTGGGATTTTAGATCTTTTACCCTTTAGTCCCCTGAACTTCAATTAGACTTTTAAATTAAAATAACTAAATAGGTTAAATAGAGCCTCCACTTTTAGCTAGATTTCAATAGAGTCCTCTTAATTTAGGGAATAATTTGAGTCGACACTCGCCTAAATGCTCAAGGGACCATCTCGATTATTAGCTTCAATAATTGATTAAAATTAAATATGATTAATATTAAAACCCACATTTCACTTTACACTGAGGCGATCCGACCCAAAGGATTCACAACCAAGATGGTTATTTTGATGGGAAAAACTAAACAATGGGTCAAAGAATATATTCAAAATAATGGGATCTCATGGGCACAAATAAAAAGTTTGATTTATAAGAAAACACCATCTAATAAGAGGAGAGATCAGTTTTTACTCGTTTTGTATAGCTTGATGGTTTTCTCAAGAAAGGAATATCACTTCGATATTGCCATAATAAATTTTATCGAAGTCATTCCTAGGAAAACAAATCACGTGCTGGCCATCCTAGCAGAAACATTCATGTCCTTAAACTAGTTTAGGCAATAAAAAGGTTGGGCTTGAAAGCATCAATCAAATTTATCTCCTCTGGTGGATTTCCTTGACAAATGCCAAATTCCAGAATGTTGCAAAAGAAAAGACTAGATTGAGGCCCTACGAAATGTGAAGGACATCGAAGTAGTCTGGAAAGCGTATTTGTTTCCCAAGGAAGATTTAATGTACAGATGCGATAATGAAAACTTTGTTATGTTGCACGGGCTGTGGGGAGCCGTTGGTTATGCCCCCTTAATAATACTTTGGTAATTTAGTGCCCGACAGTTCATATCAGCCACTCATGGATTGAATGAGGCAAATTTTTGTTTTTCTACCCCAAGTTACTAAGATCGGATCTAAAAAGATATACACTACTTGGAAAAAGTCCTATCTTATGAATTTCAAGATGATAGAACCAAGATTCATGCCAACTTATGAGGTTTAGAGGACATGGAGGATCAATAACATTCCAAAACCTAATTTTGAAGATAGGTTGACCATTGAGGAATGATTAAGAAGACTTCCGACTGAAGCCAAGCTATGGAGGGAAGAAATCAGTTGATGAATCTGGATAGAGAAATGGAGCAAAAAGTTTCTCAAATGAGAGGACAATATGGGAACTTGAACTAATAAAGTGAGATGGGTGGTGAATAGTAACTAAGGAAAGTAAAAATCCAAGAGAATTTTGATACCCTAGACCGGGATTACCCTAGACCGGGATTTCAGAGAATTAGTAAAGAACATAAAGGCCAAAGGTTTACATCATACTGATAAGGCTTTGAAGGTGAAGTTTGATGGAGAGGAAAGAAGTACGAGAAAAAACCAGGAAGAAAAGAAGTGAGCTATTCAGCATGCCCATAGATTAAGGGAATAAAGAATGAGGCCAATCGAGAGTTAGCGTAGAGGCGAGCACAAATTAAACAACTTGAATCACAACTAATTATTTTGGAGGAGGCTTTTCAAAATCCTTGCAACAACAATGGTATTTTTCTTCGAAGAGAGAATGAGACTTTGAAGAAAAGGATAGTTGAATTGGAAGGAGGTGAATTGATTTATTTATCCGCTCGAGAGATGACTAGCCAAGAAAATGAATCTTTGATGATCAAGAATACTAAGTTGGAAGCGACAGTACAAAGATGCCATGAACGAATCCAACAACTCGAAGGAATCCACCTTTGACTAATCAAGAGCTAAGAATTGAACTACGTCAAGCTAATGATACCATTCAAATACAGCATGAAGTGATGGAGAAGGCAATGGATCAGGCTAGCAGGGTTGCTCGATAAGTCTTTGAGTTATCAGAAGAAGCGGTGACCCTAAGAGTTTTTGTGATTCGAGAATCTGAAGAAGAGCGATGCATTATATAAATGATGATAGAACTCGAGAAGTTAGGGGATAGGGCTAGATATTATATATAGTTCTTTGTGGATGTACTTTCTTTGCTTGAAGTTATTGGCATTGTGTGTTGTTGAGAACTTTTTGAATGAACTGGTTATTGTGGAATCAATATTGTTTGCACGTGCATTTTCATGTTTTTCTAATGTTTAAGTCTTAATTCATGCATTTTAACATTCATTCATTTAATAAGACACAGAATAATAAAATACGATTTTCAAACATTTGTAGTGATCCTAGTATACACCTCACACTCCTACGGTACTCATAAGTCAATAAGAAAAATGGAAGAGAGACTAGCCTAAATCGAGCAAGAAAATAGGGACACACAAGAAGAAATGAGAGGAGTGTTGGATAAAATTGAAGTAAAAATGACAAGCTCACAGTTCAACTTATTGAAAAAGATTGAGGACATATTTAAAAATTATTCGATAGTCGGAAAGGCCATTGCTGACCAGCCAGCATTGACTGATCAAGAACCCTCACATCCACTAGGTTTTGGGCCTGAATCGTCGCACCCAGCTGGAATCTATGTGCCCAACCAACAACACCACACAGAGCTCTCATTCTCAATGAACTACCCAACATACAGCTACGGTAATGCCTATCGAATCAGGCGTAGAAGAGTTGTCGCCCGAATTTAATGAAGAGTTTGGATGAAAGGGTAAGGTCGGTAGAAGTAGAGTTATTTTATGGAATGGATGCAAGGGAGCTAAGCTTAGTCTCTGATCTTATATTTCCCCTGAAGTTTAAAGTATTGAACTTCAAAAAGTACGATGGGACAACGTGTCCTTTTTCTCACCTCGCTATGTACTGTAGAAGAATAGTAAGCTACACCATGAATGAAAAATTGTTGATACATTGTATCTAGGATAGTTTGACTAGGTCGGATACAAAGTGGTACAACCAGTTAACCAAATCCCTCATCAAGTCATAGAGGGATTTAGCCATGGCATTTTTGGAGTAGTACCGTCACATTACTGATTTAGTACCTGACAGATGGACTTTGTAAAACATGGAAAAATGACACAATGAAACTTTTAAATAGTACGCCAAGAGGTGGCATGAGGTGGCGGCCCAGGCGTAACCCTTATTACTGGAAAATGAGACTATTGTCATTTTTGTAAATACCTTGAAGGCACCATATCTTAGGCATCTGTTAGGAAATACCACTAAGAATTTTGTTGATTTGATCATTTCAGAAGAACTAATTAAAAATTCCATTAAGAGTGGTAAGATTGAGGGAGGAGAAGGGTCAAAGAAGCCTTATTATAAAAGGAAGAAGAATGAGGTGAATCATACAAACACTTACCACAAAAACTTCACAGCTAGTGTTACGATCACCCAACCTAGGGGCAGAGAAAATGAATGCCCATAAGAAAAGAGGGATAAGGAAAGAGATTACAACGATGATTTTCTCACTTGTTCCAGTGTCGTATTCTTAAATATATGTCTCTCTATTGAAAGCATATTTGGTACACCCTTATAAGTTGACTCTGCTATAGCCACTTTACCCTCATTGGTATAATGCCAATGCCCACTGCAAGTATCATACAGGGATTATAGGGCATGACATCAAGAACTATCTGACATTCAAAAAGATTGTGCAAAATTTTATCAATAATGGAGACCAGAAGTTCAAAGCACCAACTGTAAACACTCATCCCTTGCCCAATCATTGGGGCAAGGAGTCAATATGATCGATGAAAGGGAAAATAATAGGTTAAAGAGGGGTGTATCAGAAGTTAAATCTCCTCTTAGCTGGGTGTTTAGACAACTATGCACATCAAGAATGATCAAGGGTGATCCCGAGCCGAAACCTATTGGGCGTAAAATGTATTGTGAGTATCACCAAAAAGAGGATCACGACATTCAGAATTGCTACGAGTTCTGAGAATTACTTTAAGAGATGATGAACAATGGTGGAGTGGAATTCTTTATTAAAGAAGAGAGCCAACAAAAGATGGATGTTTGTATGACAGATGGCTCTAATAGAATGCAGGAAACGAGGAAGCATCTGATCATCACAGTTAAACCTAGGAACGAGAGCTCATCATCAACAACTCCTAAAGTTGTGATTACAATTTCATCTCTTTTCTCATTCAAGACACACAATAGGTTTCTTGGAGCTTTGTAATAAGTGTATCTATACCAGAATGGTCGAGGCCCTCTGAGAGAATAGGGAAGGAAAAGAAGTCACAGAAGAAATGAGTGAGGTAGGCCACTTCACGAGGAGTGGAAGATGTTACTCGCCTAAAACGTCCACAGAGGCAGACAAGAAAAAAACTAAAGCCAAGGCAGCGGTAGTACCAAAAATATTTAACGAAGAACCTCTACCAATCATTAATGAGCCAGTAATGAGCCAGTGACTGAAGTTCAGGGTCGTGAGGTTCTTAAAGCATAATAAATACAACATAGTAGAGCAGCTTCACAAGCAGCAGGCCAAAATCTCAATATTGGATCTGTTAATCAACTTAGAAGTACATCGGAACGCCTTGCTGAAAGTACTGAACCATACATTCATCCATAAGGATTTTTCAACACATAAGTTAGACCAAATCGTGGGACATATAGATTGAAATAACTATATCACATTCACTGACGATGAGATCCCGAAAGGAGAAATGTGATCCATCAAAGCTTTAAACATCACTACTCACTGCCACGACCATGTCTTGCCGGGGGTTCTAATAGATAACGGATCTGCATTAAACGTAACACCTTTGGATACAATGCAAATGATGCCTATAGACATCTCACACATGAGATCTTATCACAATGTCGTCAGGGCATTCGATGGAACCCAAAAAAACATGATGGGGAAAATGAAGATACCCTTGTTAATTAGACCTACCATCTAAAACATTAACTTTATGGGGATGAACATCCACCCGACCTATAACTACTTATTGGGGATACCTTGGATCCACGCTGCAGGTGCAATTCCTTCATCTCTACATTAGAAATTAAAATTCGTGATTGATGGGAAGCTGGTCAGTATCGGTGTTGAAGAATAAATCATTACTTCTGTAACATCCGATGCCCCATACATCGACATCAACGAATATACCTTGAAATGCTCCTTCAGGGCCTTAAAGTTCATTAATGCAACATATATAGCCGAAGAAAGAAAAAATTATGCGCCCCATGCTATAGAATTGTACCAAGATAGTAGTAAGGCAAACTCTAGTAAGAGGGGCAAAGACCGAAAAAGGACTGGGAAAGAATCTACAAGGAATAGTATAGTCAATAACTATCGAATGGAAGAGAGTCCATTTTGGGCTTGGGTTTAAGCCCACGTTCTAGCATTGTAGCCAAGAGCTAAGAAAAAAGCTGAAGCAAGAAAAGCCAGGATGAAATGAGAGGATATCCCTAGAGAACACATGTTTTTCCCTCCTCTAAAGAACTCTTTTAAATTAGGAGGAGTATACGACGTGGTGCAAAGCTGGTCAGTGCCATCAGGATTGAGGAGTTGACAAAAGAAGAGGAATTGAGGGAGAAACTTTGGAAGGAATATCTGTAAACATGATTACTAGCGGCAACCAGCCTAGAAAGTTTTTAGCTGGAATTTGTCCTTGCTTACCTGGTGAAGAACTCAACAACTGGATAATTAAATACCTCTCTATAGTTTTTAGGGTTAACTCAAAGTAATGCCCATATATAACTCATGTTAGCATTTTGAAAGTATCTAAAAGAACTTTTTATAAAACTCAATGTTACCAAAATTGATTAATGAAAGATAATTTCTTATTTTCTCAAATGACAATCACTTTCATTCTTCATATTTTTGCATCGCGTTCTTTGCACCATATTCTTTATTCTATATTCTTTGTTCTTTATAGTTCAATACATCCAAGCCAAATTTTATATAGATGTCGCAATAATACTAGAAAAAATTTTCCTGAGGCCAATTACAAGATAGATTTCGAGCGACCTTTGTGTCTGAAGAAGTCAATAAGTGCGAAGATGAAAAAGACTGTGAAGTTCCTAATGAGCTATTATGATTGATGAAAAAGAATAGAAATAGATTCTAACATAAATAAGAAATAGAGAGCTTTTGAATTTGGGAACAACAGGAGTAAAGAGAGAGATAAAAATTGGCACTCCACTATCTGCAGGAATAAGGCTATAATTGATAAGTTTGCTACAAGAGTGTAAAGATGTCTTTGCATGGTCATATCAAGATATGCTTGGGTTAAGCACTGATATAGTAGTCTATAAGTTTCCTATTAAACCAGAATACAAGCAAATTCATCAGAAACTTAGGAGAATAAATCCATAAATGTTATTAAAGATAAAAGAGGAAGTGACAAAACAGATTGATGCAGGTTTCCTTCAAGAGGCAAAGTATCCCGAATGGGTAGCCAATATAGTTTTGGTACCTAAGAAATATAGGAAGGTTCGCATGTGCGTGGATTATCGAGACCTTAATAAGGTTTGCCCAAAGAACAATTTTCCCTTGCCTCATAAAGATACTCTGGTGGACAACACTATGTGGCATTCATGGTTTTCTTTTATGGATGGCTTCTAGGGGTATAATCAGATCAAAATGAATCCTGAGGACAAGGAGAAAACAACATTTATAACCGTGTGGGGGAATTTCTACTATAGTATGATGTCGTTTGGGTTGAAAAATGTCGGGACAACCTATCAAATAACCATGGTAACACTTTTCCATGACATGATGCATAAGGAAATTGAAGTATACATAGATGACATGATTGTCAAGTCCCGAACAGAATAAGAGCATGTACAAAATATGAGAAAATTGTCCAAAGAATAAGAAAGTATCAATTAAAGCTTAATCCCGCCAATTGCCATTTGGGGTAAAATCAGGGAAACTACTTGGCTCGTGGTGAGTCAGAAAGGAATCGAGATCGATCCAGATAAAGTCAAGGCAATTCAAGATCTTTCGGTGCCTTACATACAGAAAGAAGTTTGAGGGTTCCTTGGAAGACTAAATTATATATCTCTATTCATTTCTCAGCTGACTAATAAGTGCGATCCAATGTTCAAATTGCTCAGGAAGAATAATTATGAGGTATGGAATAACGAAATGTTAAGAGACTCTAAAAATTATCAAGAAATGCATTTCCAATGCCCCCATACTAGTAGCACAAGTACCTGGCATGCCACTAATTCTCTACTTAACCGTCTTCAAGAATTTAATGGGCTGCGTGCTAGGGCAACATGACAAGTCAGGAAAAAAGGAGAGAGCCATTTATTATTTGAGCAAGAAATTCACTTATTTACGAGGCTCGATACCCACCGATTCAAAAGTTGTGTTGTGCTTTAGTTTGGGAAACCCGGAGACTCAGGCAGTACATGTTATACTATACCACGTGGCTAATATCGAGGATGGATCCATTAAAATTTTTGATGGAGTTTCCTGCTCTGACTGGCAGACTGGCTAGATGGCAGATGTTGTTGTCTAGATTTGATATTGTCTATGTGAGCCAAAAGGCAATAAAAGGGATCTCCATAGCCAACTTTCTTAAGAGTCATACCTATGAAGATTATGAGCCTCTAAACTTCAATATCCCAGATGAGGATTTGATGTGCATTTCTACTAAAGAAGAAAGTTCCATTGGCAACAAATCCTGGACATTGTACTTTGATGGAGCCTCTAACGCTTTAGGGAAAAGAATTGGGGTAGTGTTGATTTCCCCATAACATATCTACTATCTTTTCACAAGTATATTGGAATTCTTTTGCACCATCAACATGGCAGAATAAGAAGCATGCATTATGGGGTTAAAGAAAACCATTCAACTAAGGGGAGAATGGGAGACAAATGACCCAAAGCTAATTGAATATCGAAATTTGGTCCTCGAACTATTGAAAGAATGAAAGCGACACAAATGGTAAAAAAAAAACTGGGGAAAAACTATCATATAATTACATTGGTTGTGTTTTGAATTGGTATTGAGATATAAATTAACATATGAATTATCTTTTAAGAATAAAATTAAGAGGCCTATTTGTTAACGGGTAAAGATATAGTCTAAAAGAAAATCAGTTTTGAGATTGGTATGGAATGTTCATGTGTATTGTATATGATGGAAAGAAAAATAATATGAAGTTTGGTGTCCATTGGAGAAACGAAGAACAATTGCTTGATTTGATTAAAAAATTGTGAGAATTAAGCTAGACAATAATACTTTCATTTAGGGTGTACAAAAAATCTGATCCGTCAATTCAATCTGAAAATTCATATATTCAACCTATTTTTTGATTTTCAGATAATTCTGATCGGATATCTAAAAAAATTTGGATAATCAAATCGAATACAAATGAAATAAATTCCAATTTCGAATTATCTAAAAATTTGAAGAAGAAAAAATTAACTTTTAGATTTTAGATAGTCTTTAACAAAATAAATGAGTAACCCTCTAACCATTAAAGCTCTAGTCCAATAAAAAATAGGATATTTAATTATTTTTTGTGTGGGTAATTATATATATATATATATATATATATAATATGGTAGAGGTATCAAATAAGTTACATTAAGTCACAAAATTTAAAATTAATTTTTTTGTCAAATTAAATTTTATATTTGGATCCAGATATCCGATCCAACAATTCAGATTCAGATATCCGATGTTTTTTGGATTGGATACGAATCACTATTTTAGATATCTGAAATTTTCATATATCTGAATTTTCAGATAAGATCGGATCCAATATTCGAATTTGCACTTTCACTTGTTTTGGGATAAAGTATATAAATGGTCCCTCAACTATTAGTGTTACTTTATTGAATCCTTCAATTACAAAAGTTACAAAATGATCCATCACTCGTTGCTTTGTTGAGTCCCCCGACTATTAAAAGTTACAAAATGATCATCTGACTATTCATATATTCCAACCTCATCCTTTTTATTAAAAATTTGACGGCAATATGAGATATGCTAAAATATGATCCCAGAATCTCAAATGGTTATCATATCTCAGTCAGTATATTAATGTCTAACTCAAATGACCGTTAAACGTTTTCCAAAAAGAGACCAATTTGAAACATATGAATAGTCAGGTGATCATTTTGTAACTTTTAATAGTTGAAGGACTCAACAAAGCAATGTCATATAGTCAAATTGCCATCTTATAACTTTTAATAATCGGAAGATTCAACAAAACAATGTCCTATAATTGGGGAACTATTTGTGTATTTTATCCTTTTCTAGATTTAATAAATCACATATTATCCAAAAATTATGAGGCCTACTAAATTGAGACAAACAAAATTATGTAAGTTGGTGCGAACCCTGATAACTACATAATTATATATATAAGCTTAAATTTACAAAAGGTGTCCAACCTATGCTTGTTTTTCCTAGTTTAGTGCCTAATGTTTATTTCGTTCTATTTTGGTGTTTAACGCTAACGCTTCATTCCCTTACTCAAAATGGGTCAAGTCGTGACAGACCGCTAGTTTTCTTCGTTAAGTGACATGTGTCACAATCTGATAATTTTAAAAATTTATATAAAATTTAAAAAATAAAATTATATATTTTTAT